>NC_086444.1:217739071-218339071 GCF_028390025.1 Pseudophryne corroboree | reverse complement strand
CCACCAAATTCAATGTATGTGCAAAACATGGGACGTGCTGGAATTTGCCCAGATGTAATGCACGCACAATATTGCTGGCGTTGTCCGATGTCACAAATCCCCAGGAGAGTCCAATTGGGGTAAGCCATTCTGCGATGATCTTCCTCAGTTTCCGTAAGAGGTTGTCAGCTGTGTGCCTCTTCTGGAAAGCGGTGATACAAAGCGTAGCCTGCCTAGGTACGAGTTGGCGTTTGCGAGACGCTGCTACTGGTGCCGCCACTGCTGTTCTTGCTGCGGGAGGCAATACATCTACCCAGTGGGCTGTCACAGTCATATAGTCCTGAGTCTGCCCTGCTCCACTTGTCCACATGTCCGTGGTTAAGTGGACATTGGGTACAACTGCATTTTTTAGGACACTGGTGACTCTTTTTCTGAGGTCTGTGTACATTTTCGGTATCGCCTGCCTAGAGAAATGGAACCTAGATGGTATTTGGTACCGGGGACACAGTACCTCAATCTAGTCTCTAGTTGCCTCTGAATTAACGGTGGATACCGGAACCACGTTTCTCACCGCCCGGGCTGCCAAGGCCTGAGTTATCTGCTTTGCAGCAGGATGACTGCTGTGATATTTCATCTTCCTTGCAAAGGACTGTTGGACAGTCAATTGCTTACTGGAAGTAGTACAAGCGGTCTTCCGACTTCTCCTCTGGGATGACGATCGACTTCCAGCAGCAACAACAGCAGCGCCAGCAGCAGTAGGCATTACACTCAAGGATGCATCGGAGGAATCCCAGGCAGGAGAGGACTCGTCAGACTTGACAGTGACATGGCCTGCAGGACTATTGGCTTTCCTGGGTAAGGAGGAAATTGACACTGAGGGAGTTGGTGGTGTGGTTTGCAGGAGCTTGGTTACAAGAGGAAGGGATTTAGTTGTCAGTGGACTCCTTCCGCTGTCACCCAAAGTTTTTGAACTTGTCACTGACTTCTGATGAATGCGGTCCAGGTGACGTATAAGGGAGGATGTTCCTAGGTGGTTAACGTCCTCACCCCTACTTATTACAGCTTGACAAAGGCAACACACGGCTTGACACCTGTTGTCCGCATTTGTGTTGAAATAATTCCACACCGAAGAGCTGATTTTTTTTTTGTATTTTGACCAGGCATGTCAATGGCCATATTCGTCCCACGGACAACAGGTGTCTCCCCGGGTGCCTGACTTAAACAAACCACCTCACCATCAGAATCCTCCTTGTCAATTTCCTCCCCAGCGCCAGCAACACCCATATCCTCATCCTGGTGTACTTCAACAGTGACATCTTCAATTTGACTATCAGGAACTGGACTGCGGGTGCTCCTTCCAGCACTTGCAGGGGGCGTGCAAATGGTGGAAGGCGCAAGCTCTTCCTGTCCAGTGTTGGGAAGGTCAGGCATCGCAACCGACACAATTGGACTCTCCTTGGGGATTTGTGATTTAGAAGAACGCATAGTTCTTTGCTGTGCTTTTGCCAGCTTAAGTCTTTTCATTTTTCTAGCGAGAGGATGAGTGCTTCCATCCTCATGTGAATCTGAACCACTAGCCATTAACATAGGCCAGGGCCTCAGTCGTTCCTTGCCACTCTGTGTCGTAAATGGCATATTGGCAAGTTTACGCTTCTCATCAGACGCTTTCAATTTTGATTTTTGGGTCATTTTACTGAACTTTTGTTTTTTGGATTTTACATGCTCTCTACTATGACATTGGGCATCGGCCTTGGCAGATGACGTTAATGGCATTTCATCGTCTCGGCCATGACTAGTGGCAGCAGCTTCAGCACAAGGTGGAAGTGGATCTTGATCTTTCCCTATTTTAACCTCCACATTTTTGTTCTCCATTTTTTAATGTGTGGAATTATATGCCAGTATCAATAGCAATGGCCTACTACTATATATACTGCGCACAACTGAAATGCACCACAGGTATGGATGGATAGTATACTTGACGACACAGAGGTAGGTAGAGCAGTGGCCTACTGTACCGTACTGCTATATATTATATACTGGTGGTCAGCAAACTGTGCAAAACTGAAATGCACCACAGGTATGGATGGATGGTATACTTGACGACACAGAGGAAGGTACAGCAGTGGCCTACTGTACCGTACTGCTATATATTATATACTGGTGGTCAGCAAACTGTGCAAAAATGAAATGCACCACAGATATGGATGGATAGTATACTTGACGACACAGAGGTAGGTACAGCAGTGGCCTACTGTACCGTACTGCTATATATTATATACTGGTGGTCAGCAAACTGTGCAAAAATGAAATGCACCACAGGTATGGATGGATAGTATACTTGACGACACAGAGGTAGGTACAGCAGTGGCCTACTGTACCGTACTGCTATATATTATATACTGGTGGTCAGCAAACTGTGCAAAAATGAAATGCACCGCAGGTATGGATGGATAGTATACTTGACGACACAGAGGTAGGTACAGCAGTGGCCTACTGTACCGTACTGCTATATATTATATACTGGTGGTCAGCAAACTGTGCAAAAATGAAATGCACCACAGGTATGGATGGATAGTATACTTGACGACACAGAGGTAGGTACAGCTGTGGCCTACTGTACCGTACTGCTATATATTATATACTGGTGGTCAGCAAACTGTGCAAAAATGAAATGCACCACAGGTATGGATGGATAGTATACTTTACGACACAGAGGTAGGTACAGCAGTGGCCTACTGTACCGTACTGCTATATATTATATACTGGTGGTCAGCAAACTGTGCAAAAATGAAATACACCACAGGTATGGATGGATAGTATACTTTACGACACAGAGGTAGGTACAGCAGTGGCCTACTGTACCGTACTGCTATATATTATATACTGGTGGTCAGCAAACTGTGCAAAACTGAAATGCACCACAGGTATGGATGGATAGTATACTTGACGACACAGAGGTAGGTACAGCAGTGGCCTACTGTACCGTAATGCTATATATTATATACTGGTGGTCAGCAAACTGCAAAACTGAAATGCACCACAGGTATGGATGGATAGTATACTTGACGACACAGAGGTAGGTACAGCAGTGGCCTACTGTACCGTAATGCTATATATTATATACTGGTGGTCAGCAAACTGTGCAAAACTGAAATGCACCACAGGTATGGATGGATAGTATACTTGACGAGACAGAGGTAGGTACAGCAGTGGCCTACTGTACCGTAATGCTATATATTATATACTGGTGGTCAGCAAACTGTGCAAAACTGAAATGCACCACAGGTATGGATGGATAGTATACTTGACGACACAGAGGTAGGTACAGCAGTGGCCTACTGTGCCGTAATGCTATATATTATATACTGGTGGTCAGCAAACTGTGCAAAACTGAAATGCACCACAGGTATGGATGGATAGTATACTTGACACCACAGAGGTAGGTACAGCAGTGGCCTTCTGTACCGTACTCCTATATATTATATACTGGTGGTCAGCAAAATTATGCACTGTACTCCTACTATATACTGTCTACAATGCAGTACAGATATGGAGTGTTTTTCAGGCAGACAACGTATACTGGTGGTCACTGGTCAGCAAAACTCTGCACTGTACTACTCCTCCTATATAATATTATACTGGTGGTCCCCAGTCCCCACAATAAAGCAGCACACTGATCACAGATATGGAGTGTTTTTCAGGCAGACAACGTATACTGGTGGTCACTGTCAGCAAAACTCTGCACTGTACTCCTGCTATATATACAGCTGCTCCCCAGTCCCCACAATTAAGCAGTGTGAGCACAGATATATGCAGCACACTGAGCACAGATAAGGAGCGTTTTTTTCATGCAGAGAACGGATAAAACTAGTGGTCACTGATCAGCAAAACTCTGCACTGTACTCCTCCTATATTATACGGCTGCTCTCCAGTCCTCCCCACAATTAAGCAATAAAGCACAATCAATCAAGTTCAACAATAAACGGAGAGGACGCCAGCCACGTCCTCTCCCTAACATTTCCAATGCACAAGTGAAAATGGCGGCGACGCGCGGCTGCTTATATAGAATCCGAATCTCGCGAGAATCCGACAGCGGGATGATAACGTTCGGGCGCGCTAGGGTTAACCGAGCCATACGGGAGAATCCGAGTATGCCTCGGACCCGTGTAAAATGGGTGAAGTTCGGGTGGGTTCGGTTTACGAGGAACCGAACCCGCTCATCACTAATCTGAATCAGGCCCCTTGTCCCTTAAGTCGTGCCCCATAACTGAGTTTCTGTCTATTCCTTAAGGACACCCCAAGAATACTATCATTCTCAGTTCAAAGTGATCCCTGTCATGAACATTATCTTAAATACATAGAAGATGCACGTGGAAACAGGCGTATTTATGCTTATGACCAACTCACTGAGCGATTTATCTATGTGACATGGGGGGTCGTTCGCTCGCTGCTGTTTGTCGCAGCCGAGCGAATGGGTCTCTACTGTGCATGCGCCGTAGTGTGCCGGCGCATGCCAGACGGCCGAAGGCCATAGCAGGGCTGCGATCGCCTCTGCCTTATTGACAGGCAGAGGCGGCCGCTGGGTGGGAGGGGTCGGAATGGCGGAGTTTGGCCGCCATTTCGTGGGAGCGGTCCGGCCAACGCAGGCGTTGCCGGACCAAATGGGGGACTGGCCGCAGCGGCTGCGTGACGTCACAAGCAGCCGCTGCGGGCCGGGGAGCGATGAGTAGCTCCCGACAAGCACGCTAAAGCTGCGCTGGTCAGGAGCTACTCTTGAAGTGCAAAGGCATTGCCGCTGTGCGATGCCTTTGCACTTCTGCTGGGGGGCCGCCACTGACATGTGGGGCGGACTAGCCCTGTGCTGGGCGTCCTCCCGCTGTCAGTGTGAATGATCATAGCTTTGCTTAATTTAGCACAGCTACGATCAACTCGGCATGACCCCCATTGCCCATTACAGCCCAGTTACGCCCCTTCAGCAATAAGTGGGGATACGCTTGCTATGCATATGACTTTGCATCTCTTGTTCTTGCGTATGTTTGGTTCACACCCATTTTTCCATTGCCATGTGTGGGTAGAAAAACCAGGGTCACTTGCATGTATTTGCCCCTCTAGCTAAAAGTTGCCAGCCAGCCCCTGTTGTCATATCTACCAAATGGGTTTCCCTAATTCTATCAGACATCTTTCCTTTATTTACCATTGCAGACATACCATCTTCCTTTACATAGTACTATAATGACCAACAATTGTATTAATTCTATATTAAAGTTATTTTAAATGTGGTATTTAAGCTAGAAGATGTGCAATGATTACTAATTGTAGAACTTCATCTATGTCTACACCACACATTTGTATTATTGCTGCCCAGCGATACATTTTTAAAACCTTTTTGTCTTTGTCATTTGAAAGAACCTTTTCCTACTTAATTCATTATTAACAAAGGTTCAGCGATGATAGACTATTGAACTGATTTCACTTACCATAAATCAAACAGGGCCTAGTGATCAGGTATTGCTCTTATTTAACAGGCAGTGTAGTAAGTGTTGTGGTATGTTTATAAAGCTTTTACTGCAGATGATAAATGATTTACTTTTTTCTGCAGTTTGAAATTTTTTTATTTTTTTATTAAATGAAAAATCACATTTGATTTGTCAATGCTGCCATCTGCTGCTTAACAGGAAACTTGCAGTTTTATTTCACATATTTCGAAATTGCAGCATTTAAAATGGAAAACACACTATACATGTCTTTATGCATTGCAATTTTTTAATGTAACATGTAGAACATTTTCCAAAAACAGAGCATGCTGTAGGCATCACACACATCTAAGGGGGTCATTCCGAGTTGTTCGCTCGCAAGCTGCTTTTAGCAGCTTTGCACACGCTAAGCCGCCGCCTACTGGGAGTGAATCTTAGCTTATCAAAATTGCGAACGAAAGATTAGCAGAATTGCGAATAGACACTTCTTAGCAGTTTCTGAGTAGCTCCACACTTACTCGGCATCTGCGATCAGTTCAGTCAGTTTCGTTCCTGGTTTGACGTCACAAACACACCCAGCGTTCGCCCAGACAGTCCTCCGTTTCTCCAGCCACTCCCGCGTTTTTCTCAGAAACTGTAGCGTTTTTTCACACACACCCATAAAACGGCCAGTTTCCGCCCAGAAACACCCACTTCCTGTCAATCACATTACGATCACCAGAACGAAGAAAAAACCTTGTAATGCCGTGAGTAAAATACCTAACTGCATAGCAAATTTACTTGGCGCAGTCGCACTGCGGACATTGCGCATGCGCATTAGCGACTAATCGCTCTGTTGCGACTAAAAAATAACGAGCGAACAACTCGGAATGACCCCCCTAAGATTGTCAGGAGACCAAAAAATCTGTTAAATATACACAGCCTGTGTCAACGGACGGTGTTAAGTGGAATGAATAGTTTTACTGGACTGCATTTAAGAAGTAAGCAGCGTGTCTATAAGGAGTTGCATTTTAAGGTACAGTACATTCAAGATTATTGTTTTGCAATTTTGAAAGTACTAGAACATAGGCCCTCATTCCGAACTGATCGCGAGCAGGCTACTTTTAGCACTGCTACGATCAGGTAGTTGCCACCTACAGGGGAGGGGGGAATCGCTGTGTAGGGCTGCGCTTGCTTGTGCAGAGAGCTACACAAACAAAAGTTTGTGCAGTTTCTGCACAGCTCAGGACTTACTCACCTGCTGCGATCATCCAGGAGGGAGCTGACGTCAGGATCCATCGCTCAAAACGTCTGGGAACGCCTGCGTTCGGATGGACACTCTCTGAAAACGGTCAGTTAATGCCTCCGGCCGGCCTCTTCCCGTCAATCTTCTTGCGGTCGCGGGTGCGATCGCTTTCTTCGTCAGTTCTGTCGCTCCCTGGCGAAGGCCATCGCCAGGGAGCGACGCGCTTGCGCATTGCAGTCATGGCGCATGTGAAGTTCAGACCCGATCGCACCGCTACGAAAAACTGCAGCGCGCGACCGGGTCGGAATGACCCCCAAAATCTATTTGCACTGTTGTCTTTGGATCTGATGATGTTGGTCATGCGAGTGATGGAAAAGTGGACTTTGAGCTAAACTGTCCATTTCCCCTGACATAGGGGCATATTTATCAATACATTTTTGCAGGTGTGTGTGTGTGTGTGTGTGTGTGTGTGTGTGTGTGTGTGTGTGTGTGTGTGTGTGTGTGTGTGTGTGTGTGTGCGTGTATACCTCCCAACATTTCCAAATGTACATGCAGGACTCCTGCGTCGTGCGACTGAAAGGGGGGTGTCCTAAATGAAAGGGGGCGTCACTAAAGGGGGCATGACCAGCGCTCTGTGAGCCGCTGGCATGCCCCCTCTCCCTCTGTCTTCACAGAATAGATGCTGTGCGCATGCATACAGCGTCTATTCACCGCTGCTCTGCTAAGCAGGGCAGCGATTACAGGAGCCTCCCAACTGCCCTCCCCCCCCCCCCCCCCCACCGTGGGACACTGCGGCCCGTGGGTGGGACAATCCCCAAAAAACAGGACTGTCCCGCGAAAATCGTGACAGTTGGGAGGTATGTGTGTGTGTGGGGGGGGGGGGGGGGGACATGAAAATTCTAAGTATCCCCCAAATGTATGTAGCTGTGACTGCAGCAGATATCAGAGATATTTGCTGCAGTCTTCTTGTTTTTGTTTGCAAAAGACACCCCATAGGTTTATATGTTGGCCGTATTTTAACCGACTTTATGAAACTCCAAAATGCAATATATTATAGAGCTTGTTCTCGGTTGCCAACACCATCTCCAGATGGATTTAGCCCATTGTACTTCTCCCTGTTCACCTCTTCCCTGGGTGTACTCATAAGCTCCTTTGGTCTTCCATACCACCTTTGCGCTGATGATGCAGAAGTACACTGTTCCTCTCCTGACCTCTCCCCCTCTGTCCTGTCTTGGGTATCCAGGTGTCTCTCCACCATCTCCTCCTGGATGTTTGAGTGCTACCTGAAGCTCAACATGAACAAAACTCCCCTGTTCCCTAACTCCGCTGATTGGGCGTCACTCTTGACTCCTCCTTCCCCTTCGTCCTGCACATCCAATCTCTGGCTCTGCAACATATCTCACATAAGGCTGTTCCTCTCCCAGAGTGCAACTAAACTTATTAGCCACTCACTGGTCATCTCACGGCTCGACTATTGCAACTCACTGGCCCCCAACACTCCCATTTCGCTCCCCTCCGATCTGTTCTCAACTGCGCAGCTAGACTTATCTTCCTCTCCCGCTGCACCACTGCCACTCCCCCTCGCCAAAACCTGCCCTAGCTCCCATTTCCCCACAGAATCCTCCTCAAACTCCTCACCCTCACACACAAGGCCCGCTGGTCACTACATCCCATGCGTGAATCCAAAATTTTGCCCGTGCTGCCGCTCTTCACTGGAACACGCTCCCTCACTCTATCAGACACTCCCCAACCTTGCAAAGCTTTAAACGTGTACTGAAAACTTACCTGTTTATGAAAGCAAACCCTTCTGCATAACCTAGTCTCGAGGCCGCTCTCCCAACCCTTGCATCATGCCATGGCCATCTCTGCCTCACTTACTTCCTGCCATCAGGCAACATTCCGCTTGCTCGAGCCTCATGTCACCTGTCTCCCTCTTCCCCCTAGATTGTAAGCTCCTTGGAGCAGGGCCCTCTTCCCTCCTGTTCACACAGTCCTCTTCTCTCACACTTCAATTACAGCTCTTCCAACAGCTGCCTGCCCCTAGTAGTACACCAATTACTCCTTTGCTTCCTTACATCTCAGCTGTATTGGGTACTGAGAATTTTGGTGCTGATTATTAGCTGTGCTCTGTTTTCGTTTTTCAGTTACTGTAATGTTAAGTTCTGTGTACTCTGTATTGTTCTAATGTCTGCCGTATGTATGGCACTGCAAAACACTTGTGGAGCCTTATAAATAAAATGCAGTATTAATTGTAGCCTTTGAGATACATTTAGCAAAAGTACTGGGAGAGGGATCTGTAGGATTCTCTCCCCGGCACACACCACTAAGCCATGCATGGTCAGCAGAACACACGTGAAAAGTAGATTCTAATGAGGTGTTTATAATTTCAAAACATAGAAACTGTAGCTGCTGCAATTAATAGTTTTAGTTTCTACCTTTAGCTTAAAATAAAGATACCTACAATTCACGTTTTACATGAAACAAATAATACTCAGGTAACCTGCATATCTCTGTATTGAGTATCAATAGTATTATTATTATTATTATTATTATTATTATTACTGTATGTTTGTAAAGCTGCAGCCATCACTGCAAAAATCTATTGTATTGACTTTTATGACAGCTTTTTTAGTTACATATATTTCATGCATATCCTAATTATATCTACAATTACATGGAAATTCTAATACCGAAAACTACTGTAAACATTATTAAGCATTGCTAATTATACATGCACACATACTCTACTTACACACACACACACTTATATACATATATGCACACGAGCACATAGTACAGTACATATTTTACCTTGCTTTTTAGTTGTGCTTTTTTATCATCTGATACAAATAACGATCCTTATATAGTTAAAAAATTAGTTGAAATAGAAAATATTTAAGATAGTTTGGAAATATTTTTTAACAGTATGACAGTCACTGAAAATACAGGAGATGGAATTGTTACTGACTGTGCGATAGTGCCCTCTATGAATAAGGGCACATATTTTGCCAACTGTGCAATATGTAAAGTTATATAATATTATTTATGAAATAGGACATATGGGAAGACAGCTGGACCTGTCGCCTCAGGAGCACATGAGAATAGAAGGAGTGACATGCCTGTCATTTATCATACAGGGAGGGGTGACAAGCCTGTCATTTATCATACAGGGACCTGGGAAAATGCCCTTCAATGCTCGGATAGAAAGTACATTTCTGTTTCTGTTTATTGCTGTCAGTGCTCTACTGTGTCAGTCCTGGACATGCACAAACTCCCTTAGTTACTTTGAAAAGTTATCTGAAATATGTGTCCAGGAGTTCTGTCCTCAGGAACCATTCCCTGGGACTACAGGCTTTCAGCACTAAACGCTGCTGAAGACACAGTTTTGAAACAGAACGTTTTCATGTCACATACAGTTTAGCGCTATGCGATGACACTTCCAAAAGAACTTCCTGCCCCTTCGGCAAGCAAAACTAGAGGGATGTTAATTGTATGTGCTACCTACATTTTTTTTTTTTTAGGACTCCCTTTTTTTTGTGGCTCCACACAGGCCAATGTGCACGTGCATGACCTTACCAAACTGCGGCCACATCCAGGAAGTATGCAACTGCAATAGGATTGACAGCGGCGGCCATTGGGGGGGAATGGTTGCGGCATTGGGTGGGCAGGGCATTCCAAACAAGGGCTGGCGACAGTTTTTGGGGTGGCTGCATGACATTACATGCAGCTGCGCTGAAAAAAAAATGTTGGTAGACACATTGGGAGTCAGCCTCACACATGCTGGGCGGTCTTGCCCTGTGCTGGGCAGCCCCCCAGCATGTGAGGAGATGAACGCAGATCTGGCTGCGTACGCAGCAATCTACGTTCATCTCTGAATAAGGTCCTGAGTAATGTAATGGTACTGCGATTGCTGAGAGGTGTTTGTGCGTGGGGTGGGGTGATCAGGGATTTGCGATCACTAAAAGGTGGGAGTCGGGGGGTGCATTGCTAAGAGGTGGGGAACTCAGCAGCAGGGAGTCAGACTGTATGCATGCCCTTATACTGTTAACTGCTTATCAGTCTACATACAACCTAAGGGGTCAAATACAGCAATATAACAACAATACTAAGTACTGGGGCAGATGTATTAAGACTGGAGAAATGATAAAGCAGTGATAAAGAAGTGATAAGTGTAATTGTAAAGAAGTGATAAGGGTTTTCCCAAGTAGGCCCTTAAATAGTGTAGTCAATTACCTATATTTGGGCGGAGGCATAATAGCAAATTATAGGATAGCTCCCCACATGTTAGGGAAACGAGGGGGTGGGGGTTACAACAGCATAACTTGTATGTTTATATGTGCTTAGCAGACCCCCGCCCTGCACTGTGTGATCTGCACTGCAGTTGCGCTGTGTATTTGTACAGCAGACTTGCATTACATTTTGCAACAGTCCCAAACTCTGCAAAAGGTACCTTTGTGCTGTCCAGAGGCGGCCATGCCGGCCTGACACATACACGTGGTACGTGGCCGCGTAGAGCGCCAGAATGTAGGGGACGCTGCTGCAGAGAGTGAGTGACAGTCATTCACTCTCCGCAGCGCCGTGGCCGCCCGCCCTGGACTCCTCCTTCATAAGCTTGCAGCTGTGCATCCTCGCCCCGGTTCCTAGCCCTCCCGCGATGCCAGGGATTTGGAGGGAGACAGTAAGTGGGTGACGGGCATGCGAATGTCGTGCTGCTGTGAGGAGGGAGTGCAAACGTGTTAGTGTTGTGAAGGGACCAGACAGCTGCAGCCTGCGCATATATGAAGCCATAAAGACACCGCTTATGCTTAGAGATTAGCTGCCACAACAGTCGTCCACTTTGTGAGACTGCCCTCTGGTGTTACTTCATATAAAGCCTATCCGGAAAGTGTCCGCAATTAAACTGAAGAGAAAACCTTAACCTGAGTTTCCTCAGCACCGTCAGGGACATTATCACAATATAATCCAGCAGATTTACGTCAGCTATTTGGGAATCAATGTATGTAAATTACTCCCAAATCCATTTCAGTTTTCAGACGCTACGCTTTATCTGGAATCACCCGGCTGTGCATAATATTTAAAGAGACAGGGCTTGATTACCTTGCGGCTAGCCAAGGAATTACACAGAGTATTTATTTAGGATCAACCCCCCAGGATCTACAGGGACTCTGCTGCAGGTACTTCACGTTAATATCCTAACTTGTGCACCAACGTTTTGGCCATAAGTCACTGCGCAGTATCCTTTGATATAGAATTAAATGTAGCTACAGGTGGAACCACAAAGAAGGCTGGTTTGCTACCATATTGCGTTTATTTAAATTGCTGGCTGTAATTGTATCAGTTTGAGTTCGCTCAGCACACAGTTCTCCCACATCGGCCAGTGAGTACTGGCCTTAAGAAAAGCACTGACTAAGTGATTGCAATATTGATATTGTCAACGGCAATTGTCCCAGCAAGGTATCTGTGCACCCTGTTATTATAAATAAAACCAATTCTACTTTTGGAACTACCTTCTACTTGTTTACTACACTACCTTCATTGACTTCCCTTTTTTTCACTGAAACAAAGAAGATCTTCCGAAGAGGTATCACTACGAGAGTAACAAAATACTACCCTTACACCTGTTAAGGAATTCATACCATAATATTATCTAGGCTTACATACATACATACATACATATATATATATATATATATATATATATATTTATATAAATAGTTAGACGCAACAGGGACTCAGTACAGCATCGGAGGACAAGGGGGAGCTGGAGCTGCCCTATGACAGAGGTGGGAACTTGGAAGGTATGTGCCTCTGCATGGCCACCCCCCCCCCCCCCCCCCCATCCTGTACACTGTGTGAGTTAATGTGCCCCTGTACAATGTGTTTGTGCCAGTGTGCTTCTGGTCCCTGTGTGGGTGTGTCAGTGTGCCCCTGGGACCTGTAAAATCTTTGTGTCAGTGTTCCCCTATAAAATCTATGTATGTGTGCAATAGCTTCCTCCGGCCCCAGCCAGCCTCCCTCCTACCCCCTCCACCGGAGTTCACATTGCAGCCCAGAACCTAACATCCCCCTCCCCAAGGATACAATGAGCCACGGGCAGCAATGCCCGATAACCCCTACCCCCGCTGCTGGAGTTGCGCGTATGGGGGGTTACAGAGTACGCAGAACCCCTCCAGATGTCAGGCTGTGATCTCAGCTGCAGCTGCTGCCCTTCACACAGCTACCTCGTTTGCAGAGCAGAGCATCATTTGTCTCCAAATCATCCAGCATCCAGTTTTCACAGTTCTTCATCCACGTCTCCAAATCATCCAGCATCCAGTTTTCACAGTTCTTCATCCACGTTTTCAAATCACACAGCATCCAGTTTTCATCCTCGTCTTTATACCCTCCAGCAATCAGTCCTCACAGCTCTTCAGCCTTGCCATCGCCTCATTATACAAAGTCGTCTTCACAACTCTTCAGTCTCATCCTTATTTCAAACTACAAACATCATTCACAGTTATACAACCTCGGCTTCCTATCACTCAGTGACTCGCTTCCCAGCAGTTTCCCAGTCCAGGACTAATTAGCCCCAGCTCCCTGCAGTCTCATTCTTATCTGTTGTCCTCAATAAATATATGAAAAGGAATTACCTTCGTCCTCCTTGTTTCCAGCACTCAGGGGCATCTGCTCCTTCGTTTAGACTGAGTCCAACAGATCCACAAACACCACCTGCTCTGACAGTAAGCACTGACCCATGCAGGGGCGGATTATGAGTCCGGGGGGCCCAGGGCACTTGAGACAGGGGGCCCCATCTCATTTCTGTGCCTGCTGCGGGTTCGGGGGCGTGACCTAATCGCAGGATGTGTGGCCACACCCCCTTATGCAAATTCCGGGAATTGGTGTGTGTTTTTTTATGGGATTTTGGGATTTTCGCCCCTCAGCTAGGTGTAAATCCAGAGAGGGGGGAGCGATCAGTGTGATCGCTCCCCCCTACACACCCGAACAGGCAGAAGAAAGCAGGGAGGCTGCTGCTGCTAAGCAGCAGCAACCTCCCTGCAACACCACAGACCTGCCAACACGCAGCAGCGTGTGCTGACTGTAGCACAATGCTGCTGTTGTTGCTGGCAGGACAGGGGAGCTTCAGAGCTTGGACAGAGCTACTCCAGCCGGGGGGCCCCCTAAAACTGTGGGGCCCGGGGTTCGTACCCCCTGCCCCCCCCCCCCCCCCCCCTTAATCCGGCTCTGGCCCCATGGATCCGACAGGCGATCAGGCCTCTGGAGGCAAAGCTACAGCTCACATTTTCTCATGCTTGGAGATTCAGGGGTCCACTCAGTCGCAAATTGTGCATGTCAGATCGGTTAGAGGCTCTTCACGTGGCCATTAGGGCCCCACAGTTCCCGGCTCTGGCTGCTTCTTCCTCTGCAGTGGTTCCTCCGGCGACAGTCTCAATATCCCGACTGCAGCTACCACCACCTAGCAAGTTCGATGATTCTCCAAAACTTTGTAGGGGATTCCTTAACCAGTGTGAAATCCAGTTTGAGCTCCAGCTGGCTAATTTTCCATCTGCCCGCACCAAGATCGCATATATCATTTCTCTCCTCACTGGTCAAGCGTTGGAGTGAGCGTCTCCGCTTTGGGAGAGAGGGGAACCAATTCTCTTCAATTATACTGACTTTGTTTCTTCTTTCAGGAAGATCTTCGACGAGCCAGGCTGAACCACCTCAGCATCCCTTGAGATCCTTCGTCTTCAGCAGGGCTCATGTCCCGTCAGTCAGTAGGTGATTCAGTTCCGTACTTTATCTTCTGAATTGAAGTGGAATGATGAGGCCTTAATTGCTGCCTTTTGGAACGTCCTTTCTGACAGGATTAAAGACGATTTGACGGTTCAAGATGTGCCCACGAAACTGGATGATCTGATTTCTATTTGCAACAAGCTGGATTTGTGGTATAGGGAACGTTGTCTGGAGAAATCCAAGCTCGAACGTCCAAGTCTTTGTTTGCGGTTAAGACCTAGGCAAGATCCCTCGTCATCTTCATCCGTTTCAGCAACTGAAGAACCGATGCAAATCGGTCGCTCTTGGCTTTTGGAGGAAGAACATTCTCGTAGCTGCCAGGGGAACCTCTGTATGTATTGCGGTTTTTCAGATCACTTTGTGAAGTTCTGCAAACTTCGGCCGGAAAACTCCCGTTCCTAGCTTACTCCAGAGAAGTTAAGCTAGGAGTAACCTTGGAATCACGTATTGGAAAGGAGCCAACCATTTATTTGGAAGTTCCTTCTTCTGTCCTCTTAGTCTCAGCTCTATTAGACTCCGGAGCAGCAGGGAACTTCCGTTCTTCCACCTTCGTCCAGCAATATAAGATTTGGACTGTGCCCTTTGAACAGGCAATTAGTGTTACGGGGGTGGACTCAAGTCGAATCCCTGAAGGTATCATCACTTCTCAAACTACCTTTCTTAGAATGAAAATGGGCGTATTACACTCTGAATACATCTCTTTCCTCGTGATTCCCAAAGCCTCTCATGACGTAATTCTCGGACTACCTTGGTTACAAAAACATAATCCGAAACTTTGCTGGTGAACTATGGAGATCCAATCCTGGGGAGAATCCTGCACCGATACTTGTTTGGCCTCAGTTAAACCACTTTGTTCGCTTCATGTCTCTGAAATACCCAAAGCTTACCAGTCTTATTAGGATGTCTTCAGTAAACAAGGGGCAGATACTTTACAACCTCACCAAGAATGGGATTGTCCGATTGATTTGATGCCAGGCAGGACTCCTCCCAGGGGTCGAATTTATCCATTGTCAATCCCGGAGACTCGAGCCACAGCTGATTACATACAAGAGAATTTGGGCAAAGGATTTATTAGACCATCGTCATCTCCTGCAGGGGCTGGATTCTTTTTTGTCAAGAAAAAAGATGGAGGCCTGCGACCATGCATTGACTACCAGGGTCTCAATGAGATCACTATCAAAAACCGGTATCCACTTCAGTTGATTCCTGAGTTGTTCGATCGAGTGAAGGGGGCCACAGTTTTTACTAAACTTGATCTTCGAGGCGCTTATAATTTGATTAGAATCCGAGCAGGGGATGAATGGAAAACGGCTTTTAATACCTGGGATGGGCATTCCGAGTACCTCGTGATGCCGTTTAGTCTCTGTAATGCCACAGCCGTTTTCCAGAGTTATGTGAATGAACTTTTTCGGGACCTCCTCTATAAAAGGATCTAGAGCAGAGGTTCTCAAACTCGGTCCTCGGGAGCCCACACAGTGCATGTTTTGCAGGTAACCCAGCAGGTGCACAGGTGTATTAATTACTCACTGACACATTTTAAAAGGTCTACAGGTGGAGCTAATTATTTCACTTGCGATTCTGTGAGGAGACCTGCAAAACATGCACTGTGTGGGCTCCCAAGGACCGAGTTTGAGAACCTCTGATCTAGAGTCTCATCGTCTCCAAATTAAGGAAGTTTTAGCTCGCCTGAGGAAGAATCGTTTATTCTGTAAATTGGAGATGTCAGGAATCAGCGTTTTGCAGCATCTCACTTACCAGCGCGCTGGTGTGCAGGCCTCCGGAGGTCATGGCCCCAGTTCATTGTGCTTCATGAGTGCACTGCCTGCAAGCGCCATAACTGATGTTGCTGAGTACCTCTGAATTACATCCAGCGTGTGCCCCGCTGTGTGCCAGCGTTTGTCCGGTATGGGCGCCGCCATGACACCTGCGCTCAGCTGATCCGGACACCCAATCCAGCGGGGTTTGTTCCCACAGAGATTCAACATTCAATCATCACAGAGCAAGGGGTATAAACTCCAGTTCCTGGCTCATTCTCATCGCCTCGGACAACGAGTCACACTCGGTGTACTAGTGTTCCTGTCTCCAAGTGGATCCTCTCTTGTACTTTTCATCGTTCAAGTCTTAAGTTCTCATTCTTCCAGTCTGCTTCAGACTCCAGCCACAGATCACTACTTCCATCTGCAGTAAGAGACTTTCCTCAGGTGTTACTCTTTGCTAAACCTGTGCCCCTAATTAACAGCATTTCATCCTGTGCATTGTATCCAGCATTTAACACTCTTGCTGAATAGGACTGTCTCCTGCCTGGGCCATGCTAGGCCAAAGTACTTCTATGCTATAGAGACTGTGTGCTTTTTACAAAATACCGGAGTTCTGCTTTTCTTCAACTATTATTAGAGTACTGTTTTGCATCCAGTTATTCAAGTCATTATTACTGCCTATTTCTGTTACCAGTGACTTTTATTATTATTGGCTTCCAAAGTTATCATCCATTGCATTTCATCTCATCTGTTAACCCATTACTCTGTGACCTCTGTGACATAATAAACATCAGCGCATATGCGCAGGACTTTTATTCAGCCTCCTCATTTTATACACCACACCAGCCCTGACCCACTAGTGCCCCCTCCGGGGACAGGCAAAACCAGGGACCTGACAGGAGAAATGTACCTTCGAGGTGACATCCATTCCCTTTTTGGGTTTCATCATTTCCGGATCGGAGCTTCGAATGGATCCTGCCAAAGTTCAAGCAATTCGTGAATGGTCAGCTCCCACATCCCTCAAAGGCATTCAACGCTTCCTTGGCTTTTCCAGCTTCTACAGAAAGTTTATTAAGGGCTACTCCACCTTGGTTGCACATATCACAGCCTTAATGCGTAAAGGAGCAGATCCCTCGTATTGGACCCCTGAAGCCACTAAAGCCTTCCTCGATTTGAAGCAAGCTTTCACGTCCACTCCCATTCTTCGTCAACCTGACCTTAGTTGTCCATTTCTTGTGGAAGTGGATGCATCCACAGAGGCAGTTGGGGCTGTCTTATCCCAAGTTTACGAGGACAAGAAGATCCATTCTTGCGGTTACTTCTCTAGAAGATTCCTGCCTGCTGAATGGAACTATGCCATAGGGGAACAGGAATTGCTAGCTATTAAATTGGCATTCGAGGAATGGAGATATCTTTTAGAAGGAGCTCAACATCCCATTACTGTATACACCGATCATAAAAATCTACTATAGCTTCAGACAGCTCAATGTCTCAATCCGCAACAAGTGAGATGGGCTCTCTTTTTTACCCGGTTTAGCTTCAAGCTCACTTATCGTCCTGGATCCTTGAATAAGAAAGCGGATGCCCTCTCCCGATCCTTCAATTCTTCTGAATCCAATGATCTAAAAGGGGAACAAGCTATTGTAAGTCCAACATCTTTCTTAATGACTCAAATTTCTTCAGTTCCTGTGCCTCCACCTGGGAAAACATTTGTTGCCCAAAATCTCCGGAAAAGACTATTGACCTGGGCTCATGTTTCATCTTTTATGGGTCACCCTGGGGTTCGCAAGATTCAGCGATCTTATTGGTGGCCACGCCTTAGAGCTGATGTTCAGGAATTTGTAGCCGCTTGTTTCAAATGCGCTCAACACAAAAACCTCAAGGGCCCACCACCAGGTTTGCTACAGCCATACCCGGAAAGCCTTGGACTCATATCTCGATGGATTTTATAACCGAGTTACCCCCATCAAATGGACAAAATACCATCTGGGTAGTGGTGGATAGATTTTCTAAAATGGCACATTTCATTCCTTTAACCGGACTCCCCTCAGCCCCAGTGCTTGCCAAATTATTTATCTCTGAAATCTTTAAGCTGCATGGTCTTCTTCTGGAGATTGTTTCCGATCGGGGCATGCAATTTGTGGCCAAATTTTGGAAGGCACTTTGTTTTTCCCTAGGCATCAAACTAAATCATTCCTCAGCATATTATCCGCAATCGGATGGACAGACAGAATGTGTGAATCAGGACCTGGAGATCTTCCTTCGTTTATATATTTCATCATCACAAGATGATTGGTCGGACTATCTTCCGCTGGCAGAATTTGCTCATAATAATCTCTTCCATTCTTCTTCTGAATCCACGCCATTCTATGTCAACTATGGTTTCCAACCACGAGTGCCAAAATTTCAACCTCTTCCGACTCAAGAAGTACCAGCGGCTGATTTAGTCCTCAAGCAACTTTCCAAAGTTTGGACTCAAGTACGCAAGTCTTTAGTTAAAACTTCCCAACGTTATAAATCCTACGCTGATAGGAGACGAAAGGCAGTTCCCAGTTACAAGGTGGGAGACCAAATCTGGATATGGACTCGTAATCTCAAATTCAAGGTACCCTCCATCAAGTTTGCGCACAGGTACATTGGCCCATTTCCTATATTAAGAGTGCTTAACCCTGTGTCCTACAAAGTCAAACTTCCGTCTTTCTTCAAAATACCAAATGCCTTCCACATATCACTCCTGAAGCCCTTGATTCTCAACAAATTTCGTACAGCTTTGCCTAAATCTCCTAAGATTCGCTGTTTACAAGATGAAGAATTTGAAGTTAAAGAAATTCTGGACTCTCGTCATCGTTACAGGCGTCTTCAGTATCTCCTCGACTGTAAGGGGTATGGG
Organism: Pseudophryne corroboree; assembly: GCF_028390025.1. Taxonomy (NCBI): domain Eukaryota; kingdom Metazoa; phylum Chordata; class Amphibia; order Anura; family Myobatrachidae; genus Pseudophryne; species Pseudophryne corroboree. The sequence goes on along the minus strand of NC_086444.1, from coordinate 218,319,973 downwards.
CCCGAAGAAAGGTCTTGGGTGTTTGCTGAGGATGTCCATGCTCCAAGATTAATCCAAGACTTCCACTCCAAAAATCCCAACAAAGCTTGAAGGTGTTCGGAGTCCACCCTGAAAGGGGCGGGTACTGTCAAGCCGTGGCACTTACCGCTGCGGCGGCAGGTCCTGGGATCCGTCCAGGTCCGGCCGGCTGGCTGCGGGGAGTGCGGCGTGGTCAGCGGCGGGAGTGACTGCTTCCGGGAGGTAGGACGAAGGACCTAGTGACCAAAGGTTCCCTGTGTGACTGTGGTGTGGGGGCGGAGACCAAAGTGCAGCACCAATTAGCGTAATGGGTGAGTGACAGCCAATCCTGATTCCCTGATGCTATAAGTAGGCTGGGATTTTTGCATTCTGTGCCAATGCTTTGTTGTAGTTACCCTGTGTCTAGCTTTGTGCTCCCGCAGCTTGTTCTGTGCATCTCCAGTTTATTGGTCCCGTCCGGCTCTCCGAGTCCTCCGTCGACTCTCACCGTACCACGCCCGCCAGCACTTCCGTGTGCGGTCACAGTCACCCGCTCGCCCACCGGTGCCTTTGGATTCCGCAGGAGCCCCGTAGTGGTTCGCCAGCATCCAGTTTTCACAGTTTTTCATCCACATCTCCAAATCATCCAGCGTCCAGTTTTCACAGTTCTTCATCCACGTCTCCAAATCATCCAGCATCCAGTTTTCACAGTTCTTCATCCACGTCTCCAAATCATCCAGCATCCAGTTTTTACAGTTCTTCATCCACGTCTCCAATCCAGTTTTCACAGTTCTTCATCCACGTCTCCAAATCATCCAGCATCCAGTTTTCACAGTTCTTCATCCATGTCTCCAAATCATCCAGCATCCAGTTTTCACAGTTCATCATCCACGTTTTCAAATCACCCAGCATCCAGTTTTCACAGTTCTTCATCCACGTCTCCAAATCATCCAGCATCCAGTTTTTTCAGTTCTTCATCCTCGTCTTTATACCCTCCAGCAACCAGTCCTCACAGCTCTTCAGCCTTGCCATTGCATCATTCTAAAAAGTCGTCTTCAGTCTCATCCTTATTTCAAACTACAAACATCATTCACAGTTATACAACCTCAGCTTCCTATCACTCAGTGACTCGCTTCCCAGCAGTTTCCCAGTCCAGAACTAATTAGACCCAGCTCCCTGCAGTCTCATTCTTATCTGTTGTCCTCAATAAATATATGAAAAGGAATTACCTTCGTCCTCCTTGTTTCCAGCACTCAGGGGCATCTGCTCCTTCGTTTAGACTGAGTCCAACAGATCCACAAACACCACCTGCTCTGACAGTCTCCTTCCCACCACTCTGTCTCTCTACCTGCCACCTTTCTTTCTCTCTCTCTCCCTCTCTCTCTCTCTCTTTCTCTCTTTCGTGACTCTATCTGCCGTAATGTGTAAAAGGGGGCTCTACCTGGTGGAATGTGTATAATGTGCTCTGCCTGGCGCAAAGTGTGTAATGTGCTTTACCTGGCGCAATGTGTATAATGTGCTCTACCTGGCGCAATGTGTATAATGTGCTCTGCCTGGCGCAAAGTGTATAATGTGCTTTACCTTGTGCAATATGTATGATGAGCTTTACCTCATGCAATGTGTATAATGTCTCTACCTGGCGCAATGTGTATAATGTGTTCTGCCTGGCGCAAAGTGTATAATGTGCTTTACCTTGTGCAATATGTATGATGAGCTTTACCTGATGCAATGTGTATAATGTGCTCTGCCTGGTGCAGAGTGTATACCGTGTTCTCCCTGGTGCAAAGTGTAGTACATGCTCTATCTGGCGGAATATGTATAACGTGCTCCAGGGCTGTTTCTTGGGGCGGGCGAGCCATGCAACCGCACGGGGCGCCCGCCGCAGCACTAACTGTGGCTCTCTGCTTCCCCCTCCTCCGTCTCCCTGAGTACCCCGCTCAGGGGGGCGGAGTTTTGCAGACGCAACCGCGTCATTCTGCGAAACTCCGCCCCCCGAGCGGAGTACAGAGGAGGATGGGGAACCAAGTTAGGAAGAGGGAGAGGCGGCCGGCGCGAGGAGCGACTGGTGAGGCAGCCCGAAGAGCGGGAATCGCCTCTATTCAACCTCAAATACTATGTTACTATGTTACTATTCTCTCTCTCTCTCTCTCTCTCTCTCTCTTTCTCTCTCTCTCTCTCTCTCTCTCTCAATCTCTCACGCTGAGTGCCATAATGTGTAAAATGGGGACACCTGCCATAATGTGTAAAATTGGGACACCTGCCATAATGTGTAAAATGGAGACACTTGCCATAATGTGTAAAATTGGGACACCTGCCATAATGTGTAAAATGGAGACACCTGCCATAATGTGTAAAATGGGGACACCTGCCATAATGTGTAAAATGGGGACACCTGCCATAATGTGTAAAATGGGGACACTTGCCGTAATGTATAAAATGGGGACTCTTGCCTGCCGTAATGTATAAAATGGGGACTCTTGCCTGCCGTACTGTGTAAAATGGGGACTCTTGCCTGCCGTAATGTGTGAAATGGGGACTCTTGCCTGCCGTAATGTATAAACTGGGGACTCTTGCCTGCCGTAATGTGTGAAATGGGGACTCTTGCCTGCCATAATGTGGAAAATGGGGACACTTGCCTGCCGTAATGTGGAAAATGGGGAAACTTGCCTGCCGTAATGTGGGTATTTAATGTATCAAGGGCATTGCAGTGTGTGGCATAATATGGTGCAGGGGGCATTACTGTGTGGGACTTAATATGGTAGAATAATTTTTTTCCTATGATGGCCGTGATCTGTTGGAGCAGGGTCAAAAACTGGATTGTGAGGTAGTCCAGACGACACGCCCATTTTAATGAGGCCACGCCCATTTGGATGAGGCCACACACCCTCACCGGGAGCGCGCACAAGGTTTTTTTTTTTAAATCTAGGTGGGGGCACATTTTTTTAATGTCATGGAGGGGGCGCATTTTTAAATCTCGCACTGGGAGCCAAATTGGCTAGAAACAGCCCTGACGTGCTCTACGTGGTGAAGTGTGTATAGAAGGTACTACCTGGTGCAATATGTATAATGTGCTTTACCTGGTGCAATGTGTATAATGTGTTCTGCCTGGCGTAAAGTGTATAATGTGCTTTACCTGGTGCAATGTGTATAATGTGCTCTGCCTGGCGCAAAATGTATGCCATGCTATATCTGGCGGAATATGTATAACGTGCTCTACCTGGCGCAGTGTGTATAGGAGGTTTTACCTGGTGCAATGTGTATAAGCGGCACTACTGTGTGGTGTAATGTGAATTGGCACTATTATGTGGCCACGCCCCTTCCCCACGAAGCCTTACCATAAATCCATATCATCAGGCCTTCTGAGCAGAAGTCCATCCCACTTGACAGACTCTACCCCCTCAACAGACCCCACTCCTATTAGGGCGGCTTCCATAAATTTCCCGAGCTGGTTTTCGATCCCAATCCGCCCCTGGGCTCTACTGTGATGTAACATGTATAAGTGGCGCTATTTTGGGGATGCAGTAATTATCCCAGCTTTCGGTATCCCGGCAGTCAGAATAATGATGCCGAAATACCAACCCTATTCTGAATGCCGACACCAGCAGCCAGAAGGGTATAGCATCCCAGAGCTAGTGCACAGGGCAGGTAAGCCGCGGGGGTGGGGGGAGTAGGTTTAGGCTGCGGGAGGGTTAGAGTTAGGCTGCGTCCCAGGGGGTTAGGGTTAGCTGGCGGGATGGGGGGTTAGGCACCCTCCTCGGCGGGTTAGGCTTAGGCTGCGGGGAGGGACAGTTAGATTTAAGCTGCGGGAAGGGGGGTTAGGGTTAGGCACCGTCCTTTCCCGTTGCCTGGCCCTTAACCCTCCCCCACCCCACAGACTAACCCTAACCCTCCTTGGTGGTGCCTAACCCTACCTTACCCTCCCCGCAGCCTAACACTAACCCTCCCTTGGGGTGCCTAGCCCTCCCTCCCCGCAGCCTAACCCTAACCCTCCCTTCCACAACAGCCAACCCTAGCCTTCCCCCCACAGCCTAAACCTAAACACCCCAAAGGCTTACCAGTGTGGAGTCCTGGCAGTCCTTCGTTCATGAAAGATCTGATTGCAGCAATAACATCTTTTTCTAATGGGCAAAACCATGTGCAGTGCAGGTGGGGCAGATATAACATATACAGAGAGAGTTAGATTTGGGTGGGTTATTTTGTTTCTGTGCAGGGTAAATACTGGCTGATTTATTTTTACACTGTAATTTAGATTTCAGTTTCAACACACCCCACCCAAATCTAACTCTCTCTGCACATGTTATATCTGCCCCACCTGCATTGCACATGGTTTTGCCCATTAGAGGAAATTTTGCTGCTGTGAACAGGTCTGAATTAGGCCCCATATCTCCAGCGATGTGCACTCCTGTGGGTCACTAGCGACGTCCTCTGTTGTCTGTACATGCAGCTCAATTTCAAAAATGTCGCTAATGACTAGGTGCAAATCATCCAGTGTGTACGCTACCAACGATGAATGTCTAATTTAAAATGTTTATCCGGGAGTTCCAGGGAGTTTAAGGGAAATCATAAGCGACATTGTATAGTTTGCATGTCGTCTAGTGCACAGGTTGTCAAACTCGGTCCTCAGGACCCCACACAGGTCACGTTTTCCAGGTCACCTGTGGCTTTTTAAAATGTGACAGTTGGTGATATACAGTGCACAGGGGAATAGGAAAACGTGACCTGTGTGGGGTCCTGATGACCGAGTTTGAGAACCACTGGTCTAGTGTGTACCCAGACAGTTATAGGCTGGGTACACATCAGGACGATATTGGCATGATTTAACGTGTCGGAATGACAAATCATGCATATCGTCTGATGTGTATGCTTGATTGCGCACTCCGGAAATGTTGCATACAACTTCTGGTTGGCCATGCTGCACAGCCAATCAGAAGACATAGAGTGCAACCTGATGCAGTTTATTGAAGGATGGAACGAAAAAACGTTCCATTGTTCACTGAATCGTTTAGTGTGTATGGGCAATCTGTGACGGTCCGGGACAAAGGTTAATCGTCCCGAGTTCCCGACCATAGTACGATTGTACATAACCATGATTTATGTCCCTAGCTTTAGGTCTATTTGATTACAAATATTTAACCTATTTAATTTCTAAATTACTTATGAAATCAACACTGAAGAAACAGAACAATACAAGAACTAAATTAGCTTTTCACGTGCATCTCACAGTTTACACAATCCTGTTAGGCGGCGCTTTATTACCACACCGTGAGTGACAGTGATGGCAGAGTGAGCAGCTATTAGACACTGCGCGGTAGCAGGAAGTGTCAGTGTTCCCTGTGTTCCATTCCACCAGCTGCCCTTTACTCTCAGCGCGCCTGATCAATCCTCAGGTATTATAGACATGAATCAGCGTAAAACCAGGCTGTATGGGCTTATTATACTGTGCAAATAGGCATTATCCCTAATCAGCACAAATACACTGACATAGCTGCAACGTAGCACGGATAACCTTCAGAGTCTCTCATAGCATGCTGGGACTTGTAGTTGAGAACAACTGGCGATCACACATATAGAATCTAAGGTAAAGGGCAATAGGTTGAATATACTATATATAAATAAAGGTACTCTGGAAACATAATGCTATTTATATATACAAACTAAACAGAAATAATAACAGCAGCAATGGTGGTATACAGTACACTCTTGTGTGGTAGGAATCAGCATTGCAACTCCAGTCTTTCCTTGGTATTTATTCCTGACTGCTTATTTGTTTTACACAATACAAAGCCTATTGCATGGCAAAGGTAGTAAATGATTGTGTAATTAATTACTGTATGTGATGTGAGCATGCTCGGTCCTTCAGTGCTTAACAATATGAGTTGGTGTTTTATAATTGTGCTTATATGGGAAATAGCTAAACTCTTGTGATTAGTGCAGCTTCTTTTACCCAGCAACTGCTTTCCCCCTTCATGTTTCTGGGTATACCCCTTTCAGACAGGGAAAACAACCCGGTAATTTCCTGGCACGAGAAGGATCAACCCGTGTGTTTTTTTTCTGTCTGAAAGGCCCAGCCGATGCCTGTATAACTCAGGTAAATTGTATCCCATACCCCTTTCACACTTCCTGAGGCGGGTCGCACCCAGGAGGCTGACACGGGAGCTCCCAGAGTGCGACCCGCCTCAGGCACCTTTCACACCGCAGTCAGCAGCCCGGCATATTGCGGGGTTGCTGACGTCAGCTGTGACGCGGCGGGGGCGGCGCTTGAAGCTCACATGATCTCCAAACGCCGCCCCGTACATAGAGAGTGAACGGGAAACAGGTCGCATCGACTCGGCTCCAGTTCACACCACACAGTGGGCAGGGTCGAAATACTAGGTCATTCGACCCGGTGTTTCAACCCTGGCACCTTTCACACCGCACATGAACACGGTTATGCACGTTCATGTTTCAAAAACCCGTGTTCAGAAGTTGCGGTGTGGAAGAGGTACCATTCACATATGATGAAAAAACACCATACAGTAGTTTACCCAGGTGTAGCGGTAGTGTGAAAGCTACCGACCTGGGTTGGGAGTCCCGGGTCCATGACCCTGCAATCTACATGGGTTATTACTGAGTCTGCACAGGGTGGACCCGGGGTTTTAGATCCGGGTCCGGTTAAAGGGATCCGATTGGCTGGGCAGCCCGTTAGCAGGAGGAGCTTTGCCTCCCGCAGTGACGGCTTCCAGATTCATTAGAGAGCTGCAGCCCACAGTGTGTATCTGAGGGGGGGGAAGGGTGCATCTTTAATAACTGGCTGGCAGCTGTAGTATGTTTTGCACACCACAGCAAGAAAATTATTAGCTGTACTTTGCATTGTGTACCTAAAAGTATGTCACATACATTGTATGGTGAACAAAGTAAATACCTCATAAATTATCAAAATTGCTTGCTGAGTTGAAGAACCCGGGTCTACTTGAAAGAGGTAGGGTCACAGATCCCAGGACTCGCAATACGTGTAACACCCCTTTCACATCGCCAATACCAGATCCCACCCGGGAATTGGAAACGGGTCCTTCCCGGGTGGAATCCGGCATTGGACCCTAACAGCAGGCTTCCTGACGCGGCAATATGCGCAGCAGGGGCAGAGTTGGCGCTGGGAGATGAGCTCATCGCCCTGCCACCTCTCCCTATGTAGTGAACGGGTCCTGGGTCGCATCGACCTGGGAACCCATTCACGCTGCCACTGACCCGGTATTCAACCCGGGAATAACACTGTTTTATTCCCGAGTTGAATTACTGGGTCAGGCGACCCTGGAAATCGACCATGGCCCCTTTCACACCGCACACTGACCCGTGTCGGCCCTGCAATATGCCCGTCGATACCGGGTTATTTTTGTGGTGTGAAAGGGGTATAAGCAGCGTTCTCCACTAGAACCGGGTCATTTAGGCTGTGTCGGTAAGTTACCAGGTTTTAAAGCATGTCTGAAAAGGGTATTAGTGAAGTTGGGGTGATTTAATAAAAATGCCTGTATGCAGCAGTGATGTGCGGTCAGGGTAGGCAGGGGAGATAGAGCCTTACCTGTCATACTCCAGTATAGTCCAGAGCAGTGATTTTCAACCTTATTCAATTCGCGGCACACCAAACATGATTTGAAAATTGCCAGGGCACACCATCAGTACCGCGAAAAAAAACCACCAAAAAACAAACACACACACACACACAGGGATATAAAACAAACAGATATTGGCCCCTAAGGGGGAAAAACACAAATGCACTGGCCCTCACAGTAATTCCACACATTGCCCCCCATAGTAATGCCACCACACATTGCCCCCATAGTAATGCCACCACACATTGCCCCCATAGTAATGCCACCACACATTGCCCCATAGTAATGCCACCACACATTGCCCCCATAGTAATGCCACCACACATTGCCCCATAGTAATGCCACCACACATTGCCCCATAGCAATGCCACCACACATTGCCCCATAGCAATGCCACCACACATTGCCCCCATAGTAATGCCACCACACATTGCCCCATAGCAATGCCACCACACATTGCCCCATAGGAATTTCACCAAACATTGCCCCATAAGAATGCCACCACACATTGCCCCATAGGAATGCCACCACACATTGCCCCCATAGGAATGCCACCATACATTGCCCCCATAGGAATGCCACACTAACCTGTGACTGTTAAATCTTTCACCGTCAGTGGTGGGAGCAGTGAGGAGCGCCGAGAATGAATGGAGGAAGCAGCACAGATCAGCAGTGGGCGGGCACTCCAGGCGGGAACGCGATGTGGTGTTTGCGTGACCGTGACCTGTGAGTCACGGCTCATCAGCATAGGTTGCAGGCTGGGCTGCAGAAGTGCCCAGCGCTGGCCAATCTACTTAATCATCACTGCGGCAGTCAGGCTGCGACATCTCTGCCGGCTGTGCGGCACACTTGAGAACCGCTGGCGGCACACTAGTGTGCCGCGGCACAGCGGTTGGGAATCACTGGTCCAGAGTTTTGACTATGGAAATGATTAGAATAATACAAAGAAGATATTTACAATTTATAATATCATCTTTGTATTATTCTTATCATATTTTTTAGTCATGATACAGTACTTGTATTATTGTAATCATTTTTCTGTGTGTAACTCTGGCTGTGATACTGGCCAGTGCCACCCCAGCCATTGACCTCACCACACTTCACTGATATGCGGTGATATGTTTTACAGCCCAACGCTCTGGGTTTTACCATTAAAAAAAACCCTGAAAATCTGCGGTTTTGCAAAATCACACCTTGGTGATTACACCCCCAATCTGAATTGTTCAAAAGTAGGAAAGGGAGAATTGTAGCTTTAACGTTTTCAATGACAAAAATTGGGACTGTCATAAGAATGTTGGGACATATGGGAGCCCTACAGCATAGTTGCTGTGATTTTATATCATTTCTAGGACGTTTTGCTGCTCAACAGAAAACTAGGTTTATGCAGTAGGATCAAATTTTACAACAAAGAACGTGGAAATTAGAAACTATGGGCCTAATTCAGGCCTGAGTGCTGTTGTGCGAATTCGCACAGCGTGCAAATGTCGAATGACTGCACATGCGTATTGCAGCTTGGTTTAGCTTGTTAAGTTGCCAAGTGATTCAATGTGCAAATGCAATACACCGAGCTCCTCGGTCTCCGGTAGTCCCCGAGCTGTGTGTGCGGTGTCCCAGCACTCCCGGCAGCAGCAACTTTCACCTTTGCAGTTTGTGCCGTAATCACAAGGCAACTTAACAGAGAGACCTCTGCAAATTTGCAGCACAGCAATTAGGTCTGAATTATGCCCTATGTCCTGTCATCAATCAGTGATGACTTGTTTCTGATTACTGGAAACCAGGCGGGTGGTCTGATGTAGAATATCCATGTCACATTTGGCATGAATCACTAGTTCCACACTTTGAAACCTACCTATATATAGGATGCGGTCAAGATCCCGCCGGACGGAATCCCGGAGATCGAAATACCGACACCGGGATCCCGACCGGCACAATCCTGACATATTCTCCCTCTGTGGGTGGCCACGACACCCATAGAGGGAGAATAAATTAGTGTGCCGAGCGTAGCGTGTGCAGAGAACCCGCAAGGGGCTGCGTTGCGCTCACCCCTCCTGTCGGGATTGTGCCAGTCGGGATCCCGGTGTCAGTATTCCGACTGCCGGGATCCCGTCCGGCGGGATTACGTACTGATCCCCTATGTACTATAGGTGAATACACAAACATCTGTCATCACTCTGATTACCATCCATATTAGAGTCATGTGAAAAGAAGAACTTTAATACCTGCCCCCTAAGCAGATTCCTTTTACGTGGATAGTGCATATAACTGAGACAGTTATAGGACTTGCCCATAATTTCACACTAAACAAATTGGACGTTTGACCTTCATATAAATATTTATTTGACACCAGTGTTTCTGAATCAGTTTTACAGGATCGGCACCGACAGTGTGGCGAGCGCAAAGGAGCCCCTTGCGGGCACGGTGGCGCTCAGTGGGCGCGGTGGTGCGCTACGCGCGCCACGCTATTTATTCTCCCTCCAGGGGGGTCGTGGACCCCCACGAGGGAGAATAGCTGTCGGTATGCCGGGTGTCGGTATGCCGGGTGTCTGGATCCCGGCGCCGGTATACTGTGCGCCGGGATCCCGACATTCGGCATACTGAAGACCACCCGCTTTTTGCTGTTGGGGGACCCAGCTTTTTACATTATCTAACTTAGTCTGTGGCTTCCTGTTTCCTTCCATTTCCCTCCTCACATGACATTACCCCAGCAGGACCATCCTAACATGACATGGCCCCTCAGGACCATCCTCACATGACATTGCCCCAGTAGGACCATCCTCACATGACATTGCCCCTCAGGACTATCCCCACTTGACATTGCCCCAGCAGGACCATCCTCACATGACATTGCCCCTCAGGACTATCCCCAAATGACATTAACCCTCAGAACCACCCTCACATGACATTGCCCCAGCAGGACCATCCTCACATGACATTGCCCCTCAGGACCATCCTCACATGACATTGCCCCTCAGGACTATCCCCACATGACATTAACCCTCAGGATCATCCTCACATGACATTGCCCCAGCAGGACCATCCTCACATGACATTACCCCAGCAGGACCATCCTCACATGACATTGTCCCTCAGGACCATCCTCACATGACATTGCCCCAGCAGGACCATCCTCACTTGACATTGCCCCAGCAGGACTATCCCCACATGACATTAACCCTCAGGACCATCCTCACATGACATTGCCCCAGCAGGACCATCCTCACATGACATTGCCCCAGCAGGACCATCCTCACATGACATTGCCCCTCAGGACTATCCCCACATGACATTAACCCTCAGGACCATCCTCACATGACATTGCCCCAGCAGGACCATCCTCACATGACATTGCCCCAGCAGGACCATCCTCACATGACATTGCCCCTCAGGACTATCCCCACATGACATTAACCCTCAGGACCATCCTCACATGACATTGCCCCAGCAGGACCATCCTCACATGACATTGCCCCCCAGGACCATCCTCACATGACATTGCCCCTCAGGACTATCCCCACATGACATTAACCCTCAGAACCATCCTCACATGATATTGCTCCAGCAGGACCATCCTCACATGACATTACCCCAGCAGGACCATCCTTACATGACATTGCCCCTCAGGACCATCCTCACATGACATTGCCCCAGCAGGACCATCCTCACATGACATTGCCCCTCAGGACTATCCCCACATGACATTAACCCTCAGGACCATCCTCACATGATATTGCCCCAGCAGGACCATCCTCACATGATATTGCCCCTCAGGACCATCCTCACATGACATTGCCCCAGCAGGACCATCCTCACATGACATTGCCCCAGCAGGACCATCCTCACATGATATTGCCCCAGCAGGACCATCCTCACATGATATTACCCCAGCAGGATCATCCTCACATGACATTGCCCCTCAGGACCATCCTCACATGACATTGCCCCAGCAGGACCATCCTCACATGACATTGCCCCTCAGGACTATCCCCACATGACATTAACCCTCAGGACCATCCTCACATGATATTGCCCCAGCAGGACCATCCTCACATGACATTGCCCCAGCAGGTCCATCCTCACATGATATTGCCCCAGCAGGACCATCCTCACATGATATTGCCCCTCAGGACCATCCTCACATGACATTGCCCCAGCAGGACCATCCTCACATGACATTGCCCCAGCAGGACCATCCTCACATGACATTGCCTCAGCAAGACCATCCTCACATGACATTGCCCCAGCAGGACCATCCTCACATGACATTGCCCCAGCAGGACCATCCTCACATGACATTGCCCCAGCAGGACCATCCTCACATGACATTGCCCCAGCAGGACCATCCTCACATGACATTGCCCCAGCAGGACCATCCTCACATGACATTGCCCCAGCAGGAACATCCTCACATGACATTGCTCCAGCAGGACCATCCTCACGTAACATTGCCCCAGCAGGACCATCCTCACATGACATTGCCCCAGCAGGACCATCCTCACATGACATTGCCCCAGCAGGAACATCCTCACATGACATTGCTCCAGCAGGACCATCCTCACGTAACATTGCCCCAGCAGGACCATTTTCACGTGACATTGTCCCAGCAGGACCATCTTCACTCGTGGGGTGGCTTCCTTATACAGTTTCAGCACTATGGTCCAGTAGTTGTTTATTTCTGGCCAGTTTAAGACTGAGGACACCCCAGACCAGCAGTATACAGTGACTAAAGACATTAAGATGACCAGACTTTGGTCAAACACAGTTTAAATGGCATATGCCCCAATTAACAGTTGTAAACTACATTTATATCACATTATGATGCTCTGAATTACAGACCTTTAGCTGTTGTTAGCAGTAATGTCTGTGTATTAATGTGTTTTAGAAATGCAGAATCCCAGGAATGAAATGGTTGCTCAGCTGCACAACTTATGTGCTCAGGGCGATACTACTAAGCTGTTTGCTCTTCTGAATCATTCATCCTCGATCATTAATGAAACCGCTGAAAATGGATGGAGTGCTCTTATGTACGCAGCTAGGAATGGCCACTTTGATGTAGTGAAGATGCTGCTGGAGAAAGGGTAATTACATGTTTCTTTATCTTACATTTGTTTAATGCAGGTTTATTTAATGAAATGCTGTAAGAATTTAGCCTTTTCTTGCAGCTTCGCGGTCCAGTTTAATGCCGAATACTTTAGCTGGTCCCAGCATTAATGCTTCATGTTGTTGTGAAGCATGACATACAGTACAGTATATATTAATTATAGCGGAGTATGAGTTCAACTAACAAAATGACTAATCCATGATTAGCTGTAGATGTTATGCAAATTGAGACATTCTGGATGTTGCTTGCTGGACAACTGTGCTCCCACTGTGACCTGCCAGCTGCTGACAAATTGAATAGTAATTGTTAAAGAATAACTGCAGATCCACATGTCACTTCTGTAAGGTACATCAGGGCAAACACCAGGTGCCAGGTCTGCATGGCATCTAGAAAGCGGGCCATGGTGCTATCTCATGGGGAGCCGTATTCTTTGTAAATCAGGACATTTGTCCTTCTCCTCATTCACTGCTGTGTCGTGCTGCTCTCAGAGAGGAAGGCTCAGTGTTCCTGGAAGCAGAAAGCTCTGTAATGAGAACATGGCCATAATGTCAGGCATCAGCATCTAATTGACACCACTGAGCGCCAAATTTAAATTTGCTGGAGAGGGAACTAATCTGTGCTCAGCGAGACCAATCAAGCACTCAGAAGGGAAGTGATGTTTGATGTCTTCCATGTAAAAAGGATGGTGCCTGAGTGGAAGAGGTTAACAATGAAAATAATAGGTTATGATGACTGATGATGAAAGGGTTAAGGATGACTGATGGGTTGATTAATTATAATGAAGGTCAGGCTGATGAAGATAATGTTGAGGAGTGAAACAAAGAAAAGGTTGATGGGTTATTATGTGGATTTTAGGGGATATAATATCTGAGATAGGAGAGAACGTTTTTTTTTTTTTTTTTGCCTGGTAAATAAAAACCCACTGGCACTGTGGCACAGAAAGTAAAATTTTTACTTTAGAAAAGACCAGGTATCCTAACGTGAAAACATATCCAGTACTATGATGTATTTTCTATTACAGTTTGAGTCTCCAATATCCGATAGGCTTGGGACTAGAAGCATCTTGGATTTTTTATAGTTTTGAAATACCTAGTAGGTGGCAGCTCGGCCAGGGAAGAGGTAACTGTGACAGCGGGAGAAGGACCAAGTCAGGCTGTGGGATGGTCCAACGGATGCCACGGGATGGTCTAGTGGGGTGGAGAAGTGCAGGCAGGAATGGAGCCAGAGGTCCCGGAGGCTGTTGCAATTCTTAATAGCTCCCACACCCCCAGTCATAGGTTATAGATATCAGATGACGTCAGGTCATGTGTCACGGCTGCCCGAAAACTACGCTTTCTGAATATTTCTGTTTTTAAAATATACGGATAAGGGAGACTCACCTTGTACTGAAGCTTCAAAAAAATCAGAAAATGTATTTTGCATACTTGACAACTTTTGAGATATTGAAAAGAATGTAAAAAGGGCAAATGCATGGGGTTTGGGCAATGCAATTCACATCCCTGTCCCCATGGCATAATGCTGCTAATTACTAGAGTGGATTCAGGAAGGTTACTTGATCTCCCAGCAGTCAGAGAGAACTTGATCTCCTAGCAGTCAGAGAGAACTTGATCTCCTAGCAGTCAGAGAGAACTTGATCTCCTGGCATTTTGGGAGAACCCCCCAAACATTTCAGGAAAGTATGGTATTAGGGCAGTGGTTCCTAAACGCGGTCCACAAGGCATCCCAACAGACCAGGTTTAGGAATATCGCTGTTTGTGCACAGATGGTATAATCAAACTGACACTGTTGTGCCTAAGCATAGATATCCTTAAAACCCACATTTGGGAACCACTGTATTACATTATGAGAAATGTATTAGCGCAGAGGTTCAGAAACAGTCCTCGAGGCACCCTAACAGTCCAGAATTTAAGTATATCCATGACACAGCACATATGGTTAAATCAAATTGACTGAGATACTAATTAAGTCACTGTGGCCAAGCATGGATATACTTAAAACCAGGACCATTAGAGTGCCTTGAAGACTGCGTTTGGGAACCTCTGTATTAGGGCATACGTTCCCCAACTTGGTACTCAGGACCCCAAACAGTTCATGTTTTCCAGGTCTCCTCACAGAATCAGAAATGAAATAATTAGCTCCATCTGTGGATTTTGTGAAATGCGTCAGTGAGTAATGAGTGCACCTGTGCAGCTGCTAGATGACCTGGAAAATGTGAGCTGTTTGGGGTCCTGAGGGCCAAGTTTGACAACCTCTGTATTAAGGTAAGGGGCAGTGGTGTCTGCTGTGCCTGGGCTGCAGCTCCGACCACACACTGCAGGGCTGAGCCGGTCAGCACATATAAGCATACATGGGATGTTGGAATACCCTTATCCTGCGCTGTACAGTAGCTTCCCTCTAAAACGGTCCTACTGTTAGTTAGGACCAAGATAAACATTCCTTCAGACAATGAATCAGGGGGTGCTAACAATCACTTCCCATAAAACCAGCAATATAATAGACCACATATATGAATAATAACAACTTATTAAAAGCACAATTTGCTATAAGAGATAACCCTTTCAAATACACAAAGCAATAATAAGTGTCGTAGATGAAATGAAGGGTATTTTTTCTTTCTCTCTCTCTCTCTCTTCAACCCTGACGCGTTTCGTCCTTTACGGACTTCTTCAGAGGGATGGTCAAAATGGCTGGTGTAGACATGTATATTTCCATAAATACATTATAAAAATAAAAGTCCATACATATGGTCAATGAGAGAATTCACAATAAAGAGGAGTGATGAGGACATGTGATCCAATGATCATAACATTAAGCTATGCATATTTCATTAAAAAATGACATAGAAGGTCATATTTCATTGAGAAACTTACAAAAAGACATCATAGTGGTTCCACCACATATCTTCTTTCATACTACATTTTAATATCACATAAAGGTACATAGCTATAAGATCAATCCAAAATTGACAATCAAAGGAAACGCCAGGTCCTTTGGACCATTTTACAATACAGGTTTGTTGGACAGTTCTACAAAATAATTTCACGTAATCACTATTACATTCCATATAAGAAGAATAAATACATGTATGTACTCCTTATAGAACTTACTCCTAAAATAGGACCTCAATCAATGGTACGGGAAGGTCCAATCAAATAAAAGCAAATAATAGTCCTATATGAAAATGATAAGTATTAATACCCTTTAATGTAAGTGAGTAAGTCACCCATAAGAATATAAATATACATACCCACTTTGGGTGACATTCAGTAGTGAGTGAAAAATCTCCAAAGAAGAAAAATCCTACAATAAGTATACATGGGATGTTGTATGTAATATATATGCTGGCTGCTTTACCCAGGGATTAGCAGCTGCTACTGTGTGTATCACTGTCCTGCCCATTGCCAAAGGACTGGAGACAGCAGTATGCTTGTTTATCATCTTCTATAAGTCCACCCCTGACTCCCATTGGCTCATAGGAGTCTGGTGGCGGGCTTATAGAAGATGATATACAAACACAGTGCTGTCTCCCATCCTTTGTCAGGTCAGTGACATAGTGATGGCTGCTGATCCCTGGGTAAGGCAGCCAGCACATACTGTATATTATATACATCACATGTATGTGCATATGTGCTGACCGACTCACCCCTGCAATGTGTGGTCAGAGCTGCAGCCCAGAGGTAGCAGCCGCCACTGGTAAGGGGAAAGAAGACAAATCATGTAATGTAATAGAAGTGATTTGAGTATATGAAACTTTCTTCATTGCGGCTAATGGTAAATTTACTACAGATTTTCAGTTAGTTTTGTCTGTAGTTGTATTTCTATAAATGCATATTGCTCCTACTTTAGTTGTAATTGTCTGGTTATGCATGCTACAGTACATTGTAGGTGAAGTAACTCTGTTTCTACAGAAAAGTACAATCAAAATAAAATCTTATTTAATATTCATTTTTAGGGGTGACAAGTCATTGGCGAACAAGTCAAGGCAGACTGCTTTAGACATTGCCAAATTTTGGGGTCACAAACACATCGTTAATTTGCTCACCCACTCAAGAAGTGGCCCAAAGCCAAATTTTTTAGTAAACGCAGAGGAAGAGCATGAAAATTATTTCAGTAGCACGTTTTTAGACAGAAGGAGTGACAAAAGGACAGACACTAACTGGCTGAAATCCAAACAAACACACGTCACTTCAGTATATATCATTTTCTCCAACCTGTGTCCATTGGTATCATTAATTGGAACAAAAGATAATGCTCAGGAACCAGAAATCAAGCTCTGCAGGCTTCAGCACGAGGATGTGAAGGAACACTTGTCAAAGCCCAATGAGGTCTCATTAATTTTTCTAGGAGTGGAAAAACAATTAAATAATCCAAGCACTGCAGGAGCACAGAAGCCGGTGGCAGAACAGGATGATGCACTGGTAGCCTGGTTTGCCCTGAATGTAGAAAATTTATCTACAGATCAATTTGAAGGGAAACATGACGGCTGCTATTTTCTTCAGCCCCCAATGCCGGCCTTTTTGCAGCTGATCAGCACAGAAGCAGGTACTGTATTGTCTGATTTTATTCTATCTGTATACAGTATATGCATACCCATTTTATATTGCCAGTTTGTTGTGTTTATTTTTGATAAATCTGCAGTTTGTTTTATTAACTCTGGGTCATTTGTTATTTTCGGGGAGGGAGGCCTTGCACTGCACACCCTAATATAAGAGGTGGTACCATGCTGAAACTTGTAGTTCCACACAGAAAAAATAAGATTTTACTCACCGGTAAATCTATTTCTCGTAGTCCGTAGTTGATGCTGGGAACTCCGTAAGGACCATGGGGAATAGACGGGCTCCGCAGGAGACTGGGCACTCTAAAAGAAAGATTAGGTACTATCTGGTGTGCACTGGCTCCTCCCACCATGACCCCCCTCCAGACCTCAGCTAGGACACTGTGCCCGGAAGAGCTGACACAATAAGGAAGGATTTTGAATCCCGGGTAAGACTCATACCAGCCACACCAATCATACCGTATAACTCGTGATACTACACCCAGTTAACAGTATGAAATATAACTGAGCCTCTCAACAGATGGCTCAACAATAACCCTTAGTTAGGCAATAACTACATACAAGTATTGCAGACAATCCGCACTTGGGATGGGCGCCCAGCATCCACTACGGACTACGAGAAAATAAGAATTTACTTACCGATAATTCTATTTCTCATAGTCCGTAGTGGATGCTGGGGACTCCGTCAGGACCATGGGGAATAGCGGCTCCGCAGGAGACTGGGCACAAAGTAAAAGCTTTAGGACTAGCTGGTGTGCACTGGCTCCTCCCCCTATGACCCTCCTCCAAGCCTCAGTTAGGATACTGTGCCCGGACGAGCGTACACAATAAGGAAGGATTTTGAATCCCGGGTAAGACTCATTACCAGCCACACCGTACAACTTGTGATCTGAACCCAGTTAACAGCATGATAACAGAAGGAGCCTCTGAAAAGATGGCTCACAACAACAATAACCCGATTTTTGTAACAATAACTATGTACAAGTAATGCAGACAATCCGCACTTGGGATGGGCGCCCAGCATCCACTACGGACTATGAGAAATAGAATTATCGGTAAGTAAATTCTTATTTTCTCTAACGTCCTAGTGGATGCTGGGGACTCCGTCAGGACCATGGGGATTATACCAAAGCTCCCAAACGGGCGGGAGAGTGCGGATGACTCTGCAGCACCGAATGAGAGAACTCCAGGTCCTCCTCAGCCAGGGTATCAAATTTGTAGAATTTAGCAAACGTGTTTGCCCCTGACCAAGTAGCTGCTCGGCAAAGTTGTAAAGCCGAGACCCCTCGGGCAGCCGCCCAAGATGAGCCCACTTTCCGTGTGGAATGGGCTTTTACAGATTTTGGCTGTGGCAGGCCTGCCACAGAATGTGCAAGCTGAATTGTACTACAAATCCAACGAGCAATCGTCTGCTTAGAAGCAGGAGCACCCAGCTTGTTGGGTGCATACAGGATAAACAGCGAGTCAGATTTTCTGACTCCAGCCGTCCTGGAAACATATATTTTCAGGGCCCTGACTACGTCCAGCAACTTGGAATCCTCCAAGTCCCTAGTAGCCGCAGGCACCACAATAGGTTGGTTTAAGTGAAATGCTGAAAACACCTTAGGGAGAAATTGAGGACGAGTCCTCAATTCCGCCCTGTCCGAATGGAAAATCAGATAAGGGCTTTTACAGGATAAAGCCGCCAATTCTGACACGTGCCTGGCCCAGGCCAGGGCCAACAGCATGACCACTTTCCATGTGAGATATTTTAACTCCACAGATTTAAGTGGTTCAAACCAATGTGACTTTTGGAACCCAAAAAACTACATTGAGATCCCAAGTGCCACTGGAGGCACAAAAGGAGGCTGTATATGCAGTACCCCTTTTACAAACGTCTGAACTTCAGGGACTGAAGCTAGTTCTTTTTGGAAGAAAATTGACAGGGCCGAAATTTGAACCTTAATGGACCCCAATTTCAGGCCCATAGACACTCCTGTTTGCAGGAAATGTAGGAATCGACCCAGTCGAATTTCCACCGTCGGGCCTTACTGGCCTCGCACCACGCAACATATTTTCGCCAATTGCGGTGATAATGTTTTTGCGGTTACATCCTTCCTGGCTTTGATCAGGATAGGGATGACTTCATCCGGAATGCCCTTTTTCCTTCAGGATCCGGCGTTCAACCGCCATGCCGTCAAACGCAGCCGCGGTAAGTCTTGGAACAGACAGGGTCCTTGCTGGAGCAGGTCCCTTCTTAGAGGTAGAGGCCACGGATCCTCCGTGAGCATCTCTTGAAGTTCCGGTTACCAAGTCCTTCTTGGCCAATCCGGAGCCACGAATATAGTGCTTACTCCTCACCATCTTATCAATCTCAGTACCTTGGGTATGAGAGGCAGAGGAGGGAACACATACCCTGACTGGTACACCCACGGTGTTACCAGAGCGTCTACAGCTATTGCCTGAGGGTCCCTGGACCTGGCGCAATACCTGTCGAGTTTTTCCCAACGGTTTATAATCATGTGGAAGACTTCTGGGTGAAGTCCCCACTCTCCCCGGGTGGAGGTCGTGCTGAGGAAGTCTGCTTCCCAGTTGTCCACTCCCGGAATGAATACTGCTGACAGTGCTATCCCATGATTTTCCGCCCAGCGAAGAATCCTTGCAGCTTCTGTCATTGCCCTTCTGCTTCTTGTGCCACCCTGTCTGTTTACGTGGGTGACTGCCGTGATGTTGTCCGACTGGATCAACACCGGCTGTCCTTGAAGCAGAGGTCTTGCTAAGCTTAGAGCATTGTAAATGTCCCTTAGCTTCAGGATATTTATGTGAAGTGATGTCTCCAGGCTTGACCATAAGTCCTGGATATTCCTTCCCTGTGTGACTGCTCCCCAGCCTCGCAGGCTGGCATCCGTGGTTACCAGGACCCAGTCCTGAATGCCGAATCTGCGGCCCTCTAGAAGATGAGCACTCTGCAACCACCACAGGAGGGACACCCTTGTCCTTGGTGACAGGGTTATCCGCTGATGCATCTGAAGATGCGACCCGGACCATTTGTCCAGCAGGTCCCACTGGAAAGTTCTTGCGTGGAATCTGCCGAATGGGATTGCTTCGTAGGAAGCCCCCATTTTACCCAGAACCCTTGTGCATTGATGCACTGAGACTTGGCTCGGTTTGAGGAGGTTCCTGACTAGCTCGGATAACTCCCTGGCTTTCTCCTCCGGGAGAAACACCTTTTTCTGGACTGTGTCCAGGATCATCCCTAGGAACAGAAGACACGTCGACGGAACCAGCTGCGATTTTGGAATATTGAGAATCCAATCGTGCTGCCGCAACACTACCTGAGATAGTGCTACACCGACCTCCAACTGTTCCCTGGATCTTACCCTTATCAGGGAATCGTCCAAGTAAGGGATAACTAAAATTCCCTTCCTTCGAAGGAATATCATCATGTCGGCCATTACCTTGGTAAAGACCCGGGGTGCCGTGGACCATCCCTACGGCAGCGTCTGAACTGATAGTGACAGTTCTGTACCATAAACCTGAGGTACCCTTGGTGAGAAGGGTAAATTTTGACATGAAGGTAAGCATCCTTGATGTCCCGAGACATCATGTAGTCCCCTTCTTCCAGGTTCGCAATCACTGCTCTGAGTGACTCAATCTTGAATTTGAACCTCTGTATGTAAGTGTTCAAAGATTTTAGATTTTAGAATCTGTCTCACCGAGCCGTCTGGCTTCGGTACCACAATAGTGTGGAATAATACCCCGTTCCCTGTTGCAGGAGGGGTACCTTGATTATCACCTGCTGGGAATACAGCTTGTGAATGGCTTCCAAAACTGCCTCCCTGTCAGAGGGAGACGTCGGTAAAGTCGACTTTTGGAAACGGCGAGGGGGAGACGTCTCGAATTCCAATATGTACCCCTGAGATATTACCTGAAGGATCCCGGGGTCTACTTGCGAGTGAGCCCACTGCGCACTGAAATTCATTGAGAACGGGCCCCCACCGTGCCTGTTGCCGTGGCCACCAGGTCTAAAAGACCGACCCCAAATGTCCCCTTTCAAAGGCAATACTTCCAAATGCCGTTTGGAATCCGCATCACCTGACCATTTTACTGGTAGAATTGGACAACGCACTTATACTTGATGCCAGTCGGCAATTATTCCGCTGTGCATCATGCATATATAGAAATGCATCTTTTAAATGCTCTATAGGCAATAATATACTATCCTTATCTAGGATATCAATATTTCCAGTCAGGGAATCCGACCATGCCAACCCAGCACTGCACCTCCAGGCTGAGGCGATAGCTGGTCGCAGTATAACACCAGTATGTGTGTAAATACCTTTTTTTGGATACCCTCCTGCTTTCTATCAGCAGGATCCTTAAGGGCGGCCATCTCATGAGAGGGTAGAGCCCTTGTTCTTACAAGCGTGTGAGCGCCTTATCCCCCCTAGGGGGTGTTTCCCAATGCATCCTAACCTCTGGCGGGAAAGGGTATGCAGCCGATACTTTTTAAGAAATTATTATTGTTATCGGGGGGAAACCCACGCATCATCACACACCTCATTTTATTTCTCAGATACAGGAAAACTACAGGTAGTTTTTCCCTCACCGAACATAATACCCCTTTTTTGGTGGTACTCGTATTATCAGAAATGTATAAAACATTTTCCATTGTCTCAATCATGTAACGTGTGGCCCTACTGGAAATCACGGTTGTCTCTTCACCGCCGACACAGGAGTCAGTATCCGTGTCGGCGTCTGTATCTGCCATCTGCCTGACGGCCTATGAGACGTCTGGACAGGCACAAGCTGAGTAGCCGGCTGTCTCATGTCAACCACTGTTTTTTTATATAGAGCTGACACTGTCACGTAATTTTCAACAGTACATCCACTCAGGTGTCGACCCCCTAGGGGGTGACATCACTGTTACAGACACTCTGCTCCGCCTCCACATCATTTTCCTCCTCATACATGTCGACACACACGTACCGACACCCAGCACACACACAGGGAATGCTCTGATAGAGGACAGGACCCACTTAGCCCCTTGGGGAGACAGATGGAGAGTTTGCCAGCACACACCAGAGCGCTATATATGTATAGGGACAACCTTACAATAAGTGTCTATCCCTTATAGCTGCTTATATCTGTTATTTTGCCAAATAAGTGCCCCCCTCTCTTTTTTACCCTGTTTCTGTAGTTGCAGGATGCAGGGGAGATTCTGGGAGCCTTCCTACCAGCGGAGCTGTGTGGGAAAAATGGCGCTGTGTGCTGAGGAGATAGGCCCCGCCCCCTTCACGGCGGGCTCTTCTCCCGCTTTTTTCTGGAAAACTGGCAGGGGTTAAATACATCCATATAGCCCAGGAGCTATATGTGATGTATTTTTTGCCAACTAAGGTAAATTCATTGCTTCCCAGGACGCCCCCCCCCCCAGCGTCCTGCACCCTCAGTGACCGGAGTGTGAAGTGTGCTGAGAGCAATGGCGCACAGCTGCAGTGCTGTGCGCTACCTTATGAAGACAGGAAAGTCTTCTGCCGCCGATTTATGGACCTCTTCTTGCTTCAGCATCTGTAAGGGGGCCGGCGGCGCGGCTCCGGGACCCATCCATGGCTGGGCCTGTGATCGTCCCTCTGGAGCTAATGTCCAGTAGCCTAAGAAACCCAATCCACTCTGCACGCAGGTGAGTTCGTTTCTCTCCCCTTAGTCCCTCGATGCAGTGAGCCTGTTGCCAGCAGGTCTCACTGAAAATAAAAAACCTATTTAAACTTTTACTCTAAGCAGCTCAGGAGAGCCACCTAGATTGCACCCTTCTCGTTCGGGCACAAAATCTTAACTGAGGCTTGGAGGAGGGTCATAGGGGGAGGAGCCAGTGCACACCAGCTAGTCCTAAAGCTTTTACTTTGTGCCCAGTCTCCTGCGGAGCCGCTATTCCCCATGGTCCTGACGGAGTCCCCAGCATCCACTAGGACGTTAGAGAAATAGATTTACCGGTGAGTAAAATCTTATTTTCTCTGACGTCCTAGTGGATGCTGGGAACTCCGTAAGGACCATGGGGATTATACCAAAGCTCCCAAACGGGCGGGAGAGTGCGGATGACTCTGCAGCACCGAATGAGAGAACTCAAGGTCCTCCTCAGCCAGGGTATCAATTTTGTAGAATTTAGCAAACGTGTTTGCCCCTGACCAAGTTGCAGCTCGGCAAAATTGTAAAGCCGAGACCCCTCGGGTAGCCGCCCAAGATGAGCCCACTTTCCTCGTGGAATGGGCTTTTACTGATTTAGGATGCGGCAATCCAGCTGCAGAATGCTCCAGCTGAATTGTGCTACAAATTCAGCGAGCAATAGTCTGCTTAGAAGCAGGAGCACCTATTTTGTTGGGTGCCTACAGGATAAAAAGCGAGTCAGTTTTCCTGACTCCAGCCGTCCTGGAAATATAAATTTTTAAGGCCCTGACTACGTCCAGTAACTTGGAATCTTCCAAGTCCCTAGTAGCCGCAGGCACTACAATAGGTTGGTTCAAGTGAAAAGCTGATACCACCTTAGGGAGAAACTGGGGACGAGTCCTCAATTCTGCCCTATCCATATGGAAAATCAGATAAGGGCTTTTACATGACAAAGCCGCCAATTCTGACACACGCCTGGCCGAAGCTAAGGCCAATAACATGACCACTTTCCACGTGAGATATTTCAAATCCACAGTTTTAAGTGGCTCAAACCAATGTGATTTTAAGAAACTCAACACCACGTTGAGATCCCAAGGTGCCACAGGAGGCACAAAAGGGGGCTGAATATGTAGCACTCCCTTTACAAATGTCTGAACTCCAGGCAGTGAAGCCAGTTCTTTCTGGAAGAAAATCGACAGAGCCAAAATCTGGACCTTAATGGAACCCAATTTTAGGCCCATAGTCACCCCTGACTGTAGGAAGTGCAGAAAACGACCCAGCTGAAATTCCTCTGTTGGGGCTTTCCTGGCCTCACACCACGCAACATATTTTCGCCAAATACGGTGATAATGGTTTGCGGTTACTTCTTTCCTGGCTTTTATCAGCGTAGGAATGACTTCTTCCAGAATGCCCTTTTCCTTTAGGATCCGGAATTCAACCGCCATGCCGTCAAACGCAGCCACGGTAAGTCTTGGAACAGACAGGGCCCCTGCTGTAGCAGATCCTGTCTGAGCGGTAGAGGCCATGGGTCCTCTGATATCATTTCTTGAAGTTCTGGGTACCAAGCTCTTCTTGGCCCATCCGGAACCACGAGTATCGTTCTTACTCCTCGTTTTCTTATTATTCTCAGTACCTTTGGTATGAGAGGCAGAGGAGGGAATACATAAACCGACTGGTACACCCACGGTGTCACTAGAGCGTCCACAGCTATTGCCTGAGGGTCCCTTGACCTGGCGCAATATCTAGTTTTTTGTTTAGGCGGGACGCCATCATGTCCACCTGTGGCCTTTCCCAACGGTTTACCAACAGTTGGAAGACTTCTGGATGAAGTCCCCACTCTCCCGGGTGTAGGTCGTGTCTGCTGAGGAAGTCTGCTTCCCAGTTGTCCACTCCCGGAATGAACACTGCTGACAGTGCTAAGACGTGATTTTCCGCCCATCGGAGAATCCTTGTGGCTTCTGCCATCGCCATCTTGCTTCTTGTGCCGCCCTGTCGGTTTACATGGGCGACTGCCGTGATGTTGTCTGATTGGATCAGTACCGGCTGGTTTTGAAGCAGAGGCCTTGCCAGACTTAGGGCATTGTAAATGGCCCTCAGTTCCAGAATATTTATGTGTAGGGACGACTCCTGACTTGACCAAAGTCCTTGGAAATTTCTTCCCTGTGTGACTGCCCCCCAGCCTCGAAGGCTGGCATCCGTGGTTACCAGGACCCAGTCCTGTATGCCGAATCTGCGGCCCTCTTGAAGATGAGCACTCTGCAGCCACCACAGTAGAGATACCCTGGTCCTTGGAGACAGGGTTATCAGCCGATGCATCTGAAGATGCGATCCCGACCACTTGTCCAAGAGGTCCCACTGAAAGGTTCTTGCATGGAACCTGCCGAATGGAATTTTGCTTCGTAAGAAGCTACCATTTTTCCCAGGACTCGTGTGCAGTGATGCACCGATACCTGTTTTGGTTTCAGGAGGTCTCTGACTAGAGATGACAGCTCCTTGGCTTTCTCCTGCGGGAGAAACACTTTTTTCTGTTCTGTGTCCAGAACCATCCCCAGGAACAGTAGGCGTGTGGTAGGAACCAGCTGTGACTTTGGAATGTATAGAATCCATCCGTGCTGTTGTAGCACTTCCCGAGATAGTGCTACTCCGACCAACAACTGCTCCTTGGACCTCGCCTTTATAAGGAGATCGTCCAAGTACGGGATAATTAAAACTCCCTTTTTTCGAAGGAGTATCATCATTTCTGCCATTACCTTGGTAAAGACCCTCGGTGCCGTGGACAGTCCAAACGGCAGTGTTTGGAATTGGTAATGGCAATCCTGTACCACAAATCTGAGGTACTCCTGGTGAGGATGGTAAATGGGGACATGTAGGTAAGCATCCTTGATGTCCAGGGATACCATGTAATCCCCCTCCTCCAGGCTTGCAATAACCGCCCTGAGCGATTCCATCTTGAACTTGAATTTTTTTATGTATGTGTTCAAGGATTTCAAATTTAAAATGGGTCTCACCGAACCGTCCTGTTTCGGTACCACAAACAGTGTGGAATAGTAACCCCGTCCTTGTTGAAGTAGGGGCACCTTGACTATCACCTGCTGGGAATACAGCTTGTGAATTGCCTCTAGCACAGCCTCCCTGCCTGAGGGAGTTGTCGGCAAGGCAGATTTGAGGAAACGGCGGGGGGGAGACGCCTCGAATTCCAGCTTGTACCCCTGAGATACTACTTGAAGGATCCAGGGATCCACCTGTGAGCGAGCCCACTGATCGCTGAAATTTTTGAGGCGTCCCCCCACCGTACCTGGCTACGCCTGTGGAGCCCCCGCGTCATGCGGTGGACTCAGAGGAAGCGGGGGAAGAATTTTGATTCTGGGAACTGGCTGACTGGTGCAGCTTTTTCCCTCTTCCCTCGTCTCTGTGCAGAAAGGAAGCGCCTTTGACCCACTTGCTTTTCTGAAGCCGAAAGGACTGTACCTGATAATACAGTGCTTTCTTAGGCTGTGAGGAAACCTGAGGTAAAAAATTTTCTTCCCAGCTGTTGCTGTGGATACGAGGTCCCAGAGACCATCCCCAAACAATTCCTCACCCTTATAAGGCTCTATGTGCCTTTTAAAGTCAGCATCACCTGTCCAGTGTCGGGTCTCTAATACCCTCCTGACAGAATGGACATTGCATTAATTCTGGATGCCAGCCGGCAAAATATCCCTCTGTGCATCCCTCATATATAAGACGACGTCTTATGTTCGCAAAATAGTATCCCTGTTTGACAGGGTTACAGACCACGCTGCAGCAGCACTATCTGCAGGTCTCAGTCTAGTACCTGAGTGTGTAAATACAGACTTCAGGATAGCCTCCTGCTTTTTATCAGCAGGTACCTTCAAAGTGGCCGTATCCTAAGACGGCAGTGCCACCTTTTTTGACAAACGTGTGAGCGCCTTATCCACCCTAGGGGATATCTCCCAGCGTAACTTGTCCTCTGGCGGGAAAGGGTACGCCATCAGTAACTTTTTAGAAATTACCAGTTTCTTATCGGGGGAACCCACGCTTTTTCACACTTCATTCACTCATTTGATGGGGGAACAAAACACTGCCTGCTTTTTCTCCCCAAACATAAAACCCTTTTTTAGTGGTACTTGGGTTAATGTCAGAAATGTGTAACACATTTTTTATTGCCGGGATCATGTAACGGATGTTCCTAGTGGATTGTGTATATGTCTCAACCTCGTCGACACTGGAGTCAGACTCCGTGTCGACATCTGAGGGAGCGGGCGTTTTTGAGCCCCTGGTGGCCTTTGAGACGCCTGGGCAGGCGCGGGCTGAGAAGCCGGCTGTCCCATAGCTGTTACGTCATCCAGCCTTTTATGTAAGGAGTTGACACTGTCGGTTTATACCTTCCACCTATCCATCCACTCTGGTGTCGGCCCCACAGGGGGCGACATCACATTTACCGGCATCTGCTCTGCCATCACATAAGCCTCCTCATCAAACGTGTCGACACAGCCGTACCGACACACCGCACACACACACAGGGAATGCTCTGACTGAGGACAGGACCCCACACAGCCCTTTGGGGAGACAGAGAGAGAGTATGCCAGCACACACCAGAGCGCTATATAATGTAGGGATTAACACTATATTGAGTGAATTTTTCCCAATAGCTGCTTGTATATACAATATTGCGCCTAAATTTTGTGGCCCCCCCTCTCTTTTTAACCCTTTGAGCCTGAAAACTACAGGGGAGAGCCTGGGGAGCTGTCTTCCAGCTGTACTGTGAAGAGAAAATGGCGCCAGTGTGCTGAGGGAGAAGCCCCGCCCCTTTTTCAACTGACTTTCTCCCGCTTTTTCTGGAATACTGGCAGGGGTAATTTTACATCTATATAGCCTCTAGGACTATATATGATGTAGATCTGCCAGCCAAGGTGTCATATATTGCCCTCAGGGCGCCCCCCCAGCGCCCTGCACCCTCAGTGACCGGAGTGTGAAGTGTGCATGAGGAGCAATGGCGCACAGCTGCAGTGCTGTGCGCTACATTGGTGAAGACCGAAGTCTTCTGCCGCCGATTTTCCGGACCTCTTCTTGCTTCTGGCTCTGTAAGGGGGACGGCGGCGCGGCTCCGGGAACGAACACCAAGGCCAGTTCCATGCGGTCGATCCCTCTGGAGCTAATGGTGTCCAGTAGCCTAAGAAGCCCAAGCTAGCTGCAAGCAGGTAGGTTCGCTTCTTCTCCCCTTAGTCCCTCGATGCAGTGAGCCTGTTGCCAGCAGGTCTCACTGTAAAATAAAAAACCTAAAATAAACTTTCTTTCTAGGAGCTCAGGAGAGCCCCTAGTGTGCATCCAGCTCGGCCGGGCACAGAAATCTAACTGAGGTCTGGAGGGGGGTCATGGTGGGAGGAGCCAGTGCACACCAGATAGTACCTAATCTTTCTTTTAGAGTGCCCAGTCTCCTGCGGAGCCCGTCTATTCCCCATGGTCCTTACGGAGTTCCCAGCATCCACTAGGACGTCAGAGAAAGAACAAATGCATATGCACACACTGTAGTACTGAGCACTGCTAATCAGAATCATTTTAATAAACTGCAATCTAACATAGAGCAAAATTAAGGTTCTTAGCATCATTTTCAGCCAAAAATATGGGCCCACCTACTGCAACCAGGTGACCTCATTTGGTGGGTCCCTAAAGGTGGGTACACACTAGAGCGACGGGGGTTCGTTCCGATGTCGGAACGAATCACCGTCAGCCCTAGATTGTGTGTACACACTGGGGCGATGCTAATGAAGGTCGGAACAAACATGTTCGGTCCTCCATTGGCATAATACACGACGCTAGCGACAACGCTTAGTTTTATGTGCAGCACATAGAACCAAGCATCCATCGCTACGTCCATGGGAGGGCTCAATCCCCCGTACACACTGAGCGATATATTGGTATATTGTGCCGACATCGCTGTAGTGTGTACCCAGCTTAACATTAAGGTTCAAGTCCAGGGCATGGGGGCATTACAGTAGTGACAGGTTTAAATGCTAAAAAATGTGTTGCTTAAGTAAGAAACAGAAGCTATGTGCTATGAGTGTTACATAGATGAAAGGAAATCATTTTAAAATTGTTACATTGTTAAAAATAAAAATGTGGTGCTAAAAAGTGCTAGACTAGAGTGTTACATTAAGATGCCCCAAAGTAACCAGGCCACACCAACCAAGGGGCCCCACACCCCAAACTCATACCTAAAACTAATACATTGTATAAATGTATTCAGGACTTGCCAATCATAGTGCCTTTCCCAATATGCAGTCTGTAAATGGCATGTAAGTCTTCTGATCATAATTTAAGCCTTAATAATAACATTGTATAGTAGCCTTGTACACTAGCAAACTGGTCAATCACTCCAACAATTTGGTGCATAGACGCATATGGTCATACATTCTATCCCAGCAATCTGACCATAGTATATTCGCACTTTGGCCGTATAGGGCTGGTTATTAGTCAGATGTATGTGTTTTCTTGCATGCAGTTAGTGAGTTTAGCTTACGGTGCGTGCGCAGAATCTAGTGCATGTTATCGTTGCCAGATCTGCATTCCAAGGTGGGAAATGGGTTGTGACAATGCGATCGCACAGAACTGTATTGTGGGAGTGTCATGGGCATGCTGCTAGGCTTCCCTGCGATTTTAAGTCTTGCATACAGAGAAGGGAAGCCTGTATCAGATAGATCTCTTGCTCCTAGCATGAAACTGGTGCAAGTCCCAGTACTAACTATGAGGGTTTCTGCTGTGGGCAGATAAACAGTGGGCGGAGCTGCTTCTGGCTTGAAGCTGCACAAATCTTCGCATTAGCGATATGGAAGCTTGCGTTAGTATAAGGCAGTAAATCATGCTTCTGCAGCATCATGCAAAAAAGCCACTATGCGTTTGACTCTGCATACATGGATATCAAAATCTACCATCCGTCCCATTTGTACATCTCATGGCTCCCCATAATATGTAGGCAAGGATCACCTTTCTTTTTGTGCTCATACATGCTGCGATTTGTACCCATTTAGGCCTAGAATGGATACATCATTATCCAAACTGCATTGTTTATTGGGCCTAATTCAGATCTGATCGCAGCAGCAAATTTGTTAGCAAATGGGCAAAGCCCCGTTGGGGGTCATTCCGAGTTGTTCGCTCGTTGCCGATTTTCGCTATGCTGCGATTTGTTGCTAAATGCGCATGGTACGCAGCGCGCATGCGCTTAGTTATTTATCTAAAAACTTAGATAGTTTTGCTGTTGTCCGTGCGGCGCTTTTCAGTCGCACTGCTGATCGGTGAGTGATTGACAGGAAAGGGGCGTTTCTGGGTGGTAACTGAGCGTTTTCCGGGAGTGTGCTAAAAAAACGCAGGTGTGTCAGGTAAAAAAGCAGGAGTGGCTGAAGAAACGGGGGAGTGGCAGGGCGTGTTTGTGACGTCAAACCAGGAACTAAACGGACCGAGGTGATCGCAGTCTAGGAGTAGGTCTGGAGCTACTCAGAAACTTCAAGGAATTATTTAGTAGCAGTTCTGCTAATCTTTCGTTCGCTATTCTGCTAAGCTAAGATACACTCCCATAGGGCGGCGGCCTAGCGTTTGCACTGCTGCTAAAAACAGCTAGCAAGCGAACAACTCGGAATGAGGGCCCATGTGCAAAGGCGGGGGGGGCAGATATAACATGTGCAGAGAGAGTTATGTAGCCCATACACTTGTGAGCTATCAGGTACAATCCTTCGATTTCGACCGCATCTGTGAGAGAAATCGAAGGATTGTATGCACATTTAAGGTACCATGTAACGCGATGCGCGGGCATGCTGCTCGAATATCGCGTCTCATGATAGTACATGCTGCACTTAATATTTATCGCATCGCAGTGCAATCGCATGTGTTTTTAAAAACACATGCAATATATTGCACTGCAGTGCGCGATGGGCACCCGCTGGGAGCGCCCAGAGGCCGCTCCCACTCGGCGGTGATGTGCCCATCACGTGATTACCATGTTATCTTGCATGATCGCATGGTAATCACTTTGGCAGTTCAGGTGCGATTTCATCGCACCTGAACTGCTGGTGCGATGTCCCGCGATGTCGCGGGGCATCGCACAAATATATGGGCACCATTAGATATGGGTCTGGTGTATTCAAACTGAAATCTAAATTGCAGTGTAAAAATAAAGCAGGCAGTATTTACTCTGCACAGAAACAATATAACTCTCCCAAATCTAACTCTCTCTGCACATGTTACATCTGCCCCGCAGTGCATATGGTTTTGCACATTAGCTAACAAATTTGCTGCTGCAATCAGGTCTGAATTAGGCCCTTTGTACCTTAATGAGTAAGCGTCTTCTTTTGCTAGATCTCCGATTACTTTAGCTATGGATAGCATGTGAAGTTTAGGGTAATTACAGAATACATTCTGTGCCATGGTTCTCTGCAATAAACTTTAATCCCAACTGTAGCAAAAGTGATACCGATAGTGGACACACAAGTTGTAATTCTATATTCATATGCAATGCAAGGACAAATTATGTTCAAGCACCTCTCAGAAAGCACTTGAACACAGAGCAGGTTAATAAGCGTCCCTAAAGCAGTGCTTGCTCTTATTATAGAAGTCTCAATATTTAAAAAATAGATTTCCAATTAACTCTGTGGTGGTGTGAGACCTGAGCCTTGACAGGTGCACTGTGCATCATATATTGTCATAACCTCATTATGTATAATCTGTTAGCAGCAGAATAATGGTAGATGATGAATGAAACAAGTAATAAAAAAAAAATTGAGCTAAATAACAAAGGATATACACTGGATTACACTGACTACAGAATGGTTTATTTCATCCAATCTGTGGGCCTAATTCAGACCTGATCGCTCGCTAGGGGTTTTTTGCACTGCTGCGAATAGATAGTCGCCTCCCATAGGGGAGTGTATTTTCGCTTTGCAAGTGTGCGATCGCATGTGCAGCCAAGCGGTAAAAAAATAATTTGTGCACTTTCTGAGTAGCCCAGAACTTACTCAGCCGCTGTGATCACTTCAGCCTGTCCGAGACCGGAATTGACGTCAGACACTCGCCCTGCAAACGCTTGGACACACCTGCGTTTTTCCAACCACTCCCTGAAAACGGTCAGTTGCCACCCACAAACGCCTTCTTCCTGTCAATCTCCTTGCGAACGGCTGTGCGAATGGATTCTTCACACAAATCCATCGCTGAGCAGCGAACAGCTTTGTTCCCGTGCGATGCGCCTGCGCATTGCGGTACATGCGCAGTTCTGACCTCATCGCAGCGCTGCGAAAAACGCTAGCGAGTGATCAGGTCTGAATTACCCCCTGTGTACGTTATCAATGCAAATGTAATTGCTAATAGTGAGAGTAACAGAATAAAGATACCGTGAAACTTTTTTTTTTAAGTAATAGGATCAGTTTTATTATTATTATCCTAATTTATTTAACAATATGTAATCTACGTTTTTGGCTCATCAAAGCAGCCACCTTCTGCAGATATAACAACTGAACACACTCCTGACATTCTCTCTACAATGGAAGTCAAATATTGTTTGGGAAGTTTTTCCCAACACTGATGTAGAAGTTCCAACAAGCCTGTTGCACTTATAAGTTGCGTTGCTTTCACCCTTTTGTCCTATTTATCCCAAACCAGCCCGATGGGGTTTATCTGTGCTGGCCATTTCATGATTTCAGCTCTAGGGGGTTATTCAGAGACGTACGCAGATCGCTGCATACACAGCCAGATCTGCGTTTATCTCCGCACATGCTGGGGGCCACCCAGAACAGGCAAAGCCACCAGCAAACTGCTGCGGGCCGCATCAGCGGCATGGTCGGAATGACCCCCGTAGTTTATTGTTCTTTTCCTCCAAGTTTGTTTTGAGATGAGCGGATTCGGTTTTACTCGGATTTACTCGGTTCTAAAAACGGCATCTTATTGGCTATTCAAAACACGTGACATCCGTGAGCCAATAAAATGCTGTTTTGAGAACCGAGTAAATCCGAGTAAAACCGAATCCGCTCATCTCTAAATTTACTTGACATAGCTTGGAGGTATATTTTGGGTCATTCTCTTGCTGTAGTATGAACACTTCACCAACTACGTACAGTATAAAGCAGAGGGTATTGCGTGGTGCTGCAGAATACTGTGGTAGCTATTATGGTAAATGGCGCCAGTCACTCTGCAAATCGCTGATTCAGGATCCCAGAATAATAAACAGCCCCAGACCATGACGCTTCCTCTTCCATGTTTGCCAGTTAGAGTCACAGGGGTTTACTTACTAAGCAAGCCTCCGCATCCTTTCGTGTTTAAGTCAGATATTAAAGTGGCAATGCTTTTAATAGCAAAAACATGGCGCGTTTTACTGTTAAAGCATTGTCCTTTTAAATTTTGGTCTTAAAGATGCTGGGAAGTGGTGGCTTTTACAACCAGCTGCTTAGCAAATATACCCTACACCCTGAGGAACCATCCTTTCACCTATTTAGCAGGTTATTTAATTGACTTGCATTGCTTACTTAATGAGTGATTAATGCTAGATTAATGGGTGTGTTCTGAGACTTTTGTATGTTAAAAAAAAAAGTCAGATAGTTAAGTTAGTAGTGTAAAAGCATGGTAGAACAGCATTTGGAATAGAGAGATACAAGGCGGCTGTTTATCGCTACCATTACCGCTTCCAGATACTCCAGAAGTCACACTGTTGTATTTACGGTACTTGTGCAGAAGTTTATATCATTTTGCTGCCATAGGGCCTGATTCAAAGATGTATGGAACCTGATGATTTGCCTCATCTGCACATGCACAGAATAAACATTGCACATGCACACGTCAGTGGATGCGATGCCAGTTGTAGTGCCCAATGGTCGGGGGAAGGGGTTTTGGGTGGTGACAGTGAGCTTTCTTACAAAATGTAGGTATGTCAACCCCGTTTTGTAGGCATGCCCAAGCCAGGCATCTGCGTCTTCCAACACAGATATACTGGCCTCTGCTGTGTGATTGCACTGATGTTCATGCAGATAACTTGATACTGTGTGTTCAGACGCAGCAGCGGATCAGAGAAGCTGGTAGGAGGCGACTGTTTACAGAAGAGGTCTCCTGCAGACATTAACATATTCTCGCACAGCAGCTTCTTCCAAAGATGCAGCTGCTGAGTGATCACGTACATCTCTGAATCAGCACGTAATGTGAATACCACATTTCTGTCATCACTTTTTTCTTTTTTTGACATCTTTTTGTACATATTTAAATTAGTATTCTGCTAGAAGTGTTTCTGTTTAATGACTATTTATGAGTCCCGTATTTCATATTATTGAGAGCAGATAAGACCTTTAATACGGTATTACAGAGTCTCAGTAGCACCTAGGAGGTTGGATGGGACAGTGTAACTGAATAATTATGGCAAATAATGTAGAACATCAGTTATTTTGGACTGTAAGCTCTCACGAGCAGGGCCCTCTTCCCTCATATGCTTTTCCTTCACTCACATATATTATTATCTCCACCCCACTACCTACAATGGTGCCTAACCCTTGAGTTCTGCCACGCCGCTCCTTGTTTGGGTATTGCCGATGCAGCAATGTTTATAAACTGTCTAGTGCCTGTAATGTTCTGTACAGGACTTTGTAAGGCGCTGTAGACCCCTTGTGGCGCCATAAAGATAATAATAATAATATTAATAATAATAAAAGATGTGTTATTAGTAGGTATCATATATACAGTTTTGTTGTAATCACTGTGGAGCTGACCATGAATACCTGTACATCCATCTTTAAAACACATTACATCACTCTCTTGTTTTACCAAGCATATGGCAGCTAGGATATATTATTTTCAGGACATAATAAACATCGCTATCTTTCTGTTCCAGGCATTTTAGCACAAGCACGGTCTGTACTTGCTTGGCACAGCCGGTACAAGTTCTGCCCAACTTGTGGAGGCGAAACAGTAATTGAAGAAGGTGGGTACAAACGAACCTGTTTAAAAGGAGGTTGTCCCAGTTTACAAGGCATCCATAACACATCATATCCAAGATTAGGTAAGTGCATAGTACAAGAAATAGATTTAACACTGAATAATGAATTATTGTTGCCAGTCTACGTAGAAAACAGAAAGAGAACGTATTTGATGAATTGATTGAAATGCAGTTTGGATAGAACATAAGCACAGTGAAGTGTCTTTTGTGCAAACGGAGCTTATCATTATCATGCAATGGCAGAAATGACTGTAATAGACACAGCTGTAAGAAGCACTGCGAGCAGTTGCCTGGGCTGAGTTCTGGCTGCACAGCTTGCTATGTAATACCAGGGAACTTGCTGGGCTTTAGTTGTGCAGCCAAAGAGCCCTCCTAGTATTGTCAGGCAGAATCACTGTTTTGTAAGGTGGTTGATTTTGTATGTTGTGTAAAAGACCGAACATGAAATGCGATGTTCATTTAAAGCGGCGTGAGTTCTTGTTAGGGAAAATAAAAGCTTAGAAAATAATCAAAAACAGAATGAATGATTAGTGCAGAAAGAGCTGTATATCCTGTAGGCCAATATGTAACTCAATGTACTGCTTTGCTGTATGCTCTTTGTACAGCGCTGCAGACCCTACATGGCCCTGATAAATAAATGATGACAATAAGAATAGGCTTCCCTGCCTAAAGGGCTTGATGCTCTGCACTACAGGTTGGCTTTCTGCTGAGATGTCCCTAAACAACCATCTCTATCGTATAATTGACAACTCTCCTTTCTTTTTTTGCCTTGGTTTACGCTTCAGTATGAAGTTAGTTTACTTCCCACACAGTTCTATGTGCCTAATTCAGACCTGATTGCAGCAGCAAAATCTTTCTGTAATGGGCAAAACCATGTGCACTGCAGGTGGGGTTATATTGTTTCTGTGCAGTGTAAATACTGTCTGCTTTATTTATACACTGCAATTTAGAGTTCAGTTTGAACACACCCCACCCAAATATAACTCTCTCTGCACATGTTACATCTGCCCCACCTGCACTGACCATGGTTTTGGCCATTAGAGAAAAATGCAGCTGTTGCGATCAGGTCTGAATTTGGCACTATATCCATGAGAAGGAATAAAGAAAAATAATTGGTCTGAGGTCACAGAGGTCTATTTACTAAGCCTTGGATGGGGATAAAGTGGACGGAGATAAAGTACAGCCAATCAGCTCCTAACTGACATTTTTCAAACCCAGCCTGAGACGTGGAATTTAGGAGCTGATTGGCTGGTACTTGAATCTCTGTCCACTTTATCTCCATCCAAGGCATAGTAAGTAGACCCCACATGGGGTTGGACAGATGCGGCGCCCTGCTAAAACAGTGTAGTGTGAACACTAGTAATAATCCCAGGACAAGCATAATATCCTCAAATTATCTGACTGATATACTGTCTATTAACATCCCTGTAAATGTGGTTGACAGATGATCATTATCAGCCTGTGTGAGTAGCAAATAGCCCAAGCAGTCTGTCTCCGACATAATGAAGGATCTGTACAATTTGGCCAAACTGCGTTGTGGTCCGCTGATCAGGTGTCCGTGGCTGGTCGCCCGTGCAGCACTTTATTACCTCGCCATTCTATTACAGTCCATTTCGATTCCAACATCCATATGCCAGTCATTAAATGTCAGGCAGCACCATAATAAACTCAATACGCAGGCCCAATGCATGGAACTCGGCTGTCACTGTGCTCTTGTTTATCCTTCGCATCCAGTACAGGTAGCTCACAAATGTAGCGCTATATAATGTGTAGTAAAATACCGATATGAGCTCGTAACTTCCAACAGCTCAAGCGTTAAATAAGGAAAATGAAAGCATTGTTCCAAAAAATTCATCAATTGTATTATTTTGACTACTTGTCACATTGCATTAAAGGATTGGCATGATTCATGCTTGTGTTACCTTGCTGGTGGGGATATTTATAGAAGGGAGAGAGTGCACTCTTTTCACATCAGAGAGCTCTATATAACTTATTCTGTCTTAATCTGCCAGAGTACAGTCGGTGATATAAATCTTCATATCTGTTATGTCTTATAATTTATAGTGCGTATATGCTAAATATGTCACAGAGTCTTTCTTCATATACAGTTATACTACTGCATTGTTATAGACCAGGAATATTTCAGGGGTAGAGTCCCAATTATAATTCAGCGATATATTTTCTGTTTGTGCTTGTGGCATTTCTCCTCTGCCTCTGTCTGCAGCAATTTGCCTTATCACTTTCAGTATTCAATTAATCTTGCTGACAGTTGTTGGGAGATGGCTCTGGATAGTCCTGCGATTGCCTGAGCTATGGCTGCCACACAGAAATTATAGATTGAAATGTATTGAGCACTGACCAGCTTTCTTCGTGCTGTGAATGCCATAGCGTGTATATTTGGGAGGTGTCCTGGCACACACGCATGCAGCGCACCTTCTAGAGATTGTGCTTGGAATTTAATAGGATATACGTTAAGTATAAAATGAGACGTAATTTATGTCATTAATAATGCAATAAATATGCTGAAGTGCACATTGTATGGAACAGGAAAAATAAATCCATTGAAACCCCAATGTTATACTTTCCATGGAACCAATGGTTAAAAATACGGTTACGTGTAAAAGTTTGGAAAAGAAATGACATGCCAGGCATACAGCCGTGGTGGCTGATTCAGAGTCACGTGTAACTTGACAGCAGTTGCCTGTATGTAGAGTCGCATACATGTATGTAGCCGCACTGCCCCGTTCCGTCGGCTTGGGAAGGTAGCCATCATTGTCAGCGCTCCTGCACCAGCCTATGCTTGGTGCAAGAGGTAGGTCTGAAAGCAGACGGCTCACTACATACGCAAAACTCGCCTACGTGTCCATGGCACACCTTCAAAATACATATCCTATGTACAGTACCACCTGCCTCAGCACACCGATGCCATAAACTCAGGGGTGAAAAAATAACCATAATCACACAAAACCTGATGGTTTTCCAAAGTTACCAAGAAAGCCCAGGCCTCCGGTGTTCAATTTATGGCCCCTATTTATCAAGCCTTGGAGAGTGATAAATAGCACAGTGATAAAGTACCAACCAATCAGCTCTTAACTGCCATGTCACAGGCTGTGTTTGAAAAATGACAGTTAGGAGCTGGTTGGCTGGTACTTTATCACTGTGCTATTTGTCACTCTCCAAGGCTTGATAAATCTGGGGTCTATTTACTAAGCCTTGGATGTAGATAAAGTCGCTGGAGATAAAGTACCAGCCAATCAGCTCCTAACTGTCATTTTTCAAACACAGCCTGTGGCATGGCAGTTTGGAGCTGATTGGCTGGTACTTTATCTCCAGCGATGTTATGTCCATCCAAGGCTTAGTAAATAGACCCTTATATTTTGATTGATTGACAAGCACTGGCTTCTGGTTGGCTAATGATAGAGATTCATTTTTGATTGAACAATTGAATATTTCTCCATGCCTAATGGGAAGTTGGCTTTCCGAATCTAGTGAGGAATGGAAGCGTGAGAAGAAGCAAGATTCTTCAGATTGGCCACGTTTGTAATGGCATATATAGTGAACCGTATTCTGATTAGGTAACTGTAAATAGCAGGTATAGGTATATAAAATAAGGAACAGTGCATAAAAAAGCACAATGTCCAGTATGTACACTCCCATGCCTACAACAAATAGTTCCAAAGCTCCCGACATGCATTTACATAACACGCGTAACTACTTACTTCATATCATCTATAGCTCCGTCCTATGCAGCTACTTAGCCCCAGTCTGATCACACTATACTTGACCTTCTAAGATTAATCTGCTGCTGCTGTCCTGATGCTCATTTGCTGAGC
This sequence comes from Pseudophryne corroboree, assembly GCF_028390025.1. Classification (NCBI taxonomy): domain Eukaryota; kingdom Metazoa; phylum Chordata; class Amphibia; order Anura; family Myobatrachidae; genus Pseudophryne; species Pseudophryne corroboree. Next base: position 218,281,305 of record NC_086444.1, on the reverse strand, counting down.
ACTAAGGCAGCAGCTTTAGTACTGTTATTACATTACTAAGTTTCACTACTTATTGAACTAATTTTGAATGGGGTTCACTCCATACCCTTGTGACATGATTTAACCCCTGTGTGATTTGGTGAGACTGCTGGAAATCTATATATTATACCATTTGAGCTGCTCCTCCTGAATCCTCACTGCAAAGTAATGTTCCTCATCAGACGTCATTATGTTGCTTTTCAAACCCACGCTCTGGTGCACTACAGCCAACTTGTGTCAAATTGTAGCTGAAAAAAGATATTCCACTCATACGGTACAATTAAAAAATATATAAATAAATACCAGGCATGGATATATTTAGTAGGTTCATTATTCATAAAACTATTATTCCTTCTTTCCATATTCAGATCCTGTAGTGATAATGCTTATAGTGCATCCTGATGGAAACCACTGCTTGTTGGGGAGACAGAAGAGATTTCCTGCTGGCATGTTCTCTTGTTTGGCTGGGTTTATAGAACCAGGTACTAATGTCTTTTACAGTATTTTGTTCTCATATAAGTGACACATCTACATTATTACTCCTTTCATTGCTTAACATTGCACTAGTAAATAAATGTTACTACCACCATTGATTGCAGCTTGTGAAAAGACATGGTTTCTCCTGGGCTGTGTCTTTGCAGAGTTTGAATGTGCTCCACCTTTTTGCATGGGTTTTGTCTGGGATCTCAGGTTTCCTTCCACAGTTCACAAACAGATTGTGTTGCTGAGCAAGATGGCTGCCTGTAATCCTCTTCCTCCATATAGCAGAAAGTAATCTTATAGCATCTGTTTTCCCATGTTTCGCAGTTTGGAGCCCTCAATTTGCTCCCAGCTCGAGATGATTATTTGTTCATTTTCCAATTACTCCATAGACCAGCTACACGCTTGGGCACAGCCTCTGGTGGGGTGTATTACGATATCCCAACTGTCAGGATCCCTGCGCTCAGCATACCGATGCTGACCGCTGGAATGCCGGTAGTGGGGCGAGTGCAAAATAGCCCCTTGCGGGCACGGTGGCGTGCAACGCTATTTATTCCCCCTACAGGTGTCGTGGACACCCCAAGAGGGAAGAATAGTTGTCGGTATCCCGGCGCCGGTATGGTGACCGCTGGGATCCCAACAGCCGGGATATCTAATGCTTCCCCTCTGGTGTACTTCAGTGCAAAAATGAATGCCCTTATTTATCAATGAGTGATAAATTTCACTGTGCGTGATAAATTGCACCAGCCAATCAGCTCCTAACTGCCATGTTACAAGCTGTGTTTGAAACATGACAGTTAGGAGCTTATTGGCTGGTGCAATTTATCACTCACAGTGAAATTTAGCACTCATTGATAAATAAGGGCATAAGTATTTATCTTCTCACTTTCTCCTGTTGATGCGGTGAGGCAAAAATGTCACTATTTTAAAAATAACTTTTGGACGGTGTTGTAATTTTTTTAACAGGGAGTAAGAATGATCATATAATGTAGTGTATTGATTCTATATTCACTTACTGCCTGTTTCCTTATTGAGCTCATTTATACAGTAACTCTCTAAATCAGGGATGGGGAACCTTTGGCCCTCCAGCTGTTGTTGAACTACACATACCAGCATGCCCTGCTACAGTTTTGCTATTTGGCCATGCTAAAACTGTTTCAGGGCATGCTGGGATGTGTAGTTCAACAACAGGTGGAGGGCCGCAGGTTCCCCACCCCTACTCTAAATGAACGTGCAAGGTGGAACTAAAGAACAACAGAATTTACACTTTCTTTTTAAAAAACTTTTATTTCACATTACTTTACTCTATTTAGTACTTGTCTGTTTGTATCTACTTGCACATTGCTGGCTAGGCAGACCTTGTTTGGGACCATACCATCATTATACCATAACGCCTCTTCCTTTGTGTCTGGCATCTGGGTCAGCCATGAAATATGTGAGGCTTGAGGTGCTTGCCATGTTTCCTGAGACATAGGGCTAGGTTCAGAGTGCAGGGGCACATGGGTCCTGGCTGCGGTCTTGTATTTACTCGGTGCCCAGCTGTGTGATGGTGGTCTGTGGAGACCTCACTCCAATGTTCTGACATCCTCTTAGGATTGTGAACACTTGTTCTACTGTTCTTTGCCTAGAGTGTGATCTGTGGCACCTTCACCTAGGCATCTGAAGAGTTTGTTGTTTGTTGGGAGCTAGGAGTTTTCTCATGTCGCAGGCGATCATCCCGGCAGCCTCCCGGGGGTAGGATCGCATAAGATACATCTTATGCGTTCCTTTTGCTTACGATGAATCTTGTGCGATCCCAGCCATGCCTGCGGGGTCCGACATATCACGAGTGCAGCACAGTCAATCTAGGAGATCTGATCCGATGCTCAGGGGAACACGCATAGGATCGGAACGGATGTAAAACACATCTGAAATGCCCGATTTCATCCGGTATATCGGCCCGAATGGCTGAAATCGGGCATTATCGTTCTAGTGTATTGGGCCCTTTACAGTAGTAAGATGATGGGAGTTATAGCTGTCTGCATGGCCGTTACTGTCTGCATCTACAGCCTTGTCACCTTGCTGCTGCAGACTTCACTGACATACGAAGCTGGATGTAGTTAATATGCCGCCAGATAGAATCCCGGCAGTCAAAATACCGACTCCGGAATCCCAATGTGAATGCCAAATTGCTTTCTCACAAATATTTAAAATGCCCACTCTAATAGATACTGCAGACGCCAGGTGCATCTTATTACCATATACGATAAAAGTGCGCTGTACATCGCAAAACACTGCATCCCATAAGAGAAAACAATACACCCACACATTATCTGAGTTCCAAAGCTCATTGATGTATATATTTGTTATTAAAAGGATATGGATTCAATATATTACAAAGTACATTATACCTATAGTTACATGGTTACACTCCCACAGTAAGCAGTTAAAACATACAGTTACAGTTACATACAGTTACAGGCCAGCAATACAATACCATTCCCTCAATGCTTATGTCTCTCTCTCTCTCTGTAAAATCATGCTGGGACTCCATCTTACTCTGAGACCAAAACAGGAACTGCACTCCTGTGTGATCAGCAATGTGTTATCTAGTTTGGGGGAGGGAACTTACTCATTCATGATGAGTCACTAGTCTCTTTGTATATGCTAAACAGGTTCAGCCTTGGGGACGTCCAAAGGGGCTGGCCTGAGCTTCTGTCCACTACCTGTTTATACTATCTATTGTTCTAACAAAAGTGATTTTAGCTTACATACATTTAATCATAATTATTTGTTGCAATGTCCTACAACTTTATAACAAGTATCAAATGAATCTACACATTAATCTGGTTGCTTTAATAGTAAATATGACAGGTCTATCTGGTTTCGTTCAAATAATACACATACATGACATTATTTCATTATATAATTTTAAATCATCATGATGTCTGGGGCTTGATATTATTATAGTTATGTACTGTATGAAATAAGTGTCGAATCCATCTCTGTGTCATGTCCGTGTAAATGCGTGTGTTACCATATATTGCTGTGCTCGCTGCGCGTATTTGCAAGTATAGCGACTCATAATGTGTGTAGTTTGTATGTTCTTTTTATGTAATATTTTTGACTTCGACAGTTCACCCTTTGGCAGCAAACAATAACTGCCATCAATTATTAACATAAGGAAAAAAAATCTTTCATACAATAATCGGTGACCTAGACACAAGTATGTATGCATTTCGCAAATCAGACACTTGACTATATTTGGGGAAGACAGGGAGGAGGACGAGACATCCTCTATATGCACTCGGCAGTCACGGGACCACTGGTTGGGTGTGGGACATCATTCAACCTATAGAGTATGCTGGGACAGTGCTTTGGCCTATAATGTCTGATTTGCGACGAACATTTCACACATACATGTACCTACGTCTTTGTACACTGATGTTTGGATTCGATTAAGGTTCTGCTGGGTAGATGAAGAAGACACAAACAAATCGTGACAGTGACATATAAAATTTTCATGATCTACATATTCCTATAATTTTCTGAACATTGTTTCCATTTCTGGAACGTATGCTAGGTCTGTTTAATAATTGAACAAGGGTTATAAGTAGTGTCCTTCCTAAATAACATAAATCTTCGGAGTTCGGCGAGAGCCACTCATAAACCTTTCTTCCACATATATTAATGAGCTCTTTATCTTTAATGTGTGAATAGCCATTGTCTGATTGTTCCTGATTACCTCTGAACTCCATAACTACTAGAACTTTGATTTTTCTCTGACTTTAACAAACTGATCGGCTAATCCTGGGCTCCTATAAGGAAATCACTCCTTCCTCCAGAACCAGTTCCAGTCCCACACTCGACTCCTCATAAAAAAACCTCGCAAAAATAGAATATCCTGAAAAAAAATGTTTGTCAGCGGGAAAGAGAGAAAAGAGAAATAGAACAAAACAACTCTTGTTCATAACAAATCAATTACAATGACTGGTCTTTCTGCAATCCTTTAGTATGCTCAGGTAGTGTTCAACAGTGCCGCCTCTCAGTCTTCACGGAACAGAGTCTCTGGTGATACTTTTGCGATCTCACTCCATTTACGAGTTCCTTCCGGACTACCGACTTTCCTGCAATGGGAATCGTGGACCCAAGTCTCTCTCTCGGCTACTTTCACTGGGATAGTGCTGTCAACAAAACTTGGTATGGTCCATCCCACCTGTCTATTAGGCAACCTGAGCGTAAGAACAATCACACAGTCTCTTGGTTCACAATCAAGACAGTTAGTATTTGGCATACCAGCAATCAACAGTTTCAAGTTCTTTTGTCAAGTTCTCAAATGCTGGCTCATCTCAATAAGGTACTGTACTGTCACCTCATTGGTGTTTCTCTAACTTCCTAGTGGATGCTGGGGACTCCGTAAGGACCATGGGGAGTAGACGGGCTCCGCAGGAGACAGGGCACTTTAAGAAAGAATTTGGAGACTGGTGTGCTCTGACTCCTCCCTCTATGTCACTCCTCCAGACCTCAGTTTGAATCTGTGCCCGGACGAGCTGGGTGCTACTTAGTGAGCTCTCCTGAGCTTGCTATAAGAAAGTATTTTGTTAGGTTTTTTTATTTTCAGAGAGATCTGCTGGCAACAGACTCTCTGCAGCGTGGGACTGAGGGGAGAGAAGCAGCCCTACTCACTGAAGATAGGTCCTGCTTCTTAGGCTACTGGACACCATTAGCTCCAGAGGGATCGTACACAGGATCTCACCCTTTGTCGTCCGATCCCGGAGCCGCGCCGCCGTCCCCCTCGCAGAGCCGGAAGACAGAAGCCGGTGAAAGAAGCAAGAAGACTTCGAAATCGGCGGCAGAAGACTCCAGTCTTCACTGAGGTAGCGCACAGCAATGCAGCTGTGCGCCATTGCTCCCACATTAAACCCACATACTCCGGTCACTTTAGAGCACTGGGGGGGGGCGCCCTGGGCAGCAATTAGAGACCTCTTTGGCAAAAGTTTGCATAATATACAGTTGGGCACTGTATATATGTATGAGCCCCCGCCAAAATTGTACATGAAAGCGGGACAGAAGCCCGCCGTCAAGGGGGCGGGGCTTCTTCCTCAGCACTCCCCAGCGCCATGTTTTTTCTCCACAGCACCGCTGAGAGGAAGCTCCCCAGTCTCTCCCCTGCAGTTACACGGTAGAAGAGGGTAAAAAGAGAGGGGGGGCACATAATTAGGCGCAAAAATCAATATAAACAGCAGCTACTGGGTTAACATTAAGTTACTGTGTTATTCCTGGGTTAATAGCGCTGGGGTGTGTGCTGGCATACTCTCTCTCTGTCTCTCCAAAGGGCCTTATGGGGGAATTGTCTTCAGATGAGCATTCCCTGAGTGTGTGGTGTGTCTCCTCATAAAAGCGAGATCAAGAGAGCAGTGGCTGAACAGCGTATCACTTTCTCTGGAAGTGTAACGGCAACACGGCTGGATTCTATATATTCCAAATTCGCAGTTGGTTCCTACAGCTCATCTGCCTCTCCTAGGCATGATCCTAGACACAGACCAGAAAAGGGTTTATCTCCCGATAGAGAGAGCTCAGGAGCTCGTGACACTGGTCAGGAATCTATTAAAAGCAAAACAGGTGTCAGTGCATCACTGCACTTGAGTCCTGGGAAGGATGGTGGCATCATACGAAGCCATTCCCTTCGGCAGGTTCCATGCGAGGACCTTCCAATGGGACTTACTGGACAAGTGGTTCGGATCACATCTTCAGATGCATCGGTTAATCACCCTATCCCCCAGGGCCAGGGTGTCTCTCCTGTGGTGGCTGCAGAGTGCTCACCTTATCGAAGGTCGCAGATTCGGCATTCAGGACTGGGTCCTGGTGACCACGGATGCAAGCCTCCGAGGGTGGGGGGGCAGTCACATAGGGAAGAAATTTCCAAGGGCTGTGGTCAAGTCAGGAGACTTGCCTTCACATCAACATCCTGGAACTAAGGGCCATATACAACGCCCTACGTCAAGCGGAGTCCCTGCTTCGCGACCAACCGGTTCTGATTCAGTCAGACAATATCACCGCAGTGGCTCATGTAAACCGCCAAGGCGGCACAAGGAGCAGGATGGCGATGGAAGAAGCCAACAGAATTCTTCGCTGGGCGGAGAATCACGTAAGAGCACTGTCAGCAGTGTTCATTCCGGGAGTGGACAACTGGGAAGCAGACTTCCTCAGCAGGCACGACCTCCACCCGGGAGAGTGGGGACTTCATCAAGCAAGGCGGTGGGAACTGCAACAGGTGGACATGATGGCATCCCGCCTCAACAAAAAGCTACAGAGATATTGCGCCAGGTCAAGAGACCCTCAGGCAATAGCTGTAGACGCACTAGTGACACCGTGGGTGTTCCAGCCGGTTTATGTATTTCCTCCTATTCCTCTCATACCAAAGGTGCTGAGAATCATAAGAAAAGAAGAGTGAGAACAATACTCATTGTTCCGGATTGGCCAAGAAGGACTTGGTATCCGGATCTGCAAGAAATGCTCACAGAGGACCCATGGCCTCTGCCTCTAAGACAGGTCTTGTTACAACAGGGGCCCTGTCTGTTCCAAGACTTACCGCGGCTGCGTTTGACGGCATGGCGGTTGAACGCCGGATCCTAGCAGAAAAAGGCATTCCGGATGAGGTTATTCCTACGCTGATAAAGGCTAGGAAGGACGTGACGGCTAAACATTATCACCGTATATGGCGAAAATATGTTGCTTGGTGTGAGGCCAGGAATGCCCCTACGGAGGAATTCCAGCTGGGCCGTTTCCTTCACTTCCTACAGTCGGGAGTGACTTTGGGCCTGAAATTGGGTTCCATTAAGGTCCGGATTTCGGCTCTATCCATTTTCTTTCAAAAAGAACTGGTTTCTCTTCCTGAAGTCCAGACGTTTGTAAAGGGAGTGCTGCATATTCAGCCCCCTTTTGTGCCTCCTGTGGCACCTTGGGATCTTAACGTGGTGTTGAGTTTCCTGAAGTCACACTGGTTTGAGCCACTCAAAACCGTGGAGTTAAAATTTCTCACGTGGAAGGTGGTCATGCTATTAGCCTTGGCTTCAGCTAGGCGTGTGTCAGAATTAGCGGCTTTGTCACATAAAAGCCCCTATCTGGTTTTCCATATGGACAGGGCAGAATTGCGGATCCGTCCACAATTTCTGCCAAAAGTGGTGTCATCCTTTCATATAAACCAACCTATTGTGGTGCCTGGGGCTACTCGTGACTTGGAGGATTCCGAGTTACTAGATGTGGTCAGGGCTTTGAAGGTTTATGTAGCCAGAACGGCTAGGGTCAGGAAAACAGAATCTTTGTTTATCCTGTATGCTTCCAACAAGCTTGGGGCGCCTGCTTCAAAGCAAACTATTGCTCGCTGGATCTGTAACACGATTCAGCAGGCGCATTCTGCGGCTCGCTGCCTAAATCAGTTAAGGCCCATTCCACAAGGAAGGTGGGCTCTTCTTGGGCGGCTGCCCGAGGGGTCTCGGCATTACAGCTTTGCCGAGCAGCTACTTGGTCAGGTTCAAACACCTTTGCAAAGTTCTACAAGTTTGATACCCTGGCTGAGGAGGACCTTGTGTTGGCTCATTCGGTGCTGCAGAGTCATCCGCACTCTCCCGCCCGTTTGGGAGCTTTGGTATAATCCCCATGGTCCTTACGGAGTCCCCAGCATCCACTAGGACGTTAGAGAAAATAAGATTTTACTTACCGGTAAATCTATTTCTCGTAGTCCGTAGTGGATGCTGGGCGCCCGTCCCAAGTGCGGACTTCTTCTGCAATACTTGTATATAGTTATTGTTTAAATAAGGGTTATGTTGGTTGCATCAGGGTTGATCTGATGCTCCGTTGTTGTTCATACTGTTAACTGGGTAAGTTTATCACGAGTTATACGGTGTGATTGGTGTGACTGGTATGAGTCTTGCCCTGGATTCCAAAATCCTTTCCTTGTAGTGTCAGCTCTTCCGGTCACAGTTTCTCTAACTGAGGTCTGGAGGAGGGACATAGAGGGAGGTGCCAAAGCACACCAGTCTCCAAATTATTTCTTAAAGTGCCCTGTCTCCTGCGGAGCCCGTCTATTCCCCATGGTCCTTACGGAGTGACAATGCCTATTCTATACCTTGTATAAAACACTCTAAAAGGTTAAAGAACACAGTACGCAATTGGCGTATGGAATACCATAAGAGTACGCACGTAGCGTAACGAATGCTTAGCCGTGGATGAGACGCACGAGCGGCACGTTCGCTCACGGCTTAGAGCGTAAAGGCAAGCACGCTATAGGCTGCCGACTAACGTAATGATACGCTATCAGCGTAGCGGACGCTCGGGACCACGAGGAGATCACAAGCGACGCTGACGCTCACAGTGTTAAACCTTTATAACTATACCATATACAATGTACTTATACTGTAAACCCTTGTGCAGTGATAAGGTGTAAATGCAACACAGTGTAACTTTGTTAGTTTAAAAGCTGTATGAGCGTATGTGACGCTCTGAGAACCCCTTAGCAATATAATAAACACTCTAATACCGGTCTAAGGTCACAACACCTTTAAGGAAAAGAATGAACGTTCAATTGCAAAAGAATAATACAATACAAGTTATACACTACCAAGATAACATAAAATACCTAACCGAATCACTACACATAAAATACAATACAGATACAATTACATTTAAAGGGGGGGAAGGAGAGAGAGAATGGCTTATAACATTAAATAAGAGACAATATGGTTGCAGAGAACTTACGCACCAGGGGAAACAATCGCAAGCGCCTTTCTGGATATCCAGCTCCCGATTATTAGCAATGAGAACCGTTGAAGAGAGTAGAGAGCTGGCCCAGATCGGCTTGTCCTTTTATACACTACACACAATACAGTACAATGGTCCCTACATTCTTATTGTTCATTGGACACAGAAATTCGTCTTCGCATTATAACAAAAGGTCATAGGTTGGTTCATACAGGTGGGCTGTGACTATTCCTAACTGCTCAGGTGGGTGGGAAACTGGGTTTCCCGCCGCATGGGTAATAAAGTGCAAATATAGTAAATGTCCATAAACTTCTTATGTCCATAACTATACGCACGAGCGATTAATCCGCTTCAAACCAACACCGGAATATTGCTAATTATATTCTCTTCCGATGGATACTAAACACCACTGCGTAACCCCTGTCTGACCCTTCGTATCAAACAAAGAGGGATCTCTTTGTCCCCGAACATACTACATTAACTAAACTTTCAGATTCTATCAAAGGGACCATAATCTACAAAATACATTATATGAATAAAATATGTTACGATTGAGTCGCCCGCTAGACATACACAAACTCTACCGTAAATGCGCATACCGCGCGTCCGCGAGTGCACGCGACCGCGAGTATACGCACGCACGGGAGGGCTCATGCACGTGCAGCGGGCACACGCATGAGGTGCATATATGGCAGTGTGCAGCGTGATATTTTTCTGACTTTGACAGGAGTCTCCAGCATCCACTACGGACTACGAGAAATAGATTTACCGGTAAGTAAAATCTTATTATTTCTGATCATTGTGCGGATCAATAATGACATGAGGTTGTCTTCCAAAAACAACCAAAAAGACACAAATACCAAAACAAAAACAAATTTTGAAGAGGGTGATTCGTTGAGTGAAGATCTGGGAGTGGTTCCGAAGCTACATAATACTAATGGCAGTATCTATGATACAATGGTACAATTTCAAGCTTTGCTCCTACTTCTAGGGAGTACCATTATCTACACACAAATTTCTGCGCAATTTTTCTTTGCAGTAAACACAGCAGCATCCGTGGCGGCAGGAAATGCCTCTACCCAGTTTGAGAAAACATCAGTGCACACCAATACATAACAATAATTCCTAAAGGGTGTTAACTGTACGAAGTCGATTTGTATTTCCTGAAAAGATCCGTCTGCAGGAGGGATATGGGATGGCTCTGTTGGTATTGCTTTACCAATATTCTTCCTCAAGCAAGCAAGACAGGTCATTGCTCTCTTACCTGCATGAGAATAGAATCCTGGCGCACACCGGTAGGCTCTCATCAGCCTGCACATACCCTCTTTGCCTAGATGAGTCAGACCGTGTGCCACCTCAGCTAGACTTGGAAGGTATGCTCTGGGGGCTACTGGCTTACCGTGTCCACCTGTCCACAGTCCTGAGGACTCCTGGCCATACGCCTTTGTCCTCCAGACTGCCTTTTCCTGTAGGGAACACAAATTTTTGTATCTTAATTTAACTATTGTGTGTTTGCAATGTAGAGTACCATGAGCATAACTCCAAAAAAAAAAGAAGAAGAAAAAAGAAACATCTCTAGAGGAGAGAAAGAAGAAGAAAATGAAAAAGAAAATGTACGGTTTTCCATTCACCAACAGGCATATCAGTGTCTATACAAAATTTCCCTTCACCAGTATTCCCATTCTCCACCCTTTGTGCATGACAAGGCACACTGCAGTAATACTGGTGTCATCGTGCTGTTGAGATATACTGGGTTCGGGCAGAACTCTGAAGGACCTAGGCATGTGGAGTTTGAACTATACTTGGGTCCATGTATTGTACCACCCCGTGTGAACGTAAAAGATGAAGAGGAAACTGTAGAGAAACAGAATAGAGATTGGTGACAGATGAGTTTGTAGAGGTGAAGAAGATTTTATAAAAATTTGACAACTGGATTGGGCACTACGGGGAAGTGATTCTCTACTTGGTCTACTCCCCTTAAAAAAAAATTCTGTGTTTGTCGTATCGCTTTTGGGACTATCCCAGCCATCAATCCAGTGTCCTGTCCATCCTAAATTCATAGGGAACCCGGTATCTGTGAGATAATTTCCTCTACCTGTGATGGACATGCATCTAGAACAGTAGAATGCGACATTAGTCTTCGTGGGTGTCTAACATACTTTGAAATTCCTGAGCGGGAGCATAGTATATGTATATCATATCTAACAAAATTAAGTTAATCAGGGGCCATTTCTGCTAGGAAAAAGAAGCAAAAGTTTAGAGGCCCCATCTTAACCCCAGCAAGTTTTGTCAAAGGGTAATGTTGCATTTATTTTGTTCTTCCCATTAGCCGAATCTGTGTTTTCTATATGGTTTATGATTCCTTACTATATGTCCCTTGGTCCCGTCTATGTGTTTAATAATGTGGCTTGTGTTTTCTGTCTAGGGGATCTATATTGACTATGTGTCCTACTACTCCTACAATCTCTGGCAAAATGCCCTTCCTTCCTACAAGTGTAACATATTATTGACCATTAGGGATCTGGGGTTTGGACTGATGGGTCTTTCCTGTATGTGCCAGTATACTTACCGTCCTCAACCTCTCCACCTGTTGTTCTCTGCGCCTAGCACTATTCTTGTGATGTTCAATAGCACACTATCTAAGATTAGCTACTGTGACCCCTTTCCAATTTTGCAAAGAAGTCTGCACCCTGACACTCAATGCCTTATTCAGCCCGTCCATTTGCACAGAGACAGCCACCTCCCATTTGCCGAATTAGTGTTTACCAGTGGTCTTATCCAGATGGAGAGTTTTCTATTAGTGCAAAAGACAAAAACAAAAAATTTTTTAACAAGCTTCTAGGTCATGCGAAGTATTCATTCAATCCTTCTCATCCCGTACTAAGGGTCTGTACATGGTCCAACAAACATTTCCGAGCTCATCTTGACTAGGGGCATTGGCCCTCATTCCGAGTTGTTCGCTCGCAAGCTGCTTTTAGCAGCATTGCACACGCTAAGCCACCGCCTACTGGGAGTGAATCTTAGCTTAGCAAAATTGCAAACGAAAGATTAGCAGAATTGCGAATAGACACTTCTTAGCAGTTTCTGAGTAGCTCCACACTTACTCGGCAACTGCGATCAGTTCAGTCAGTTTCGTTCCTGGTTTGACGTCACAAACACACCCAGCGTTCGCCCAGACACTCCCCCGTTTCTTCAGACACTCCCGCGTTTTTCCCAGAAACGGCAGCGTTTTTTCACACACTCCCAGAAAACGGCCAGTTTCCGCCCAGAAACACCCACTTCCTGTCAATCACATTACGATCACCAGAACGAAGAAAAAAACTCGTAATGCCGTGAGTAAAATTCCTAACTGCATAGCAAATTTACTTGGCGGAGTCGCACTGCGGACATTGCGCATGCGCATTAGCGACTTATCGCTCCATTGCGAAAAAAAAAATAACGAGCGAACAACTCGGAATGACCACCATTACTAGGAATGAATACGTCTTATATGGTAACTGAAAGAAATACCCGGGGGTTACCTTGTCTCTGTCCGCTTTCCTACTGGCAAATACTAATGTGCGGACAGGTTTTTCTCCATTTCTGACGTTACTTTCTTGATTTTTTTTTGTTGTTTTATTTTTGGGTTTTACTATATATGTACACAAATGATACCATACTTACCTGTTCCACTGGTCTCAGCCACTTCCCCCACAGGCTACTGCTCTTCTTTTACCGGTTGGACACTCCTCTGGGTACATGAGAAATGGCTGAAAACAATCAGGTCACCTTCTCCTCCTAAATAAAACTCAACATTCATTAGTACATATATAGGTTACAGTCATATTTTTCATATTTTTATTATTTTCTATAGTTTGTATGCTGGCCGTAACTGCTTCCACATCTACATATGGCGGTGTACTTGCATTCTCTTTTCTCTAACGTCCTAGAGGATGCTGGGACTCCGTAAGGACCATGGGGAATAGACGGGCTCCGCAGGAGACATGGGCACTTTAAGAAAGACTTTAGACTCTGGGTGTGCACTGGCTCCTCCCTCTATGCCCCTCTTCCAGACCTCAGTTTTAGACTGTGCCCAGAGGACGATAAGTGCACTGCAGGGAGCTCTCCTGAGTTTCCTGCTAAGAAAGCATTTTGTTAGGTTTTTTTTTCTTATTTTCAGGGAGCTCTGCTGGCAACAGACTCCCTGCATCGAGGGACTGAGGAGAGAGGAGCAGACCTACTTAAATGATAGGCTCTGCTTCTCGGCTACTGGACACCATTAGCTCCAGAGGGAGTGGAACACAGGTTCGTCCTGGGCGTTCATCCCAGAGCCGCGCCGCCGTTCTCCTCACAGAGCTACTGAGGCGGCAGAAGCCCTCGGGTGCTTCACTGAGGTAACGCACAGCACTTCAGCTGTGCGTCATTGCTCCCATACACCTCACACACTCCGGTCACTGTAAGGGTGCAGGGCGCATGGGGGGCGCCCTGGGCAGCAATAGAATACCTCTTCTATGGCAAATGACTATATACATGTACAGGTGGGCACTGTACATGTATATAAAAGAGCCCCCGCCATATTTTATTAAGTTTGAGCGGGACAGAAGCCCGCCGCCGAGGGGGCGGGGCTTCTCCCTCAGCACTCACCAGCGCCATTTTCTCTCCACAGCACCGCTGAGAGGAAGCTCCCCGGACTCTCCCCTGCTTGACACACGGTGAAAGAGGGTTTTAAAGTAGAGGGGGGGGCACATAATTGGCGATTATACATTACAGCAGCGCTACTGGGTAAACATTCTGTGTTTTTCTCCGGGGTCATATAGCGCTGGGGTGTGTGCTGGCATACTCTCTCTCTCTCTGTCTCTCCAAAGGGCCTAAAGGGGAACCTGTCTTCAGAAAAGAGTTGCCCTGTGTGTGTGGAGTGTGTCGGTACGCGTGTGTCGAAATGTTTGACGATGAAGGCTCGCCTAAGGAGGAGGGGGAGTGCATGATTGTCAGGTCGCCGTCGGCAACGCCGACACCGGACTCGATGGATATGTGGAATGTAGATTAGACAAGACTGAGGCTAGGGATCAGTTAGGTAGTCTGACCATGCCTGTCCCAGTGGCACCGGGACCTTACTGGGTCTCAGAAACGCACATTATCCCAGATCACTGACACAGATACCGACACGGATTCAGATTCCAGTGTCGACTATGAGGATGCAAAATTACAGCCAAAAGTGACTAAAGGTATTCGTTACATGATCATTGCTATTAAAGAGGTTTTGCATATTACTGAGGTACCCCCTGTCCCTGACACGAGGGTACACATGTATAAAGAGAAAAAGCCTGAGATCACCTTTCCGTCCTCATTTGAGCTAAGCAAATTGTGCGAAAAGGCTTGGGAATCTCCAGACAGGAGACTACAAGTTCCCAAAAGGATTCTTATGGCGTATCCCTTCCCACAAAAGGACAGGATACAATGGGAATCTTCGCCTAAAGTAGACAAGGCGTTGACACGCTTATCCAAGAAGGTGGCACTGCCTTCCCAGGATACTGCTACCCTCAAGGATCCTGCGGATCGTAAGCAGGAAGTTACCATGAAGTACATTTACACACATTCTGGTACTATTGTTAGGCCGGCTATGGCATCGGCCTTGGTTTGTAGTGCTGTCGCAGCATGGACAGATTCCTTGTCTACGGAGATTGAGACCCTAGATAAGGATACCATTCTAATGACCCTAGAGCATATCAAGGATGCTGCGTTATATATGAGGGATGCTCAAAGAGACATTTGTTTACTAAGCTCCAGAATAAATGCTATGTCTATTTCTCTGACGTCCTAGTGGATGCTGGGGACTCCGTAAGGACCATGGGGAATAGCGGCTCCGCAGGAGACTGGGCACAAAAGTAAAGCTTTAGGACTACCTGGTGTGCACTGGCTCCTCCCCCTATGACCCTCCTCCAAGCCTCAGTTAGATTTTTGTGCCCGAACGAGAAGGGTGCACACTAGGTGGCTCTCCTGAGCTGCTTAGTGAAAAGTTTAGTTTTAGGTTTTTTATTTTCAGTGAGACCTGCTGGCAACAGGCTCACTGCATCGAGGGACTAAGGGGAGAAGAAGCGAACTCACCTGCGTGCAGAGTGGATTGGGCTTCTTAGGCTACTGGACATTAGCTCCAGAGGGATCGAACACAGGCCCAGCCATGGAGTCCGGTCCCAGAGCCGCGCCGCCGGCCCCTTTACAGAGCCAGAAGCAAGAAGAGGTCCGGAAAATCGGCGGCAGAAGACATCCTGTCTTCACCAAGGTAGCGCACAGCACTGCAGCTGTGCGCCATTGCTCCTCAGCACACTTCACACTTCGGTCACTGAGGGTGCAGGGCGCTAGGGGGGGGGCGCCCTGAGCAGCAATAAAAACACCTTGGCTGGCGAAAATACATCACATATAGCCCCCAGGGCTATATGGATGAATTTTAACCCCTGCCAGAATCCATAAAAAAGCAGGAGAAAAGTCCGCAAAAAAGGGGCGGAGCCTATCTCCTCAGCACACTGGCGCCATTTTCCCTCACAGCTCCGTTGGAGGGAAGCTCCCCTGGCTCTCCCCTGCAGTCACTACACTACAGAAAGGGTTAAAAAAGAGAGGGGGGCACTAATTAGGCGCAGTATTAACAATACAGCAGCTATAAGGGGAAAAACACTTATATAAGGTTATCCCTGTATATATATAGCGCTCTGGTGTGTGCTGGCAAACTCTCCCTCTGTCTCCCCAAAGGGCTAGTGGGGTCCTGTCCTCTATCAGAGCATTCCCTGTGTGTGTGCTGTGTGTCGGTACGTTTGTGTCGACATGTATGAGGAGGAAAATGATGTGGAGGCGGAGCAAATTGCCTGTAATAGGGATGTCACCCCCTAGGGGGTCGACACCTGAGTGGGTGAACTGTTGGAAGGAATTAACAGTGTCAGCTCTTTACAAAAGACAGTGGTTGACATGAGACAGCCGGCTACTCAGCTTGTGCCTGTCCAGACGTCTCATAGGCCGTCAGGGGCTCTAAAGCGCCCGTTACCTCAGATGGCAGATACAGACGCCGACACGGATACTGACTCCAGTGTCGACGGTGAAGAGACAAATGTGACTTCCAGTAGGGCCACACGTTACATGATTGAGGCAATGAAAAATGTTTCTCTAACGTCCTAAGTGGATGCTGGGGACTCCGTAAGGACCATGGGGAATAGCGGCTCCGCAGGAGACTGGGCACATCTAAAGAAAGCTTTAGGACTATCTGGTGTGCACTGGCTCCTCCCCCTATGACCCTCCTCCAAGCCTCAGTTAGATCTCTGTGCCCGAACGAGAAGGGTGCACACTAGGGGCTCTCCTGAGCTTCTTAGTGAAAGTTTTAGTTTAGGTTTTTTATTTTCAGTGAGACCTGCTGGCAACAGGCTCACTGCATCGAGGGACTAAGGGGAGAAGAAGCGAACTCACCTGCGTGCAGAGTGGATTGGGCTTCTTAGGCTACTGGACATTAGCTCCAGAGGGACGATCACAGGCCCAGCCATGGATGGGTCCCAGAGCCGCGCCGCCGGCCCCCTTACAGAGCCAGAAGACAGAAGAGGTCCGGAAAATCGGCGGCAGAAGACATCCTGTCTTCACCAAGGTAGCGCACAGCACTGCAGCTGTGCGCCATTGCTCTTCAGGCACACTTCACACTCCGGTCACTGAGGGTGCAGGGCGCTAGGGGGGGGGCGCCCTGAGCAGCAATAAAAACACCTTGGCTGGCGAAAATACATCACATATAGCCCCCAGGGCTATATGGATGAATTTTAACCCCTGCCAGAATCCATAAAAAGGCAGGAGAAAAGTCCGCGAAAAAGGGGCGGAGCCTATCTCCTCAGCACACTGGCGCCATTTTCCCTCACAGCTCAGTTGGAGGGAAGCTCCCCTGGCTCTCCCCTGCAGTCACTACACTACAGAAAGGGTTAAAAAAGAGAGGGGAGCACTAATTACGCGCAGTATTAACAATACAGCAGCTATAAGGGGAAAAACACTTATATAAGGTTATCCCTGTATATATATAGCGCTTTGGTGTGTGCTGGCAAACTCTCCCTCTGTCTCCCCAAAGGGCTAGTGGGGTCCTGTCCTCTATCAGAGCATTCCCTGTGTGTGTGCTGTATGTCGGTACGTTTGTGTCGACATGTATGAGGAGAAAAATGATGTGGAGACGGAGCAGATTGCCTGTAATAGTGATGTCACCCCCTAGGGGGTCGACACCTGAGTGGATGAACTGTTGGAAGGAATTACGTGACAGTGTCAGCTCTGTATAAAAGACAGTGGTTGACATGAGACAGCCGGCTACTCAGCTTGTGCCTGTCCAGACGTCTCATAGGCCGTCAGGGGCTCTAAAGCACCCGTTACCTCAGATGGCAGATATAGACGCCAACACGGATACTGACTCCAGTGTCGACGGTGAAGAGACAAATGTGACTTCCAGTAGGGCCACACGTTACATGATTGAGGCAATGAAAAATGTTTTACACATTTCTGATAATACGAGTACCACCAAAAAGGGGTATTATGTTCGGTGAGGAAAAACTACCTGTAGTTTTCCTGAATCTGAGAAATTAAATGAGGTGTGTGATGATGCGTGGTTTTCCCCCGATAACAACTGATAATTTCTAAAATGTTATTGGCATTATATCCTTTCCCGCCAGAGGTTAGGGTGCGTTGGGAAACACCCCCTAGGGTGGATAAAGTGCTCACACGCTTGTAAGGGCTCTACCCTCTCCTGAGATGGCCGCCCTTAAGGATCCTGCTGATAGAAAGCAGGAGGGTATCCTAAAATGTATTTACACACATACTGGTGTTATACTGCGACCAGCAATCGCCGCAGCCTGGATGTGCGGTGCTGGGTTGGCGTGGTCGGATTCCCTGACTGAAAATATTGATACCCTAGATAGGGACAGTATATTTTTGCCTATAGAGCATTTAAAAGATGCATTTCTATATATGCGTGATGCACAGCGGAATATTTGCCGACTGGCATCAAGTCTAAGTGCGTTGTCCATTTCTACCAGTAGAGGGTTATGGACACGTCAGTGGTCAGGTGATGCGCATTCCAAACGGCATTTGGAAGTATTGCCTTAATAAGGGGAGGAGTTATTTGGGGTCGGTCTTTCAGACCTGGTGGCCACGGCAACAGCTGGGAAATCCACGTTTGTACCCCAGGTCGCCTCTCAACATGAGAAGACGCCGTATTATCAGGCGCAGTCTTTTCGTGGACAAGCGGGCAAAATGTTCCTCATTTCTGCCCCGTGACAGAGGGAGAGGAAAAAGGCTGCAGAAATCAGCCAGTTCCCAGGAACAGAAACCCTCTCCCGCCTCTGCCAAGCCCTCAGTATGACGCTGGGGCTTTACAAGCAGAATCAGGCACGGTGGGGGGCCCGTCTCAATGAATTTCAGCGCGCAGTGGGCTCACTCGCAAGTAGACCCCTGGATCCTTCAGGTGATATCTCAGGGGTACAAATTAGAATTCGAGACGTCTCCCCCTCGCCGTTTTCCTAAAGTCGGCTTTACCGATGTCTCCTTCTGACAGGGAGACAGTTTTGGAAGCCATTCACAAGCTGTATTCCCAGCAGGTGATAATCAAGGTACCCCTCCTGCAACAGGGAACGGGGTATTATTCCACACTGTTGTGGTACCGAAGCCGGACGGCTCGGTGAGACCGATTCTAAATCTAAAATCTTTGAACACTTACATACAGAGGTTCAAATTCAAGATTGAGTCACTCAGAGCAGTGATTGCGAACCTGGAAGAAGGGGACTACATGATGTCTCGGGACATCAAGGATGCTTACCTTCATGTCAAAATTTACCCTTCTCACCAAGGGTACCTCAGGTTTATGGTACAGAACTGTCACTATCAGTTCAGACGCTGCCGTATGGATGGTTCACGGCACCCCGGGTCTTTACCAAGGTAATGGCCGAAATTATGATATTCCTTCGAAGGAAGGGAATTTTAGTTATCCCTTACTTGGACGATTCCCTGATAAGGGTAAGATCCAGGGAACAGTTGGAGGTCGGTGTAGCACTATCTCAGGTAGTGTTGCGGCAGCACGATTGGATTCTCAATGTTCCAAAATCGCAGCTGGTTCCGACGACTTGTCTTCGGTTCCTAGGGATGATCCTGGACACAGTCCAGAAAAAGGTGTTTCTCCCGGAGGGGAAAGACAGGGAGTTATCCGAGCTAGTCAGGAACCTCCTAAAACCGAGCCAAGTCTCAGTGCATCAATGCACAAGGGTTCTGGGTAAAATGGTGGCTTCCTACGAAGCAATCCCATTCGGCAGATTCCACGCAAGAACTTTCCAGTGGGACCTGCTGGACAAATGGTCCGGGTCGCATCTTCAGATGCATCAGCGGATAACCCTGTCACCAAGGACAAGGGTGTCCCTCCTGTGGTGGTTGCAGAGTGCTCATCTTCTAGAGGGCCGCAGATTCGGCATTCAGGACTGGGTCCTGGTGACCACGGATGCCAGCCTGCGAGGCTGGGGAGCAGTCACACAGGGAAGGAATTTCCAGGGCTTATGGTCAAGCCTGGAGACATCACTTCACATAAATATACTGAAGCTAAGGGCCATTTACAATGCTCTAAGCTTAGCAAGACCTCTGCTTCAAGGTCAGCCGGTGTTGATCCAGTCGGACAACATCACGGCAGTCACCCACGTAAACAGACAGGGTGGCACAAGAAGCAGGAGGGCAATGGCAGAAGCTGCAAGGATTCTTCGCTGGGCGGAAAATCATGTGATAGCACTGTCAGCAGTATTCATTCCGGGAGTGGACAACTGGGAAGCAGACTTCCTCAGCAGACACGACCTCCACCCGGGAGAGTGGGGACTTCACCCAGAAGTCTTCCACATGATTATAAACCGTTGGGAAAAACTCAACAGGTATTGCGCCAGGTCAAGGGACCCTCAGGCAATAGCTGTAGACGCTCTGGTAACACCGTGGGTGTACCAGTCGGTGTATGTGTTCCCTCCTCTGCCTCTCATACCCAAGGTACTGAGATTGATAAGATGGAGAGGAGTAAGCACTATTTTCGTGGCTCCGGATTGGCCAAGAAGGACTTGGTAACCGGAACTTCAAGAGATGCTCACGGAGGATCCGTGGCCTCTACCTCTAAGAAGGGACCTGCTCCAGCAAGGACCCTGTCTGTTCCAAGACTTACTGCGGCTGCGTTTGACGGCATGGCGGTTGAACGCCGGATCCTGAAGGAAAAAAGGCATTCCGGATGAAGTCATCCCTATCCTGATCAAAGCCAGGAAGGATGTAACCGCAAAACATCACCGCATTTGGCGAAAATATGTTGCGTGGTGCGAGGCCAGTAAGGCCCGACGGAGGAAATTCAACTGGGTCGATTCCTACATTTCCTGCAAACAGGAGTGTCTATGGGCCTGAAATTGGGGTCCATTAAGGTTCAAATTTCGGCCCTGTCAATTTTCTTCCAAAAAGAACTAGCTTGAGTCCCTGAAGTTCAGACGTTTGTAAAAGGGGTACTGCATATACAGCCTCCTTTTGTGCCTCCAGTGGCACCTTGGGATCTCAATGTAGTTTTTGGGTTCCAAAAGTCACATTGGTTTGAACCACTTAAATCTGTGGAGTTAAAATATCTCACATGGAAAGTGGTCATGCTGTTGGCCCTGGCCTGGGCCAGGCGCGTGTCAGAATTGGCGGCTTTATCCTGTAAAAGCCCTTATCTGATTTTCCATTCGGACAGGGCGGAATTGAGGACTCGTCCTCAGTTTCTCCCTAAGGTGGTTTCAGCGTTTCACCTGAACCAACCTATTGTGGTGCCTGCGGCTACTAGGGACTTGGAGGACTCCAAGTTGCTAGACGTTGTCAGGGCCCTGAAAATATATGTTTCCAGGACGGCTGGAGTCAGAAAATCTGACTCGCTGTTTATCCTGTATGCACCCAACAAGCTGGGTGCTCCTGCTTCTAAGCAGACTATTGCTCGTTGGATTTGTAGTACAATTCAGCTTGCACATTCTGTGGCAGGCCTGCCACAGCCAAAAATCTGTAAATGCCCACTCCACAAGGAAGGTGGGCTCATCTTGGGCGGCTGCCCGAGGGGTCTCGGCTTTACAACTTTGCCGAGCAGCTACTTGGTCAGGAGCAAATACGTTTGTAAAATTCTACAAATTTGATACCCTGGCTGAGGAGGACCTGGAGTTCTCTCATTTGGTGCTGCAGAGTCATCCGCACTCTCCCGCCCGTTTGGGAGCTTTGGTATAATCCCCATGGTCCTTACGGAGTCCCCAGCATCCACTAGGACGTCAGAGAAAATAAGAATTTACTTACCGATAATTCTATTTCTCGTAGTCCGTAGTGGATGCTGGGCGCCCATCCCAAGTGCGGATTGTCTGCAATACTTGTACATAGTTATTGTTACCAAAAATCGGGTTATTACTGTAGTGAGCCATCTTTTCTAGAGGCTCCTCTGTTATCATGCTGTTAACTGGGTTTAGATCACAAGTTATACGGTGTGATTGGTGTGGCTGGTATGAGTCTTACCCGGGATTCAAAATCCTTCCTTATTGTGTACGCTCGTCCGGGCACAGTATCCTAACTGAGGCTTGGAGGAGGGTCATAGGGGGAGGAGCCAGTGCACACCAGGTAGTCCTAAAGCTTTACTTTTGTGCCCAGTCTCCTGCGGAGCCGCTATTCCCCATGGTCCTTACGGAGTCCCCAGCATCCACTACGGACTACGAGAAATAGAATTATCGGTGAGTAAATTCTTATTTTCTGCTAGGCGACTCTTGTGGACCCGACAGTGTACGGGGGATGCCGACTCAAAGCGGCATATGGAGTCGTTGCCTTACAAGGGGGAGGAGTTGTTTGGAGAAGGCCTCTCGGACCTTGTCTCTACTGCTACGGCTGGTAAATAGAATTTTTTACCTTATGTTCCCCCACAACATACTAAGAAGACACCTTTTGTTCAAATAAAAGCAAAAAGGTACGGGGATCGTCCTTTCTTGCCAGAGGTAAAGGCAAGGGAAAAAAGCTGCACACAGCCAGTTCCCAGGAGCAGAAGTCCCCCCCTACGTCTGCATAATCCACCACATGACGCTGGGGCTTCCCTGGGGGGGCCAGATCAAGTGGGGGCACGTCTTCGAATTTTTCAGCCACGTCTGGGTTCACTCACAGGTGCATCCCTGGGCAATAGAGATTGTTTCTCAGGGAAACAGGCTGGAATTCGAAGAGATGCTTCCTCGCCGGTTTTTCAAATCGGCTCTGCCAGCTTCTCCGTCAGAAAGGGAGTTAGTGTTAACTGCAATTCAAAAATTGTACCTGCAACAGGTGATAGTCAAGGTTCCTCTTCTCCAGCAAGGAAAGGGGTATTACTCAACCCTGTTTGTGGTTCCGAAACCGGACGGTTCGGTCAGACCCATTTTGAATCTGAAATCCCTGAACCTGTACTTGAAAAAGTTCAAGTTCAAGATGGAATCGCTCAGAGCGGTCATCGCCAGCCTGGAGGGGGGGGGATTGGATGGTTTCCCTGGACATAAAGGATGCTTACCTTCATGTTCCGATTTTTCTTCCTCACCAGGCGTTCCTGAGATTTGCGGTACAGGACTGTCATTACCAATTTCAGACGTTGCCGTTTGGGCTTTCCACGGCCCCGAGAATTTTCACCAAGGTAATGGCAGAAATGATGGTGCTCCTGCGCAAGCAGGGTGTCACAATTATCCCATACTTGGACGATCTCCTCATAAAGGCGAGATTTTGAGAGAAGTTACTGGACAGCGTGTCACTGTCAGTGAGGACGTTGCAACAGCACGGCTGGATTCTCAATATTCCGAAGTCCCAGCTGGTTCCTACAACGCGTCTGACCTTTTTGTGCCTGATTCTGGACACAGAACAGAAAAAGGTTTTTTTTCCGATGGAAAAGGCTCAGGAGCTCATAGCTCTGGTCAGGAACCTATTAAAGCCAAAAAAGGTTTCAGTGCAGAAGATGGTGGCATCGTACAAGGCCATCCCCTTCGGCAGGTTCCATGCGAGGACTTTTCAATGGGACCTACTGGACAAATGGTCCGGGTCTCATTTACAAATACATCAAAGGATCACCCTGTCTCCCAGAGCCAGGATATCTCTCCTGTGGTGGCTGCACAGTGCTCACCTCCTGGAAGGCCGCAGGTTCGGCATTCAGGACAGGATCCTGGTGACCACGGACGCGAGCCTCCGAGGTTGGGGAGCAGTCACACAGGGAAGAAATTTCCAAGGACTTTGGTCAAGTCAAGAGACTTGTCTTCACATCAACATCCTGGAACTAAGGGCCATATACAACGCCCTACGTCAAGCGGAGATCTTACTTCGCAATCGACCAGTTCTGATCCAGTCAGACAACATCACCGCAGTAGCTCATGTAAACCGCCAAGGCGGCACAAGGAGCAGAGTGGCAATGGCGGAAGACACCAGAATTCTTCGCTGGGCGGAGAATCATGTAAGCGCTCTGTCAGCATTGTTCATTCCGGGAGTGGACAACTGGAAAGCAGACTTCCTCAGCAGACACGATCTACATCCGGGAGAGTGGGGACTTCATCAGGAAGTCTTCGCGCACATTGCAAGTCGGTGGGGACTACCCCAAATAGACATGATGGCATCCCGTCTCAACAAAAAGCTACAAAGGTATTGCGCCAGGTCAAGAGACCCTCAGGCGGTAGCTGTGGACGCCCTAGTGACACCGTGGGTGTTCCAGTCGGTATATGTGTTTACTCCTCTTCCTCTCATACCCAAGGTGTTGAGGATAATAAGAAGAAGAGGAGTGAGAACAATTCTCATTGTTCCAGATTGGCCACGAAGGACCTGGTATCCGGATCTGCAAGAAATGCTCACAGAAGATCCGTGGCCTCTTCCTCTAAGGCAGGACCTGTTACAACAGGGGCCCTGTCTGTTCCAAGACTTACCGCGGCTGCGTTTGACGGCATGGCGGTTGAACGCCAGATCCTAGCGGAAAAAGGTATTCCGGATGAGGTCATTCCTACGCTAATAAAGGCTAGGAAGGACGTGACGTCTAAACATTATCACCGAATATGGCGAAAATATGTTTCTTGGTGTGAGGCCAGGAATGCTCCTACGGAAGAATTCCATCTAGGCCGTTTTCTTCACTTCCTACAAACTGGAGTGAATTTGGGCTTAAAATTAGGCTCCATTAAAGTTCAGATTTCGGCCTTATCCATTTTCTTTCAAAAGGAATTGGCCTCTTTACCTGAAGTACAGACTTTTGTGAAGGGAGTACTGCATATTCAGCCTTTATCACATAAAAGCCCCTATCTGGTTTTCCATATGGATAGAGCGGAGTTGCGGACCCGTCCTCAATTCCTACCTAAGGTGGTCTCATCCTTTCATATGAACTAACCTATTGTCGTGCCTGTGGCTACACGTGACTTGGAGGATTCCGAGTCCCTTGATGTGGTCAGGGCTTTGAAAATTTACGTGGCCAGAACGGCTAGGATCAGAAAAACAGAAGCACTGTTTGTCCTGTATGCAGCCAACAAGGTTGGTGGCCCTGCTTCAAAGCAGACTATTGCTCGCTGGATCTGTGACACTATTCAGCAGGCACATTCTACGGCAGGATTGCCGTTACCGAAATTGGTTAAGGCCCATTCCACTATGAAGGTGGGCTCGTCTTGGGCGGCTGCTCGAGGGGTCTCGGCACTACAGCTGCTACTTGGTCGGGGTCAAACACTTTTGCAAAGTTCTATGAGTTTGACACCCTGGCTGAGGAGGACCTCCTGTTTGCTCAATCGGTGCTGCAGAGTCATCCGCACTCTCCCGCCCGTTTGGGAGCTTTGGTATAATCCCCATGGTTCTTACGGAGTCCCAGCATCCTCTAGGACGTTAGAGAAAATAAGATTTTACACTTACCGGTAAATCTATTTTTCGTAGTCCGTAGAGGATGCTGGGCGCCCGTCCCAAGTGCGGACTTCTTCTGCAAGACTTGTATATAGTTATTGCTTACATAAGGGTTATATTATAGTTCATCGGTTTGGACCGAGACTATGTTGTTTATTCATACTGTTAACTGGGTAGTTTATCACAGGTTATACGGTGTGATTGGTGTGGCTGGTATGAATCTTGCCCTTGGATTAACAAATATCCTTTCCTCGTACTGTCCATCTCCTCTGGGCACAGTTTCTCTAACTGAGGTCTGGAGGAGGGGCATAGAGGGAGGAGCCAGTGCACACCCAGTGTCTAAAGTCTTTCTTAAAGTGCCCATGTCTCCTGCGGAGCCCGTCTATTCCCCATGGTCCTTACGGAGTCCCAGCATCCTCTACGGACTACGAGAAATAGATTTACCGGTAATTGTAAAATCTTATTTTTTTTCTTCTTACTTGTTTATTGTTGCTACAAGTTCAAACAGTTCTAATATTTTCATTTTTGTCTTATATGTCTTTGGTTAGACATACCACCTACAATACCTTAGGATCAAACTCACCAACCCCTCTTGCTGCCACAGGTTTAAACAATTTGTATGTCTGACCCTTTGTTTTCGGGATTTTATCAGACATATTCTTATCCTTAAGTTCTGCAATACCTCTGGTTCAAAGCTGCCCACCCTAGGGAATGGTACCCTATCTTTGTCAGTCATACGTAACCATTCATTGCAAAAAGCCTCCGTGTGTGAACCATACTTTTCACACATAATAAACCCTGCTGACCCTCTCGGTCGCAATTCTGACCTTCTCGGTCCCGAGTCTGACCTTCTCGGTCCCGACTCTTCTTCAGCCTGAACCCTAGCTACCAAACACCCACTGCTTGTGCAATTGGATCCCATCGCGGACTTTTTGCCAATAAACGCAATCCCCAATGCACACACCGCAGATAGACTGTGAAAGACACCTAGCGCTTTCACTCGCTCCTTCTCCGCTGAGTACCACGACTCACTCCAGTAGTGAACACCGCGTACCCAGTGAGGCCCTATTGGTTTCTATTTACTGGAAGTGTTATGAGTGACTTACCTTTTCCAGTAAATATCTGCCGCTGGAGATTTTCCTGAGAGAGACCAGCGAAAACTCCCTATACACTTATACACAAATCACGCTTGCGTATGCTCTATACAGCGCTAATGATACCGCGATTCTATGCAAAAGCTCGTAAAAGGGGTATCACGTTGCGCTATCTATCGCACCCACAAACGCGTGGTCCAATCGCACAGCGTATAGGTACTTGTTACCTATCTGCCTTACAACCACGGGTCAACGTACAAACTGTGACCCTCAGCTCGGAGCGTAACAAAAAACCTTTTTACTTCAATACTCCAAAATGCACAATTCCCTATTACGCTCCTCTGCAAATCTCACGATTTGCGTATTAAACCTTATACTAACGTGAGTCAGCCGCCTCACGCCACCAAGCCTCCACTTACTTGATGTACCACACTACGGGATCCCGAATTCCCTGGGTTCAATATCCACTCACTCCTACGTTCGCTCACTGAAATACACTTTGGTTTTTTCTGTACAGAAAATTTCAATTCATTCAGATAGGCAGCTTTACCCCAGAGGCAATACAGTTTAAACAAGTTTTATACTAATCTGCTTTAGAAACCGGGTAGTTTTGTGCTATTGTATTAAATGTCTACTATCCCATCTTTGAACTAAACGACACTATTGTATAATTTGTACTTAGCGCCCACACTCTTACGCACTTTGTGTAAACACGCGTCTGTGCGTGTCTCTTACGCTGCGTGCGCAGTCCTGTACTTTGTCCGAGACACGTGTACAAAACCCTGCGTCTGCAATAAAGAAATCACACAGCTCTATAAATGTGAACAATACTAATTACTATTGCCCACTAGACACAACTTGTTCTGTATAAACTTTTATGCAGACCTGCGTTTGTGTCTTTACACTTACTTCCTTAAAATACTGTTATTTCAAATTTACCTATATAGCAACAAATGTATCCTATGTCACACAGATCTATAATGACTCTAGCAATAATCAATAATTTAAATTATATGATTCAGATTGGATAGCTATCTTGCAGAACATACACTGATATAAATATACACATAATTATAATAATATATATATGTACCATTCACTGGTCTCCTATGAGACACCTTACCTCTTATTTGCATATCAAAGTGATTTCTGCTGCGAGGTACACTGGGCTCAACAAGTCTGGACAATGGGGTGTAGAGTAGGATCTTGATCCGAGGCACCAACAGGCTCAAAGCTTTGACTGTTCCCAGAATGCACAGCGCCGCCTCCTATATCACCCCGCCTCCCAGCACAGGAGCTCAGTTTGTCAGTTGGTGCTGCAGTAAGCAGGCACTTAACAGAGGGGCTGCTCCAAGCAGCCCTGAGAAAAGCTTTTTATGAGGTAAAAAGTGAAGACTTCAAGGGCAGCAGCGGTGGTAAATGTCTTGTGACATTCACTGCTGCAGCTCCAGCTCTCCCCAGCAGCGCTGTACACTCCCGAGCCCTGGTTGCCGGGTACCTACAGCGGAGGCTCCGGTTTTCTTCATGTTAGACACACACGGCTGGGGCTCAACAGGATCGCGTGGCCGCGCTTCGGGAGGTGGTAAGTGTGTCCCGCTTGCGGGACCCGGTCTTTATCGCGATCCGGCGCGGTCAATGGGAGGCAGGCCGCGCGCGCTGGCGGTGGACACTGTGGATACAGGCGATCCCACTAGATAACCAGGGCATGGGCGCAGGTCAGGTTTTCACTTAAAACCGATTTTAATATCGCCCACAGTACCCGGTGGTTTTGCCAGCAAGGGGGATAAGGCTTAGACCTGAAGCCCCTCCCCCAGCCCCAGGGCGCCATTTCCAGCAAGTGTTCCCGCCCTTGAGCTGCATCTCTGTCTTTTCCTCACTCCCTGTCAGTGTCTGCGGCGCCATTATTCCTCAGCTCACTGTTCCTGGGACTGCTTGGGCAAATCCTCCTATGTAAAGCCGCCTGGTTGTCAGTGCTGTGCCTTTACATGACACTTAAGTATTCTACCTGCCTTTTTAGTCAGTGTTAGTAAGAAAGAGTGCATTTAGTCAGGGGTTTATAGTACAATTACCCTGTGATATACATCCAGTTTCTTACTGTGTAGTGTTATATCTATTGACTATATAGCTGTGTAAGCTAGTCCAGTGCAGTATTATTGTCTGTAATAACCTCTGCATTGTACAAACTGTGACTATTTGTGTGTGCATTGATAGCTGAGTGGTGTCCATCTCGTGTCTTTCACTCAACTTGCTATCCCTATATTCTATAACCTGAGGGGGCTTGGTGCGTCAGGTGTTATTTAATATAGGATTTTCACAAAGATATACTGTATTACGTATTTTTCTCTGTGATTTAGTCACCATATCTCTCCTTTATCTCTGCTGGTGCTGACTACACTGCGCAGGGGTTTGAGTTTAGGGATATAGTGCTGCTAATAATTGTACTGTGTTACCTCATACTGCAAGTTATATCATGTCTGCTTCTGAGGGTAATGGTTCTGGGGCGGAACACACTGCTGGTGTTGCTGAAGCCACAGGCACATATGGGGAGAATATAGCAGCTGTGGGCTCTGGTTCTGGGGGCTCCTTGCCCCCCAGTGGGACTGTGGCAACAGAGGCACATACTGACCCTCCGTGGGCCGTTTTTTCCACGCTTCTGCATACGCTAGTTCATAAACTAACACTCCCTATGGGACCCCCAATGCCGGTACAACCGTATGTGGTCCCTGCAGCTAATCCGCCGTGGGCGGACGATTTATCTGCTCAATTAAAGAAGTTGAACCAGTTCCTGACTACTAAAAAGTCTGACCATCGCTCGCCTAAGTCCAAGAGGTCCTCTAAGCGAGCGCTCGTCTCCTCACAATCCACTGCTGTCACTGACACCTCGTCTGATGAAGACAGCACATACACTGACCCCACAGGTTCTGACTCAGATACGGCTGATGGGGAGGGTAGTTCACATGTGGATGTTCCTGATCTTTTGGAGGCTATTAAGTTAATTCTGCAGATTACGGATGATCCCGAGCCATCCGTTCCTCCTAAGAAACCAGATAGGTTCAAGCGTCAGAAGGTGATTAAACAAGTTTTACCTCACTCTGACCACCTAGTGGATATACGTCAGGAACCCTGGCAAAGCCCGGGTACGAAGTTTGTGCCTCAAAAGAAGATGCTGGCTCGCTATCCCCTCGCGCCAGAGCTGTCTAAGAATTGGGAAACGCCTCCTCCAGTAGACTCACATGTGGCTAGGATGGTGGTTTCCTCAGCTCTACCTGTCACTACCGTCACCTCTCTAAAAGAGCCTACGGATAAACGTGTCGAGGGTTGTCTAAAAGCGATTTACACCCTCACGGGTGCTGCACAAAGGCCCACTATTGCAGCTACATGGGCGGCAGAGGCTATTGAAGCATGGGCCTTGGAGTTAGAAGCTGAAATCTCCTCTGACCATGCTAGACAATGCTTGTCATATATTGTCACAGCTTCTCGCTATATTAAAGAGGCGGCTTCTGATGCCGGTATCCTAGCAGCCAAGGCCTCTACTACGTCAGTCCTGGCTCACAGGATATTGTGGCTGAGATCCTGGTCTGTGGATCTGGACTCTAGAAAAACCCTGGAGGTACTCCCTTTCAAGGGGGATATTCTGTTTGGGGAGGACTTAAATAAGATAGTGGCTGACTTGGCTACTGCCAAAACTGCCTGTCTGCCTAATACAGCTCCTTCTGTGTCGAAGGCCAAAGGCACGTCCTTTCGCCCCTTTCGTCCTTCAGGTAAAGCAAAAGGTCAGGCGTACCATAAGCAGGCCCGCACTTCCAAACCTGGTAAGCCGAAGCTCAAAAGACCTTGGGCTGCCCGTCAGCCATCAGCCAAGACCGATAAGCCTGCCGCATGACGGGGCGGGCCTCCCCCTGGGGGATCCCAGGGTGGGGGGCCGGCTTCTAGGGTATACCCAGGAATGGTTGAAGACCACTTCAGATGCCTGGGTACGGGAAGTCGTCACTCGAGGTTACGCCATAGCCTTCAAAAACCGCCCCCCTCATCGATTTTGCCAGACAGACGTCCTGTCGGACCAGACAAAGGCAAACACTCTGCATTCGGTGGTACAGACCCTCCTGGATACAGGAGTCATAGTACAGGTGCCTCTTGCTCAGAGGGGCCGGGGGTACTATTCTCCGCTGTTTCTAGTCCCGAAACCAATGGGTCCTCCCGGCCCATTCTCAACCTCAATGCACTGAACTTGTTTGTGAAGGTTTCCAAGTTCCGTATGGAAACCCTTCGCTCTATAGTTCTGGCCTTGGAACCTGGGGACTACATGGTCTCCCTGGACATACAGGATGCTTACCTGCATATTCCTATAGCAGTGTCACATCAACAATACCTGAGGTTCGCTATTGGCAACCTCCATTACCAGTTTCGGGCGTTACCTTTTGGTTTAACAACGGCTCCGCGAGTCTTCACCAAAGTTATGGCGGTGAGGACGGTGGTACTCCGCCGTCAAGGGGTCAGGATACTGCCGTATCTGGACGACTTGTTAATCCTGGCAAATTCCCCAGATCTTCTCCTGCGTCATCTGGATATGACTGTCCGGTTTCTACAAGCCCACGGGTGGCTCATCAACTGGAAGAAATCCTCCCTGGTCCCTGCTCAGAGCATGGTGCATCTGGGAGCGCTGTTGGACACTTACAACCAGAGGTTGTTCTTGTCTCAGGAGAAAGTCCTGAAACTTCAGGACAGGATTCGTTGCTTCCTTTCTCGTCCGCAAGTGTCGATACATTCGGCAATGCAGGTGCTGGGCCTCATGGTATCAGCATTCGACATGGTGGAGTATGCTCAATTCCATTCTCGCCCCCTCCAGAAGCTGATTCTAGCCAAGTGGGACGGTCTGCCTCACCGGATCAGGTCTCAAATGATCTCTGACTCCGGAGGTCCGTCTGTCGCTGCTCTGGTGGCTCCAGGACCGACAATTGTGCAGAGGCCGTCCCTTCTGGATATCCAACTGGGTCCTGTTGACGACAGATGCCAGTCTGGGGCGCAGTGCTGGAGCAGCACTCCTTGCAGGGTCGGTGGACCATGGAGGAATCTCTCCTCTCGATCAACATTCTGGAATTGCGGGCGGTCTTCAATGCGTTGAACCTAGCCCAGCATTTGATTCAGAACCGTCCTGTTCAAGTACAGTCGGACAACGCCACCACAGTGGCTTACATAAATCATCAAGGCGGCACTCGAAGCCGTTTGGCAATGAAGGAAGCCTCACGGATTCTACATTGGACAGAACGCCATCTACCGGCAATATCGGCAATATTCATTCCGGGAGTCCTGAATTGGGAAGCGGACTCTCAGTCGGCAGGACGTGCATGCCGGCGAGTGGGGCCTCCATCCAGAAGTGTTTCAACTCCTCGTGGAAAGGTGGGGTCTTCCAGATGTGGATCTGATGGCGTCTCGACACAATCACAAGGTTCCGGTCTTCGGAGCAAGGACAAGGGATCCTCAAGCAGCATTCGTGGATGCGCTGGCAGTGCTGTGGAGGTTTCGGCTGCCGTACGTGTTCCCTCCGGTGTCACTCCTAACCAGGGTAATTCGGAAGTTCAAGCATAAAAAAGGAAATCTGCTTCTCATAGCTCCGGCGTGGCCAAGGCGGCACTGGTTCTCAGACCTGCAAGGCCTATCGTCAGAGTGTCCACTTCTACTTCCACAACGCCCAGACCTCCTCGTTCAGGGCCCCTGTGTCTACCAGGACCTAGCCCTGCTGTCTTTGACGGCGTGGCTCTTGAAGCTTCCGTCTTAAGAGCTAAGGGTTTTTCTGAAGAGGTCATTAAAACTATATTGCGGGCCCGGAAACCGGCCTCTGCTCGGATTTACCATCGGGTCTGGCATTCCTACTTTGTTTGGTGCGCATCTAACCATTATGACGCTTCCAAGTTTAGTACAGCCAAACTTTTGGCTTTTCTACAGCAGGGCCTAGATTTAGGCCTGCGTCTGGCCTCCCTCAAGGTTCATATTTCTGCCTTGTCGGTGTGGTTTCAGAGAAAAATTGCGACTTTACCTGATGTTCATACTTTCACTCAGGGTGTGTTGCATATCCAACCTCCCTATGTCCCGCCTGTGGCTCCTTGGGACTTGTCGGTGGTTTTGGAGGCGTTGCAGGAGCCTCCATTTGAACCTCTTGGTTCAGCTGACCTTAAGTGGCTTTCCCTTAAGGTGGTGTTATTGCTGGCTATTGCCTCTGCTAGAAGAGTGTCGGATTTGGGTGCCTTGTCTTGTCTGATTTTTCACCGTGACCGGGCGGTTCTTAGGACTCGTCCCGGATATTTACCTAAGGTGGTTTCTTCGTTCCACCTTAATTAGGAGATTGTGGTTCCAGCTTTTGTCTCTCCTGATTTGTCTCCCAAAGAGCGGTCTTTGGATGTGGTGCGGGCTCTCCGTATCTATGTGAAGAGAACTGCTTCTATTCGAAAGTCTGATTCTCTCTTTGTTTTGTTTGGATTTCACAAACGTGGCTGGCCTGCTCACAAGCAGACCCTGGCCAGGTGGATTAGAATGGTGATTGCGCATTCTTATGTGAAGGCTGGTCTGTCAGCTCCTGTTCATATTACGGCCCATTCTACTCGGCCTGTTGGACCTTCTTTGGCGGCCCAACGTGGTGAGACCCTTGATCAATTGTGCAAGGCGGCTACATGGTCCTCCGGGAACACGTTCATAAGGTTCTATGCCTACGATACTGCCGCTTCCCAGGATGCTTCCTTTGGACGCCGGGTTCTTGTGCCCGCTACAGTGCGTCCCCTCCCATAAGGAACTGCTTTAGGACATCCCCATTGTCCAGACTTGTGGAGCCCAGTGTACCCCGCAGCAGAAAATGAGTTTTATGGTAAGAACTTACCCTTGTTAAAACTCTTTCTGCGAGGTACACTGGGCTCCACAAGGCGCCCACCGTGACGCACTTGGCTTCTTTGGGTTGATATGGCATTAGCCGCTGACACTTCTCTTGTCGTGAGAGTGTGGTGTATGTGGCTACTAACCATTGTTGTCTCTTTTCCTGCTACTGCATTGGGCTGGTTAACTAAACTGAGCTCCTGTGCTGGGAGGTGGGGTGATATAGGAGGCGTCGCTGTGCATTCTGGGAACAGTCAAAGCTTTGAGCCTGTTGGTGCCTCGGATCAAGATCCTACTCTACACCCCATTGTCCAGACTTGTGGAGCCCAGTGTACCTCGCAGAAACAGTTTTAACAAGGGTAAGTTCTTACCATAAAACTCATTTTGCTTTTCCACTGCTAAAAAAAAAAGCAGTTACACAGGTTAATTTGCATTTCAATGGCTATCCTATAGCAAGCAAATTCTACAAGTCTTGGAAGGAAAAAGAAAAAAACAAAACAAAACCCTTTCTTTCCTTTTTCTATCTATTTGCAATTTTTTTAAGCCAAGCATTTAGCTCACCGTTTACTCTCACTAGGCCCAATTGAAACTATTTGTAATTGACTATGGCATGGGTTAAATAAATGCATTGGTAACTCATAAATGGTGTTTGATGTGACCAAGGAAACTGATTGTTCTGAGCAGAGTGAAAATCAGCTATTTAGAAAATTACCTTCCTAAAATGGCCACTGCTCCTCCCCCTTCCACATCCATGAAGTTTACACAAAATGGTGGACAGGCCATGTGGTTAGTCCAAAATGGAGGACAGACCATGCGGCTTTCTTTGTCACAAAGAAATCACACATTATACAAGCACCAGAAATTATTTTAGGCCTGAGTTAAAAAAAAAAAAACTATATCAAGGCTATGCAGCAACTTTAAAATGTACTTTTAAACCTACTTAACAGATAAACAATCCAATCTGAATCAAACACAATATGACTTATTTGACCTTTGTTTTGCAACAATAAAAATACATTTTAGCATCTTAAATATTATGAGAAACGCATTGTCCCTTGAAATTTCATATCATTGGCTTACTGATATCACAACAATACACGTGGATGTTATTTTCATCAGCGTTGCGATGCGTCCATCGGAGCCGGTCAATTACAGCCGCGTTTGTAATGTACAATGCATCATTAAGACTCTGATATCCCGTAAGAGCCCTCATCTGTGAATGCCAAATTGCTTTCTCACAAATATTTAAAATGCCCACTCTAATATATACTGCAGACGCCAGGCGCATCTTATTACCATATACGATAAAAGTGCGCTGTACATCGCAAAACACTGCATCCCATAAGAGAAAACAATACACCCACACATTATCTGAGTTCCAAAGCTCATTGATGTATATATTTGTTATTAAAAGGATATGGATTCAATATATTACAAAGTACAGTATACCTATAGTTACATGGTTACACTCACACAGTAAGCAGTTAAAACATGCAGTTACAGACAGTTACAGGCCAGCAATACAATACCATTCCCTCAATGCTTATGTCTCTCTCTCTCTCTCTGTAAAATCATGCTGGGACTTCATCTTACTCTGAGACCAAAACAGGAACTGCACTCCTGTGTGATCAGCAATGTGTTATCTAGTTTGGGGGAGGGAACTTACTCATGATGAGTCACTAGTCTCTTTGTATATGCTAAACAGGTTCAGCCTTGGGGCCGTCCAAAGGGGCTGGCCTGAGCTTCCTGTCCACTACCTGTTTGGAATATCTATTGTTCTAACAAAAGTGATTTTAGCTTACATACATTTAATCATAATTATTTGTTGCAATGTCCTACAACTTTATAACAAGTATCAAATGAATCTGCACATTAATCTGGTTGCTTTAATAGTAAATATGACAGGTCTATCTGGTTTCGTTCAAATAATACAGATACATGACATTATTTCATTACATAATTTTAAATCATCATGATGTCTGGTGCTTGATATTATTATAGTTATGTACTGTATGAAATAAGTGTCGAATCCATCTCTGTGGCATGTCCGTGTAAATGCGTGTGTTACCATATATGGCTGTGCTCGCTGCGCGTATTTGCAAGTGTAGCGACTCATAATGTGTGTAGTTTGTATGTTCTTTTTATGTAATATTTTTGACTTCGACACCAAACAGCGGCATAAGACTGGCGTCAAATTCCCAACGGAGCTCGGGATCTCAGCATCAAAATACCGATGTCCGGAATCCTGATCGTTCTTCATGCGGGACGCGCTCATGTCCTGGGAAAGGATGGGTGCGGCGGAGGTAGGGGAGGAGGTTAGGTTTAGGCATTAGTGTTAGGGTGCAGGGATGGGAAGGTTAGGTTTATGCAGCACGGAAGGGAGGGTTAGGGTTAGGCACCCACAAGGGAGGGTTAGGGTAGGGGGCAGGGGAGGGTTACTGTACTTTCTGGGGGGCTGTCGGGATTCTGATGGTCGGCATGCCGCTGTCGGGATTCTGACCGCTACCATCCTGTCCATCGGGATATCTTACTGAATCTGATTCACAAGGGCCCACTATCCATCTTTGCTCCTCAGTAACCCATACCTCTGCACCAGTTATGCATCTTGAATTCTGCATGTTGCGTGCTATCTTGAATTCTGCATGTTGCGTGCTTGCATGTTGTGTGCTATCTTGGATTCTGCATGTTGGCCTATACACCATCTAGGACGCAATCACCACTTAAACCCACCCAGTTTAGACTAACCAGTCTCATCCTCTTCTCAGACCATTCGGACTTCCCCTTCTATGCTACCCACCTGGTCTGCTAAATGTTTGGTCCCATTTGCTCCTACTATATCTGTTCGCCTAATCCCTCTAAAACAGTGCAACTCAAATCCAGTCTCAGAACACATTAAGTGGTCTATTCATGAAGCAGTGAAATGCGTGGAGAAGTGGGCCTTTGGTTGCCGTGGGGTGTGTTCAAACTGAAATCTAAATTGCAGTGTAAAAATAAAGCAGGCAGGGGGCGTGGCCTGGACGGGCATGGAGTAGCACTTGCATTGTGCAGCTCTCCAGCCAATTAATCCTGTATGTCTATCCTGTACTCCCCCCCCCCCCCCCCCCGGGTCTAATACTGGGGCCATCGGTGTGTGAGCATCTCCTGCCCCCCCTGGACCGGGTTTGAGCCGGCTGCCGCTGTCTACGGAGGTCCTGGAGCCTTGTGTGCCTGCGGGCCCTGATCTATGCTGGGCCGGCGTGTGGGACTGCTGCCTCGCGCTCTACCCGGAAGTACGGCTCCTGTTCCCCGCCGCCGCCCTCTGTGGCCAGCCGTGTACCTGGAAGACGGGAGCGCCGGGCACTCCTCTGCCGCCCCATCAGCCTCCTGCAGTATCCGGGGGGAGTCCTGTGTGGGGCTCCCTGCATCGCTCTGTTTGCCGCGGACTCGCGCTGCCCGGGAAACCGGAAGTGCAGCTCCCGCTGTCCGCCGCCGGCCGGGGCACTCATACACAGACCGCGGGAACGACACCGTGTTGTCCAAAATGGTGAGGGGTCGCCAGACTGGCGCGGCGGCGGCGGGAGCGATGGATAAGTTTGTTCGTGACCCTGGTCCTCAACAGCCGAGGGGGGAGACTGTAAGATCTGAGGCATCGCCCCCATCTCCTGCGTAGTTCCGCCTCCTCTGACCCTCCGGATGCCGCGCTGCAGAGAGTATTGGATGCGGTGACTGCCAGCAAGGCGCGTCTGGCTGATAAAATTGGGCAAGTGCAGTCTGATCTCTCCATTATTCATCAGAACCTTCAGCGGGTGAGAGAGAGAGTGGGAGAGGCTGAGACCCGTATATCCAATGTTGAAGACTGTCGGCCCGCTGGGTCGCCGCACTGATGCTTTGGAATCTCAGATGACAGATGTGCGCAAAAAGCTGACGGATATGGAGGGACATCTGCGGCGCAATAACGTCCGCTTCATAGGCCTGCCCGAGAAGGAAGAGGGCTCAGCTCCCGAAGAGTTTCTCGTAAAATGGATGCCTTTTGGATCTGAGGAATTTTCGCCTTACTTCACCGTTGAACGGGCCCATAGAGTTCCGATGCGCCCGCTGCCTCCAGGGGCTCCACCCCGCACCATTATTGCTAAGTTCCTCCACTTCCGTGACCTGGACACAGTTTTGAAGCTGGCTCGTACCAAAGGCCCTTTAAAATGGAATGGGTCGCCTATATCCGTATTCCCGGATTTTGCGGTGGATGTACAAAAAGATAGGGCTCAGTTCCTGCCTGTTAAGAGAAGGCTCCGTGAACTTGACCTGCCATATGCCATGCTCTTCCCATCTAGGCTGCAGGTGGTGGCTGATGGGGATACAAAGTTTTTCACAACTCCTCGTGAGGCCATGGTGTGGCTGAACAGACGATTCCCGGCGAGGCGTGCCCTTGCAGATCCGTGAATCTTCGGCTTAGCTCTGGAAGCAGACTTTATCCTGTTTTTGTTTTCCTTGTTACTTATTCTGTTTGCTGTGCTTATATGAGCTATTTTCTGCGAGGCGATAGGATGCGGGAGTGTTTGATTGTTGTCGATGTCCACTTTATCCTCCGCTATTCTGCTCCCGCGGTTTAGACAGGTTATATGATTATTCGCTTGCCTGCTCTGATAGCTCTGTTATGCTTTTGTTTTTTTCTCTGTTTCTCTTTTTGGGGGGGGTGGGGGGGTTATATATTTGGCTTGATATGTTTGGTTTTCTGATATCCGTGTATGTTGCACTTTGGGTATTGGATAGACCTAGGGGGCGGATCTCTATGATTTCCCCTCAATTTTTTCGGGGGGTTGGTGGCTGGAGGCTACCTCTTTTTCTCCCGAGAGTCATTATATTCTTGGCCCCGATTAATGGTGCTACGAAGTTTTGTTTATTTTTACTTTTAGGTATTTTTTGGCATCCAAGTATGCTGCATGTTGGGGGTGGTATACAGGGAGGGGGGTGGGGGAAGGTTTTGGTTGTATTTACTTTTTGTGTGGAAGTGTATGTTGTGAATGTACATGGTCTGCTGCTGTACTATTTAGGCAATGGTGTCCGGTAACGGAATTTATGCATGGCGGAATTGGCTGGCCGCGGGGTGCTGCACTTATTATACTTTTGATGTCCTATGGCTGGGCTTAAAGTGTTATCATGGAATGTGAGAGGGCTCAATTATAAAGTTAAGAGGTCCCTGGTACTCCGACAGAATAAACATTATGCCGCTGATATTATCTGCCTTATGGAAACGCACTTGGTGGGGAGTAAGATTCTCTCTTTGAAAAGACCCTGGGTGGGGTGGGCGTACCACTCCATGCATACTTCTGCCTCTCGTGGAGTTTCAGTCCTTATTAGGCGGACCGTCCCCTTCGTGCTGGAGTCTATACAAACGGATCCCTGGGGGAGATATGTGTTTTTGAAATGTAGACTATTTTATGTCCCTGTCCTCCTTCTAGCTGTTTATGTGCCCCCTCCCTATTCTCCTGATGTTCTTAAGAAGGCTGCCGGGTTCATGGCCTCATCCCCCGGGATATCTGTTATATGCCTTGGGGATTTCAATAATGTGCTAGATACGGCGAAGGACAGGCTCTTTATATCTCCATCTGCTGCGTGTCCTGGGAGATCCACTTTTGCAAATGCGGTGCCGGGGTTGGGCCTGGTCGATCCTTGGAGATTGAGACACCCGTCTCTTAAACAATACTCCTGTTTCTCTCACTCTCATTCTTCGTGCTCCAGGATTGACCTGGCCCTCCTCTCGAGCGACATGGTTCCCCGGGTTGGTAGTATCAGATATGAGACTAGGGGTATATCAGATCACTCCCCTTTGACCTTTACTTTAGACTTTAACTGTTCTAGGAGCCAAGCTGTATGGAAATTTAATCCATTTTGGCTCGTTCACATGGGGGACGCCTCTGACCTGGTGGCTGCATGGCGGGAATTCTTTGTACTGAACAGTGCCGAAAAAGCTATCTCTAATCTATGGGACACATTTAAGGCCTTTCTGCGGGGGAGTGTGATTAAACGGGTGTCTAGTTTGAAGTCCTTCCATAGGCGACGGGAGGCTGAGTTGGAGGCCCAGAGTGTCGCTGCAGAATTACAATACTTACAAGATTCTTTGAACAGTTCTAAGCTAGCCTGGTTATTGGCTCAGAAGGAATGAAAAGATTACCTAATGGAAAAGACTCAGCATAGACTCCTTTTCTTCTCCCATACCTTTTACGCTACTGGTGATAGGCCGGGGACGTACCTGGCCTCTTTGGCCCGGGGTGATAGACCTGCTAGTGTTGTGGTTGAGATTGTGAACTCTGAGGGTGTCTCCCTGACTCAGACTCCACAAATGGCGGCTGAATTTGTGTCCTATTATAGCCGCTTGTACGAATCCAAACTGGATTGTACTTCGTCGCAACTGAACGATTATTTAGACAGTGTTTGTTTCCCCACCTTATCCAGTGTGGCTTGTGACCTTTTGGAGGCACCTATCTCATCCGATAAAATTATGGCCGCTGTTAGGGCCTCCCCTAGTGGTAAAGCCTCGGTCTTGGATGGCATACCTTCTGAGGTCTATAAGCAACACCTGGATTTCTTTGTCCCTCGTCTACTTGAGTTGTATGGCCAACTCTTTGCACAGGAGTCTCTCCCCCTGTCTATGGCGGAGGCAGTGATTGTGGTTCTCCCTAAACCTGACAAGGATCTTAGGAAAGTTGAGTCCTATCGCCCTATATCCCTCTTACCCACTGATATTAAAATTTTGGCTAAGGTGCTGGCTGGCAGATTACATACAGTTATTTCTCACATCATACACCCGGATCAGACGGGATTTATGCCCAATAAATCGACCTCCATTAACCTTAGACATCTGTTTACTCACCTACAAATCCCCCGCAAGGATCCCTCCTCCCCCATAGTCGTTTCGTTGGATGCCGCTAAGGCTCTTGATTCTGTGGAGTGGGACTATTTGTGGGAAGTTATGCATAGATTTGGTATAGGCCCAAACTTTATTAAATATGTTCGATTGATGTATTCCTCTCCTTCGGCGAGGGTGGCGGTTAATGGTTTCGTATCTCACTCCTTTCCCCTATCTAGAGGTATACGACAGGGTTGCCCACTGTCCCCTACTCTGTTTTCTATGGCCATTAAATCCCTTGCATGCCTCCTGAGGGCAGACGTGGGGATCTCTGGCTTTAAGGTGGGTGCCCGTGAGGACAGGGTGGCCTTATATGCCGATGACGTTTTGCTGTTTGTGGATCGCTATGCTGAGTCTATGCCTAGGATTTTGGAAATTATTTATTGGGTTCGGGCGATACTCTGGGCTCCTGATTAATTGGGAGAAATCCTTTATTATCCCACTTCGGGGCGAAGTTCCTGCCTCTCCGTTGGCAGCTCTCCCGCTGCGGTGGGTGGTCTCCTTCAAATATCTGGGCATTTGGGTGTCTAATGATCCTCAAAAATTTTCCTCCCTAAATATCACTCCACAAATAACGTATCTCCGTAGCCGGGTGAAGGCATGGGGAAAGCTACCTTTAACGGTCACGGGGAGGGTTAATATGGTGAAAATGGTCTTCCAGCCCAAACTTCTATATGTTATGCAGCACTCTCCCGTTTATATTCCGCAGAAGATTTTGAAACAAATAAATGGGTTGCTTTCCTCCCTGGTGTGGGCTAGTAAGCGGGCACGTTTGAGATTGGATACCCTGACCAGGTCACGGGAAATGGGGGGTTTGGCTCTCCCCAACTTCCGTTTTTATTACTATGCGGCGCAACTGACGCATGTCTGGGAGTGGGTTAACGACCTCGATGCCCTGGCTTTGCACTCGCTGATGCTGCACCATGATTACCCTGGGGGCTCCCCATTACAGCTACTACTTTGCGGTAGCGTCAAAATGTCCACACTGCCACTGATTAAACAATCCATCTTAATATGGAAATTGGTGCACTCTGTGATGCGTGGTCACGGTGTTGATCCTGATTCCCCACTGGATAATGCTTACGGGTTGCCGGAACTGTGTCAACTTCAGGTCCGGGAGGTCTGGGGTAACTGGGGAGTGTATTCTTTAGGCCATTTATATAGTGATGGGACCCTTAACTCATTCCAACAACTTCAACAGGCGCATAATGTCCCCTCAGGGTTCTTCTTTCGATTCCTTCAGCTGAGACACGCTTTGGCTGCCCAGTTTCCGAATGGCCCTCCAGTCCTCGTTGATTCCCCGGTCAAATTAATGTTTCGGACGCTGGACTCGGGACACCTAGTTTCTAGGATATATGGTCGCATTCTCCAGATGCATCATACTGACCCTCTAACTGCTCTTCGGGGTAGGTGGAAGTCAGATGTGGGTATGTTATCAGATGATGCATGGAACACTGCTATGGGAGCCCATCGGATCTCCACTTCCTCTGTTAGATACCAGCAAATACAATTATATATTCTGCATAGAGTGTATATGACCCCGATGAGGTTAGCACATATTGGGGGGTCTCATAGCTCATGGTGCCCTAAGTGTGGGGCCATGGGTGCCGATTTCTGGCATCTACTTTGGTTGTGCCCTAGCGTGTCTCTGTTCTGGACGGCTGTTATACGTACCATAAGTGATACAGGTATTCCCTCTTCCGTATGTACGCCTGTGCTGTGTACACTGCTGATTGTGGACGAGGAAGCTTTGGATCCACCTAGCAGGCGATATGTCATCAATTTATGTGCCCTGGCTAGGGTCTTTATAGCCCGGTTGTTGCTGGCTGGCGAGGCCCCGGCACCTAAGGCTTGGATATCCCTGGTCAACTAAACTATTGCACACGAAAAATTTGTGTTCCTGGCTAGGAAGGTGGAGAGGAAATTGTTTACAATATGGGGCAGGTGGATGGACTCTAAATAGTTCAAGGATGAATAAAGTTTAGATTTGTATTTCTCTCCTTGTTTTATTCTGGGATGTTTTGGAGGTGGATACCCTCGCGGCCGGCCTTGCTATGTTGTATTTCGATATACTGTGCTTATTCTGCTATGCTTATATTGGAAGTGATATGTTTGGGTTGTGTTACTCCCAGACGCTGACGCTTTGCGACTATGTGACTTATGAGGCATTATATCCGCTTGATGTACCATGTGCCTTATAAATGTACAGCTGTTTATGTGTATTCTGTGTATGTGTGTAGTTTTAAGTTTGTTTTTTGTGTAAGTTGTTAATGCAAAATCGAAAACTCAAATAAAAATTATTGAATTTAAAAATAAAAATAAAGCAGGCAGCGCTTCATACAAAATAAAAATAACACACCCAAATCTAACTCTCTCTGCAAATGTTATATCTGCCACACCTGCAGCGCAAATGGTTTTGCCCAACTGCTAACAAATTTGTTGCTACGATCAGGTCTGAATTACCTCCCTTATATCTCACGTCTGTTGTATCACCATCTTCCTTGTATATCTGTCATGTCTTATCTCAGTCTTTTTCTGAATGCTGTGCAATTTGTTCTTTTAATCTTTTAATCGTATCCCTGCATTTATTATTTTGCTTATCTATACCCTCGTACCTGTTATTATGGTTACTGTGTTCAGTTATGTCTTGTCCGTTGCTGAATGTTTCTGTGTGCTGTGAGATTTGTTTTTCTAATTTCACTTATGCATTTATTATTATAGCTAAGCTGTATCCATGCTCCTATTATTGTGTTTACTGTTTTCATGTATGTCTTATCTACATTACTATATTGCTATGTCATGTGCTATGGAACCTTTGTCATACAAATAAAATAACGTTTGTGATGGTGATAACAGTAGGTTAATTGGTTGCTGACAGAAATGGACCTTAATGTGTATGTCTGTGTGTGTAGTAGATAATTTAGACCAGGCCTGGCCAAACTGTGGCTCTCCAGCTGTTGTGAAACTACAAGTCCCAGCATGCCCTGCTACACTTTTGCTATTAGGAAATGCTAAAACTTTTGCAGGGCATGCTGGGATGTGTAGTTTCACAACAGCTGGAGAGCCACAGGTTGGCCAGGCCGAATTTAGACTACAAGCTCCAATGGGGCAGACATTTATGTGAGTATCTCTGTACATGCTGCATAATATAGTAATGCTATATAAATATAATAATGGCAGTTTAGGCTACTAATTCTTCTGTTTGTTAAGAAATACATAAGTACAAAGGACATTAGAAATTGGATTGAAAAATAAAATGTATTTAATAAACTGACGAAGGATTTCACATCTACATGCATTCAAATTTGTTATACTAATGTCAAGACTACAGTACTGTATAAACCCAGTAGTTGTCTCTCACAAATAATTAAGCCAAGGTGAAAACAGCTATGCCTTTATTTGGCAGTAGAGTCGCATGTAGCACATACAAGTACGATAGAATCTACAAGTAATAATTGAGATCTAGTTGATGTATTAGTCATAGAAATCCCCCTTAAGACAAGTGGAAGGACAAAACACTAATTACTTCAGGACTAATACTAGGATATAATACTCAGTTTGTATCAAGAACTTAAAGTAAGCCAATGTCCGTTCTTAAATAGAATTAAGTACATTTAAAGTATACTAATCCAAGTACTGTATGTATAAGTATA
This sequence comes from Pseudophryne corroboree, assembly GCF_028390025.1. NCBI lineage: Eukaryota > Metazoa > Chordata > Amphibia > Anura > Myobatrachidae > Pseudophryne > Pseudophryne corroboree. The sequence continues at coordinate 218,237,725 of NC_086444.1, read as the reverse complement.
TATACAGCTAATAGGCTCAAGTTCAGAACACTGGAGCCCCTGGGCTGGCATAACTAAACTGCCTTAGAACGCTATCCATGTGGACAGCTATTTGCTATAGTAACCTGCCCGAAGGGTACGCATTTTACTATTCTGAACAAATTTAATGATGTTCTGAAGCAGTTTAGTTATGCTAACCCAGGGGTTCCATGTTCTGAACTTGAACCAAGTTACTATAATAAGATGTAAAAATGAGTTCCTAACAACCGCATCTTGTGGTGTGATTTCAGACAGGTACCACTGTAGAAGTAGGTTTATGACTGTTGGAGCCTATTATTGTTCATGAAATCACACTCATTTGTGATGGCCAAATAAGATGGTAATTTGCAGACTTGCAAGTAGGAAATATCAGTTGCAGAACCATCCAAACTAGCACTTTGATTTCCCTAACAATATTATATTGACAACACAAGAAAAAAATTTCTTAGTACCAAATAGATTGTATTATTGAGTTTATAACTGGGTGTTCACATAGTACAGACTTGTGACTCATTGTACAGACTCATTGAGTTGGCTGATGCGTACAGAGAAGGCGCATGTGAGACTAGAAGTTTTGGGGAGTCCAATGGACATCCAGAATACCTGGGCCCATCCTTCATCTCACATTTTAGTGAAATGGGTGGAACAGGGGAGGTGTGATGACGCAGCTCTCAGCAAATCACATTGTCATATCCCCAGCTCCTGTGCGATCTACAGCATTGGGTCACGAAGCTTGCGGCCAAATGATACGATTTAACAATCCTTCCACAGTGGCCACCTCCATCTCCCAAAAGAGATTTTATAAATATTGGCAAGTATTGCTTAGATGTGACATACCGGGTACAATCTGACTGGGTGCCCAGGTCTGCCAGGGATACATATCCATGACACCAGTATGGTTTAGCCACACACCCTTTTGCATAGGACTCAGTGTTTTACAAGAGGGTGTGGCCATAGCCTCACACACTTCTTGGCGACCCTGCTGATTGTTCATGTGTCCGCTATATTGTAATTTGCAAGGTATAGCGTTGGTTTTCAATTTGTAGAAAACTTGTGTATGTACTTAAACCCCTAGAAAAGCAGTAAGTATTCCTCTACATAAAGCTGGGTACACACTGGAGCGACCTCGGCCTGATATGCTGATCCAATTCGTCCAGAAAAAGACATATCAGGCGGATCACTCAGCGTGTACGATCAATCTGTGCGCCCTTGCGGTCACATGCAATATCGGCTGGTCAGCCGTCCTGCAGAGCTGACCCGAAGATATCGCATGTGGCGCCATGAAAGGTAATGAAGAACAGAACAAGGAATAGTTTCATCCTTCATTACATTGTTCTCATGTGTACATAGGGTATTATATCAGAGGGCGCTACACGTCAGGGGATATTATTAGATACCACCAATCACTAAATAAATAATTAGTAAAAAACAGTAGTTTCAAAATTTATTAACAGACTCCGAACAAATTGATTAATTTCATAATCGTTCAATGACATGACACATTTGACACCTCAACAGCTATTATGGGTGTAATCCCTTGTTGCTGTAAATTCGACGTGTATCAGAACATCAAACTGAAGAATCTAACGCGTTTCGTCCCATGGGACTTCCTCAGGGGTATTGAATCTAGATAATAACTAATAGGCCAATTTGTTAGGATTTTGGGAACGTTCACTGTCACCTGGTTTTACTTCCTCTACACCATATATTCCTTGTCTGTAGCTCTTCTCACTGCATGTGATGTGTCCTCATCCTTCCATGTGAAGCGTTTCATGTAATAGTGGAGAACAAATTTCAGTCTTTCAAATGTAAATATCTGCAGAGTGGATTTTTTGTGTCTCCAGTGTTTTTTTATTTAACTAGTTATATTCTGCTTTTCAGCTATAGGTTGTTTATTTTATTGAAGACTAATAATAATCATTGAATATTTTTACTTGTTCAATGCAATAGAGAGCACTGATCCCTTTGTCATTTTCTCTTCTCCCAAGGGGAAACCATAGAAGACGCTGTGCGGAGAGAAGTGAAAGAGGAGAGTGGCGTTAAAGTTGGGCATGTTCAGTATGTTTCATGCCAGCCTTGGCCCATGCCCTCTTCCCTAATGATTGGTTGCTTAGGCGTTGCAATATCTACAGAAATTACAGTCGACAAGATTGAAATAGAGGACGCACGTTGGTTCACTAGGGAACAGGTAAAGTTCAATTTAATTTCCTCCTTGTATTGATTCTTTCTTGATTACTCTGGTTGTGCAGGAGTACCGCAGCGTTTCAATGCCTCATGGGACCATGTTTAGATTCCATAGCTGAAATACATTGAAATAACTATAATCAGAAAATGTATGCTTCTAGGAGGAGATTGGCTTTATCAGAATCATATCTATTTCTAAGCAAGCTCTTGAGATTAGATGGAGTGTGTAAAACCGCTCTTTGTATTTGTAAACTGAAATATTACAGCAGGACCGCAGAACCAAGACATGCTATGCTAGTTCAATGAAAGCGTAGCTGAGGGCAATGTTTTGTTCATATGGTGACTGCTGCAACGTTACCATCAAAATGGTGTGCAATCGATGCTTGTTCTTAGATATTGCTGGAAACAAGCTGAGAAAGGAAAGCTCTGATGTATGGTTTTATTTATTGCATATATGTCCAAACATGGTGGCGTTGCAGTTGTTATCTCTGTAGTATCACTCAGCCAGTTACAATTGTTTCTGCTTGTCACTGTCATTATTTCCCAACAGTGCACACAGAGATTCTGGTTCAGAGTTCTACGCAAGGGTCATTCATAGGGGCGGATCTAGGGGCGGGTAAGAAGGGCGGTCACCTGGGGCCCTGCAGCCTGAGGGAGCGGCTGCAGTCACTGCGCCCTCCCGCCTGCACTGATATGTAATGCATCCATCTGTCACACGGTGCTGCTGCTGGTGAGCTCTTTCTTCCCAGACTGCTGGAGTGCGCGCAACGTCATTGCGCAGGGCATTTTTGGAGCGTCCATGGGGGCAAGAAGAGACAGAGCTGCAGCATTGGGTGATGGCGCGTGGTTCTACACATGGCTGCCTGCCCACCCACAAAAACCTGGTGTTCAGCCTGGCTGCCTAATTCCCCCAGCCCTGAGGAGACCCATCACCAAGGCTTTATCCTAGCAGCAGCACTGCAGGGAGACAGGGGCAGCCTTGAAGAGCCCACTATCAGCCGGGGGGGAGGGTGAGTGCGGCTGTATACTTGCCATGGCTGTCTCTCTCTCCCTCTCACTCTCTTGTCCACACCACCATCTCTCTCTCTCTCTACTGTACCCCTCTCTTTATTGTCTGCACTCCTCTCTCACTTGTCCGCACCCCCTCTCTCTTGTCCGCACCCCCCTCTATCTCTCGTACTCACCTCACAGCTACTTCCCATAGCGGCTCTTTTATGGTGTAACATGTATAAGGGGCCTTTGTTGCGCACTGTCCCTATTTTGAATAGAGGGGATAGGGAATGCCAAAAGAAACTGTCGCCCTGAGCTCCGCAAGGTCTAGAACCGGCCCTGGTCATTTACTGTGGTCACATTCGGTGCTCGTACATAAATATGGAATTCTTCACCTTTGTTCAGATTTGGCCACATCTATATGTGTTCTTGGAAGTTGCATGAATTTTACCATTTGTAAAAAGTTCTGCTTGTCAGTATAGCACCATTGTCTTTATCCCAGTCCCCCAAAATATATGCCTATTGTGGCAGATTCAGAATTGAATACAAGTCAGCCACAACAACGGCTACATGGCGTGCGCAGACACGAATGTGTATATATGCCCGTATGCAGTAATTCATGTTTCTAAGTGGTCGCCATCCATTTGCTTGTTAAAACAGTCAGCCTCTATTTGCACCAGTCCTACATCTGGTACAAGAGATCCATCCAAAACCAGATGGATCTCTGCATACAGTCAACTCAGCCTAGCCCGCAATCCCGGCTACACATCCACAACATGGACTCAGAACATTTGGAGAGGCGACTGAGGTGCACACGGCTCCCCATCGTCCCTAGTTGCTTGCTTGCAACTATTAATCAGGCCAGAGACTGGAACAAGCCATTTACCCAGCTGATAGCTGACCATTAAGACAATTATATGGGTAGGATTTTTTCAGCTAACTATTTCAGTAATAGGGCAGGATGTATTAAACATGTAAATACGGTAAAACCTTCTAAAAGTGCCTTTTTGGAGGTTTACCACAATACATTACATATGGAATTCTATCAGACTGCAGTGTGCTCATATACAGCAAGCTCTGAAAAGCGTAACTTTCTGGAGCTTCTGTCCGATAGCCAATGCCATCTATAGATGGTGTTACCTATAGAAGTCTATGGGCTTTTCTCCACAAAAAGCCCCCCAGAGAGGGATGCAGAGGATTCCTCTCCATTCTCCAAAGCTTTCACATGAACTGGCTGGCGGCCCCACATATGCATTAAGACTCCCAGGTCATAAACCCAGAAGTCCCTTCTTCGCTGGGACAGCTTTGTACCCGGCAGGTAAATATTCATGCATACCAGTGTTAAAAAATGCTGGCAGGGATGTGATAAGGATGTATTGCAATCTCATTGTGATGTTATACACATTGTAAAGACTGCACTAACTCATCACTACTACTGAAGTCCGGGTTGTCACTGGGATTTAATTGTTAGCCAGTAGTTAGTAACATAGTTTCTGAGGTTGAAAAAAGACAATTTGTCCAACCTATTTGTGGTCTCCTACGCTGTATTATTTTTAGGACTAATTTTATCTGATGTGAATGTCGGCCGTTGTGTTTATTCCTCTTTTTTTAACTATAATGCGTGATCTACCCTCCATAACCCTGTATATCCTTATCTATTAGGAATGTACCTAGCCCATTCTTAAAAGTATTGACCGAGTCCACCATTACTACTCTCTCAGGCAGGGAATTCCAAACACGTATTGTCCTTATTGTGAAGTAACCTTTTCGCTTGTGTGCGAAATCTCCTCTCCTCCAACCTAAGCGGATGTCCACGTGTCCTTTGTGTCGATTTTATCAAAAACTGATCCTCCGCAAGCTCTGTGTATTGTCCCCTTATATATTTGTAATTGTTAATCATGTCCCCTCTGTCTCCTTTTTTCCAGTGTAAACATGCCTAGCAAGCCTTTCCTTGTATTCCAGCGTCTCCATCCCCTTAATCAGTTTGGTCGTCCGCCTCTGAACCTTTTTTAATTCCAGGATATCCTTTTTGTAGTATGGTGCCCAAAATTGTGCACAGTATTCAAGATGTGGCCTCAATAGGTATTAATATAATGGGAGTATAACACTCTCATCCCTTGCATCAATTCCCCGCTTTATGCATGCTAATATCTTGTTTGCCTTCTTTGCTGCAATCCTACTTTGGGTACTGCTGCTAAGTTTGTTATCTATGTGAACGCCTAAAGGTGGGTACACGCTGGCCGATATATCGTGGGTCCGTCGGCCAGTGTGTACGGGCGGTACGTCTGTGAACTCCGTTGTTCACAGACGTATTGCGTTGGCCCCGCAGCCCAACCAGCAGCCAATATATCTCCCGATATATTGGTGCGTCGCTGTGTGTGGCCGACCGCCCGTACACATGCTGCGGCAGCCGGCGGTGATTGACAGCTGAACTGGGCGGGCGTGTACAGTCCCTGACGGATCGGGCAGTGTGTATGCTCAACACACTGCCCGATCCGTCCATAGATATATCTGCCGACCAATTGATCGGCAGATATATCTACCAGTGTGTACCCACCTTAAGTCTTTTTCCAGTACAGAATCCCCTAATTTTACCCCATTTAGTATGTAGGTGGTATTTTTGTTCTTGCTACCAGAATCCATTACCTTACACTTGTCTGTATTGAACCTCATTCTCCATTTTGCTTCCCATGCTTCCAGTTTAAATAAGTCGTTCTGAAGAGACTCAGCATCTCCCTCCGAATTTATAACCTTACACAGTTTGGTATCGTCTGCAAAAATTGACACCATGCTCTCTAGACCTACTGCTAGAGCATTTATGAAAATGTTGAACAATAGTGTTCCATGTACTATAGCATGTGGGTGGATTACGCGAGCCATTGCTAAATGGTCGGGTAACCTAATTGAGGGGTTAAATACCTTAACTCAAGGGGAGATTGTTTTGCTCCTGCAACATATACAGGACTCTGCAAACTTTATGGTGGAAGCCATAAAAGAAATAGGCTTGCTTAATGCACGCACTACTGCTATGGCAGTGTCTACACGCAGGGGTTTATGACTACTCCAATGGACAGCGGATGCGGACTCCAGGAATGCGTGGAAGGCCTACCTTTCACAGGCAAGGCCTTATTTGGAGATGAACTAGACAAATGGGTCTCCAAAGCTACTGCGGTTAAGTCCATATACCTTCCTTCTGCAGCTCCCCCAACTAGGACGGCCTACTCAGGACCCAATTTACAGTACTTCCGGACTGCCAAGTTTAGGGGCAAGCCCAGAGGTTCTTCTACCGCCACCAGAGGCGCTAGCGGTAAACCACGCAAACCAGCAACTGCCGGTTCAAGGCAGGAACAGGGCTCAAGCTCTGCTTCCTCAAATCCTTCCGCATGACGGTGGACTGAGATGCCTGGAACACTGGCAGGTGGGAGCCCGGCTAAAATTCTTCAGTCACATCTGGACAACATTGTGCCAGGATCCCTGAGTCATAGATCTTATTTCCCAGGGCTACAGACTGGAGTTCCAGGAGGACCCACATCACAGATTCTTCAAATCAGGCTTACCAGGTTCACAAGAGGCAAGTATAACTTTACAGAACTCCAGTCAAAAACTGTTACAGACCCAGGTCATTGTTCCCGTTCCACCTCATCTGCAAAACAAGGGGTACTATTCCAACTTGTTTGTAGTACCGAAACTGGACGGTTCGGTGAGGCCGATTCTGAACCTCAAGTCGTTGAACCCATACTTACGAGTGTTCATATTCAAGATGGAGTCTCTGAGAGCGGTGCTCTCAGGTCTGGAGGAGGGTGAATTCCTAGTGTCTCTGGATAGCAAGGATGCGTACCTTCACATTCCAATCTGGCCGTATCATCAGGCTTATCTACGATTTGCACTGCAGGACTCTCACTACCGATTCCAGGACCTGCCATTTGGTCGCTCCACAGCACCGAGAGTGTTCACCAAAGTGATGGCAGAGATGATGTTTCTACTCCGCAAACAGGGAGTGAACATAATTCCGCACCTGGACGATCTTCTGATAAAGGCACCGTCCAGGGAGCAGGTGTTGGACAGCATTGGCCTCTCAACCAGACTATTCCTGGATCACGGGTGGATTCTGTACCTACCAAAATCTCACCTGGAACCAACACAGAGGCTTCCTTTCCTGGGAATGATACAGGACACAGAGTCTCAGAGAGTGTTCCTTCTCTTGGAAAAGGCTATGGTAATCCAGTCGATAGTTCGGGCTGTCCTGAAGCCAACCCGGATCTCGGTGCATCTGTGCATTCGCCTTCTGGGGAAAATGGTGGCCTCTTACGAGGCGCTTCAGTACGGAAGGTTTCATGCGAGGCCCTTCCAACTAGATCTATTGGACAAATGGTCCGGATCGCAAATTCACACATCGAGGGGCGGAGGGTCGGGATTCAGAATTCTGCTAACCACAGACGCAAGCCTCAGAGGTTGGGGAACAGTCACCCAGGGGGTGCAGTTTCAGGGAAGATGGTAAATTCAGGAAGTCGTCCTTCCAATAAACATCCTGGAACTCAGGGCTATCTACAACGCCCTTCTGCAGGCCTCATCCCTACTTCGGAATCAGGCCATTTAAGTCCAGTCGGACAATGTGACGGCGGTAATGTACATAAACCAACAGGGCAGAACAAAAAGCAGTGCAGCAATGTCAAAGGTGTCAAGAATTCTCCTCTGGGCGGAAAATCACGCCATGGCGTTGTCAGCGGTCTTCATTCCGGCAGTAGACAACTGGGAAGCAGAGTTCCTCAGCAGACACGACCTGGACCCGGGGGAGTGGGGCCTTCACCCGGAGGTGTTTCGGTGGTTAACACATCGGTGGGGTTATCCATAAATCGACATGATGGCCTCTTGACTCAACAAGAAGCTCAAGCGGTATTGTTCCAGGTTGAGGGACCCACAAGCAGTGGCGGTAGAAGCTCTGACAACTCCGTGGGTCTACCTGCTGGTGTATGTGTTTCTTCCACTTCCTCTCATCCCAAGAATTCTCAAAAGAATAAAAAGGGAAAAGGTTCAAGCAATCCTCATTGCTCCGTACTGGCCACAAAGGGCCTGGTATGTGGATATTCTCGAGATGCTGCTCGAAGATCCGTGGCCTCTATCTCTTCGCGAGGATCTTCTGCAACAGGGCCCGTTCGTCTATCAAGACTTACCGCGGTACGTTTAACGGCATGGAAGTTGAACGGCTGATTCTAGCCAGGAGAGGGATTCCTGACAAGGTCATCCTGACTATGATCTAAGCCAAGAAGGGGGTAACGTCTAAACATTACCACCGTATCTGGAGAAAATATGTCTCTTGGTGCGAGAGCAGACAATATTCTGTGGTGGAATTTCATCTGGGACGTTTCCTGCTTTTCTGCAGTCGGGAGTGGATGTGGGCCTACGTCTAGGTTCCATAAAAGTCCACATTTTGGCCTTGTCTATTTTCTTTCAGAAACAATTGGCTTCTCTCCCTGAGGTCCAGACGTTCTTGAAAGGTGTTCTGCACATCCAACCTTCCTTTGTGCCCCCACGGCACCTTGGGATCTCAATTTGGTGCTGCAGTTCCTCCAATTGGACTGGTTTGAACCGATACAGGAGGTTGACGTAAAGTACCTTACGTGGAAGAACGTCACACTGTTGGCCTTGGCTTCAGCAAGACGTCTGTCAGAGCTAGGGGCGTTGTCTCACAAGAGCCCCTACTTAATTTTCCATGAGGACAGAGCTGAACTCAGAACTTGTCAGCAATTTCTTCCTAAGGTGGTGTCTGCATTTCACATCAACCAACCTATTGTTGTGCTGGTTGTTACGGACACCTCTATTACTTCAAAGTCTTCGGCTGTTGTGAGGGCTTTGAAGGTGTATGTAAAGAGAATAGCTCGTCACAGGAAATCCGACTCGCTGTTCGTTCTCTATGATCCCAATAAAATTAGGTGTAATGCTTCAAAGCAGTCAATTGCACGCAGGATCAGGCTCACTATCCAGCATGCTTATTCCACGGCAGGCTTGCCAGTTCCAAAATCTGTACAGGCTCACTCTACTAGGTCAGTGGGTTCTTGGGAGGCTGCCCGGGGTATCTCGGCTTTACAGCTCTGCTGAGCAGCTACTTGGTCAGGTTTGAATACATTTGCTAAGTTTTACAAGTTTGATACTTTGGCCTCTGACGACCTTCAGTTTGGTAAATTAGTTCTGCAGGAACCTAAGCACTCTACCACCCAGTTTGGGAGCTTTGGTACTTCCCCATGGTACAATAAGACTCGCCTCTAGTTTCCAAATCTTTAAACGTTCCCTAAAAAACTCACCTCTTCAGACAAGCCTATCAAATTCCGGACCCACCCACATAACCTTCCGTGCTTCCCTATTTAATTACATCCTCTCTGTACAGTACACATACCATCACATATTTTGTCTTTCCTTACTCTCACACCCTCCTGACACTTGGCCAATATTGCGGGGTGATCATATCATGAAACCCATTAAGAACCTAGCAATCTGGTGGATCATTATGCAATAGGTAGCATCTATCCTTGTGTATCAATGCCTATTTCCCTATAGATTGTAAGCTTGCGAGCAGGGCCTTCCTACCTCTGTCTGTTTTTACCCAGTTTTGTTCTATTACTGTTGTTCTAATTGTAAAGCGCAACGGAATATGCTGCGCTATATAAGAAACTGTTAATAAATAAATAAATAAATGGATTCCCATTATCCCCTAGGACGTAAGAGACAATAGGATTTTAATTACCTACCAGTAAATCCTTTTCTCGTAGTCCGTAGGGCAGGGGTGGGGAACCTTTTTTCTACCAAGGGCCATTTGGATATTTATAAAATCCTTCGAGGGCCATACAAAAATGATCAACTTAAAAATTAGCCTGCTATATTTGGTAAAAAATGTAATTAACTCACACTTAATGTGATGGTTGGAACTGCTTCTCTTTGGTCAGGCTTTTGATGTTAGCTGGTACTGATGATGTTGCTACTCGCAACTGGTTTTCCAGGTTTGCGTCGGTCAGTCTGGAGCGCAGTCGACAATGGTAAGTTTTGAAAAGAACTGCTCACAGCAGTAAGTTGTTCCAAACAGAGATGCATATTTCAATGCATGTCTCCTCAAAGTGGGAAATTCATCATTGCTTATGTAACGTTTATAGAACTCAAGCAGTGGGAAGTTGTTGCACCTAGCTTTCAGCTCATCATCGCTTTGTAGCTGGATGATTTCGTGTTGTAGGTTATCAGGCACATCAGCTGGTTCCACATTCAGTGCGTTTGAACGAGGCATCTGTACGGTACTTTCATTTAATATTATTCACACAGTGGCAAAATCATCATACATGTATTAACTTTATTCATGAACTGTAATTAACATCTCTAAACAAATTTACCACAAAAATCCACTGTGAAATACATGCACTTCATCAACCTGGGATTCATGGATACCAGCATGGTTTAATATTGTTACAGAGGCACAAGTCCAGCAATTGCCTGGCTATAATAGTAACAACATATTAACATGAGAAGCTTCTAAGGTGGATACATTGTATGCATGTGAATCTCTGTCATAATATAGACAGATTGTAAGTCAGAGTCACTGAACTTATAATATATAGGTGAAAGGACATATCTAGATTATTATTACTGAGTTTATTGTAATATTTTTATATTTACTGTTTGTGCATTGCCGGCCGGCATTTAAATTGAATATATACTATGTGCTTTTTAGTGAAAATTGATTTTTAAGGATAAATAAAATCCACATCAAATGTGAATAGCGCTTTCTCATTTTTTTGGTCTGTCTGTTTCTATTTCAGGGGCGAAATACCAATCGCCCCTGAGAGAGCTGCTTACGCACTTGTTTAAATCATAGCGCCTGGAATTTTTACTTGGTTCCACATTGAATGGTGTAGCGAAGATGTTCAATTCCATTTGTTTACTTTTCACATCCTTGAATCTTTTATTAAATGCCTCAATTAAATTTGCACATTCTCCAGCATATTCAAGTGTTGTACAAGGCTTTTGTCCTTCCAGAGTGGGGAAATGCACTGTGTTATTCCTTTCGAGTTGGACTTTCCACAGCCTTAATTTAGCTTCAAATGATTTCACGTTTGAAAGCAGGGAGCTGAGAAGCTGGTTGGGGCCCTGCAGCTTGACGTTCATCTCAGAAAGGTACTTGGTAATGTCCACCATGAATGCTAGATCACACAGCCATTTGCGATCATCAAATTCCCTTACAGGTTTTCCCTTCATCTCCATGAACTGCTGGACTTCATCCTGCAGTTCGTAAAACCTCATAAGCATGTTCCCGCGACTCAGCCACCGCACTTCACAGTGATAAACAAGATCACCGTACTCAGAGTCAAGGTCATTCAGTAACTCCTTAAACTGGCGGCTGTTAAGCCCTCTGCTTTTGACAAAATTTATGCATGACACTACTGTTGACATCACATTGTTGAGCCGCAGCGACTGTGCGCAGAGACTTTCTCTAACGTCCTAAGTGGATGCTGGGGACTCCGTAAGGACCATGGGGAATAGCGGCTCCGCAGGAGACTGGGCACAAAAGTAAAGCTTTAGAACTACCTGGTGTGCACTGGCTCCTCCCCCTATGGCCCTCCTCCAAGCCTCAGTTAGATTTTTGTGCCCGAACGAGAAGGGTGCACACTAGGTGGCTCTCCTGAGCTGCTTAGTGAAAAGTTTAGTTTTATGTTTTTTATTTTCAGTGAGACCTGCTGGCAACAGGCTCACTGCATCGAGGGACTAAGGGGAGAAGAAGCGAACTCACCTGCGTGCAGAGTGGATTGGGCTTCTTAGGCTACTGGACATTAGCTCCAGAGGGACGATCACAGGCCCAGCCATGGATGGGTCCCAGAGCCGCGCCGCCGGCCCCCTTACAGAGCCAGAAGACAGAAGAGGTCCGGAAAATCGGCGGCAGAAGACGTCCTGTCTTCAACAAGGTAGCGCACAGCACTGCAGCTGTGCGCCATTGCTCTCAGCACACTTCACACTCCGGTCACTGAGGGTGCAGGGCGCTGGGGGGGGGCGCCCTGAGACGCAATAAAAACACCTTGGATGGCAAAAAATGCATCACATATAGCTCCTGGGCTATATGGATGCATTTAACCCCTGCCAGAATACATAGAAAAACGGGAGATAAGGCCGCCGATAAGGGGGCGGAGCCTATCTCCTCAGCACACTGGCGCCATTTTCCCTCACAGCTCCGTTGGAGGGAAGCTCCCTGGCTCTCCCCTGCAGTCACTACACTACAGAAAGGGTTAAAAAAAAGAGGGGGGCACTAATTACGCGCAGTATTAAATAAAACAGCAGCTATAAGGGGAAAAACACTTATATAAGGTTATCCCTGTATATATATAGCGCTCTGGTGTGTGCTGGCAAACTCTCCCTCTGTCTCCCCAAAGGGCTAGTGGGGTCCTGTCCTCTATCAGAGCATTCCCTGTGTGTGTGCTGTATGTCGGTACGTTTGTGTCGACATGTATGAGGAGAAAAATGATGTGGAGACGGAGCAGATTGCCTGTAATAGTGATGTCACCCCCTAGGGGGTCGACACCTGAGTGGATGAACTGTTGGAAGGAATTACGTGACAGTGTCAGCTCTGTATAAAAGACAGTGGTTGACATGAGACAGCCGGCTACTCAGCTTGTGCCTGTCCAGACGTCTCATAGGCCGTCAGGGGCTCTAAAGCGCCTGTTACCTCAGATGGCAGATATAGACGCCGACACGGATACTGACTCCAGTGTCGACGGTGAAGAGACAAATGTGACTTCCAGTAGGGCCACACGTTACATGATTGAGGCAATGAAAAATGTTTTACACATTTCTGATAATACGAGTACCACCAAAAAAAGGGGTATTATGTTCGGTGAGGAAAAACTACCTGTAGTTTTCCTGAATCTGAGAAATTAAATGAGGTGTGTGATGATGCGTGGGTTTCCCCCGATAACAACTGATAATTTCTAAAATGTTATTGGCATTATATCCTTTCCCGCCAGAGGTTAGGGTGCGTTGGGAAACACCCCCTAAAGCGCTCACACGCTTGTAAGGGCTCTACCCTCTCCTGAGATGGCCGCCCTTAAGGATCCTGCTGATAGAAAGCAGGAGGGTATCCTGAAATGTATTTACACACATACTGGTGTTATACTGCGACCAGCAATCGCCTCAGCCTGGATGTGCAGTGCTGGGTTGGAGTGGTCGGATTCCCTGACTGAAAATATTGATACCCTAGATAGGGACAGTATATTTTTGCCTATAGAGCATTTAAAAGATGCATTTCTATATATGCAAGATGCACAGCGGAATATTTGCCGACTGGCATCAAGTCTAAGTGCGTTGTCCATTTCTACCAGTAGAGGGTTATGGACACGACAGTGGTCAGGTGATGCGGATTTCAAACGGCATTTGGAAGTATTGCCTTATTAAGGGGAGGAGTTATTTGGGGTCGGTCTTTCAGACCTGGTGGCCACGGCAACAGCTGGGAAATCCACGTTTGTACCCCAGGTCGCCTCTCAACATGAGAAGACGCCGTATTATCAGGCGCAGTCTTTTCGTGGACAAGCGGGCAAAAGGTTCCTCATTTCTGCCCCGTGACAGAGGGAGAGGAAAAAGGCTGCAGAAATCAGCCAGTTCCCAGGAACAGAAACCCTCTCCCGCCTCTGCCAAGCCCTCAGTATGACGCTGGGGCTTTACAAGCAGAATCAGGCACGGTGGGGGGCCCGTCTCAATGAATTTCAGCGCGCAGTGGGCTCACTCGCAAGTAGACCCCTGGATCCTTCAGGTGATATCTCAGGGGTACAAATTGGAATTCGAGAAGTCTCCCCCTCGCCGTTTCCTAAAGTCGGCTTTACCGATGTCTCCTTCTGACAGGGAGACAGTTTTGGAAGCCATTCACAAGCTGTATTCCCAGCAGGTGATAATCAAGGTACCCCTCCTGCAACAGGGAACGGGGTATTATTCCACACTGTTGTGGTACCGAAGCCGGACGGCTCGGTGAGACCGATTCTAAATCTAAAATCTTTGAACACTTACATACAGAGGTTCAAATTCAAGATTGAGTCACTCAGAGCAGTGATTGCGAACCTGGAAGAAGGGGACTACATGATGTCTCGGGACATCAAGGATGCTTACCTTCATGTCCAAATTTACCCTTCTCACCAAGGGTACCTCAGGTTTATGGTACAGAACTGTCACTATCAGTTCAGACACTGCCGTATGGATGGTCCACGGCACCCCGGGTCTTTACCAAGGTAATGGCCGAAATGATGATATTCCTTCGAAGGAAGGGAATTTTAGTTATCCCTTACTTGGACGATTCCCTGATAAGGGTAAGATCCAGGGAACAGTTGGAGGTCGGTGTAGCACTATCTCAGGTAGTGTTGCGGCAGCACGATTGGATTCTCAATATTCCAAAATCGCAGCTGGTTCCGACGACTCGTCTTCTGTTCCTAGGGATGATCCTGGACACAGTCCAGAAAAAGGGGTTTCTCCCGGAGGAGAAAGCCAGGGAGTTATCCGAGCTAGTCAGGAACCTCCTAAAACCGAGCCAAGTCTCAGTGCATCAATGCACAAGGGTTCTGGGTAAAATGGTGGCTTCCTACGAAGCAATCCCATTCGGCAGATTCCACGCAAGAACTTTCCAGTGGGACCTGCTGGACAAATGGTCCGGGTCGCATCTTCAGATGCATCAGCGGATAACCCTGTCACCAAGAACAAGGGTGTCCCTCCTGTGGTGGTTGCAGAGTGCTCATCTTCTAGAGGGCCGCAGATTCGGCATTCAGGACTGGGTCCTGGTGACCACGGATGCCAGCCTGCGAGGCTGGGGAGCAGTCACACAGGGAAGGAATTTCCAGGGCTTATGGTCAAGCCTGGAGACATCACTTCACATAAATATCCTGAAGCTAAGGGCCATTTACAAGGCTCTAAGCTTAGCAAGACCTCTGCTTCAAGGTCAGCCGGTGTTGATCCAGTCGGACAACATCACGGCAGTCACCCACGTAAACAGACAGGGTGGCACAAGAAGCAGGAGGGCAATGGCAGAAGCTGCAAGGATTCTTCGCTGGGCGGAAAATCATGTGATAGCACTGTCAGCAATTCCGGGAGTGGACAACTGGGAAGCAGACTTCCTCAGCAGACACGACCTCCACCCGGGAGAGTGGGGACTTCACCCAAAAGTCTTCCACATGATTATAAACCGTTGGGAAAAACTCGACAGGTATTGCGCCAGGTCAAGGGACCCTCAGGCAATAGCTGTAGACGCTCTGGTAACACCGTGGGTGTACCAGTCAGTGTATGTGTTCCCTCATCTGCCTCTCATACCCAAGGTACTGAGATTGATAAGATGGAGAGGAGTAAGCACTATATTCGTGGCTCCGGATTGGCCAAGAAGGACTTGGTAACCGGAACTTCAAGAGATGCTCACGGAGGATCCGTGGCCTCTACCTCTAAGAAGGGACCTGCTCCAGCAAGGACCCTGTCTGTTCCAAGACTTACCGCGGCTGCGTTTGACGGCATGGCGGTTGAATGCCGGATCCTGAAGGAAAAAAGGCATTCCGGATGAAGTCATCCCTATCCTGATCAAAGCCAGGAAGGATGTAACCGCAAAACATTATCACCGCATTTGGCGAAAATATGTTGCGTGGTGCGAGGCCAGTAAGGCCCGACGGAGGAAATTCAACTGGGTCGATTCCTACATTTCCTGCAAACAGGAGTGTCTATGGGCCTGAAATTGGGGTCCATTAAGGTTCAAATTTCGGCCCTGTCAATTTTCTTCCAAAAAGAACTAGCTTCAGTCCCTGAAGTTCAGACGTTGTAAAAGGGGTACTGCATATACAGCCTCCTTTTGTGCCTCCAGTGGCACCTTGGGATCTCAATGTAGTTTTTGGGTTCCAAAAGTCACATTGGTTTGAACCACTTAAATCTGTGGAGTTAAAATATCTCACATGGAAAGTGGTCATGCTGTTGGCCCTGGCCTGGGCCAGGCGCGTGTCAGAATTGGCAGCTTTATCCTGTAAAAGCCTTATCTGATTTTCCATTCGGACAGGGCGGAATTGAGGACTCGTCCTCAGTTTCTCCCTAAGGTGGTTTCAGCGTTTCACCTGAACCAACCTATTGTGGTGCCTGCGGCTACTAGGGACTTGGAGGACTCCAAGTTGCTAGACGTTGTCAGGGCCCTGAAAATATATGTTTCCAGGACGGCTGGAGTCAGAAAATCTGACTCGCTGTTTATCCTGTATGCATCCAACAAGCTGGGTGCTCCTGCTTCTAAGCAGACTATTGCTCGTTGGATTTGTAGTACAATTCAGCTTGCACATTCTGTGGCAGGCCTGCCACAGCCAAAAATCTGTAAATGCCCACTCCACAAGGAAGGTGGGCTCATCTTGGGCGGCTGCCCGAGGGGTCTCGGCTTTACAACTTTGCCGAGCAGCTACTTGGTCAGGAGCAAATACGTTTGTAAAATTCTACAAATTTGATACCCTGGCTGAGGAGGACCTGGAGTTCTCTCATTTGGTGCTGCAGAGTCATCCGCACTCTCCCGCCCGTTTGGGAGCTTTGGTATAATCCCCATGGTCCTTACGGAGTCCCCAGCATCCACTTAGGACGTTAGAGAAAATAAGAATTTACTTACGATAATTCTATTTCTCGTAGTCCGTAGTGGATGCTGGGCGCCCATCCCAAGTGCGGATTGTCTGCAATACTGGTACATAGTTATGGTTACCAAAAAATCGGGTTATTGCTGTAGTGAGCCATCTTTTCTAGAGGCTCCTCTGTTATCATGCTGTTAACTGGGTTTAGATCACGAGTTGTACGGTGTGATTGGTGTGGCTGGTATGAGTCTTACCCGGGATTCAAAATCCTTCCTTATTGTGTACGCTCGTCCGGGCACAGTATCCTAACTGAGGCTTGGAGGAGGGTCATAGGGGGAGGAGCCAGTGCACACCAGGTAGTTCTAAAGCTTTACTTTTGTGCCCAGTCTCCTGCGGAGCCGCTATTCCCCATGGTCCTTACGGAGTCCCCAGCATCCACTACGGACTACGAGAAATAGAATTATCGGTAAGTAAATTCTTATTTTCTTGGTGTATGATGCAGTGGCATATAATTAAATCACTTGGATCAAGACTGAGACTAATCAGTTCTTTCTTGACAAATGCCATTAATCCTTTTTGTGAGCCAACCATGGCTGGAGCTCCATCTTTAGTAAGGCCACTTAACTTTTCAAATGTTAGTTCAAGTTTTTTCATTGATGAAACAAGTCTCTCAAAAAAGTCCTCACCTCTTGTAGTGCCATGCATGGCTTCCAGTGACAGCAGTTCCTCTCGCGTATCAAACTCTGCAGTGATCCCACGAACGAAAATGGCCAGTTGGGCAGTATTTGTTATGTCCGTTGTCTCGTCACAAGACAGAGAGAAAAATTGGAAATCTCCCGCAGAATGTTTCAGTGTTTTTTCAATATCTTGTGCTAAATCAGTAATCCGATCGGAGACGGTTCTCCGGGACAAACTAACAGTCTGAAACAATTTTACTTTGTCTGGTGCTAACAACTCTGCTGCAGCCACCATGCACTCTTTCACAAAATCTCCCTCTACATGAGGCCTCAGCTCACTACATAACTTGTCTGAATGACGTTGTCTCTGTCACAACGAGGCCTAGTGAAAGTGGCTTGTTGTGATTCCAAACTCCGCTGAAGAGCATTGATTTTATCCAGACGCATTTGGCCACTCAATTTACTGAGTTTAGCATGTTTTGAGCTGTAATGACGCTCCAGATTGGCTTCTTTCATTACTGCTAATGCATTGCCACAAACCAGGCACACAGGTTTGCCTTTGACTTCAAGAAAAAAATATTCATTTGTCCATTTCTCTTGGAAAGATTGACACTCTGCATCAACTTTTCTTTTCTGTGTAGTCGCCATTTATGTTGCTACAAAGTAGACAGAGGGATAATATAATAAGTGGCCGGTACTGAGTATGAGCTGACATTCACATTGCGCCACACAGTATGAGCCAAATTCACATTATGCCACACAGTATGAGCCAAATTCACATTACCCCACACATTAGGAGCCGAAATGTACATTACCCCACATAGTATTAGCCAAATTCACATTACCCCACACATTAAGAGCCGAAATGTACATTACCCCACACAGTATTAGCCAAATTCACATTGCGCCACACAGTATGAGCCAAATTCACATTGCGCCACAGAACACGAGCCAAATTCACATTATGCCACATAGTATGAGCCGAAATGTACATTACCCCACACAGTATTAGCCAAATTCACATTGCGCCACACAGTATGAGCCAAATTCACATTACCTCAGACCCCACAAGCTTCTTCCTAGTCTTCAGGCAACAGGACAGGGGATGAATAGCTTCCGATGGTCACTTTTTGGGCCTGGATGGGTCCACTTCACGTCAGTCTGTGTGCTGGCAGTGTGACTCACTCTGTGCTGGCAGCGTGTCTCAGTCTTTTTATGTTGCAGCAAAATAATAAAGGGATAATATAATAAGTGGCCGGTACGCCACACAGTATGAGCCAAATTCATATTACGCCACATAATATGAGCCAAAATGTACATTACCCCACACCATATGAGCCAAATTCACATTGTGCCACACAGTATGAGCCAAATTCACATTGCGCCACAGAATACGAGCCAAATTCACATTATGCCACATAGTATGAGCCGAAATGTACATTACCCCACACAGTATTAGCCAAATTCACATTGCGCCACACAGTATGAGACAAAATTCACATTGCGCCACGCAGTATGAGCCGAAATCCACATTGCGCCACACAGTATGAGCCGAAATTCACATTGCGCCACACAGTATGAGCCGAAATCCACATTGCGCCACACAGTATGAGCCGAAATCCACATTGCGCCACACAGTATGAGCCGAAATTCACATTGCGCCACACAGTATGAGCCGAAATTCACATTGCGCCACACAGTATGAGCCGAAATCCACATTGCGCCACACAGTATGAGCCGAAATCCACATTGCGCCACACAGTATGAGCCGAAATTCACATTGCGCCACACAGTATGAGCCGAAATTCACATTGCGCCACACAGTATGAGCCGAAATCCACATTGCGCCACACAGTATGAGCCGAAATTCACATTGCGCCACACAGTATGAGCCGAAATTCACATTGCGCCACACTGTATGAGCCGAAATCCACATTGCGCCACACAGTATGAGCCGAAATTCACATTGCGCCACACAGTACCAAACATAGTATGATCCCCTGCACACCATCATCCCCCCTGTACATCAACATTATCTTGCTGCACATTAAAAGGTCCCCTCTGCACAGCAATATGATCCCCCTTGCACACCAACAGGCTCCCCCCGCCCCCCACACAACATCAGGTTAGTTATTATTATTATTATTACATTTTATTTATAGGGCGCCACAAGTGTTTCGCAGCGCCGTACAAAGGACAGTACAGGGAGACAAAACTTAGCATAACAGTAAATAAATAACAAAAATGGAGTGCAGGTAACAAAGAGCACCACAATTCTCAAAGCATAATACAGCTTAGATGTAAGTAGCGAAGGAGTAATCATTGTACTACTTGGGGCTGGCGGCCATAGATAGAGAGGGGCCATTTACCAGCAGGAGAAAAAGCAGGTAAAGATGGTCGCTGAGTGAAATGTGTCAAGAAGAGGGCTTAGACAAGAGGAAAGAGGGCCCTGCTCTGAAGAGCTAACAATCTAGTCGGGAGGGGCAACAGACAGATGACATGAGGTGCAAGCAAGCAGGTAGAAGCCTGATGGTGGTATGCGAGCAAAGCAGAGATGTCCAAGGCATGGGGCAGGGGGATGGAGGAGCAGCCTAAGGACTAGGTTATGCATTGGAGGGGTACGCTTTGATAAATAGGTGGGTTTTCAGTGCCCGTTTGAAGCTTTGCAAGGTCGGGGAGAGTCTAATGGAGCGGGGGAGCGCATTCCACTGAAGGGGTGCAGCATGGGCAAAATCCTGAACTCGTGCATGGGAAGCAGTGACCAAGGCAGAGGAGAGGCGACGGTCATCAGCCGACCATAGTGAGCGGGAGGGAGTATGAAGGGAGAGGAGGTTGGAGATGTAGGGAGCGGTGGAATTAGAGATTGCCTTGTATGTGAGGGTGAGGAGTTTGAAGAGGATTCTGTAGGTGAATGGGAGCCAGTGTAGATTTTGACGAAGGGGAGTGGCAGAAGTGGAGCGGCGGGAGAGGAAGATGAGCCTAGCTGCGGAGTTGAGGACAGATTGGAGGGGAGCGATGTGGGAGCAAGTGAGGCCAGTGAGGAGCACATTGCAGTAGTCGAGTCGTGAGATGACCAGTGAGTGGATGATAAGTTTAGTTGCACTCTGGGAGAGAAATGGCCTGATGCGAGCAATGTTACGTAGCTGGAACCGACAAGATTGCGCCAGAGCTTGGATGTAGGGTGCAAAGGAGAGGGAGGAGTCAAGAGTGACGCCCAGGCAGCGGAGTTGGGGAACGGGGGAGATGATAGTGTTCTCAACAGTGATAGAGATATTTGTAGGGGGTGTTGCTCTGGCTGGGGGAAAGATAATAAGTTCAGTTTTATCCATGTTGAGCTTCAGAGAGCGCTCACACATCCAGGAGGAGATGGCAGAGAGGCAGCTGGAGACCTGAGAGAGGACAGAGGGGGACAGATCAGGAGAGAAGAGGTAGAGTTGTGTGTCATCAGCATAGAGGTGGTATTGAAGGCCAAAGGAGTTAATGAGCGCACCCAGGGAAGAGGTGTACAGGGAGAACAGAAGGGGGCCTAGGACAGAACCTTGAGGGACACCAACAGGAAGGATGAAAGGGTGTGAGGTGGTTCCGGAGGCAGACACAGAGAAGGAGCGGTTAGTGAGGTATGAGGTAAACCAGTCAAGGACGGTGCTAGAGAGGCCAACATTTTGGAGTGTGCGGAGGGAGGAGGAGAGGGTGATCCACGGTGTCAAAGGCAGCAGAGAGGTCCAGAAGGATGAGTAAAGAGAAGTGGCCCTTGGATTTGGCCGAAAGCAGGTCACTGGTGACTTTCACCAGGGCAGTCTCGATGGAGCGGAGTGGGCGAAAGCCAGATTGTAGTGGATCAAGGATGGAGTGGTCAGAGACGTAGCTTGTGAGACAGCTGTAGACCAGTCGTTCAAGTAGTTTGGAGGCGAAAGGGAGAAGAGAGATGGGGCGGTAGCTAGTGAGTTATGAAGGGTCGAGGTTGGCTTTTTTGAGAATAGGGGACACCAGAGCATATTTGAATGGTGAGGGAAAGATGCCAGTAGTTCCCCCATATTTAATTTATTCACATTTTATCTTTCAGTCACAGAGGTAGTGGCAGTGTCTCTGCGCTCCAGCTCCCCGTAGTTCTCCCCCTCCGCTTTCTGCTCTCCACCTCCCTCCTCACAACGGCCACAGCGCGTTGTCTCAGCCACGCTCCCCCCAATTCTCCTGCGCAGGAAGAGCGGGAAGAGATGAGTAGGCCGGGTGACGGCCTCTCATTGTCCCTTCTCCATGCGTCCACGCCGCCGAACGCCCGCCGCCCCCGCGCGCACGCATGCTGCGCGGTTGCCTAGTTACCCAGCATCGCTAAAATGCCATGTCTCCCTCCTCACTCCTCTCCTGCGGCTGCGGTACTATGAGCGGGCTGGGCGGGCAGGGTAAAGTGTCATTGCGGGCCGTATACGGCCCGCGGGCCGGACGTTCCCCACCCCTGCCGTAGGGGATACTGGGCAATGGCCCGGTGCTTCGTTCTTCCTGCACTGTTACTTGTTTAAGTATTCCGGTTTGTTCAGCTGTTGCTGTTCCTGTTTCAAGTTTGGTTAGCATGGCTTTCCTCTTGTTCTGTGTGTGCTGGTTCGTAATCTCACCACTTTCCTTATCTATCCTCTCAAAGTATGTCCGTCTCCTCGTGCACAGTTTCCTAGACTGAGTCTTGTAGGAGGGCTATAGAGGGAGGAGCCATCGCACACTATCAATTTCTTAAAGTGCCCATGGC
This sequence comes from Pseudophryne corroboree, assembly GCF_028390025.1. Taxonomy (NCBI): domain Eukaryota; kingdom Metazoa; phylum Chordata; class Amphibia; order Anura; family Myobatrachidae; genus Pseudophryne; species Pseudophryne corroboree. The sequence goes on along the minus strand of NC_086444.1, from coordinate 218,215,538 downwards.
TCCTAGTGGACCCGTCTATACCCCATGGTACTAAATGGATTACCAGTATCCCCTATGGACTACGAGAAAAGGATTTACCGGTAGGTAATTAAAATCCTATTTTTTTTAATCGATCACAGACTTCCTCACTTAAATAAGCACTTAGCAGTGGGACATTATCGTTGCTGAGGTTATGTGTTAATCCCGCCATCTGGTCCTCTCGTCAATACAGATGAGAAAAACTAAAATTTTTCACTATAACATTATCGTCTTTGATTAAGACGTCCAACTTGTCCTTTTGTCCTTCTTTAATCTTTTGCTGTTGATGTATTTAAAAAACATTTGGGGGTTTGATTTAACTTCCTTTGCTACTAGCTTTTCAGTTTCTATTTTAGCCGCTCTTATTTCTTTTTTGCATATTTTGTTACAATCCTCATAGTACTAGAATGACTCCGCTTTCCTGTCTAATTTAATTTTTTTTTGAATGCTCGCCTCTTTTTGCCCATTAGTTCCTTAATCTTTTTGTTAAGCCACATCAGTTTTTGAAATATTAGTCCTTTGTTTGCTGCCCATGGGAATACATTTTCGAGTATAATTATCGAGCAGCGTTATTAATACCTCCCATTTCTTCGTAGTATTTTTTGCTTGAAACAAAATTTCCCATTCATTGTCCCTTAGAGCTTCCCTCATCATGCCACAGTTGGCTTTGCTAAAGTTTAGAGTCCTAGTTGAGCCTATATAGGACTGCTTATGAAAACTGATATTGAATGTGACCATATTGTGGTCGCTGTTTCCCATGGGCTCCCCTACTATAATATTTGATATCAATTCCCCATTGTTTGTTAATACCAGGTCTAAGATTGCATTGTACCTAGTTGGTTCATCGATTAGTTGAAGTAAGTAGTTATCATTTAGTGTGTGTTTAAAAAACTATTACCCTTAGCAGTATCACATGAATTATTTGTCCAATAAAATCTCCCATCACTATTATGTCTCCTAATCCTGACGCTTTTTCAGTTTGTTTCAGTAGCAATTCCTCCTCAGACACATTAATACCCGGCGGCTTGTAGCATAGCCCTAATACTATCTTTTTTGTTCCCTTTCCCCAGTATGCAATTTCTACCCATAACGTCTCAACAGTATTTACAGTCCCCTCGTAAATATCTTCCTGTATATCAGGTTTTAAAAACGGCTTTACGTAAAGACATACCCCTCCATCCCGTTTGTTTAATCTGTCTCTCCTGAACAGCGTATAACCCTCCAGATTTGTCCCACCAAGTTTCAGTAATGCCTATAATATCATACTGTCTGCTTGCTGCAAAGACTTCTAGTTTCCCCTTTTTTCCTGTAAGGCTTCTAGCGTTTACATACATACAATTAAGATAAGTATTCCCGCTTGTGCTAGGGACATCATTTTGTATATTCAGTGTTGATGGCCCATAATCATCATTAGTTAATGTTTTGGCAATACCCTTGCTAATTCCCTTGCCGGCTGCTCTTTCCCTCCCCCCTTCTCCACCCCCATTTAGTTCACTACCTCCATCCTTAGTAGTTAATATGTCTGATAGTAGCATTAATGCCTAAACTACTACCTCCCTCATGTTTTATAGATTAAATTTAATAAAACAAGATATAGTATAACAATTTTTTTTTTACTAAGGTTATTGGAGTACTTGCTTTATTGCTCTTATTTCAGTAATAGTCATACATCCTAAGGCCTCATAAATATACACACATACAAAGTACTAGCAGTCCAATAGACAAGAAAGAGCGGTGGCACTGGCTGCAATCATTCTTCTTATTGATCATGTGTCCGCCATCATGTGGTTTGGCAAAGTGTTGTGCTTTCAGGCAGTTGTCAGCTTGTGCATTTTCTAAACGTTCCTATGGAGATGCAGGAAGTACTGTATAAATCCTCCTACATAACACTACTTACATAACAATAGCCTATATTTCCAATTAGCTGCCACTTTTAACTTTAAACTGTACTGCTCATATTCACAACTCTCCGCAGTAATCAGAAGTGCCGGGAGGACAAGTAATGCGGGAATGGAACTGGTTTTTGGGACTTCTAACATTCTACTTACTATTTGGGCATGATGTATGAAGCAGAGAAAAGAGTGGCGAAGTTGCCTTTGGCAACCAATCAGCTTTGAAGTAACATTTGTCAAGTGCATTCTATAAAATTATAGGTAGCAGCTGATTGGTTGCCATGGGCAACTTCTCCACTGATTCACTGCTTCATACGTCTTCCACTAAGTGTATAAGAGATTTGAGTGTAAGTAAATTGGTGCCTCTGGTTGTCCTTCAAAGACAGATCATTAGGTATACAACAGTGTAAATATTTTTAACTTGGTTTTCTTTATTTTAGGTCATAGAAGCTTTGCTCAAAGGAAATCAGCAATCTTTGGTTGTGCCGCCCAGACATGCTATTGCCCACCAGTTAATAAAGCATTGGATTGGAATGAATTCTAATTTATAGTATCATCAACGCTGAGGGTTCTTTCAAAATATAATTGACTAATTACCATTTGATTATCAATCATGCTAAATAAGAATCTGGAAAATTTTAAAAGCAATGACCCGCAGCAACATCATCAGCCACTCTCATGTTGTATGTTACGCCTAACAGATTCATCATCTATCTGTAAAGGGTGTCTCCTCAAGTCGCACAGTTTCTTATCTATTTTAATACTTAAAAATTATTGAAATGTATATACAGGTTGAGTATCCCATATCCAAATATTCCAAAATACAGAATATTCCGAAATACGGACTTTTTTGAGTGAGAGTGGGATAGTGAAACCTTTGTTTTTTGATGGCTCAATGTACACAAACTTTGTTTAATACACAAAGTTATTAAAAATATTGTATTAAATGACCTTCAGGCTGTGTGCATAAGGGAGGTCATTCCGAGTTGTTCGCTCGCAAGCGGATTTTAGCAGATTTGCTCATGCTAAGCCGCCGCCTACTGGGAGTGAATCTTAGCATCTTAAAATTGCGACCGATGTATTCGCAATATTGCGATTACACACCTCGTGGCAGTTTCTGAGTAGCTCCAGACTTACTCGGCATCTGCGATCAGTTCAGTGCTTGTCGTTCCTGGTTTGACGTCACAAACACACCCAGCGTTCGCCCAGACACTCCTCCGTTCCTCCGGCCACTCCTGCGTTTTTTCCCACACGACCATAAAACGGCCTGTTTCCGCCCAGTAACACCCATTTCCTGTCAATCACATTACGATCGCCAGAACGATGAAAATGCCGTGAGTAAAATTCCTAAGTGCATAGCAAATTTACTTGGCGCAGTCGCAGTGCGGACATTGCGCATGCGCATTAAGCGGAAAATCGCTGCGATGCGAAAATTTTTACCGAGCGAACAACTCGGAATGAGGGCCCAGGTGTATATGAAAAATAAATGAATTGTGTGAATGTACACACACTTTGTTTAATGCACAAAGTTATAAAAAATATTGGCTAAAATGACCTTCAGGCTGTGTGTATAAGGTGTATATGCAACATAAATGCATTCTGTGCTTAGATTTAGGTCCCATCACCATGATATCTCATTATGGTATGCAATTATTCCAAAATACAGAAAAATCCCATATCCAAAATACCTCTGGTCCCAAGCATTTTGGATAAGGGATACTCAACCTGTAATTAAAAAAAGTTAAAGATAAACAGTAACTTCAATTTAAAAAAACAACTATTTTGTGTTGCCTCATAGCATACAGTTCATTACTGTATCACTACTATTATTATTATAGAATTATGTGTACCCAATACTCCCTATATACCCTGTTTAGCTCTGGCATTGATGTCACTGCAGAAGGGAGTACATGACTGGCCGTCATCTTCCATATAATGGATGCAGACACTCACAACTCTTATATCTACCTTGGCTGTCCCTTCCTCAGTATTATGTTCTAGTGCACTAGATACTAATGCCCAGATTTATCAAGCCTTGGAGAGTGATAAATTGCACGGTGATAAAGTACCAACTAATCAGCTCCAAACTGCCATGTTACAGACTGTGTTGAAAAATGACAGTTAGGAGCTGGTTGGTTGTTACTTTATCATCGTGCAATTTATCACTGTACTAGGCTTGATAAATCTGGGCCTTAGGGGTCTATTTACTAAGCCTTGGGTGGTGATAAAGTGGACGGAGATACAGTACCAGCCAATCAACGCCTAACTGTCATTTTTCAAACACAGCCTGTGACATGACAGGAGCTGATTGGCTGGTACTTTTTTTCCTTCCAAGGCTTAGTAAATAGACCTCTTTTTATAGCAGACAATATGAAGGGAGAGGCAGGCAGACAGCACCTTGCAGATGTGAATCTCCATGTCTGTCATATTGTTAGGCTGAGGAGCAGCAGAAATCCTGTGCTCCCTCTGCTGTAGAACATTGTAGCTGGCACTGAACAGGGTAGATAGGTAAGGATGTAGGGGCAGTAAAAACCCATAATAAAAATAATCTGTAAAGACTATGGTGGAGGGAAAAATTAGTTTAAAAGAATTCCATGTACTTTTTATTTTATCTATTGCTGTACTCTGCAGCTAGTAGAGATATAGGGGATCATTCCGACCTGATGGCACGCTGCCGTTTTTCACAGCGCAGCAATCGGGTCACTACTGTGCATGCGTATGCACCGCAAGCGGATCGTTGCTCTGCGATGGATTTAACGAAGAATCCATTCGCATAGCGATCGCAAGGAGATTGACAGGAAGAGGGCATTTATGGGTGACCGTTTTCTGGGAGTGTGGAAAAATGCAGGCATGTCCAGGCGTTTGCAGGGCGGGTGTCTGACGTCAATTCCGGGACCGGACAGGCTGTAGTGATCGCAAGGACTGAGTAAGTTCTGAGCTATTTAGAAACTGCACAAACTATTTTTGTACCGCTCGGCTGCAAATGTGATCGCACCCTTGCACAGCAAATATACACTCCCCAGTGGGCGGCGACTATGCGTTCGCACGGCTGCACAAAGTAGCTAGCGAGCGATCAACTCGGAATGACCCCCATAGTTTCCATACAGTTCAGAAGGTGTTTATTATTGATAACACCCATTTATCAACAAGTTTAACTATTTAAAACTTGCTGCGTATGATAAATGGTGTCCAGCCAATCAGCTCCACCTACCATTTTTCAAACACGTGACAGGAGCTGATTGGCTGGAGCACCATTTATTAAACGTAACAAGTTTTAAATAGCTGAAACTTGTTGATAAATCTGCCCCATAGTCCCATCATGCTCCGTGCCTCACATCCTGGGGTGTGACTGTAAACTGCAAGAGGAAGCGCCCAGCTTGTCTAGTCAGCTGTTTTTGAAAAGTGTCATTCTGATCATCAGTTAAAATTCCTGATATCAAAGACATAGGGCAGGGAGACATAACCCCAATAGATTAAAACTACTTGAAGACTGTTGGATAATATAAATCTTACATACAATGGAGCTTAATGAGTTTATTTGCAATTAAGATCTTAAACCTTATGTTTAAATATGATTTAATTTCCCTTCCTTATCTCTTCTATTTATGGACATTGCTCATGTATTATGAATATTTATTTCATCATGAAATTGTTACATTCTGAGACAGCGTGATATGTAGAGACACTGGAAGAGTTACACATTAGTGCAGTAATACTGGTTTCATTACCATTTTTGTTGGCAATTATGAAGCAGAGCATGATGTTTATGCGGGATTGGTATGATTTGCTGACGGCCGTCTATATACCGACAACGGCATCCCGGCCACCAGTATGCCGGCAGTGGGGCGAGCGCAGAGAGTCCCCTTACGGGCTCAGTGGCTTGCTGCGCACACCACAGGCTCTGTTCCCACTCTATGGGTGTCGTGGACACCCAGGAGTGGGAATAGCCCTGTTCGCCAGGATTCTAGCTGTCGTCATTGTCAGCTGTCGGTATTCCGGCGTCAGTATCCTGACTGCCGGGATCCCTACAGCCGGAAAATTAGCTGCATCCCGTTTATGGCACACACAGTTGTTTTGCATTGAAAGGTATTGCTATTTCTCATACGTCCTAGAGGATGCTGGGGACGACATCAAGACCATGGGGTATAGACGGGATCCGCAGGAGACATGGGCACTCCAAAGACTTTTCATTGGGTGTGAACTGGCTCCTCCCTCTATGCCCCTCCTCCAGACCTCAGTTTTAGAAATGTGCCCAGGTCGACTGGATGCACTCTGAGGAGCTCTACTGAGTTTCTCTGAAATAGACTTATGTTAGGTTTTTTATTTTCAGGGAGATCTGCTGGCATCAGACTCCCTGCTTCGTGGGACTGAGGGGGCAGAAGTAGGAACCAACTTCCTAAAGAGTTTCAAGGTTCTGCTTCTGGCTGACAGGACACCATTAGCTCCTGAAGGGAACTGAATGCTAGCCGTGCCTAGATGCTCACTCCCACAGCACGCCGTCACCCCCCTCACAGAGCCAGTAGTCAGAAGACAGGTGAGTGTTAGAAGACAGATCTTCAATCAAGAAAGTGACGGCTAAAGGTACCGCACGGCTGGCAGGAGCGCAGCGCGCCATGTTGCCCACACATACACAGGCACTGCAGGGCGCGGGGGGGGGGGGGCTGGGCAGCATGAAACCTATGGAAACTGGCATAAATAAGGGGCATAAGTTGCTGAGGCACAGTCCTACCCCTACCAGTATAAAAAATGTCCTCATAAATGCTGTGGAGAAACACACCATTGAAGAGTGGAGCTTTCTCCTCAGTCAGCCAGCACACTGCTCAGCGCCATTTTCTCTCTTTCCTCAGGCTGCAGAGACAAGGCTGGTCCTCCACTACTGAACAAGTATCGGGGTGAAAAACGGGGGGCACAGTGAATTTGGTGCTATATAATTGTGTGATTAACATTATAAAAGCGCTGAATGTCAGTGGGCATTTTGTGTTCACAGACATTGTGTTACTGGCGCTGGGTTGTGAGCTGGCAAATCCCATCTGCGTCCCTCTGACAGATTTTACTGTGGGTCTGTCCCCTAAATCCCGGAGTGTCTGTGGTGTGGTTCTGCACGTGTGTGACATGTCTGTGGCAGGGAACTCAGTGGAGACATGTTAGGGACACAGTGTTAGGTTCCTGGTGCTCAGAACAAGGGAGATGTTATGAAGCGAGTCCAGAGCACCAGGACGTAATGCTGGGAAAGGGGAATGGAAAGGGAATAGCCCCTGGCGCCCTATCTCCGTTGTCTCGCCCGTGCTGTCAGTACACTCTTGCGAGACTATGGTTGCTTGAGCCCATGGCAGCCGCGTTTGAAGGGCGGATTACGTCTGCCCAACTTCGATGCCCCCTCAGGTCTTAATGAGAGACAAAGAGTGAACCGAGACAGGGTGATAACAAGGGGCCCTCTGACTAAACAAGGCCAGGGGCTACTGACAAACCTAAAACCAAAGTATGTGCGGCTTGCCGCCAAAGGAAAAGAACAACAAAGGAAATGCTGACCACACGCCGACACAATACTTTTGTGTACCGGCGGTGACAGCATAAGCAGAACCCTCTGCAAAACACCAGTGACAGAAATAATAAGGGAATATAGCGGCCTAGGCCGACGGACGCGGCGGTGCCGCTACTCACGGAACCGGTACGAATACTGGCAAACGGACAGGAACTCCCAATGCTGCTGACACAGACTCTCAGAACTGGAGGACAGGCAGAATCCCAAACGACAGACCGGTGGACACCAAGAAGCCAGAAACTTGACCAGGCACAGGCAAAGGCACTGGACCTCAGGACAGGAACGCCTCACGGCAGGACACGGGATCAGACATAGGAATCGACACAGGAAGCTCAGGAACTAGCAGGAACCAAGCTCAGAACTCAAGCAGACTGGAAACCCAGAAATATCACCAGCGTCTGTGAATAGCACTGAGCCAGCATATAACAGAGAGGCCTAATTAATAATCTCATGCAGCTGCCCTGTTGCATGACTCCAAACTGACAAGATGCAATTAGCAGCCAGGTGAGGCTGAACACATGGGAACAAGCTGCAATTACACAGACTCACCAGCGGCAGCAACCAAGAGTACTCTTAAACAGAGCAACGGGAAATCCTGGCCTGCGAAACAACTTATAAACATAAAATAGGAATGAACCACTACCCGTGGTTCATAACAGTATCCCCTCCTTAAGGGTAAGTTCCGAGCACCCCATGACACCCACGGGGAACATGAACAGAAGAATAACATAAAATACCTAACTGACATGCAAAACAGGAATGAGCCACAGCCGTGGCTCATAACAGTACCCCCCCCCCCTTGAGGAGGGGTCAAAGGACCCCAAAATACAGACTATCCAAAACAAGGGATACAAAAAAAAACCTGACACACTGGTCTAACAGACACGAAAACAGAAACAAGCTGCAACCACAGCTTGTAACAGTGCCCTCCCCCTGATGGTGGACACAAGACAAGGAAAAAAAATATTTATTTATTTTTTTTTTTATATCAAGGCAAGAGTCAAAAATTATTTCTTTTACTTCTTCTTTTTACAAAGCTCTTTAGGTCTGACCAAGGTAATTCCCCAAACATTGTCTGAACTGATGGTACCACCCAGCAAGGCTGCGTTCAAATCAGAGACAGGTTTCTTACCCTTGGGAGCTGAACTTTCTGGCAAAGTACTCCTATTGGAAGAAGAATTCAGAAAAGCACATCCTGCAGTCAAAACAACGGGCTGAGACTCTTGTACCGAGTTTACAGTATTTGGTGGACTCTCAGCAGACACGACGGCTGACTTAGAGGAACCTGAACCAATTTCTTTGGAACCATATCTTTTAATAATAGCATCACTGAATGCTGGGGGATCCTGAAGAATGGGATCTTCAGCTTTCATTAGGCTGGTCGCCCACTCAAAAGGCTCTCCTCTAAAAGAATAAATCAGATAGAGCACAAGGTTCTCTGAAGTGATGCCCAGAAATGGTCTAGACAACAAAATAATGTAATAGTGTTTGTAAAGCGCCAGAAATTGGGCTAAGTCCCCATCAAAGATTATGGATGTTGAGATATCAACAGAGTCAGGATCTGTTTCCTTCCCATCTGACTGACTGGAGTGCTTTGCTAGGACCTGGTCACTATTGACCTTACTCGAGGCTGAGACTCTCTGAACCCCACCCGGGGCAGTGACTTTCTGAACCCCACCCGGGGCAGTGTCTTTCTGAACCCCACCCGGGGCAGTGGCCTCCGGGAACCCCGCTGGGGCAGTGGCCTCCGGGAACTCCGCTGGGGTCAGCACCTCGGATTCTTTTACTGGGACCGAGCCGTCGGCCTCCCCCACTGGGACCGAGCCATCGCCCTCCCTCTCTGAGTCGATAATTATCGAAACTTCTCCCGGGACTATGACTTCCGGGACTTTTGCTGAAGCTATAACCTTCAGCACCTCCACTAATGCTACGCCTCTTAAGTTCTTTCCTGGGGAAGCGACCTCTAGACCCTTCTTAGAGGCTGCGTCTCTCGAGACCCCACTTGGGGATATTACTTCAAATATCCCTTCTGGGGTTTTGCTTCTCGAGTTCCCTTCTAGAACTATGGTTTTAGATACCCTTTCTGGGGTTGCGCTCTTCAAGTCCCTACCTGGGGTAACAGCTTCTGAGACCCCTTCTGGTATGGAAACCTGAGCTATAATATTTGATGTCCCTCTATAAGCTACAGCATCAGGTACCGCTCCAGCGCTCTGGGCATCAGGTACCGTTCCAGCACTCTGGGCATCGGGCACCGCTCCAGCACTCTGGGTATCGGGCACCTCTCCAGGACCCTGGGCAACGGGCACCTCTCCAGGACCCTGGGCAACGGGCACCTCTCCAGGACCCTGGGCAACGGGCACCACTCCAGGACCCTGGGCAACGGGCACCACTCCAGGACCCTGGGCAACGGCACCACTCCAGGAACCTGGGCAACGGGCACCACTCCAGGAACCTGGGCAACGGGCACCACTCCAGGAACCTGGGCATCGGGCACCACTCCAGGAACCTGCAACGCTGCTTCAACAGGAACCTCAAGAGAGGAGAGAAACATTCTCTTTTGATTCCTGAATCTATAATGGGGCTCCCTTGCCCAAGGACCCCAATTATAGGACAGAGAGCTTTTTAGTGTGGGTTGTGTGACAAGTACCTCTGCCACAGTAGAGACATGAGTAGGTCTTGTATCCTGACTCAACTTGGCCAGAGGGCAAGACTCGTCACCACACTTTGGCTTGCGCAACTCACAGGTCTGCAGATAGTGGCCTAAACCCCCACAATATAGGCATAAGTTTAAGTTTCTGCGACGCAGACGCTCCTCCTCTGAGAGCCTGGGCCGCAGAAAACTTTTAAACCTTTTCTCTTCAATTAAACCAGAGGATTCTCTTGTCACCATACTGTGAACAAGAGTCTCTTTAGAGATAGATGTACTCTCAACGACTTCTGGCAAGATGAGCAAGATTTTAGTCAAAAGGTTTTGCAGTTGCTTTAAGGATTGCTGCAAAACTTCTAGTCGCTCTGGTCTCAAAGCACTGAAAGCAGAGTTCAGGGCTGAGAGAGATGCCTGCAGGGCTTGCATAGTAGACATAGGAGGATTTAAAACTAGACAAGGCAAGACTAGACAAGGCAAGACTAGATAAGGCAGGACTAGATCTTTGCTAAACAAAAGACTGTTTTTTTTTGTTTGTTTTTTAAACACCGGACTGGATTCTAAACACCGGACTGGATTCTAAACACCGGACTGGATTCTAAACACTGAATTCTAGACAAGACTGGATTCTAAACACCGGATTGGATTCTGCACACTGAATTCTAGACAGGACTGGATTCTAGACTAGACACTGGACTGGGCCAAAAAAGAAAAGTTTTATTTCTTTTTTGTGGTATGGCTGGTGAGAATGTTAGGTTCCTGGTGCTCAGAACAAGGGAGATGTTATGAAGCGAGTCCAGAGCACCAGGACGTAATGCTGGGAAAGGGGAATGGAAAGGGAATAGCCCCTGGTGCCCTATCTCCGTTGTCTCGCCCGTGCTGTCAGTACACTCTTGCGAGACTATGGTTGCTTGAGCCCATGGCAGCCGCGTTTGAAGGGCGGATTACGTCTGCCCAACTTCGATGCCCCCTCAGGTCTTAATGAGAGACAAAGAGTGAACCGAGACAGGGTGATAACAAGGGGCCCTCTGACTAAACAACAAGGCCGGGGGCTACTAACAAACCTAAAACCAAAGTATGTGCGGCTTGCCGCCAAAGGAAAAGAACAACAAAGGAAATGCTGACCACACGCCGACACAATACTTTTGTGTACCGGCTGTGACAGCATAAGCAGAACCCTCTGCAAAACACCAGTGACAGAAATAATAAGGGAATACAGCGGCCTAGGCCGACGGACGCGGCAGTGCCGCTACTCACGGAACCGGTACGAATACTGGCAAACGGACAGGAACTCCCAATGCTGCTGACACAGACTCTCAGAACTGGAGGACAGGCAGAATCCCAAACGACAGACCGGTGGACACCAAGAAGCCAGAAACTTGACCAGGCACAGGTAAAGGCACTGGACCTCAGGACAGGAACGCCTCACGGCAGGACACGGGATCAGACATAGGAATCGACACAGGAAGCTCAGGAACTAGCAGGAACCAAGCTCAGAACTCAAGCAGACTGGAAACCCAGAAATATCACCAGCGTCTGTGAATAGCACTGAGCCAGCATATAACAGAGAGGCCTAATTAATAATCTCATGCAGCTGCCCTGTTGCATGACTCCAAACTGACAAGATGCAATTAGCAGCCAGGTGAGGCTGAACACATGGGAACAAGCTGCAATTACACAGACTCACCAGCGGCAGCAACCAAGAGTACTCTTAAACAGAGCAACGGGAAATCCTGGCCTGCGAAACAACTTATAAACATAAAATAGGAATGAACCACTACCCGTGGTTCATAACAGTATCCCCTCCTTAAGGGTGAGTTCCGAGCACCCCATGACACCCACGGGGAACATGAACAGAAGAATAACATAAAATACCTAACTGACATGCAAAACAGGAATGAGCCACAGCCGTGGCTCATAACACACACAGGTGTAATATGACACCAAGAGCCTGACTGGGTGAAAGGTTACATGATAGAATGAATCATATCAGTAAGAGGTTGGACTGAATCTCATACAGAACTGAAAATAATCTGTTGAAGATGTGATTTTTAATAGTTCTGCCTTTCATCCACAGGGACCTTTCTGGGTCACATACAAATTTGTACAAGTAGTAAAAACTGATACCGACACGGACTCTGTTTCCTGTGTCGACACTAGTGATTCCAGGGGAATAGGTCCTAAGTTAGCAAAAAAGCATTCAAAACATGTTTTAGCTATAAAGGAGGTGTTAGAATTTACGAAGCACCCTCTTTTACCACGGTTTACTTTAGTAAAGAAGTAATGTAATTTTCCCTCCACCTCAGGTCTGATTTAACCTGAAAAGAAATTTCAGATTCCCAAAACGAATTCAGGCAGCTTACCTTTTTCCAAAAAAGGTGGGAGTCACCCCGCATTTTAGACAGGGCCCTGTCATAAAAGAGAAAAGGTGTTTCTCCCTGCGCCTGGAATGGCTTCACTTAAGGAGCCGACAGACCGCAAGTGAGTGAGGTGATTTATTGATGTGGCCAATGGGACACTACTCAGGCCTACCATTGTCTGTGAGTGCGTGAGTAGTGCTATTGAAAAGTGGTCAGAAAATTGTCATTAGACATTGACACAATAGATGGAGACGAGATACTCCTAACGTTAGGGCATATCTAAGACGCTGCTACGTACGTACTAGAATCCATGAAATATATTGGTTTCTTGGGAACAAGAACCGCTACCATGGCAGTATCGGCTCGGAGGGCGTTGTGGATTCGCCAGTGGAATGCTGATGTAGATTCCAAAATAAAATATGGAGGCTCTCCCGTATAAAGGTGAGGCCTTGTTTGGTGATGGGCTGGATGCATTAGTCTCGGCGGCTACCGCAGGTAAGTCGACATTCTTGCCTTATGCTCCTACACCGGCGAAAAAGACACATCACTCTCAAATACAGTCCTTTCGGCCCAACAAATACAAAAAGGCCAAAGGTCTCCCCTTTTTTTTGCAGGTAGGGGAAGGGGAAAATGAAAGAAATCCGCAGCGTCTCCCGGATCGCAGGAGCAGAAGTCCACCCCCGCTTCTGCCAAATCTGCAGCATAACGCTGGGGCTCCTTTGCGGGAGTCCGCTTGGGTGGGACCACGTCTGAAACTTTTCAGCCAAATCTGGATTCAATCTGGCCTGGACCAATGGGTCTTACAAATAGTGTCCCATGGGTGCAAACTAGAGTTTCAAGACGTCCCCCCATGCCGATTTTTCAAATAGACCTTGCCAGCTTCTCTTCCGGGAAGAGAGGCAGTAACAACGGCAATTCAAAAATTATGTCAGGATCAGGTCATTGTCCTGGTACCCTTGGCACAGTAAGGAGAAGGTTTTTTTATTCAAGCCTCTTCGTAGTTCGGACGGCTCGGTCAGACCGATTTTAAAAATGAAAATCTGAATCTTTACCTGAAAGGTTTCAAGTTCAAGATGGAATCCCTGAGGGTAGTGATTTCCAGTCTGGAAGAGGGGGACTTCATGGTGTCAGTAGACATAAAAGATGCTTACTTGCATGTTCCCATTTATCCTCACCAAGCTTATCTGAGATTCGCAGTACAGGATTGCCATTACCAGTTTCAGTTCAGACGTTGCCGTTCAGACTCTCCACGGCACCGAGGGTATTCACCAAGGTGATGGCGGAGATGATGGTCGTCCTTCGTTAAAAAGGAGTCAATATAATTCCTTATCTGGACGATCTCCTGATAAAAGCGAGATCCAGGGAACAGTTGGTGCAGAACATCGCACTCTCTCTCAATACTCCAACAACAGGGTTGGATCATGAATTTTCCAAAGTCGCAGTTGGAACCGACGACAAGATTGTCCTTTTTAGGGATGATTCTAGACACAGAAGTATGGAGAGTATTTCTTCCAGTGGAAAAGGCTCTGGAAATCCAGAAAATGGTCAAACAAATATTGAAACCAACAAGAGTGTTGATCCATCAATGCATTCGGTTGTTGGGGAAAATGGTAGCGGCCTACGAGGCCATACAGTTTGGCCGATTTCATGCCAGAGTATTCCAGGGGGACCTGTTGGACAAGTAGTCCGGATGCCACCTACACATACACCGGAAAATAATCCTGTCCCCCAAAGCCAGGATTTCGCTCCTGTGGTGGCTACACAGTTCTCACCTACTAGAGGGAAGCAGGTTTGGGATTCACGACTGGGTCCTAATAACCACGCATGCAAGTCTCTGAGGCTGGAGAGCTGTCACACAGGGGGAAAGCTTCCAAGGAAAATGGTCAAGTCAGGAAGCCTGCCTTCACATAAACGTTCTGGAATTGAGAGCCATTTACAACGGCCTTCTACAAGCGGTACATCTTCTTCAAGATCATCCTGTGCAGATCCAGTCGGACAATGTAACAGCAGTCGCGTACATAAACAGGCAAGGCGGAACGAAAAAGCAGAGCGACAATGGCAGAGGTGACAAGGATTCTCCTCTGGGCAGAAAGACATGTTAGAGCTCTGTCAGCAAATTTCATTCCGGGAGTTGACAACTGGGAAGAATATTTCCTCAGCAGACACGATCTCCGTCCAGGAGAGTGGGGCCTCCACCAAGAAGTCTTCGCAGAGGTGACGAGTCTTTGGGGAGTTCCTCAAGTAGACATGATGGCATCTTGTCTAAACAAGAAGCTTCAGAGATATTGTTCCAGGTCGAGAGACCCTCAAGCAATAGCAGTGGATACACTGGTGACCCAGTGGGTGTTTCGGTCGGTATATGTTTTCCCTCCACTTCCACTGATTCCAAAAGTTCTCAAAATAATAATAATAACAAGAGTTTGAGCAATCTTCATTGCCCCAGACTGGCCAAGGAGGGCTTGGTATCCAGATCTCCAGGAGTTGCTCATAGAAGATCCTCGGCCTCTTCCTCCTCGAGAGGACCTACTACAGCAGGGGCCGTGTGTGTATCAAGACTTACCGCGGTTACGTTTGACGGCATGGCTGTTGAGCGTCGGATCCTAGCCCGAAAGGGTATTCCCAAGGAAGTCATCCCCACTCTTATTCAGGCCAGGAAAGGAGTAACGTCTAAACATTACCACCGTATTTGGAGAAAATATGTGTCTTGGTGTGAATCCAAGAAGGCTCCTACGGAAGAGTTTAAGTTAGGACGTTTTCTCCATTTTCTGCAGGCTGGTGTGGATGCGGGCCTTAGATTGGGGTCAATCAAGGTCCAGATTTCGGCCTTATAAGTTTTCTTTCAAAAACAATTGGCCTCCTTTCCAGAAGTTCAGACGTTCGTGAAAGGGGTTCTGCACATCCAGCCTCCATTTGTGCTTCCAGTGGCACCATGGGACCTTAATGTGGTGTTGCAGTTCCTTCAATCGGGTTGGTTTGAGCCTCTACAAGAAATAGAGTTGAAGTTTCTCACTTGGAAAGTGGTGATGCTTTTGGCGTTGGCATCCGCAAGGCGGGTGTCTGAATTGGGGGCCTTGTCCCACAAGAGCCCTTACCTGATCTTCCATGAAGATAGGGCAGAGGTGAGAACTCGTCAACATTTTCTTCCAAAGGTGGTTTTCCTCTTTCCACATAAAGCAACATATTGTGGTGCCAGTTGCTACTGACACGTTCGCTGAGTCAAAGTCTCTAGATGTGGTTAGAGCTTTGAAGATTTATGTCACTAGAACAGCTCGAAAACGGAAAACTGAGGTTTTGTTTGTCCTGTATGCTCCCAACAAGATTGGGTGTCCTGCTTCCAAGCAGACTATTGCGCGCTGGATCAGAGGTACGATTCAGCAAGCTCATTCTACGGCTGGATTGCCGTTACCGATGTCGGTGAAGGCCCATTCTACTAGGAAGGTGGGCTCCTCATGGGCGGCTGCCCGGGGGGTCTCTGCATTACAACTTTGCCGAGCAGCTACTTGGTCAGGGTCAAACACATTTGCAAAATTCTACAAGTTTGACACCTTGGCCGATGAAGACCTAAAGTTTGGTCAATCGGTGCTGCAGGGTCATCCGCACTCTCCCGCCCGTACTGGAGCTTTGGTATAGATCCCATGGTCTTGATGTCGTTCCCAGCATCCTCTAGGACGTATGAGAAAATAGGATTTTGATAACTTACCGGTAAATCCTTTTCTCCTAGTCCGTAGAGGATGCTGGGCGCCCGTCCCAGTGCGTACTTTACCTGCAGTTTAGTAATTACACAAGTTTAGTTAGTTACACAAGTTGTGTTATCTTGGTTTCAGCATGTTGTTGCAATTAGTTCATGCCTGTTGGCGTGTGTTATGTTGAGTGGCATGGTTGAGGGTGTGAGTTGGTAGATATCTCACCAATAGTTAAGTAATTCCTTTCCTCGAAATGTCAGTCTCCCTGGGCACAGTTCCTACAACTGGGGTCTGGAGGAGGGGCATAGAGGGAGGAGCCAGTTCACACCCAATGAAAAGTCTTTAGAGTGCCCATGTCTCCTGCGGACCCGTCTATACCTCATGGTCTTGATGTTGTCCCCAGCATCCTCTACGGACTAGGAGAAAAGGATTTACCGGTAGGTTATCAAAATCCTATTTTTACATTTCCTGTCTACACACGCCAGTAGGCGGATGTTTTGAAAGCCACCACTTAGTAAATTTACCCCTGGACCCTGGGGTGCCTTGGGGCACTTGCAGGGGTGCCCTAGGTTGGTCCAGGACAAATGTTTTTGGTCAGTGTAATAGGCAAAACAAGTGCATGTGGCATCCAATCATAAAATATTTTGACAAACAAGCAAATCCTGTGGCTCACCACATAACTGAACTAAAGGGTAACATAGACACAAATGACTTCATTTAATACAGGTTAATTATCCCATATCCCAGTATTCCGAAATACGGAATTTTTTGAGTGAGAGTGAAACAGTGAAACCTTTGTTTTTTGATGGCTCAATGTACACAAACTCTGTTTAATACACAAACTTATTAAAAATATTGTATTAAATGACCTTCAGGCTGTGTGTATGAGGTGTATATGAAACATAAATGTATTGTGTGAATGTAGACACACTTTGTTTTATGCACAAAGTTATTAAAAATATTAGCTAAAATGACCTACAGGCTGTGTGTATAAGGTGTATATGAAACATAAATGCATTCTGTGCTTAGACTTGGATCCCATCGCCATGTTATCTCATTACGGTATGCAATTATTCCAAAATACGGAGAAAATCCGATATCCAAAATACCTCTGGTCCCAAGCATTTTGGATAAGGGATACTCAACCTGTAATTGTTTCTAAATTTCTCAGTAAAAAACTTTTGGCTTAAATGGGGTTCCACACGTACAGATCTCTCCCAGAGATGTGTGCTGAGCAATCTAGCACAGAACGCTCAGCACACAGCGCGATGTGCGCTGAGCGAGGGAGGGGTCCGCTCACTTCACCAGCAGTGAAGTGAGCAATCTAAAGTCTAACATCAGCGATAGCGACGCGCAGGGCCACGCTTCGCTATCGCTATGGGCTATACACACGGAGAGATGTGTGCTTAATTTCTAAGCAATCAGATTGCTTAGAATTTAAGCACACATCTCTACGTGTGTACCCCCTCAAGGGTGCCATGAATAAAATAGTGATAATCTATAACATTTATTGATGCCATAACAAATGAAAAAAAGTCATTGTTGTTCAATACAGACATAACAAAATGCTAATGTGTCAGGTTACAAAGCTACAAAGTACACTTGTCATTAAGTAGTTAAATATGCTAATAAATATGAGCTTGTCATTCAGACTGCTCTGGTAGAGGCTTCTTGGCTTAGGGGTGTAATATGTAATGTTGACATATTCTGCATGTCGTCACTGACAAATTGTCAACCTGTTCATTACGTCGCTATGAATGCCAGCAGTGAGGATGTGTAAGTATTTTAGCCTTACTCTAATTGCTGCCTAACCCTAATTGTATGTGTCAACATTCTGGCCATGTCATCATTATAATGTCTACATGCTTGGAGATGGGGGTTGTATTTATTGATGTAAGCATGTACATAAATTTGTTTTTAATTCCTGAATGGCTTGAGAAGGGTCAGGCACCCTGAAATGATTTGTTGCAGCTGATATTATGTCGGTGGGATTTTACTATAACTGCCAGTTATGCTAATAAAGGCAGAATTATGTCACTGAATTTCCCATGTTCTTGTCCTACCTCGACAACCTACATCTGCAAGAGTACACTCAGGCACCGGTTTATGAGCCCTGCAGGTACATATTCCTGCGCGGGTTGGATAAATAGGGGCGGGTGTGAGGTTTTATGGCAAAATTTTAAGAATTGCATGGGATTTTTCTTTACTTGTCCACAATGGAAACCGGTTCATTTTTAAATTTGTTTTGTTATAAGCGATCGATCAATAGTACTGTAGTTGTACATTACGTTTGGATAATGCATACATATCACATCTTAATAAAATATGACCATTTATTTTGCTGTGACATTAATGTTTTGCATGATGTCAGTTTGTACCTTTGTTTGTAATGTGTATGACCTATTTTAGGCCATTTTAAATACAAGAGCAAATTCCGTAGAATAAAGCTGCTTAGTAATGAAATGTAAATATACTGTAACTGCATAGAAACAAAGTGAATAACACAGACTCGGCCATCGTGTATGTTCTGTACACCTAGCTGTACCAAAGGTGGTTAGCGGTAGTAAGTGGCTCATATTATGTACTGCTAGTAGCCGAAAGCTAAACAAGTTTATTTATGTGTCCACTAAAGTCTTTAGTGTTTATTCAGCGTCAGGAGCACTTTGCATCAGATGCTCACATTGCACTAAATGTATCATTCCATAATGATCCACATGTTCTGCACCTCCTGGATGCTAATAAATATTAGCATGTAACATTTTAACAGTATTTCAGGGAAAAAGAATGCATACAGTACAACCATGTACATATGGTGACTTGGGTCTTCCGTGTTTTCTTATCAACGTCTTACTACAATCTCTGTTTGATCTCATTGCAATTTTTGGAAAATCAGTATTTTTAGCCACAATACCAGTTCAGACATTGGGGGTTCATTCTGACCCGTTCGCTCGCTGCGTTTTAACGCTGCAGAGAGAACGGGACCCTGCTGCGCATGCGCCGGCGCATGCCAGATGGCCGAAGGCCATAGCAGGAATGCGATCGCCTCTGCCTGATTGACTGTGCGATGCCTTTGCACTTCTGCGAGGGGGGGGTGGCGGACTGACATGCGGTGCGGACTAGCCCTGTGCTGGGCGTCCCCCCGCATGTCTGGGAAGAAGATCGTAGCTGTGCTAAATTTAGCACAGCTACGATCAACTCAGAATGAACCCCATTGGGCCTAATTCAGATCTGATCGCAGCAGCAAATTTGTTAGTAAATAGGCAAAACCATGTGCGCTGCAGGTGGGGCAGATATAACGTGCAGAGAGAGTTAGATTTGGGTGGGGTGTGTTTAAACTGAAATCTAAATTGCAGTGTAAAAAGAAAACAGCTAGTATTTATCATGCACAGAAACAATATAGACCCAAATCTAAAGGTGTGTACACACGTGCGATATGCACTTAACTTTCCTCACTATTTTGACTATATAGTCAAATGGAGTGCACATGGGCCCTCATTCCGAGTTGATCGCTCGGTAATTTTCATCGCATCGCAGTGAAATTCCGCTTAGTACGCATGCGCAATATTCGCACTGCGACTGCGCCAAGTAATTTAACAATGAAGATAGTATTTTTACTCACGGCTTTTTCTTCGCTCCGGCGATCGTAGTGTGATTGACAGGAAATGGGTGTTACTGGGCGGAAACACGGCGTTTTATGGGCGTGTGGATCAAAACGCTACCGTTTCTGGAAAAAACGCGGGAGTGGCTGGAGAAACGGGGGAGTGTCTGGGCGAACGCTGGGTGTGTTTGTGACGTCAAACCAGGAACGACAAGCACTGAACTGATCGCAGATGCCGAGTAAGTCTGAAGCTACTCTGAAACTGCTAAGTAGTTTGTAATCGCAATATTGCGAATACATCGTTCGCAATTTTAAGAAGCTAAGATT
Source organism: Pseudophryne corroboree (assembly GCF_028390025.1). Taxonomy (NCBI): domain Eukaryota; kingdom Metazoa; phylum Chordata; class Amphibia; order Anura; family Myobatrachidae; genus Pseudophryne; species Pseudophryne corroboree. Next base: position 218,195,474 of record NC_086444.1, on the reverse strand, counting down.
CACTCCCAGTAGGCGGCGGCTTAGCGTGTGTAACTCTGCTAAAATCGCCTTGCGAGCGATCAACTCGGAATGAGGGCCATGGTTTTGCCCATTAGCAAACAAATTTGCTACTGCGATCAGATCTGAATTACACTCATTGTACAGTATGTGTTTGTACTTAAATAGGCTTACATGCTATGTAAATCCTTGTGTTCACCTATTGCCATTTTTGATAGGATATTTATTATTATTGGCTATTTTTTTGAATCAAAATAGAACCTGAGTCTTACACTGTCACATGTAATTTAGAGTTGGACGCATTTATGTGGTTGTTTAGAGTCATCTATATCTCAAGAAACATTCCACTCAAAATTGTCTATTCGCATGACACACAGTAAGTATACCATGCTGCCGCCATATACTACAGATGCCAGCACCATGCTGATAGCACCGGTGTTAGGGTAATAATATGTGGTACCACTGATTCCAGTAAGCCTTATAAGCATAAACTGAGTATGCTGCCAGAGCTTACTATCATTGTAGCAGAGGAGCATCAGTGCTATCAGCACAGGGCTAGCTTTTATCCACCTCCAACTGTATCACAGTTGCATTAATACTCCCTCACTTACTCATCCTGCAGTATGTGTGCACTCCCTGGCCCTCATTCCGAGTTGTTCGCTCGTTATTTTTCTTCGCATTGGTGCGATTTTCCGCTAACTGCGCATGCGCAATGTTCGCACTGCGGCTGCGTCAAGTAAATTTGCCAAGAAGTTAGGTATTTTACTCACGGCATTACAAGGTTTTTTCTTCGTTCTGGTGATCGGAGTGTGATTGACAGGAAGTGGGTGTTTCTGGGCGGAAACTGGCCATTTTATGGGAGTGTGTGAAAAAACGCTGCTGTTTCTGGGAAAAACGCGGGAGTGGCTGAAGAATCGGGGGAGTGTCTGGGCGAACGCTGGGTGTGTTTGTGACGTCAAACCAGGAACGACAAGCACTGAACTGATTGCAGTGGCAGAGTAAGTGTCGAGCTACTCAGAAACTGCAAAGAAAAATCTTTTCGCAATATTGCGAATACTTCGTTCGCAATTCTGCTAAGCTAAGATTCGCTCCCAGTAGGCGGCGGCTTAGCGTGTGCAATGCTGCTAAAAGCAGCTTGCGAGCAAACAACTCGGAATGAGGGCCCCTGTCTCTCCCCCATTCCAGCTCATCAAGTATTTGTTGTTGATCACTGGGGAGTGCAGTGTGTGGTGTCTGGCTATTCTGGAGAACTGTATTGGTGTCACACAGGAATTGCGGGGGTCCATGTGGTGGTTGTTAAGGAGGAGGAAATGTTCATATTAATCAAGACTGTAAATACAGGTTGCAGATCAACCAAGACAGGAAATATATAATATATATTAATGTGACCGCAAAAGTGAATATACAGTAGAAGCAGGGAGGAGAACCTGCTTCCAACAGGAAAAAGATACGGGTCCATTCCCACAAGAACCAATAGAAGCCTAAAAAGCTTTCCTCAAGCAGTCCACCTGCTGAACTCCTGAAACCGCCGGGGTTGACTGTCCAGTCGCTCTACTCCGATCTTCTGATTGTAACGAACACTGTGTACTTTTACTTAAGCTGTATACTGCATATATTCCCCATCCCCCACCTCTTGTCTACGTGTACCCCCCTGGCTGCTGCACTGTAAACCGAAATCAAATTCCTAGTATACGCAAGTATACCTGGCCAATAAAGCTGATTCTGATGAGAAGAAGATATAGAAGATGTTAAAAGTGGTCTACCTGCACTGGCCTGGCGGGAAATTTGGCGGTAATAGAGAATATTACACACATGAGAGGTCTTGTTACCTTACTTATTGAACCACCCTCGTATATATGGGTGATTGAATGGGTGATTTGATAAAAGTCTGAAATATTTTGAAGGATAATTATATAGGGGTGATAACAGGAAACCAGATGTTGTTGGTGTAAGGACACACCAGTCTTTGATGCACAAAAATCTTAATAGGACATATGCGTATGCATTTTTGCTGTTCCAATAAGCATAATTTACATGAAAAAAAAAGGTTTCCAACTCTAAATGACCTCTTTATGTGTAATGTTTAGAGCTCAGTGTAGTAATCCAGGACTAGGGACATACAAGAGCCTACAAGGGTTTTATATTGCCTTTATACCACCTGTTGAGTAAGAATAAAAGCATAGCAGTGTACATATCGCAGTGTGAGTACATTTGTGCTCTGCCATGTAGAAATGGGCATTTATATCCAGCTGCATTGATGCATTATTGCAAAGCTATTGGTTACTAAAAGATTTAGTAGATTAACTAACCAGCAGTTCGTCAAAGACACCAATCATCGCCTCACTTTAACAAATGGATTTAAAGCATCAGTGTAAGGCTTCTAGGACATGCTAAATGTCTGGAGAGCTCCGGTGCTATTGGGGTGAGACTCCTAGAGTCCTCAAGAGGCTTTTCACTAATAGCAACCCTCCACTGTTCCCTTAATGCTTGTTGGGCACACCGGTACTTAAGGGGCCCCTGGACTTAATTCCTCCAGCAGTATGAGCTCACCCAATAGGCTGAAGACCCCCAGATAGTACTGAACGATGAGAGTAATATAGCAGTGCTTAGGTTACAAAGAAACTATGAAATAATACTTCAACACCACTAGGTCTTATGAGATCCACTAATGGACCAGTGGTTACTTGAGATAGTCCGTAAACTGAGAGTGCCTAATTATGGCTGCACAGAGGACGGAGACACGTGGATGCTATGCCCAATATAGGGGTCAGATTCTTTGACATGACTGCATCAACTGAAGTCTGCCTGTACAAAAGATTGTGCTAGATATTGGTAGATGCAGAGAGGCCTGGTATTCAGGAACGGCTGTGGCTAGGACATGTAAAGAGTGTTAGCAGACAGACCAGGTTTCCAGGGACAGTTATGGCTTGCCCTTGCAGGATGTCACCAGACAGGCCAGATATTTAGGAACTACTACGGTTTGGCTGTGCAAGATGTCTGCAGACAAGTCAGATCATGCAGGGTGTTTGCAGACAGGTCAGATATTCAGAAACAACTGCGGCTGACAGATGAAGCCAGGATAATCGGGAGTACAATGTAGAGCGATAAGGACTCCTGCGGTCACTGAGGACTATAACGGACAGGTCCTGGCAAGAGTGAATGCTAGATAAAGGGTGAAGCAGCCAATCACACAGCTCACCCAGTCAGGCCCACTCTTAATAACCGTGTGCAGCTGCCGTGCTGCACGTCCTTGCTGCCCAGACTCCCCAGCGGCCTCTATGCGTCCCCGTTGCCTAGCGACCAGCAGGAAGCCGCCGGCCGGAAGTATTCGGCTGTCCCGGTCTCCTAGCAACGACCGGGACCAGAATAATAGACAAGCTGCGGCAGCTCGTGACAATCAGCAGAAATAAATGATAAAACAGGCTGGGTTAGTATTTATTTCTGTGCCATTTTAAAACTATGGCCCTCATTCCGAGTTGTTCGCTCGGTATTTTTCATCGCATCGCAGTGAAAATCCGCTTAGTACGCATGCGCAATGTTCGCACTGCGACTGCGCCAAGTAACTTTACTATGAAGAAAGTATTTTTACTCACGGCTTTTTCTTCGCTCCGGCGATCGTAATGTGATTGACAGGAAATGGGTGTTACTGGGCGGAAACACGGCGTTTCAGGGGCGTGTGGCTGAAAACGCTACCGTTTCCGGAAAAAACGCAGGAGTGGCCGGAGAAACGGTGGGAGTGCCTGGGCGAACGCTGGGTGTGTTTGTGACGTCAACCAGGAACGACAAGCACTGAACTGATCGCACAGGCAGAGTAAGTCTGGAGCTACTCTGAAACTGCTAAGTAGTTAGTAATCGCAATATTGCGAATACATCGGTCGCAATTTTAAGAAGCTAAGATTCACTCCCAGTAGGCGGCGGCTTAGCGTGTGTAACTCTGCTAAATTCGCCTTGCGACCGATCAACTCGGAATGAGGGCCTATAAGTCAAAGCCAATGAGGATTGTTGACTTCGACACACCACCAGTTAGTAAAGGTACACCTAAATAAGACCTGTTTTATGCTCAGTACAGACAATGCGCTGCATTAAACTCCAACAATAACATCTTCCCTAAAGATTGAAACACATTCATGACCAGTTTCATCTACTTTTAGTATTGTGCACAAGATTGTAAGCTCTAGTGAGCAAGGTCATCTTCTGTGTCACTGTCTTACTCTACCGTTACATATGTTCATATTGTTCACCATAACTGTCTATCATTACTGAATATGTTTGCACTACATAAATAAAGTATAATTATAGTCAAATGAAAAATAAACAAGATCAATAAATTATTATTCTCAAGACTTTTCTGCTATAATTCAATATGTGATTTATTTATTTATTTTTTAAACAATGTTTTATTAAGGAACTGCATATGTACACAGAAGAATTTTGTCGATACAGCTGTACAAAAGTAATCCATTTGACTTCAAATACATAGCATGAATACATTAGTATAAACAATAGAAATAGTGAATATGTACAATGCTGTATTTATCAAATAAAGACACATGTTACAGAAGGTAGAAGCACCTATTAAAAAAACTTTTGGGAGACACATCATCCAAAACTAAGCTTGATTAGAAAGGCTGACTGCCAGTATCAAGTACCTCTAGATCATACGATGAGGTCAGCGATATTGCTGGTTAGAAAGGCAGTCAGCCAGTAGCAGGTACCTCTAGATCAGGCATTCCCAACCACGGTCCTCAAGGCACACCAACAGTGCAGGTTTTTGTGATATCCAGGCTTCAGCACAGGTGACTTAATTAGTAGCTCAGTTATTTTGATTTACCCACCTGTGCTGCAGCCTGGATATCACTAAAACCTGCACTGTTGGTGTGCCTTGAGGACCGTGGTTGGGAATGCCTGCTCTAGATTATACCATGAGGTCAGCAATATTGCTGTACGTAAGGAATTTGTTAGTGGTGGGAGAGCTCACATAGGGCAACCATATATTAAAAAAACTTATCAGCCCGTTTCTCTTTATTAAGTGCTATTTCAAGCCAATCCATCTGGAATAAGTATGAAACCCTAGGTATAAACAATGACAATGTTAATGTATCCAACGAATCCATTGTAACAATATGGTCTTCCGTCCTGCTGCTGCCAGTTTGGCCAATAATAATCTTTGTCCCAATGGTTTCCTGTTCCCAATATGGGATGTGTATATGTCCCACAAAGCCCACTCTGGGGTAGGGAGAATTGTGATATCATAAGTATCTTTTATGTATTGACCTACCGTCATCCAGAATTTGTGAACCCCAGGACAGCTCCACATACCGTGATACAAATCCGCATTTAAAACACTTCGAATCTGTGGAAGCATCCATTAGCAGACGTCGTTTTGGGGTGTAATATGCTCCATGCAATAACTTATACTGCATCTCTATATAAGAGGCTGAAATTAAAGTTTTTATTTAATCGTGTAAATGCAGAAAGGATGGTCTCGAGGGGGACATTGGGTAAATCCAAAGTCAATTTTTCTCTGACGTCCTAGTGCAGCCGTGGCCAACCTGTGGCTCTTGAGCCGCATGCGGCTCTTTCTTTATTCAAATGTGGCTCCCAACACTCAGTCATGTGACCACAACAGATCCTGGAAACTGGTTCACTCCAACCAAACACACAGCAGCACTACGGCGACTGAAAACTGGGGAGCCAGATACTGGGCTGTAGTGACACATGAGGGTGGGCTGAAGTGACACAAGGGGGAGCTGGCTGGAGTGACACAGAAGGATCCTGGCAGGAGAGACATAATGGGGGAGCTGATTGGAGTGATACAGGAGGGTGCTGGCAGGAGTGACACAGTGGGGAGCTTGCTGTAGTGACAAAGGAGAATCCTGGCAGGAGAGACACAATGGGGAGCTGACTGGAGTGACACAGGAGGGTGCTGGCTGGAGTGACACATTGACACATGGGGGAGCTGGCTGGAGTGACACATGGAGGAGCTGAAGTGTATTATGTGAATATGGCTTTTTCAATATATTTTATGTGGATCTGGATTTTTACATTATTTTATGTGGAAGTGTCTTTTTCAATGTATATTATGTTGATTCTGGCTTTAAAATGTATTTTATGTGGATCTGGCATTTTCATTGTATATTATACCATGGGGTGTGGCCTAGCAGGCACACGTGCCTTCGGCTTGATGTCGGCTCTTTGACGTACCTAACAAGATTTTTTGGCTCTCTGTCTCTGACTGGTTGGCCACCCCTGTCCTAGTGGATGCTGGGGACTCCGTAAGGACCATGGGGAATAGACGGCTCCGCAGGAGACTGGGCACATCTAAAGAAAGATTCAGGACTATCTGGTGTGCACTGGCTCCTCCCCCTATGACCCTCCTCCAAGCCTCAGTTAGATTTCTGTGCCCGGCTGAGCTGGTTGCACACTAGGGGCTCTCCTGAGCTCCTAGAAGAAAGTATAGTTTAGGTTTTTTATTTTCAGTGAGACCTGCTGGCAACAGGCTCACTGCAACGAGGGACTAAGGGGAGAAGAAGCGAACCTACCTAAGTGGTGGTAGCTTGGGCTTCTTAGGCTACTGGACACCATTAGCTCCAGAGGGATCGAACACAGGACCCGACCTCGTCGTCCGTTCCCGGAGCCGCGCCGCCGTCCCCCTTACAGAGCCAGAAACAAGAAGGTGGTCCGGAAAATCGGCGGCTGAAGACTTCTGTCTTCTCCAAGGAGGCGCACAGCACTGCAGCTGTGCGCCATTGCTCCTCATGCACACCACACACTGCGGTCACTGATGGGTGCAGGGCGCTGGGGGGGGGCCCTGAGCAGCAATAAATAACACCTTGGCTGGCAAAACTAAAACCATATATAGCCCCAGAGGCTATATAGGTGTTTATTAACCCCTGCCAGAAATGATAAAATAGCGGGAGAAAGCCCGCCGAAAAAGGGGCGGAGCCAACTCCCTCAGCACACTGGCGCCATTATTCCCTCACAGCTTCGCTGGAAGGAAGCTCCCTGGCTCTCCCCTGCAGTCCTGCACTACAGAAAGGGTAAAAAAGAGAGGGGGGGCACAATTTAGGCGCAGTATATATATATTATAGGCAGCTATAGGGGAAAACACTCTGTATAGTGATATCCCTGTGTTATATAGCGCCCTGGTGTGTGCTGGCATACTCTCCCTCTATCTCCCCAAAGGGCTTTGTGGGGTCCTGTCCTCTGTAAGAGCATTCCCTGTGTGTCTGCTGTGTGTCGGTACTGCTGTGTCGACATGTATGATGAGGATAATGATGTGGAGGCGGAGCAAATGCCTGTGAATGTGATGTCACCCCCTGCGGGGTCGACACCAGTGTGGATGGACTTATGGAAGGAATTACGTGACAGTGTCAGCTCCTTACATAAAAGGTTTGACGACATAGGACAGCCGGCTACTCAGCTTGTGCCTGTCCAAGCGTCTCAAATGTCATCAGGGGCTATAAAACGCCCGCTACCTCAGATGACAGATACAGATGTCGACACGGATACCGACTCCAGTGTCGACGATGATGAGACGAGTGTACCCTCCAATAGATCCACCCGTTATATGATTGAGGCTATGAAAAATGTATTACACATTTCTGATGATACCCCAGGTACCACAAAAAAGGGTATTATGTTTAGTGAGAAAAAACTACCAGTAGTTTTTCCTGCATCGGACGAATTAAATGAGGTGTGTGAGGAAGCGTGGACTTCCCCAGATAAGAAATTGATCATTTCTAAACGGTTAATGGCTGCGTACCCTTTCCCGCCAGAGGATAGGTCACGCTGGGAAACACCCCCTAGGGTAGATAAAGCGCTGACACGCTTATCAAAGAAGGTGGCACTACCGTCTCCGGATACGGCCGCCCTAAAAGAACCTGCTGATAGAAAGCAGGAAAGTACCCTAAAAGCTATATACACACACACTGGCATTATATTGAGACCCGCTATTGCATCAGCTTGGATGTGCAGTGCTGCTGCTGCGTGGTCAGACTCCCTGTCGGAAAACATTGATACCATGGATAGGGACAATATTTTGCTAACGATTGACCATATAAAAGACGCGGTCTTATACATGCGTGATGCACAGAGGGATATTTGCCGGCTGGCATCAAAAATAAGCGCTATGTCCATTGCCGTCAGACGGGGGTTATGGACTAGGCAATGGTCAGGTGATGCCGACTCCAAGCGGCACATGGAAGTTTTACCCTATAAAGAGGTGGAACTTTTTGGGGACGGTCTTTCAGACCTCGTTTCCACAGCTACTGCTGGGAAATCGACTTTTTTGCCACAGGCTACCCCACAGCAAAAGAAAGCACCATATTATCAGGTACAGTCCTTTCGGCCCCAGAAAAATAAGCGGGCTAGAGGCTCATCCTTTCTGCCGAGGGGCAGAGGAAGGGGGAAAAAGCTGCAGCACACAGCTAGTTCCCAGGAGCAGAAGTCCTCCTCTGCGTCCGGTAAGTCCACAGCATGACGCTGGGGCTGTTCAGGCGGAATCGGGAACGGTGGGGGCACGTCTCAGGTTTTTCAGCACACAGTGGGCTCTCTCACAGGTGGATCCCTGGGTCCTTCAAGTGGTATCTCAGGGGTACAGGCTGGAATTCGAGACGTCTCCCCCCCGCCGTTTCCTAAAATCTGCCTTGCCGGCAACTCCCTCTGCCAGGGAGGCAGTGTTGGTGGCTATTCAAAAACTGTATTCACAGAAAGTGATTGTCAAGGTACCCCTCCTTCAGCAAGGAAAGGGTTACTACTCCACAATGTTTGTGGTACCGAAACCGGACGGTTCGGTGAGACCCATCTTAAATTTAAAAGCCTTGAACACTTATATCAAAAGGTTCAAGTTCAAGATGGAATCGCTCAGGGCGGTTATTGCGAGCCTGGAGGAGGGGGATTACATGGTATCCCTGGACATCAAGGATGCGTACCTGCATGTCCCCATTTACCCTCCGCACCAGGAGTACCTCAGATTTGTGGTACAGGACTGTCACTATCAGTTCCAGACGCTGCCGTTTGGGTTATCCACGGCACCGAGGGTCTTTACCAAGGTAATGGCCGAAATGATGATACTCCTTCGCAAGAAGGGAGTTTTAATTATCCCGTACTTGGACGATCTCCTGATAAAGGCGAGGTCCAAAGAACAGTTGATAGTGGGGTTGGCACTTTCTCAGGAAGTGCTACAACAGCACGGCTGGATTCTAAACATTCCAAAGTCACAGCTGGTCCCGACGACTCGTCTTCTGTTCCTGGGAATGATTCTGGACACAGACCAGAAAAAAGTGTTTCTTCCACTGGAAAAAGCCGAGGACAGAGCCGGCCCTAGGTATAGGCAAACTAGGCAATTGCCTAGGGCATCTGGTATGCCTAGGGGCATCAGCAGCTTCTGCTGATTAAAATGATATGCGGCATGACTATATTCTGTGTGTAGCATTTCGTACACAGATACAGCCACAGTCGCACACAGTATATAGGCATGCCACATATAATTTTTATCAGCAGAAGCTGCTTGTGCATCCTAGCCACATAGCAAAGCAAATAAGATGCATTTTCATAAAAAATAGGCACCCGACGTTAGCAGAGCTGCCAGTTGACTCACGCTGGGAACTACATGTGTCATTATGTGTATAAGGGCATTAATAATGTGTAACATATGTGTAAAGAGCACTATGTGTGTCATTATGTGTATAAGGGCACTAATAATGTGCGGCATATGTGTAAGGCCAAATGTGCACACTGTTCTTATTTAAATTACAGGGGGTAGGAAAACAAAAAAAAGGACTGCTATGGGTGGGGGGTGATGCTGCTGGGAAAGGGGTGCAGGGTCAGAGGCGGAACTAGCGGTGGTGCTAGGGGGCACCAGCCAAAATCTTGCCTAGGGCATCATATTGGTTAGGGCCGGCTCTGGCCGAGGAGTTGTCATCTCTGGTCAGAGACATCCTAAAACCAGGAAAAGTGTCGGTACATCAATGCACACGAGTCCTGGGAAAAATGGTAGCTTCGTACGAAGCAATTCCATTCGGAAGGTTCCACGCAAGGACGTTCCAGTGGGACCTGTTGGACAAATGGTCCGGGTCCCATCTCCAGATGCAACAGCGGATAACCCTATCGGCCAGAACAAGGGTGTCGCTGCTGTGGTGGCTGCAGAGGGCTCATCTACTAGAGGGCCGCAGATTCGGAATACAGGACTGGGTCCTGGTGACCACGGATGCCAGCCTTCGGGGCTGGGGGGCAGTCACAAAGGGAAGAAATTTCCAAGGACTGTGGTCAGATCAGGAGATTTCTCTTCACATAAATATCCTGGAGCTAAGGGCCATTTACAATGCCCTAAGCCAGGCAAGACCCCTGCTTCAAAACCAGCCGGTACTGATCCAGTCAGACAACATCACGGCGGTCGCCCATGTAAACAGACAGGGCGGCACGAGAAGCAGGATGGCGATGGCAGAAGCCACAAGGATTCTCAGATGGGCAGAGAATCATGTGTTAGCACTGACGGCAGTGTTCATTCCGGGAGTGGACAACTGGGAAGCAGACTTCCTCAGCAGGCACGACCTCCACCCGGGAGAATGGGGACTTCATCCAGAAGTCTTCCAAATGCTGGTCAACCGGTGGGAAAAACCACAGGTAGACATGATGGCGTCCCGCCTCAACAAGAAGTTGACAAGATATTGCGCCCGGTCAAGAGACCCTCAGGCGATAGCGGTGGACGCTCTAGTGACACCATGGGTGTATCAGTCGGTTTATGTGTTTCCTCCTCTACCTCTCATACCCAAGGTACTGAGAATAATAAGAAGGCGAGGAGTGAAAACCATACTCGTGGTTCCGGATTGGCCAAGAAGAGCTTGGTACCCGGAACTTCAAGAGATGCTTACAGAGGACCCTTGGCCTCTGCCGCTCAGACAAGACCTGCTGCAGCAGGGACCCTGTCTGTTCCAAGACTTACCGCGGCTGCGTTTGATGGCATGGCGGTTGAACACCGGATCCTGAAGGAAAAGGGTATTCCGGAGGAAGTCATCCCTACCCTGATCAAAGCCAGGAAGGATGTCACCGCAAGACATTATCACCGCATTTGGCGAAAATATGTTGCTTGGTGTGAGGCCATGAAGGCCCCGACGGAGGAATTTCAATTGGGTCGATTCCTGCATTTCCTGCAAGCAGGGGTGACGTTGGGCCTCAAATTGGGGTCCATGAAGGTCCAGATTTCGGCTCTGTCGATTTTCTTCCAAAAAGAACTGGCTTCACTGCCTGAAGTTCAGACTTTTGTCAAAGGAGTACTGCATATTCAGCCTCCTTTTGTGCCCCCAGTGGCACCTTGGGATCTCAATGTGGTTTTGGCATTCCTGAAATCACATTGGTTCGAACCACTTAAGACTGTGGATTTAAAATATCTCACGTGGAAAGTGGTCATGCTGTTGGCCCTGGCGTCGGCCAGGAGGGTTTCAGAATTGGCGGCTTTGTCTTGTAAAAGCCCTTATCTGATTTTCCATATGGATAGGGCAGAATTGAGGACTCGTCCTCAGTTTCTCCCAAAGGTGGTCTCAGCTTTTCACTTGAACCAACCTATTGTGGTGCCTGCGGCTACTGGGGACTTGGAGGATTCCAAGTTGCTGGACGTAGTCAGGGCCCTTAAAATTTATATTTCCAGGACGGCTGGAGTCAGAAAGACTGACTCGCTGTTTATCCTGTATGCACCCACCAAGCTGGGTGCTCCTGCTTCTAAGCAGTCTATTGCGCGCTGGATTTGTAGCACTATTCAGCTAGCGCATTCTGCAGTGGGCTTACCGCAGCCTAAATCTGTAAAAGCCCATTCCACACGGAAGGTGGGCTCATCTTGGGCGGCTGCCCGAGGGGTCTCGGCTTTACAACTTTGCCGAGCAGCTACTTGGTCGGGGGCAAACACGTTTGCAAAATTCTACAAATTTGATACCCTGGCTGAGGAGGACCTGGAATTCTCTCATTCGGTGCTGCAGAGTCATCCGCACTCTCCCGCCCATTTGAGAGCTTTGGTATAATCCCCATGGTCCTTACGGAGTCCCCAGCATCCACTAGGACGTCAGAGAAAATAAGAATTTACTCACCGGTAATTCTATTTCTCGTAGTACGTAGTGGATGCTGGGCGCCCATCCCAAGTGCGGATTGTCTGCGATACCTGTACATAGGTATTGTTACAAAAATCGGGTTTTGTTGTGAGCCATCTCTTCAGAGGCTCCATTTGTTATCATACTGTTAACCGGGGTTCCTATCACGTGTTATATGGTGTGATTGGTGTGGCTGGTATGAGTCTTACCCGGGATTCAAAAATCCTTCCTTATTGTGTCAGCTCTTCCGGGCACAGTTCCTAACTGAGGCTTGGAGGAGGGTCATAGGGGGAGGAGCCAGTGCACACCAGATAGTCCTAAATCTTTCTTTAGATGTGCCCAGTCTCCTGCGGAGCCGTCTATTCCCCATGGTCCTTACGGAGTCCCCAGCATCCACTACGGACTACGAGAAACAGAATTACCGGTGAGTAAATTCTTATTTATTTATTTTTTAATCCATTTTAAAATATCTTTTGGCTTCCATTGTACAGATGTAAAAATTGTTGGTTTGATTGTGATCTTTACATGCTGGATATGTGGATATGAGGTTCTGCTACAGACTTTAGGTAAACACACAATAACTAAGCAATAATGAACTACACAGCATCTAATTTTGAGGCATCATTTTAATCATGCAAATTATATTTTCCAGCATATTTGAAAAGATTATATTTTCCATCATATTTGAAAAGATTATTTTTTCCATCATATTATTCCAGAATATTATATTTGACATCATATTATTCCAAAATATTATATTTTCCATCATAATACAGAAATGAATCCTGCAGTTAATGTTTATTTAGTCAGTGTGTAAAAAAACCCAAAAGCACTGCAATCCTCCTGTGGTTCACGAACAGCTCTCCTGACCAAGTAATTTATATACACATTACATCTACTTTTTTATGCACCAGGACAGCACCACCTTCTCAGATGCGGGTCTATTAGAAATACAGCATTTTCAGTGCTTTGCTTTCGGTGTGGATGGTCCAAAATAAATTATGTTTTAGGATTCAGATTCAGTTAGTTAATTTCCACAGGCTAATTGATCTGCCAGGGCTATTACCATGGGCTAATTGATCTCCCAGGGCTATTCAATTATAGGTTAACGCATAATGAAAAGGAGGTAAATGAATTACCCCCGGGCGTTAAAGCACCCGACACCCTTTTCCCAGCGCCCTAAATTACCGCATCTAATTAAATCCAGCCCTAGGGTATAAGGGGGATTTTGGCGCACCACAAAGAAACTTCTTTCCCCAAATCTCATAGTATATCTGAACTTACTTTCCTTATGACTATTGGAATGAAGGTCAATTTAGGTGTTAAACGTTCTTTTGTTTTTATGAATGTGAAAATGTTCACATTTGTCCCAAATGTAATCAGCACCAAGTTGCAGGTTGTCTTTGCCTTAAACTAATTGCCATTTTAAATCTAGCGTCTATTTTGCCGTAATCGCATAAGGGAACAACAAATCGGAACCTATTACAGTTGAGCCTCTGACTGCAGTTAACACTGACCGAGTAACTGAATACTGTGGCTAGAGCATAGGCAGGTAATAGTTCCTATAGAAGATTAGAATAATTCTGGCCACTGGCGAAGCTCATTCTGAGAGTATTGCTCAATCCAGAGAATTTGTAATAGGGCTACTTATTCATGTTTACACAGTTATTTGTTTTACCGATGCAGAATATGATGAATTTAATACTATAAAAATTACCATGAGTTTGATGTAAAAGCAACAACACATTTTTTCTTTCACACATTTCTTTTTAATGCTCATTAAGGAGTCTATTTACTAAGCCTTGGAAGGAGATAAAATGGACGGAGAGAAGGTAGGCTATGTTTAAAAATGGCAGTTAGGAGCTGGTTGGTTGGTACTTTGGGGTCTATGTACTCTGCCTTGGAGAGAGATAAAGTAGACAGACTCTAGTAGCTGGCTTAGATCATACTTGATCATTTATATAAGCTTGTCAATTTGAATGCATATCAGTATACTGTGTACAATGCTTGTTATATCTTCTGTTTTTCACCATTGTCAATTATTGCCTACCCTCATTAATATTAATCTTACTAACACTCTTATCATCATCATTGGCCGGTTCACCGCAACTTTGGTGTAGATAAGGCAGCAGATGTGATCACCCTCACTATCCTGCCGCATATAGCTTAATGACTGCTTTATCAAGAAAAGAATTGTTAAAATGTCACCAATGCCAAAAATAATAGTAACATAATTAGCTGACATGTAACAGGGGTGTAGCACTTTAAATATGTACTACATCCATTGTCATCCCTTTGGGTGGATAAATGCATTTACTGTACTACAAATATTAGTTATACAATGGCGTCCAAAAGTATTCAATTCCTGAAAAAGCAAACAGATTTGTCTGTATTAAAAATGACTCAGTTTGTTTCAGACAGTATTTTTATTGCGAACCAGGAGGCTCTTAAAGTACATTTTCAAACTTAAAACTGAAAGATGCTGATTGCGTAATTATTCAGCCCTCACAGACTAGTACGTGGTAGAACTATCTTTTGCTACAATAACAGCTTTCAGTTTGTTGGGTACATCTCTACCTGATTTACATACCATTTGAGAATGATTTTTGCCCATTTCTTGCATATTTGCAAGTTGCTACAGACTCTCAATTGAATTGTGAGCCTGACTGACTTGGCCATTGTAGAACAGTCTTAGCCATGGAACTCAGTTGCTCCTTCAAAGTGACATTTGACCTCTCTGTGGCTTCCCTCACAAGTCTTGCCCTGATGGTAAGCTTTGAGAGGCAGGCTGTCTAGGCAGCGCCTACGTGGTATGATGCCACTGCCATTTTCTCACAATTGATCCAACAATGCTCACTGGGATATCCATGAAGTTGGATATTATTTTTTAACCTTTTCCTATATTGTGTGTCTAGAACTTTATTTTACATTTTCGTAGACTCATCTTTAGTCTTAATTTTTACAGCTTTCCTTCACATTTACATTGTAACACGCATTTGTCAGGGCAGTATCTTTCATCTGTGTAAACTTTGAACTTTCAGAGTGTATGTGTTGAGTACTTATGCAAGTAGCATTTTTCATTTAATGAATTATGTGTTTAAACATGTATTTTAGCATCTTGCACTTTGCAATTAAAATACTGTCTGGACAATCTGTGTAAATGTTATTTGTAATACAGACAAATCTGTTGACTTTTTTAGAGATTGAATACTTTTGCAAGCCGCTGTAAATAAAATTTTAAAGCTTTTCTCATGCATTCTGTGAAACAGACGAGATAATATTCCATCCTGGTGGAAGATAAGCTACAAAATAACCAAATTATTCTGTCTCTGTAAACATGGTCAGAGTATTTCCTGTGCAATATGGTAAGTTAAAATGGGCACAGATGTTTCTTGACAGTGTTTTGGACAGACCATGAGATTTTATGCATAGTGAGTTTAAGCACATGAGTAAAACTGGAGATGTGTGTTAATGTATTTAACTCAACTGGAGAGGTAGCAGCAATATATGAGCCGTTGTCAAATATAACATTTCCAGTCATTAGTTGTCTGGAATACAACCAGTGCTCAGTTCTGTGATTTATACAAGATAAGTATGTTGCTCGCTGTATAGCTGCGACTTTTGGTCCAAACTGAGTCAGCGTAATATGTAATGGTAACACTTCACTTGTCCTAATTTTTAAAAGTGTTAAATCCAAGGGTAATGAAATAGACTGTGATGACAATGTTAATGATAGTGGTGGTGTTGACAATGAATAACCTATGGCCTGAGCGTTTTGGACACTGTAGATAGAACAACCCAGTCATTAGTGGAAAACATATATTAATTCAGGCCATACCCAATCATATCTGTTGTAGCATTAACCCAGGGATGGTCAGACTTTTTCAACTTGGTGATCTACTCTAAAGGCCCAAAATATTTTCTGATCTACCATGGTACTTAGGGCCTAATTCAGACCTGGTCGCTGCAACGGCAGCAATCGCAGGCTGAAGCCCGATGTCTTGTGTGCACACGCATCGGCCGCACTGCACGTGCGCACACAGTGAGATGCGAAAACACCTTACTGGTGCGATCACCTCTGCCTGATTGACAGGCAAAGGCGGGAGGGGTGTGCCAGCGGCATTCGGACGGTATTGGGGGGCATGTTCCGGACAACTCAGGAGTGCCCGCACCGTTGCTGGGGTGGGCCGCGGCAGCTGCTGCTACCCAAAACATGGCAGCTGCCTGCCTTCGCAGCTATTCGCCAGTGGGGGAGGGGGGGGGGGGAGGGGGCAGGGAGCTACCTCTGTGGGGAAGGGGGGGTTGGGGGCTTATGCTGGGCGTCACCCTGCATGTCAGAGATTGTGATCGTACATGTGCTATTTTTAGCACATCTACAATCAGCTCTGGAACACCCCCTTAATGCAATACTTTTTAGCATACCTACCAACTTTTTTAAAATGCAAGTAAGCACATTTGCACGCAAAAAGGGGGTACAATCTTGTGGCAAGTGGATTGTTACTGTCCCATCAGAATTGAGACATTTGGCATGTATGCTGCTCGGGCTCTGAGTCAATAAAAGGTAAACTAACAAACCATCAATTTTAACATAATTAAAAGGTATATGTAGCTGGATAATATACTAAACACCGTCATATACTCAGAGGAAAAGAATACAGCAGGTTTGTAGAAGCACTCCACGCCCTGTATAGTATGGGTTGGGGCTGGGTGACCAGTGGTGGGGATCCTGGCAGTCAGCATACCGACTACGGGATCCCAGCCGCAGAATGCTGGGTGGGGCAAGCACAACAAAGCCCCTTGCGGGCTCGTTGCACTCGCCACAGGATCTGTTCCCACTCTATGGGTGTCATGGACACCTACGAGTGTGAATAGTCCCTGGTAGTCGGCATGCCGACTGTAGGGCTTTTGATCGCTCGGGATCCCGGCGTCAGCATGGCGATCACCGGGGATCCCGCGCGCCGGTCACAAGACCGGATTCCATATAGTACATTATACGGCTTACAAGGACATTGTATCTTAGAAGGCATGACCAAAACAATTTCAGTACCCAAACCACAATAACAATATAGCTGCAAAACAGCTACAGTATCTGTATGCAGATGCTGTTCATATAAACCGCCAGAATCGCCAGGTTACACTCTTTGTCCAGAGCTGGATTAAGGCTCTCTGTGGCCTCCAATACCAGTAGAGTCAGTAATTAATCTAATAACAATAAACGTTATTCAACATTATTCATTTAAATAAGTTAATATCACGTTAAAAAAACCACCTGGTTCATTTCATTCTTCTTTCTCTGTTGTTCTTACTCTTGGTTTCTTTCTTTT
The DNA here is from genome assembly GCF_028390025.1 of Pseudophryne corroboree. Taxonomy (NCBI): domain Eukaryota; kingdom Metazoa; phylum Chordata; class Amphibia; order Anura; family Myobatrachidae; genus Pseudophryne; species Pseudophryne corroboree. The sequence goes on along the minus strand of NC_086444.1, from coordinate 218,178,073 downwards.
TTTTTTGCCTCTAACAGTAACTGGTCTATTCTCTTTATTCTTATTTTTTTATCCCCCTGGATTCAAGAGTGGGCTTTTTCTGTCTCTGTTTATATGGGACTCTTCTAGTGAGAGAGGCTCCCATGTTGTGTGAGACATTTTAAGTAGATTTACTAATTTGGAAGCCTTCTATTGTGAATGAGGCTCATATTTATTTAGATTAATAATTTTTTTTTAAAAGGCTGTGACAGTGGGTCTATTGTGGCCACTACAATGAACTTGGGAGACATTAGTGGTACGGCTTCTAATTTTAATGCAGCTTTGTCAGTTAAATTCACATCCACTAGGAGGCAGCCTAAAACACCCTGAGGTGGTCCCATGCAAGGGGCATATGCTCCCTTCCTGGTCCAGCCTGCCTTGAACGCCCACACCTAGGTGTGGTGCAGAATGAATGGGAGGAATGGATGGATTTTTGTGGAATGCTGTTACATGTGACAGCCTCAGCCAATAAGAATCAGCCTGTTTCTTATTGGGTATTGCTGTCACACATGACAACCAACAGGAATAGCGCCAGCTTCAGCGATGCAAGCCAATAAGAATCCTCCAGATTTTTTTGGGCTGCCGCACATCACCTTCTGCAGCTAATCACCATTTTCAGATAGAGTTTCTGCAATCGACCAGTAGATCACGATCAACATAGTAGAAAGTACTGCATAAACCTAAGTAATAATGACAGGGTTGCCACCATCACAACATGCCTTTTGATGGCATGAAGCATGTTGCAAGGTAACCATTTGATGCTTTAACACAGAAATGTTGCGAATGTACAAAGGAGCCTCTAGAAGAGGTGTCCACATCTGATTAGATGTAAATAAATATTGGATGAGACATCGAAAAGAGCATTAGTCTGCAACCCCATCAAGGCAGTAGATAAATAATATAACAATCACATAGAGAACCAGCAGGGAGAATACGACAAAAGTAACATAAATGCATTTATTAAGTATACTAATGTACACTAGACATATAGGAAAAGGAACTTTTGCATATTACTGTAAATAAGCAATAATAGGCATGGTATATACAAATCATTGTTGTAAAGAGCATAAATGAAGCAATTGATAAGGATGAACGTGGACCTGGTGGGAGCAGAAAAGAAGACAGGAGGAGAGAGGACTTTGGTCAGGAGATCTTACAATGCAATGTGGAGGAAAAGGCAGGGATGAGTAGGGCACGAGTGCAGGGTAAGAATTTGGGCAGAGAGAGGCTGGACTATCAAGGATGAAATTGGATGGAAGGCTGAAAGGTTTTGATGAATAATATTTGATCAGCATGAGAGAAGTCTTGGAAGCAGAAATTGGATGCGGTTATCATGTTTCAGTTTAGGTGCCTTCATTAGCAGATCAGACATGGCAATATACGGATATGTCCTCTTACATCCGTGCTGCAGTCACACTAAACAGCTCTTGAAGTCGCCCCATGCCGTGGCGGGACTCAGTAGGGCAGAGCATCTTTTTTGCATTTTTTCAGTGAAAATGCGTCTCAGACACAAAGTAATTGCGGCTCTATCTGCATCCGAAATGCCACGTTACAGTGTTTTCCATTAAAAGACTAGCATAGCGTTATATATGCTAATACAGTTGCAGTCACACACAGAATATGGGCATACTGCATATAATATTAATCAGCAGAAGCTGCTTGTGTGACATATTACATTACTTTGCGTCTAAGATGCATTTTTTTCATGGAAAAAAATGCAAAAAAGACACTGCGCTACTGAGTCACACGGCACTCGCATTATGTGTAACTCGACTTGTAGCACATGGAGCAAAGATGTAAGAGAACACAGCTGTAGAATGTGGGATCAAATAAGAATTTACTCACAGGTAATTCTATTTCTCGTAGTCCGTAGTGGATGCTGGGAACTCCGTAAGGACCATGGGGAATAGCGGGCTCCGAAGGAGACTGGGCACTCTAAGAAAGAATTAGGACTACCTGGTGTGCACTGGCTCCTCCCTCTATGCCCCTCCTCCAGACCTCAGTTAGGGAAACTGTGCCCGGAAGAGCTGACACAATAAGGAAGGGATTTGGAATCCCGGGTAAGACTCATACCAGCCACACCAATCACACCGTACAACTCGTGATACTATATCCAGTTAACAGTATGAACAACAACTGAGCCTCACGAACAGATGGCTCATAACAATAACCCTTTAGTTAGGCAATAACTATATACAAGTATTGCAGACAATCCGCACTTGGGATGGGCGCCCAGCATCCACTACGGACTACGAGAAATAGAATTACCGGTGAGTAAATTCTTATTTTCTCTGACGTCCTAGTGGATGCTAGGAACTCCGTAAGGACCATGGGGATTATACCAAAGCTCCCAAACGGGCGGGAGAGTGCGGATGACTCTGCAGCACCGAATGAGCAAACTCAAGGTCCTCCTCAGCCAGGGTATCAAACTTGTAGAATTTTGCAAATGTGTTTGAACCCGACCAAGTAGCAGCTCGGCAAAGTTGTAAAGCCGAGACCCCTCGGGCAGCCGCCCAAGAAGAGCCCACTTTCCTTGTGGAATGGGCTTTTACAGATTTAGGATGCGGCAGTCCAGCCGCAGAATGTGCAAGTTGAATCGTGCTACAGATCCAGCGAGCAATAGTCTGGTTAGAAGCAGGAGCACCCAGCTTGTTGGGTGCATACAGGATAAACAGCGAGTCAGTTTTCCTGACTCCAGCCGTCCTGGAAACATATATTTTCAGGACCCTGACTACGTCCAGTAACTTGGAATCCTCCAAGTCCCGAGTAGCCACAGGCACCACAATAGGTTGGTTCACATGAAAAGCTGAAACCACCTTAGGAAGGAATTGGGAACGAGTCCTCAATTCCGCCCTATCCATATGAAAAATCAGATAAGGGCTTTTACATGACAAAGCCGCCAATTCTGATACACGCCTGGCCGACGCCAAGGCCAACAGCATGACCACTTTCCACGTGAGGTATTTTAGCTCCACGGTTTTAAGTGGCTCAAACCAATGCAACTTTAGGAAATCCAACACCACGTTGAGATCCCACGGTGCCACTGGAGGCACAAAAGGGGGCTGAATATGCAGCACTCCTTTAACAAAAGTCTGAACTTCAGGCAGTGAAGCCAGTTCTTTTTGGAAGAAAATCGACAGAGCCGAGATCTGGACCTTAATGGAACCCAATTTTAGGCCCATAGTCACTCCTGACTGTAGGAAGTGCAGAAATCGACCGAGCTGAAATTCCTCCGTTGGGGCCTTCCTGGCCTCACACCAAGCAACATATTTTCGCCATATGCGGTGATAATGTCTTACGGTCACATCTTTCCTAGCTTTAATCAGCGTAGGAATGACTTCCTCCGGAATGCCCTTTTCTTTTAGGATCCGGTGTTCAACCCCCATGCCGTCAAACGCAGCCGCGGTAAGTCTTGGAACAGACAGGGCCCCTGCTGCAGCAGGTCCTGTCTGAGCGGCAGAGGCCATGGGTCCTCTGAGATCATTTCTTGAAGTTCTGGGTACCAAGCTCTTCTTGGCCAATCCGGAACCACAAGTATAGTTCTTACTCCTCTCCTTCTTATTATTCTCAGTACCTTGGGTATGAGAGGCAGAGGAGGGAACACATAAACCGACTGGTACACCCACGGTGTCACTAGAGCGTCCACAGCTATCGCCTGAGGGTCCCTTGACCTGGCGCAATATCTTTTTAGCTTTATGTTGAGGCGGGACGCCATCATGTCCACCTGTGGCCTTTCCCAACGGTGTACAATCATTTGGAAGACTTCTGGATGAAGTCCCCACTCTCCCGGGTGGAGGTCGTGCCTGCTGAGAAAGTCTGCTTCCCAGTTGTCCACTCCAGGAATGAACACTGCTGACAGTGCTAACACATGATTTTCCGCCCATCGGAGAATCCTTGTGGCTTCTGCCATCGCCATCCTGCTTCTTGTGCCGCCCTGACGGTTTACATGGGCGACCGCCGTGATGTTGTCTGACTGGATCAGCACCGGCTGGTGTTGAAGCAGGGGTCTTGCCTGACTTAGGGCATTGTAAATGGCCCTTAGTTCCAGAATATTTATGTGTAGGGAAGTCTCCTGACTCGTCCATAGTCCTTGGAAGTTTCTTCCCTGTGTGACTGCCCCCCAACCTCGAAGGCTGGCATCCGTGGTCACCAGGACCCAGTCCTGTATGCCGAATCTGCGGCCCTCTAGAAGATGAGCACTCTGCAGCCACCACAACAGCGACACCCTGGTCCTTGGAGACAGGGTTATCAGCCGATGCATCTGAAGATGCGATCCGGACCACTTGTCCAACAGATCTCACTGAAAGATCCTTGCATGGAACCTTCCGAATGGAATTGTTTCGTAAGAAGCTACCATCTTTCCCAGGACTCGCGTGCAGTGGTGCACCGACACCTGTTTTGGTTTTAGGAGGTCTCTGACTAGAGATGACAACTCCTTGGCCTTCTCCTCCGGGAGAAACACCTTTTTCTGTTCTGTGTCCAGAACCATCCCCAGGAACAGTAGACGCGTTGTAGGAACCAGCTGCGACTTTGGAATATTCAGGATCCAGCCGTGCTGTTGTAGCACTTCCCGAGCTAGTGCTACTCCGATCAACAACTGTTCCCTGGACCTCGCCTTTATAAGGAGATCGTCCAAGTACGGGATAATTATAACTCCCTTTTTTCGATGGAGTATCATCATTTTGGCCATTACCTTGGTAAATACCCTCGGTGCCGTGGACAGACCAAACGGCAACGTCTGGAATTGGTAATGACAGTCCTGTACCACAAATCTGAGGTACTCCTGGTGAGGAGGGTAAATGGGGACATGCAGGTAAGCATCCTTGATGTCCAGTGATACCATGTAATCCCCTTCGTCCAGGCTTGCAATAACCGCCATGAGCGATTCCATTTTGAACTTGAACCTTCTTATATAAGTGTTCAAGGATTTCAAATTTAAAATGGGTCTCACCGAACCGTCCGGTTTCGGTACCACAAACATTGTGGAATAGTAACCCCGTCCCTGTTGAAGGAGGGGTACTTTGGTTATCACCTGCTGGGAGTACAGCTTGTGAATCGCCTCCAGCACCGCCTCCCTGTCTGGGGGAGTAGTTGGCAAGGCTGATTTGAGGAAACGGCGAGGGGGAGACGTCTCGAATTCCAGCTTGTACCCCTGAGATACCACTTGTAGAATCCAGGGATCCACCCGTGAGCGAACCCACTGGTCGCTGAAGTTCCGGAGACGGGCCCCCACCGCACCTGGCTCCACCTGTGGAGCCCCAGCGTCATGCGGTGGACTTAGAGGAAGCGGGAGAGGACTTTTGTTCCTGGGAACTTGCTGTTTGGTGCAGCTTTTCCCCCTACCTCTGCCTCTGGGCAGAAAGGACGCGCCTTTAACCCGCTTGCCTTTCTGGGGCCGAAAGGACTGTACCTGATAATACGGTGCTTTCTTTGGCTGTGAGAGAACATGGGGTAAAAATGTCGACTCCCCAGCCGTCGCTGTGGAAACAAGGTCCGAGAGACCATCCCCAAACAATTCCTCACCCTTGTAAGGCAAAACCTCCATGTGCCTTTTAGAATCCGCATCACCTGTCCACTGCCGAGTCCATAATACTCTCCTGGCAGAAATGGACATTGCATTTATTCTAGATGCCAGTTGGCAAATATCCCTCTGTGCATCTCTCATGTATAAGACTACGTCTTTAATATGCTCTACAGTTAGCAATATAGTGTCCCTGTCAAGGGTATCAATGTTATCAGACAGGGAATCTGACCACGCAGCTGCAGCACTGCACATCCATGCTGAAGCAATAGCCGGTCTCAGTATAATACCTGAGTGTGTATATACAGACTTCAGGATAGCCTCCTGCTTTCTATCCGCAGGCTCCTTTAGGGCGGCCGTATCCGGAGACGGTAGTGCCACCTTCTTTGACAAGCGTGTGAGCGCTTTATCCACCCTAGGGGATGTCTCCCAACGTATCCTATCCTCTGGCGGGAAAGGGTACGCCCTTAGTAACTTTTTGGAAATTACCAGTTTCTTATCGGGGGAAACCCACGCTTCATCACACACTTCATTTAACTCTTCAGAAGGGGGAAAAACCACAGGTTGCTCTTTCTCCCCAAACATAATACCCTTTTTTGTGGTACCAGGGTTAATGTCAGAAATGTGCAACACATTTTTCATTGCCGTAATCATGTAACAGATGGCCCTATTGGAATGTACACTAGTCTCATCGTCGTCGACACTGGAGTCAGTATCCGTGTCGACATCTGTGTCTGCCATCTGAGGTAACGGGCGTTTTTGAGCCCCTGATGGCTTTTGAGACGCCTGGGCAGGCACGGACTGAGAAGCCGGCTGTCCCACATCTGCTATGTCATCAAACCTCTTATGTAAGGAGTTGACACTGTCACGTAATTCCTTCCACATATCCATCCACTCAGGTGTCGACCCCGCAGGGGGTGACATCACATTTATCGGCACCTGCTCCGCCTCCACATAAGCCTCCTCATCAAACATGTCGACACAGCCGTACCGACACTCCGCACACACACAGGGAATGCTCTGACTGAGGACAGGACCCCACAAAGTCCTTTGGGGAGACAGAGAGAGAGTATGCCAGCACACACCACAGCGCTATAAATCACAGGGATGTACACTATAATGAGTGGTTTTTCCCCTATAGCAGCTATATATATATACATATAGTATTTGCGCCTAAATTTAGTGCCCCCCCTCTCTTTTTTACCCTATTGAGCCTGGAAACTGCAGGGGAGAGCCTGGGGAGCGTCCTTCCAGCGGAGCTGTGAGAGGAAATGGCGCCAGTGTGCTGAGGGAGATAGCCCCGTCCCCTTCACGGCGGACTTCTTCCGCTTTTTTTTTATGGATATATGGCAGGGGATTTTACACATATATAGTCTTAATGACTATATTATGTGTATTTTTTGCCAATGTAAGGTAATCTTATTGCAGCCCAGGGCGCCCCCCCCAGCGCCCTGCACCCATCAGTGACCGGAGTGTGAGGTGTGCATGGGGAGCAATAGCGCACAGCTGCAGTGCTGTGCGCTACCTTAATGAAGACCGGAGTCTTCAGCCGCCGATTTCCTGGACGTTCTTCTTGCTTCTGGCTCTGCAAGGGGGACGGCGGCGCGGCTCCGGGACCGGACGACCGAGGCTGGGCCTGTGTTCGATCCCTCTGGAGCTAATGGTGTCCAGTAGCCTAGAAGCCCAAGCTAGCTGCAAGCAGGTAGGTTCACTTCTCTCCCCTAAGTCCCTCGTAGCAGTGAGTCTGTTGCCAGCAGATCTCACTGAAAATAAAAAACCTAAATATACTTTCTTTTCTAGAAGCTCAGGAGAGCCCCTAGTGTGCATCCAGCTCGAGCCGGGCACAGATTCTAACTGAGGTCTGGAGGAGGGGCATAGAGGGAGGAGCCAGTGCACACCAGGTAGTCCTAATTCTTTCTTAGAGTGCCCAGTCTCCTTTGGAGCCCGCTATTCCCCATGGTCCTTACGGAGTTCCCAGCATCCACTAGGACGTCAGAGAAAATAACAGAGTTGGGAGGCAAAAATGGAATGACGTGAGAAAATCAGTCTCACCACAGCACTGAGAAGTGATTGAAGGTGGGAGTGGTGAGTAAGGGGGAGGCCATATAGAAGGATGTTGCAGTAGACAACTTAGGAGGTAATGAAAGAGGGGATGAGAGATTTGAAGGTGTCATGGGTAAGGAAAGATCATGAGCTGCAATGTTTTGAAAGCAAGTGCAACTTGTTTAGGTAACAGTTAATGCAGGGAAATAAGGAGAGGGTGGAGTAGACAGAAGAGTAATGTTTTTTTTTATGGAGAGAGCCCTTGTGAGGTCTGGATACTCTAGAGGGAGGGAAGATAAAGAGATCAGTTCATCAGTATTAGATGGAGAGGTGGGGAAGGAGAGGACAGAATCATTGGTGCTGTGTATATTTGGTAATGGAGACTGAAGGAGTTGATCAGTTCCCAAAGTGAGGAGACATGCAGTGAGAAAAGTGAGGGCCAAGCACAGAGCATTGTGTGACCCCAATGGGAAAGGAGGAGCTGGAGATAGAAATAAGTAAGTAAGATAGAATAGGGCTATGAAGGAGATTGAGGGAAAACATATCAGAAAGTGTTCAATTAAATATCATCCCAATAATATAAGTGCAATTATTAATAAGTATGCGTTTACAAAAAAACAACACAAGTTGACCTCACTATGGGGTATATTCAATTAGCAGTGATAACAGACTTTTCACGTGAAAAGTCCGGTTTTCGGGTGAAAAAACGGACTTTTCACGTGAAACGCAATTACATGCTATTCAATTATCCTGGAAAATTTATCGGTGATCATTTTTTCACTAATTTCACTTCACCTTCTCTGAAGCAGGTGAAAAGTTGGGAAAAGTCACTATTTTAAGGTAAAAATCTTTGGATATGGTACAGAACTCCTGGGACACCCCCCTTAATGACTAATTAGGCACGTTGAAGTTTTTAATATTTTTTAATTGGCCAATAATGACATGTCATTTTTGGGGTGAAAAAGTAAAAAGTCATGGAAATTGGGGTTCAAGGTATGGGACAGGTATATTGGGGTGCTTTATGAGTGGGACAGGTGTTTTTTAGGCTTGCAGATGGGAGTAATCGGTCTGTTTCTACTTTTTTTTAAAGGACCCTAAAATGACCCAAATATATACTTATACCCATTTTCATGTACCCAAAATTTAATGAGAGCATTTATTTTGCTCAAAAAAAATTGCTTTCTATAATTTTTTTGCATTTTTAAAAAAATGCATATAACAGCCATTTCACACAATTTAAGTCCCCAAAAACGCTCTAATGTGATCTCTAATACACTTCTCTTCTGTTTTCCTATGTTAGTTTAGCATTTTTTGGGGTACAGGCTGATTTCCCCATTTTCACCTGCACTTTTCACTGCAAGAATTTTCACGTGAAACCCGGTCGGAATTGAATAGGTCGAAAAACGGGCGCAAAATTGCCGCGAATTTGCGGATAATTGAATATCCCCCTATAACTTTATACTGATTTCAACAATAAACAAAATTAAATTTTTATTAAGTAATTCAAGAAATATCCATAGAACATAGGGATCCAGTATGATATACCAGCAGATGGGATGACGGATGTCAATATACCGACAGCGGCATCCCATCTGCCTCAATACCGTCAGCAAGGCTGCGAGTCCCCTTGCGGGCATGGTGGTGAGCTTTGCTCACCCCAGGTTCTATTCCCACTCGGTTGGTTGCGTGGACCCACTAACCAAGTGGGAATTAGGGACGAGTGTTGGTATGTCGGCTGTCAAGAATCCGGTGTCGGGCTCATGACAGCCAGGATCCCGACCACTGGCATTTTGACTGCATCCGGAACTTAGATAACCAATAAGCAACACGGTAAACCTCGAGCCAACAAAAGGACAGCGCATTACTTTTAAATCTCAATAATAAAGTAAAATAATACATTTAATCAATGGATGAGACACCTATCTGTAATCAGCTAGTATTTCAAACAATCAGTACAATCTATAAACAAACAAATATGACAACAAAGCAGGAAAGAAATGGGGGATGCAACCGATAGCTCGGAAGGCCACATGCAGCCCTGGTGCTGCCTGTTGCCCATCATTGGCATAGATAGCACTAATAGGCACTAGTATAATACAATACACAGTCCAGACAGACTAATCCAGCAAGCCGTAATTACATTCATACATCTACTGCAATTGTATGAGATGAAAAATTAAGATCTATAACAAATATAGCGGCAATTGGTGTAACAAGAACTAGAATAATACACATAACTTAGGAGCTGCAGCGACCAATATTCTTAAAACACCTCTATAGAAATGATATAAATATATCTAGCAACCATCAATGATTTGCCACATATAGTTGATGGTTTTGCCATTGATGGCAGAAGTCCGATTAGTCTCTCCTATTGATGGCAGAGATGCGCCAATGTTTTTTTTCCTGGTGCAAATTGCTTAGCCTCGCTCACCAGTGCCTTCCGTTCCATGATTGATCCAATTCCATCCCATGGCACAAAGCAGAGATACCCATAGATGGTTTCAACCATCAATGTGTTCTTATCAATGGGTTTACTACCACTGATGGAAAACACACCATGATTGAAGACTGATAATGGTCCATTCGGCGGCCATCCCTACACGGGGAGCTACTCCTTCCAGCAGAAATCTTCTTTGTTTAGAGCAGCTTTTATGACCACAGTAGGTCTCCTGCACAGTCTTGTAGTTTTAATGGGATCAGTATGATATCCCGGCTGTCGCTCGCTATGCTTTGGGCCCAGGTGGTGGCGTGGACCACCAAACAAGTGGGTATTCCAGCCTGTATTTCCCAGGGTGTCGGGATTCCGGCGTCGGTATCCTGACAGCCAGGATCCTGACAGCTGGTAAATTGACTGCCTCTCGTTTTAAGTACAGAAGTTGCAGAGGCAAGATCGAGAGGGGCCTTAACCTTCACCTCCAGACTCCAATGAGACATACAGCAACCCTATTGGTCTCTAATAGAGTCCCATGCGCAACACCTACCCCCACCTCAGCCCCCATAACATGTGCCCCACTTATCTCACCCATGTTATGCCACTGTTGTTTATTCCTTTTTATATACATTTTTCCATACATTGATTAATTATATTTTTTTATGTGTTCTCTTTCAGAATTATAATAATTATTATCCTTTATTTATATGGCGCCACAAGGGTTCTGCAGCGTACATAAACAAATATACAAAACAAGAAAAGTGACTTACAGTACAAGACATTGCAGGACAAGTACAGTACATGATATATAACATTGCTGCATTAGTGGTCATAACCAGCAGTGCAAGTGGGCGGGTACGGGTGGGTACAGCGTACCCTTAAGAATTTAGCCGTGGGTACGCCGTACCCACTGTCGACGGGCCGCCGCTCACTACCTACCTCCGCTGCTCACCACCGCTGCTGCATGAGGGGAGGAGAGCACAACGTTTGCCTCTCCTGCCCCTCAGTGTCTTCCTTCAATTCAGCGCCGGCCCATGAGCCAATCAGAGCTCGCCGACCGGCAGCCAAGGCGCGCTGTGCCCTCAGTGTCCCTCCTTACAGCAGGGAGGGTTAGTGACAACAGATTGACATGCGGACGCTCGTCCGCATGTCAATCTGCTCTAAATCAGTGGCAGCGCCCCCGCAGCCCCTCGCCCCCAAGCCACCGCGAGGGCTGCGGGGGCAGTAGTTACGCCACTGGGGTGATTGTTGCTTCTCAAAGAAATCATTATTAGACAAAAAAAAAACTTGAATCAGTGAGGATAGTTATATTTATATTACGGTAATCTATCGCTGACAGAACTAGGTAATTCGTATGGGCAGGAGAAAGAGTTCACATAGAATTTTCTCATGTACAGTGGGACTTCTGTCTTCTACATGATAGGATGGAAGCCCTGTGCAAAGAGGGACAAGAGGTCTTGTGTATCTGGCACTGTGAGGCAATGTATATCTGGCACTCTGGGGTCATTTGTGTATCTGGCACAGTGAGGCAATGTATATCTGGCACTGTGGGGCAATGTATATCTGACATAGTGGCAGCATTTGAGTATCTGGCACTGTGAGGCAATGTATATCTGGCACTCTGGGGTCATTTGTGTATCTGGCACAGTGAGGCAATTTATATCTGGCACTGTGGGGCAATGTATATCTGACACTGTGGGGCAACGTGTATCTGGCACTGTTGGGGTCATATGTGTATCTGCCCATTCCCCCATATGTGTATCACGCCCCCATTTTCATTGGCAACGCCCCATGTGGCTTTTGGCCACACCCATTTTTGGCCGCGCGCACACAGTACCTATAAGACATTTTTTATACTTGCACCACTGGTCATAACACTAAAATAAGCATCAGGGCGGCAGAAACCAAGGGTTATGTGCCATGGTAGGGAGTATGGAGTAGATGATAGTCTAAGTAAGAGAAGGAAAAACATATGAGGGGAGAGGGCCCTGCTCGTAGGAGCTTACATTCTAAAAGGGAGGGGCAGATAGGGGTGACTCAAATGGGGTAAACGGTGAGCATGGAACGGAGGGTTAGTATGAAAAACGGCTAATATATCATTTATAAAAGTGAGAAAACTTAACTTGTTCTTTAAGTAAATTATTTTGGATATGGACGAATTAATAGAATTTTTACATATTATATGGAGTAAATTGAATGATTTCCTAAGAGTATATATATACAGGGTTGGACTGATCCACAGGGGTACAGGGGAAACCACCGGTGGGCCCCACTAACTGGGGCCCCACACCTCCTCCAGGGATCAGGTTCCAGACTGTGCATTAATTATACATTATAAATATATTACCTTATACTGCACAGAACTATGATGTATCGACAGTGCATTCCTGTTATTAATCTGATACATTATTATGCATGTACTAGCAGTGTTTACTATATATATTTATGTGGTGGCTGGCCACACCCACTGTGGAGACTAGCCACACCCCTGCACATGGACCCCCTACCACTGCATTCCCCCGGTAGGCCCTTCATGTCATGTATATATATATATATATATATATATATATATATATATATACAGTATATATGAGATATTATGTACATAAAATATTTCACATTCGCCATGTCAATTCACCTATCTCTGTTATCCACTATTCATACTGTTATATCTGTTTTCAAGATACATCTTTATTAAAATTTTGATTGAAGTCTGGCTTAGTACTGACACACAAATGTCCCTTACATTGGATGGAATCACTGTTCAGTAGTAAAGCCTGTAATATCAAGCTCCTGCCATTAGATGGCACAGGTATCATATACATGACACAAATGCTGTATATTCTCATTTTATTCTTGCATGTACATTGATTACTTTCAGATGTCATGTTGCTAACTAACATTGTTGTAATGATTTTGTGCAGTACAGTTAATTAACGAATTGGCCACTAACCCTTTGCTAAAAGCATGTCAGAGGACGTGTAAGTTCTGAATAACAAAAGGGAAGGTTCAACTATTATAATTTAGTCATTAGAATGTTTTGGCTTTTTGTGTTTAATTGGACATTATATTACCAATTATAAATATTTAATGCATTCATCCAAGTACTTATTTTTCTCTCACACTGCATTGTTAATATGTAAAACTCCTTCTGACTGCAAATAACTGATAAATCCAATTCGTAAATAATGTAAATTGTAATGATAGCTGACATGCCGACAGATAGATAGATAGATAGATAGATAGATAGATAGATAGATAGATAGATAGATAGATAGATAGATAGATAGATAGATAGATAGATAGATAGATAGATAGATAACTATACTCTATATAGACTAATGGCCTAAATTTAATTTAGTTGTGTTTATATAGAAATGTGCTGGTGGGCATTAAGGCTATATAACTCAAAAGCATTGAAGTAGTAATTACTGTAATGCTACCTTTACATTCACTAATTATCTCTGCTGCCAACTGACACGTACTGGAGCTGCTAAAGCAATTAACTGATTTGGTGAATAGATAGGAATGGGTTTACCCTGTCCATTACTGAAGTTCTTTATGAATCACAATAGATGCTGCTTATCTCAAATACAGTATGTATGTTCCCAGTTATTTTTCAGCTTGGACAGCTCATTTACCCTTGTATACCACTGTATTTGGTGCAGTCTACCAGAATAGTATACTACTAATATACCGATAGTATAAAATGTGACAGCTGTCATTTCATTTAACGAGACTAGTGTGTTATGTAATAGGTTCCTAGATTACAGAACCAATAAGATTATAGCAAATTTTCCTCTAAATTTAAGTTAGCAGTATCAGTTTAAAGGCTGGTTTTGCCTTATAACTGATTGCCACTTTAAATTTAGCAGGAGATACACTAAAATAACTGTTGGTCCCATAATCCGGAACCTATTACATAACCCCCTACAGAATGTCTCAGAATAAAGGTCTCTGCTTCTGGCCTTCAGTGAAATATTTGCATTCTATGGGGCAAATTTACTAAGATGGGGGTTCTATTGAAGATGGGATGTTGCCCATAGCAACCAATCAGATTGCAGGTATTATCTTCTAGAAGGTGCTATATAAATGAGAAGCAGAATCTGACCCCAGCTTAAATAGAACTCCCATCTTTGTAAATTTACCCCTACAGTAAGTGTATATACACTTCTACAATGCTTTAAATTGCAGATGTCAAGAGTTGTTTATATTACGTTGATGAGGAATTGTGGACAGATGCAGATTTAGACCTCATGGGGCTCTAAGCAAGACACCAATTTGGGGCCCCCCTTCCTCAAACAATCCACAATACTACATTCTTCACTAGCATGATCCTATGCCCCCAGAGACTGTCCACCACAGCCCCCAACTCCCCCGGATAGTGGAAGGTGAACTACTGCACATACTGCTAAAAGCTGTTGTTAACTATTATTGCTGATCAGCTGTGCAGTATGAACAGTATGCAGTACACTATTGGGTCTAGGGAACACAAAATAGATCTCAGAGTTAAACAAAAATGTAACTGTCCCAGCAATAACTGGAGCTGGAATGTCAATTTAAGTTGCAACAAGCAAACAGCAGCTGTAATAGCAGGGGGAACAGGAGTGACTTGTAAATGGTAAGGTAAAAACAAAATGTAATAAAACTTGACATTTTACATTAATTCAATGGTAGAACTCTCCCATTGTACACAATTCGCTTCTTGCCCCACCCTGTGAAGGGAGAATGAACAGGTCCTTAGGAGCTATACAGGAATTCCTGACATCCCCACATTATTTAATCCTGACATTGCTCACCCCCAGAGTGGTGGTATTTAGTATACCGGCTGTTGGGATCCCGGCGCTCAGTATACCGGCGCCGGAATCCCGACAGCCGGCATACCAACAACTACTCTCCCTCTTGGGGGTCCACAACCCCCCTGGAGGGAGAATAAATAGCGCGCACCACTGCGCCTGCAGCGTGGCGAGCGCAGCGAGCCCGCAAGGGGCTCATTTGCGCTCGCCCAGCTGTCGGTATGCCAGCGGTTGGGATCCCGGCGCCGGTATGCTGGTCGCCTGCATACCATACTTCACCCCTCCAGCCAGGGGCATTTTAAAAGAGGAGATGGTCTGTGTTCAGCATGCGCATAATGGTGTAAAAATACCTGTGGTCAGGCTCGGACTGGCCCACAGGGGTACAGGGGAAACCACCGGTGGGCCCCACTGCCTGGGGGCCCACCTCCTGCTCTAAGGATCAGTGTCCAGACTGTGCACTTGAATTATACATTATACATATGTTACCTTATACTGGACTATGGTGTATTTTCTACAGTGCATTGTGGTTATTAATCTGTTATTATTCTGGTACATCATTATGCATGCAGCAGCTGAATTTACTGTACATATTTATGAAGGGGCCCAAAAGTTGCACTCTCTAATGGTTAGTCAAACCAATGAGGTGGCAGGACACACACCCTCTGCAGACTGGCCACACCCCTAACATGTTCCCCTACCACTGCATTCCCCCCGGTGGGCCCTACATGCCCCAGTCCGACACTGCCTGTGTCTGGGATTTGTGCTCTACTGCTGCCACTGACGGGGACTCCGGAGAGGTGGGTATTACAGAAATGGGTGCAGCATGTGCGGTGTGGGCCCCGCTGGACTTTGGGGCCTGTGTGCACCACAAATACTGCACCCATTATAAATACGCCGGTGGCTCCAGTGGCAGCCCCACATTCTATAGTTAGAGGTACTATTATGTAACTCAGACCAAACTGATACGCTTTCCAATAAGGTGCAATATAAAGTGAAGGATGCTTGCTCTACTGTTAATTATGTTTGAAAAGGTCTAGAGGGTGATTGTTGCTTCTCAAAGAAATCATTATTAGACAAAAAAAAACCTTCTTGAATCAGTGAGAATAGTTATACTTATATTACGGTAATCTATCGCTGACAGAACTAGGTAATTCGTATGGGCAGGAGAAAGAGTTCACATAGAATTTTCTCATGTACAGTGGGACTTCTGTCTTCTACATGATAGGATGAAAGCCCTGTGCAAAGAGGGACAAGAGGTCTGGTCGTAGGCACCTCACAGACACATTGCATATCTCCAAAGAGTGGTAAGCAAGATGTGGACTCCACTATGCATCAAAAGCTCTCTCTGACTGTGACTGCCCTGAAAGTGGGCTTATTTCAAAACTCCTAGCCCCAAGCGACTGTCCACCGCAACCTCGAACCCTCCCCCAGGATAGTGACAGCTGAATGTTTGTGAATGACTGTCCACCGTATATACTCCCTCCGCCCCCTCCCCTCCCTCCCTTGTAACTTATCTTGCAAACTGTCTAGATGACAGTCTCACCAGCTCTTCTCGGCTACTCCCTCTGTGCGTATGATGTGAGAGGTCACAATCACACAGCACCACACAGACAATGGAGAACATACCGGTGTGTGGTAGGCACCCGACAGCAGTCACACTTCAGTCAATGTGCTGACAGTCTGCCAGGGCCTGGAAGAAAAAAACACTCCTTTAAACAGCTCTGTTCACACATCCCCTGATACCTGCCAGGCCCCAAGCGACTGCTTTGGCCACATAGCAATAAATTTGCCACTGATTGTGGACACCACAGCACCAGAAAGCACTGACTAGAAGATTCCCTCTCGGGGGTTAAGCATCGTACACAGGCGGCTGGTATAACATAGATGGTCAGAGGTCGATGTAATGTGTTTTCCCGTTGGTGGTGGTAAATTGATGGCTTTACAGTCTGGGGCCACGGCAGCCATCTTTCATTGCTAAATTCATGTGGAAAGTAAGGTCTGATCTGATGGGTAATCTCATTTTAGATTGTTTCCATTTCTTCTTTTTTCCAAAGTCAAAATTTCGAATAAAAAAATAAAAACTATCTGTTGTGTTCATATAGCATATAAATTGGTATTAGTGTACCACAAAGTTTTATGATGATTATTATTATTATTATCTATATTTGTATAGCTCCAACATGGTCTAATGTAAAGATTGATAAATACTGTACATGTTATAGTAATGTACAAGTTGCTGGAATTTGTGTGAATAATGTATGTATACTGTACAGTGGCATCACAACGAGGGTTCGATCTGCACCCAGGTGTCACCTGACGAGGGGTGAGACCAAACTGCCGGCTCCTACTCTGAGCTCCTGCTCTGTAACATTACATGCAGCTCCCAGCTCCTGTCACCGTGTAGAAGCCTGCACTGCAGATAAGGCAGTCTCTAGGGGCAGCCCGCATCTCCCGGCCCCATGGAGTGATGGAAACGGGGCTCTGGAAACTTAGCCATGCCCCCTCTTGTGAAGCCACACCTCCTTTTAGCGACACACGCGCATATGGACTACACTTGCCGCATCGGGTGCGAAATAGGTAAGTGACGCCACTAATACTGTATAAAGCATAGAAACTGAAAGATTAATGTTTACATTTCCCTGTTATATCACCCAGTAACTGCATCCATAATGACTTTAAAGAATTCCAAAGCACCGGTATTTCTGTCATTTCTATCTATCCCAGTAACAGCAATGTGTAACCTCGCTTCTTGCCTCTTATAAACAGTACACAAACATCTCTCTTACGTAACAGACCTTTTAATCCTCTTTATGTGCACATGTTCACATACTTAAATGTCAACTTAACATGATATATCAATTTACATTTGCAGTCTTACTTGCTTTGTATGACCCTCTTACATGATGTAAATCCTGATTAGTAATGCCAGACTATATGTATAAAGGATCAAAGATAATCCCTGTTACCAATGTTATTAATGTATTCTTTGGTATACAGAGAAAGCATTTTCTAGACATATATTTTCTAGACATATTTATAACATTTTGCTGTGAAGTGTGCTCCATCTTGCCATTGTGCCAAGTGTTAATGTTTAGACTAAGGGGTTTATTCAATTGAAGTCAAAAACTGCCGTCTTACAAAAATACGTCAGTTTTCGACTTTAAGGTCGAATCCTGATTCGACCTATTCAATATTTCGCTAAATTTTTTGACAAGTCGATAAATTCGACTTGTCGAAAAGCACGTGGATCGGCGGAATAGCTGCCGATCCACGTGTTGATGTCGAAAACGGGGCCAAATCCGACAGGTTTGGCCCCCTTTTCGACCATCTCAATCCGACATCAAAATGATGTCGGAATGAGATGCGGACCCAGAGGAGGCGAGGGGGGGGGGGGAGCCGCAGGGAGATGGGGGGGGAGACGGCGGTCATACAGTGAGATCAGCGCTACAGTAGCCCTGCAGCTGGATGTCACTCAGCCGCCCGACCTCACGGCAGCTTCCACCCGGCTCCAGCATGCTGCTGGAGCCGGTTGGAAGCTGCCATGAAGTCGGGTGGCTGAGTGACATCCTGCTGCAGTGCTACTCCGTAGCGCTGATCTCCCTTCTCCCTTCCCTTTTCTTCGCCCCCTTCTCCTCCTCTGCGTCCCATCTTAATTCGACTTGAAAAAGTCGAATTAAGATGGAATTGAATAGGGGTTGTCGGATCCATTCCGACAAATACATGTCGGAATGGATCCGACTTTAATTGAATATACCCCTAAGGCTGTATTTAATTAGCCACAGTAATTATCTGTGGACTAATGCAGTGGCCATGGCTATTCAAGTACAGCCTGTGATAAACCGAAGGTTGCACTTACCACAGTTTTCTGTTCACGTCTGAGGGAGGCTAGTACAGAATGCCATGGTATTTATCACAGGTGCCGCAAATACTAATCCCGGAAGCTATCGCTTAATGCTTTAGCCATAATTTTACCATGAGAGGAAAAGGAGTTGAAATTGAATAGCTCCTGGCACAAAAATCAGAGGCTTTTTCTCACACGGTAACCTTTCCAGGCTAGTTACATCCAGCGCTAAATCTGTAAAATTATTTTCTATCTCGATTTCCAATTGTAGGTCCTAAACTGTGCGCTTCTTCTAGGGAACATGTTTTCTCAACCATTTGTAAACATGATTATCAAATATGGTGGTCAACAAAGAGCTTATACTGGGAATCAAGGTCAGGGGTTATACTATATTTACAAAAGATCTGTTATTCAAAGCTGCCGATTCTCAGTGGCTTTGAGGGTGGAATTTAAAAGGGCAACAGTAAGCCTGTTTCGTGTTTTGGTTTTGGTTGATTTTTTTTTTTTAAACATAAAAACAGCTAAAATCACATAATTTGGGGGTAATTTTGATCCTACGAAATTATTAACCTCAATAACATTAATTTCCACTCATTTCCAGTCTATTCTGAACACCTCACACCTCACAATATTGTTTTTAGGCCAAAAGGTTGCACAGAGGTAGTTGTATGACTCAGGGACGTGCGGTGAGCTAAATGGCTCAGGAGGCACTGGCTAGCACCAGAGCCAGATTTATATGCAATATATGAGCCAAAGCGTGTATATGGGCATTATATACAGGTGCAGCAGTATAATCTCCTGGAAATTTGGTGAGTTTTGTTCAGAGAAGTGCGGAAAAGATAAGCAGGTGAGGCACTGCCTAACCTGCTATAGACTTCTTACTCCAGAGTTTGGGCTATAAAAATTATTAGAATAATGAAAAGAAGATATTTCAAACATATTCTTTGTATTTTTCATAAACTTTATACAGTAAAAACTCTGATACAAACGTTAGTATGACAGGAAAGTCTCTGCCTCACCCCACCGCACGTCACTGGTATGACTAAGCTAAGCGACACAAGTGTGCGGCACAAACACCTGGCTCATCTAGAAGTGGCACTGCAGTGTCAGACAGGAGGGCAGATTTAAAAAATAGTCCCCAAACAGCACATGATGCAAAGAAGTAAAAGAGGTGCAAAGAGGTAGCTGTATGACTAAGCTAAGCAACACAAGTGTGCGGCAAAAACACCTGGTCCATCTAGGAGTGGCACTGCAGTTGCAGACAGGATGGCACTTAAAAAAACTAGGCCTCAAAAAGCACATCATGCAAAGAAAAAAAAGAGGTGCAATGAGGTAGCTGTATGACTAAGTTAAGTGACACAAGTGTGCGGCACGTGCTGGAATTTTCCAAGATGTAATACACGCACAATATTGGTGGCACAGGAGAGCGTACCACTAAACCACACACACGGCAAAGCCTGTAAAATTAATTTGGATAATAATAATCCTTTTATATGAAGCTATTATAATAATATGCAGCACAGGCGAGCATACCCCTACACCACACAGGGCAAACCCTTTAAAAATTATTTGGATAATAATATAAGTAATGTATATAACCCTTTTATTTGGAGTAATAATATACAGCAGAGGACACAACCACTGGACTTATGGCAGCACAAGACACCACCACTGTGTCACGTCTAGCAAAGTTTGAGGATCCGGCAGCTGAGATTTGCCCGAGGAGGTAGCAGGCTGTGAATGAACCAGATGAGGGGGCTGGATATAGTTCCTTCACATGGGACACGGAGCAAAGAAGAACGTAGGCGGAGTTTGAGAGTCAATGGAAAGTATTTATTATGTACAGGGCTGAGGTAGAGGACCAAGGCTGGAGCACGATGCTTAAAGACGTGGTAGGAGGCGAAGAACTGTGGACTGTGATTTGAAAGACGAGACTGTAGATGATGAACTGTGGAACTGTGGATGGTGGTTGAAGACGTGGCTGGAGACAAGGACTGTGGACTGTGGTTTGTTAAACGAGGCTGAAGATAATAATTTGCAGGCTGTGGTCGGTGGTACAAAGGCGTGGCTACTGAAGGAGATCTGTGGAGTGTGGCTTGAAAGACGAGGCAGAAGACCCGGGGCAGACTGTGCCCAAATAGTCTTACTGGACCGTGTTTTCCAGGAGCGCTTCCACAGGCAGTAACAGGCTAGAAACGGCAGGGCTGCAGCAGCAACAGAGAACCGACCAAGCAGGATCAGGAGGAACCAGAATACAGCAAGAATCCTGGGAGCACAGGCTAAAGCACCTACAACAGGGTTGTAACTTGAAGCACTGGCATCCCTGTCCTAAACCAGCCCCCTTTTATAGGGAGAGCTTCCCCTGGATTGGCTGGAAGAAACAGGAAACAGGGACCATGCTTAAAACTTGGTCTCCAACATGGCGGCACCCAGTAATGCAAACCTTTTTGCAATGCCACAATGCTCACTGCCCCTGGTCTCCTAGCAACGGCTCAGCAAGAGCGACCTGCTGTAGCGGCGTCCCGCCGCCACGAGCGGACCCCCTCACCGCCGCTACTGCTGCCACGGATCCGGCACAGCAGCCCACCTCCGCCGCTGCCCGCACATCACCAAGTAAGCCAGCCCCGCGGCCCCAGCGTACCGGTAAGACTCCGGACGCTGACAGTACCCCCCCCCTTTGCGGGTGGATTCCGGACCCCTATGTGGTTTAGTTGGAAACTTGGCATGAAATGTCCAAAGAAGTCTTGGAGCATGGACATCCTCTGCATCTACCCAAGATCTCTCCTCTGGCCCATACCCCTTCCAAACAACAAGGTACTGGATGCGACCATAACGTCTGCGAGAATCGAGGATCTTGTGAATCTCAAATTTGTCTCCATGTGCTGATTGGATCTTGGGTGATTTAGGCACAGCGGCTGTGAACCGATTAAGTGCCAATGGTTTTAAGAGAGAAATATTAAATGCATTAGGAATTCTCAACTGCGGAGGTAATTTCACTTTGTAAGCCACAGGATTCAACACTTTTTCGATTGGGTAAGGCCCAATAAATCTGGGAGCAAATTTTTTGTAGGAACCTTTAATCTTAGGTTACGTGTGGAAACCCAAACCCGATCTCCTACCTTAAGGCTTGGTACAGCTTTTCGTTTCAGATCTGCATAGGTCTTATATCTCTTGGATGTCTTGAGCAAAGTCTTGTGAACTTATTTCCAGGCTTCAGTAAATTGTCGAAGTGTTGACTGCGGCAGGAACCTCGAGCGTAGGCAGAAGTTGGAAGTCAGGAACTCTTGGATGGTAATCATAATTAATGAAGAATGGAGAAGATTTTGTGGCAGAGTGATAAAGATTGTTATGGGCAAATTCTGCGAATGGGAGGAAGTCCAGCCAGTGGTCCTGTGAGGAGGACATGAATAAACGCAGAAAAGTCTCCAGATCCTGGTTCACTCTCTCTGTTTGACCATCCATTTGGGGATGATATCCTGAGGAGAAGTTTAATTTCACACCAAGAGCAGAACATAGGGATCTCCAAAACTTGGCCACAAATTGAGGACCTCTATCAGACACGATTTCCTGTGGTAGACCATGGAGTAGAAAGATCTCTGCTATAAACAATTTTGCCAACTGGGATGCAGATGGAAGATTAGCCAGAGGAACAAAGTGTGCCATTTTAGAGAATCGGTCAACTATGACCCATACGGTGTTCCGCCCACCAGACGTAGGTAAATCTGTAATACAGTTCAAAGAAATATGCGTCCATGGTCTTAGTGGTACCAGCAAAGGATGGAGTAACCAAGCTGGTGGACCCTTGGGACATTTATGCTGAGCACATTTTGGACAGGCAGCTACGAATTCCTGAATGTCAGTCCTGAGATGAGGCCACCAGTAGGAGCGCTGAATGAATTTAAGTGTCTTATGACCGCCCGCATGGCCCATGAAGGAGCCCATGTAAAAAGTTTTTTGCAAAGATTTGGTGCAACGAAGATCTTCCCTGGAGGAGGAAGTGGAGAGGTATTAGTTGCAGAAAAAGAGGTGGATTCCAGGATAAATTGCTCTTTTGAACGGTCAGAGGGTTCTTCTGAACTTTGGGAGCGAGATAATGCATCTGCCTTTTTGTTGAGGGAACCTGGTCGGTAACTGAGTTTAAAATTAAAACGGGTAAAGAAGAGTGCCCATCTTGCTTGGCGTGGGTTCAGACATTGGGCTGACTGTTGATACAGAAGGTTCTTGTGATCCGTGGTCACCGAAATCGGATGCTGAGCTCCCTCCAACAAATACCTCCACTCCTCAAAGGCCAACTTAATTGCCAGTAATTCCTGTTCCCCAATAGCGTAATTCTGTTCAGCGGGGGAGAATCTTTGCGAGAAGAACGCACAAGGATGGACCTTCTTGTCCTCGAAAAGCTGGGATAATACTGCTCCCACTCCCACAGTAGAGGCATCAACCTCCACCAAGAACGGACGGCTGAGATCGGGTTGTCGAAGAACTGGAGCAGTCGTGAAGGCCTCCTTTAAAGATGAAAAAGCTTCCAAAGCCTCAGGAGACCACTTGGCAAGATCGGCTCCCTTCCTAGTTAATGCGGTTATAGGAGCTATGATAGAATAGTAATTTTGAATGAATCTTCGGTAGAAGTTAGCAAACCCCAGGAAACGTTGAATTCCTTTAAGGGTAGCTGGAAGCGCCCAATCCTGAATCGCCTGGACTTTAGCGGGGTCCATCTGTAACCTCTGCCCTGAGAGAATGTAAACGAGGAATGGAATCGTGGGTACTTCAAAGGTGCACTTCTCTAACTTACAGAATAACTGATTCCTTCGTAAACGAGTTAACACTTCTTTGACTTGTTCCCGATGGGTCTTCAGATCCCTAGAAAAAATGAGGATGTCATCCAGATACACTACCAAGCAGTCGTAGAGGAGATCTCTGAAGATTTCGTTAATGAACTCTTGAAAGACGGCTGGGGCGTTACATAGGCCAAAAGGCATTACCAGGAATTCGTAATGGCCGTCGCGGGTATTAAATGCTGTCTTCCATTCGTCCCCTGGGCGAATACGTATAAGATTGTAGGCCCCCCGTAAGTCCAACTTAGTAAATACCGTAGGTCCTTTAACACGGTCGAACAGTTCTGGAATCAGAGGTAATGGATATCTGTTCTTAACTGTTATGTCATTGAGACCTCTATAGTCAATACAGGGCCGTCTTTTTGACAAAGAAAAATCCTGCTCCAGCCGGAGATGTAGAAGACCTGATGAACCCTTTCTCCAAGTTCTCCCGGATATACTCCGACATGCCTGTGTCTCGGGAAGTGAGAGAGGGTAAATTCGTCCTCGGGGAGGAGTCTTACCAGGTACTAGCTCAATGGGACAATCCCAAGTACGATGCGGAGGCAAGGTGTCCGCCACATGCTTACTGAAAACATCTTGAAAAGCTTGGTACTCCACCGGAAGGCTGGAAGAACAGAGAGGTCTAACTGAAGGTAAACAGTTCTGGAAGCAGTCTTCTCCCCAAGAGAGAACATCCATAGTTTGCCAATCTATGTGGGGGTTGTGTCTGATTAACCATGGAAACCCTAGGATTAGTTTATGAGAGGCTTTAGGAATTACAAGGAAAGAGATTTTTTCTGAATGGAGAACTCCGACCTTCATCTTTAGAGGAATAGTACGAAAGGATATAATCCCCTCAGGGATATAACTTCCATCCACTGCAGTAACAGAAATGGTACGATCCAAAGGAACCATTTGTATTCCAGATCGTTGTACCAGAGCTGACGTAATGAAACTTTTGGCGGCTCCGGAGTCGAGTAGTGCAGGGATGAGAAGAGAAGAAGAAGGGAGCTCCAATTGGGTTAACAGGACAGACTCTTTCTTGGTATGTAATTCTGAGAATTCTCCTAGCTTGACCTCTCCAGCACAAAGTAGGAGCGGGCGTTTCCCGGACGTAGATTGCAAGTTTTAACAAAATGATCAGATGCACCACAATACAGGCAGAGGTTCCCTTGTCGCCGTCGCTGACATTCTTCATTGGAGAGGTGGGAGCGATTAATCTGCATGGGTTCTTCCGCAGTTGGTGATGATTGTGTTGGTGGAAGAACAACTTTAGGCTTAGGGTGATCTGACCGCAACCTCTCCATACAGCGCTCTCTGTACCTTAGGTCTAACTTATTGCATAAAGAAATTAGTTTATCCAACTTATCAGGTACGTCCTGAGTTGCGAGGTCATCTTTGATCTTTTCGGAGAGACCGCTCCAGAAAGCTGCAATGAGAGCCTCCTCGTTCCAGTTCAGTTCTGAGGAAAGGGTGCGAAACTGGATCACGTACTGACTGACCGTACGCGTGCAATGACGCAGGCGCAGGATCTCCAATGAGGCGGCAGAAGTCCTGCCCGGTTCGTCGAAGATTCTTTGAAAGGTGGCCACGAATTCTGGATAGTTAGATAAGATGGGATCCATCCTCTCCCACAATGGTGAAGCCCATTCCAACGCTTGCCCGGTAAGTAAAGAAATTATATAGGCTACTTTGGTTCGTGCTGATGGGAAGTTGGACGACTGTAGTTCGAACTGGATTTCGCACTGGTTAAGAAACCCGCGGCATTGTTTTGGATTCCCATCGAATTTACTGGGAGGTGGCAAATGCAACCGTGGAAGTGGTACTGGTACAGGAAGAAGCGGGACCGGAGGTGCTAATGTGGTAGATACTTGAGGGGCCATCATGGCAACACAGAGAGAATCGAGATGTTCGGACATACTCTGCATGAACTGCACGATTTGAGATTGTGTGGCCTCCTGCTTATTTAAGCAAGACCAGATATCTGCAGTTGAATCCCCTCCTGAGGCCTGATCACCCGTCGAATCCATTTGGCCAGTGCTTACTGTGACATCTAGCAAATTTTGAGGATCTGGCAGCTGAGATTTGCCCGAGGAGGTAGCAGGCTGTGAATGAACCAGATGATGGGGCTGGATATAGTTCCTTCGCATGGGACACGGAGCAATAAAGAACGTAGGCGGGGTTTGAGAGTCAATGGAAAGTATTTATTATGTACAGGGCTGAGGTAGAGGACCGAGGCTGGAGCACGATGCTTAAAGACGTGGCAGGGGGCGAAGAACTGTGGACTGTGATTTGAAAGACGAGACTGTAGATGATGAACTGTGGAACTGTGGATGGTGGTTAAAGACGTGGCTGGAGACAAGGACTGTGGACTGTGGTTTGTTAAACGAGGCTGAAGATAATAATCTGCAGGCTGTGGTCGGTGGTACAAAGGCGTGGCTGGTGAAGGAGATCTGTGGAGTGTGGCTTGAAAGACGAGGCAGAAGACCCGGGGCCGACTGTGCCCAAAGAGTCTTACTGGACCGGGTTTTCCAGGAGCGCTTCCACAGGCAGTAACAGGCTAGAAACGGCAGGGCTGCAGCAGCAGCAATAGAGAACCGACCAAGCAGGATCAGGAGGAACCAGAATACAGCAGGAATCCTGGGAGCACAGGCTAAAGCACCTACAACAGGGTTGTAACTTAAAGCACTGGCATCCCTGTCCTAAACCGGCCCCCTTTTATAGGGAGAGCTTCCCCTGGATTGGCTGGAGGAAACAGGAACTATGCTTAAAACTTGGTCTCCAACATGGCGGCGCCCAGTAATGCAGACCTTTTTGCAAAGCCACAATGCTCACTGCCCCTGGTCTCCTAGCAACGGCTCAGCAAGAGCGACCCGCTGTAGCGGCGTCCCGCCGCCACGAGCAGACCCCCTCACCACCGCTACTGCTGCCCACGGATCCGGCGCAGCAGCCCACCTCTGCCGCTGCCCGCACATCGCCAAGGCAGCCAGCCCCGCGGCCCCAGCGTACCGGTAAGACTCCGGACGCTGACACACTGCACTGATGCAGCACAAGACAGCACCACTGAACTGGACTTATATGGCAGTACCACTGGACTGGATTTATACGGCAGTATCACTGGACTTATACGCCAGTAACACTGGAATTATATGGCAGTATTACTGGAATTATACAGCATTATCACTGGAATTATATGGCAGTACCACTGGATTTATACGGCAGTACCACTGGACTGGATTTATACGGCAGTATCACTGGAATTATATGGCTGTATCGCTGGAATTATATGGCAGTATCACTGGAATTATACGGCAGTACCACTGGACTTATACGGCAGTACCACTGGACTTGATTTATACGGCAGTATCACTGGACTTATACGCCAGTACCACTGGAATTATACAGCAGTATCACTGGAATTATACAGCAGTATCACTGGAATTATACGGCAGTATCACTGGAATTATACGGCAGTATCACTGCATTTATACGCCACTGGACATATACGACAGTATCACTGGAATTATATGCCAGTACCACTGGACATATACGGCAGCAGTATCACTGGAATTATATGGCAGTACCACTGGACATATACGGCAGTATCACTGGAAATATACGGCAGTACCACTGGACATATACAGCAGCACAGGAACACCACCACTGGACTGATGCAGAACAACACAGCACCACTACAATGGACTGGAATTATACAGCAGCACTGGACATATGGCAGCAGAGGACACCACCACTGTGACTGGACCGATGCAGCACAAGACACTATCACTGTACTGGTGCAGAACAACACAGCACCACTGCAATGGACTGGACTTATACAGCAGCACCGGACATATGGTAGCAGAGGACCCCACCACTGTGACTGGACCGATGCAGCACAACACAACCACTGAACTGATGCAGCACAACACAGCACCACTGGACTGGACTGGACTTATACAGCAGCACTGGACATATGGCAGCAGAGGACACCATCACTGTGACTGGACCGATGCAGCACAACACAACCACTGAACTGATGCAGCACAACACAGCACCACTGGACTGGACTGGACTTATACAGCAGCACTGGACATATGGCAGCAGAGGACACCATCACTGTGACTGGACTGATGCAGCACAAGACACTACCACTATACTGACGCAGGACACTGAAGGACACTGAGGACAGAGACTCGCTACACTCTCCAATGCCGGAGTGAAAATTGCGGGAACACGCGGCTCCTTATATGGAATCCAAACCCCGTGAGATTCCGACAGCAGGATGATCAGGGGCTGGCTGGGCAGGGGGGCAGGGTGCCATCTGCCCCCCCCGGGCCAGTGCAATTTAAGGATTCCAGGGCTACTGATGCATTGCATCCCTGTGAAAAGCTGGGCCACAGGCTTGAGTGTGCCTCCCAGGCTGAAAGTTGCCAACCAGCCCCTGGGGATGATGACGTTTTGCCTAGTTCTGGTTTCTGAGCTTGACTCGGATCGGGCCTCGGGTAGTGAAGTCCCGTAGGGTTCGGTTGTCAGGGAACCGAACCCGCTCATCTCTAGATTTTTTGTGTTTTAAATGATGTTTAGTAAATAGTATAACCCCAGACATAGGTGTAATTATAGTAGGTGCAGAGGGTGCGGCTATATGTTCCTCCCAGCATCAATGAGGAAAGTGACTAAACCAACTGAAACAGCAGATGTGTCTGCAGCAGCATACCGATAAGAATAAAGAAGCCACCCATGGGCTCAGGAGGTGAGCGCCATGTGAATTTTGCTATGGGGCCCACATAAGACTAATTATGCTCATGACCCTAGGTGTCAGTCTGTCAATGCTATTCCACCATTAACCTTTATGTAAATTATAAAATAATTTTTTAATCTATCTAATCTTTCTTCTGTCACTGTTGCCACTTTTGTGTCACCCCTTGGCGGGTGACGCTCGGATACAACCCGCACCCCTGTTTTGTCTCCACTGCTGACAGCCTTATAACACTATCATGCAGCTGAAATTACTAATTAGCCTCTGTGAGGCCAACAGA
Source organism: Pseudophryne corroboree (assembly GCF_028390025.1). Lineage (NCBI taxonomy): Eukaryota > Metazoa > Chordata > Amphibia > Anura > Myobatrachidae > Pseudophryne > Pseudophryne corroboree. Next base: position 218,149,570 of record NC_086444.1, on the reverse strand, counting down.
CCTTAAGACCTGAACAGAGCCTACTGATTGAGCCCACCAACTTTTTCACATCCATAGCCCTTAACAAGCTTTTACCAAAAGCCAAAAAGCTCTCAGCAAACTACATTCCTGGGATTTCCAACACTATTCCAGTGTTCTTGTCACAGCCCCCCACCCCCCTTTTCTCCGCTTTGTCCTAGGGAGCGGAACACTTGTAGCTCCTGCATTTTCTAGTTGTGTACCAGGCCTATGTTCCACAGTAAATGTAAAGTTTTGCAATGCTAAAAACCATCTTGTTACTCTGTCACACTGGAATAATCTATCACAAGTTTAAACCGTCTGCCCAAGAGGTAATATCTCAAAGTGTCTAATGCCCACTTAATGGTCAATACTTCCTTTTCCACAATAGCATACCTCTTTTCATGTTCATTGAATTTTCTACTCAAATAAATTATGGGCTGCTTCTTCCCATCTCTGTTTTGGGACAATACTGCACCTACTGTATACGAACCTCTGAGGCATCCGTCTGAACCACAAATTCTTTAGAAAAGTCTTGTGTTATCAATACCAGTTGTGTACATAATGCCACTTTTAATGCCTAAACTGCTTTTTCTGCCTCAGGGTTTCATGTCGCCATATTTGATTGTTTACCTTTGGTAATGTCTGATAAAGGAACTGCAGTGGTGACAAAATTAGGAATAAACCCTTGGTAATACCCAGTGATAAACAAAAAGGCTCTCACCTTTTTTTAATTTACTGGACGGGTCCAGTTTTGAATAGGCTCAGTTTTGTCCAGTTGGGGCTTAATCAGAGATCTCTACCTATGGTAAACCCCAAGTATTTAACGTCTGCCATAACTAAGCAGCATTTCTTTGGGTTGGTTGTTAGCCCTGCCTTTCTGATTGAGTCCATAACTTCTTGTACTCTAACTGAGACTCCCAGTATGGACTATGGGATTACCAGATCATCCAGATAGGCAGCTGCATACTGTCTGTGGGGCTTCAAAATTCTATCCATTGCACATTGTTGGAAGGTTGCTGGGGCCCCATGTAACACAACATCTTATACTGAAACAGCCCTTCTGGAACAGAGAAGTCTGTTTTTTCTTTTGCTGTGTCAGTTACTGGTATTTGCCAGTAACCTTTTGTTAGTTCCAGTGTGGTGAGATATCTGGCTGTTTCTTGCCTTTCTATCAGCTCGTCCACATGGGGCAGTGGCTACGCATCAAACTTGGACACTGCATTTAACATACGGATATCATTGCAGAACCGTACTTTGCCATCTGGTTCCGGAATTAGAACTATGGGGCTCTACCATTCACTGTTAGACTCTTCTATAACAGCAAGTTCTAGCAAAATTTGAATCTCTTTAGAGAAAGCCTCTCGCTGTGCTTCAGGAATTCTAGATGGCTTTAAGTTGATCTTGACCCCCAATTCTGTGACTGTGTTATGCTTTGTTATGGCCGTGCTGCCAGGCAGCGCTGAAAATATATCCCTCTTTCTAAGGAGGAACTCTTTAGCCTCATTCTTTTGAGTAGCTGACAGTGTCTCTGACACCTTCACTTCTGGAACAGTGGGGGTTGAAGTTACCGGTGGGCGAGGATCAGCTGACAGGGCAAACCTATCCTTTCAGGGTTTAATTAGGTTAACATGCTAAATAATTTCAGGCTTTCTCTTGCCTGGTTGGTTTACTTTATAGTTAACCTCATTCACTTTCTCCCTGATCTCAAACAGACCTTGCCAAAAACTTGCTTTCGACTTTGGGTATCAAAAGAAGAACTCTATCCCCATGGGTAAATGTACATACCTGGGCATTCCGATTGTACACTCTCAGTTGAGCTTGTTGGGCCTATTGCATGTGCTTCTTGACAATGGGTACCATAGCCGCAATCCTGTCTTGCATCTGTGATACCCTGTGCTGCCCTTCCCACGTGTCTTTAGCAATATCTATCAACCCTTTGGAGTGTCTCCCATACAACAAATCAAATGGAGAAAATTCTGTAGAGGACTGAGGAACCTCTGTAATAGCCAACAACAAATATGGCAAAAAGTAATCCCAGTTTTTCCCATCTTTGCCTACAGCCTTTTAGCATGCTTTTTAAGGGTTTGTTGAATCTTTCTACCAACCCATAATTTTTTTGATGATAAACTGATGTCCTGAGGTGAGTAACCTTAAACAATTTGCATAATTCCTTCATGATTGTAGACATAAAGGGGGTCAGTCAAAATTTCTTTAGGTATTCCCACACTACTAAAGACATGCACTAGCTCTCTAGCTGTTGTCTTGGTTGGCATATTCCTCAAAGGTATAGCCTCAGGATATCGAGTAGCATAATCCACAAATACAAGGATCTACTGATGACCCAAAGCAGACTTTAACAAGGACCCAACAAGATCCACGGCTATCCTGTCAAACGGGGACCTATATGATAGGCATGGGAACTAGTGGACTCTTGAAATGGGGCCTGGGAGCATGATACTGGCACTCAGGGCATGAAGAACAATATTCAGACACTTCTTTATACACCTCGGGCCAAAAGAACTTCTGCAAAATCCTCTCAGTGGTCTTTTCAGCCCCTAAGTGTCCTGCTGTGATGTGACCATGTGCAAGGTCTAATAGGTTATCCGTTATGGCTACTAACTGTTCTACCACATCCTCACCCTTTTTGTCATTTGGTACAGTAGCTCATAACAGATGGACATATGAGATTACGGAAGCTTGTCACCAGGTTCTACTGGCTCCCCATTAATAACTTTCAAATTTTTTCTGGCTTTTATTAAGGTGGAGTTTTTAACTGTTCTGACGCAAACAGTTCTTTTCTCACCTCCAGGTTAGGCATAGCTCTGTCTACAACGTTTCCTTCCTCCTCCGCCTCATTTTGATCTTCATCATCTGCTACTTCTCCAGGAATACTAGCAAAAGGACATGGGTCCAAGAGATCAGAGGACATACCCATGGCCAGCATACCACCAGTATGGTCAACTGCCTCTGTACTGTTCACACCTGTGACCATACAGGATTCCCATAATTTCAAGAAGTGGAGAAAATCTCTCCCTATTATAGCATCATGTACCAAGGATGGGACCAATCCCACCTTAACAATAGCTGACCCACAAGGAGTCTCAAAATTCACTCAATAGTATTATAATGGTGGGTGTCACCATGTAAGCAAGTCACACCAACAGTTGTTCTCTGGAACTTTAAAGCATTTACTAATCCAGCGTTCACAAGAGTAAATAAGCTTCCTGAGTCTAACAATGCCTCCATTCAGTTGCCCTCCATGAAAATTAGTGAATGAGTCACACACGGGAATGAATAATTGCAGCTGAGATTGGTACGCGTGTGGCGGGCAAGCTGAGGGGGGACATATCTGTACACCTTATACACATAGCCTGCGGGCAATTTTATACAATATTTTTAATGATTTTGTTCTTTAAATAAAGTTTGTATACACTGAGCCATCAGAAAGCAAAGGTGTCACTGTCTCAGTCGTGCTCCAAAAATTCTGTATTTCAGAATATTCCTTATTTCGGAATTTTAGATATGGGAGACAAAACCTGTGTATCAGTCAAGTTTAAATGATCACAAAGGCCTACTAAGCTTTATTTTATGTACACTGTTGAATTCCCTTAAGAATGTAATAAAAAAAACTTGTGAAATATTTGCAGTCAGAAGCAGACTCAGGACATACTACTGTATATGAATAGCAATTTAATGATTAATTTAACATATGTTGCATAAATCCTATAGTTCTGTGCAATGTTCTGCTGGGTTCTCGCAGCTAGGAACTCTGGACCTTATTCATGTTTTTCACACATCATATGCAGCTGCAATTTTTTGGGCTACAGAATAATTTATCATCTCAAGTGAAGCTGCCACCCAGAAAAGAAGATAGATACCATAGCCCTTATGCACTGCAATCACAGCACATGCGCAGTCTGCCGATTATCGCAACATTGCATGAACATTGGCATTGCGTACAATCATGAAATAGGCCCTCTGTGTTTTAGTGCCTGTTCCTTAATATCTAGGCTTAGAAGCATAAACTGTGCTATATATCTCCCTATGTTCTATGGTGTTCACTGTCTCTTCTGTCTGGTTTGTCTTCTCTTCCCCAATGCATCTACTGTAGCGGCAGTGAATGCCAGCAATCTCCAAACCTCTATTATTCCCAACATACAGTAATGGGTGGTGGGTGTTAGATTAATGTATTGAAAAGTTTACAAAGAAAATCATATTTTTTTCCTGGCACACTACAGGTCCATACCTCCCAACTTTGACATCAGGGGAGGAGGGACACCATCGCGCGCCGAAAACTCACGCCAGTTTTTGGGTGTGTGGCCTAATGGAAAGGGGGATGGCCTTGCGGCAAGTGCCACGTCCACAAGCCACGCCCCCGTTTTCATCATTATGGGGACATGAACAGCGCTGTGAGAGCTGCTGGTCATGCCCCCTGTCCCTCTCTGCCGTGAATAGACACTGTGTGCATGAGCACAGCATCTATTCACCGCTGCTCTCCTCAGAGCAGCGAGTGACAGGGAGGGATCTCCCAACTGCCCCGCCACCCGCGGGACACTGCGACCCGCGGGTGGGACAGCAGGACAGACCATGAAAAACAGGACTGTCCCGCCAAAATCGGGACAGTTGGGAGGTATGCAGGTCCCAGTATACCCATAACACCTTTAAAGGGTTTGGCATGCTGTTGTTTATAGTACTACAGGAGCCAGCCTATCCAAGGCTGCCAGGCTAAGGAAAAATGAAGTTACAAAGAAACTACAGAAAGTGATGTAATAATAAATCTGAATTTTGGACTGCTCTTCAACTCCAACTGACCCGACTGGTACCAGAGATACAGTAAACTGAACCAGGCTGGAACTGGATTTGAGCTGAACCAGACTGGATCTGGGAATGCTCTGAACCGGAGTTGAACTGGACTTGATCTGAACCGGACTGGAGCCAGAGATATTATGAACTGGACTGGAACCAGACTTCGGCTAAACTGGACTTGATCCAGAAATGTTCTGAACCGCACTGGACCCGGATTTGAACAGGATTGGATAGGTACTGGACTCACGCTTGACCAGGCTGGTACCAGAACTGGAATCACTTTCCTCAGAAATTGACTCAGGGATAATTCTCTGAGGAGCACAGGAGTCCAGGACACACACTGGTTTGTGGCAGACGTTTCACTGACAACCAGCTTTTCAGCAGAATGTCCCTTTATAGGGATTGCTGGTTGCCAATTGGTCACTGGTGTCGGGTGACCCTGAGCTTGAATCGCATTAGTCATGCAGCGACAAGCTGACCAAGAAGAACATGGCAGCACCCTGTGTCTGAGACTGGCGGGAAACAAATTCCGCAGAACGCCAACTCCTGCTTTATCAACCTTTTGACCTGTCGACCTAGAACATGACAACCTAGAAACCCTGTCGACCGAGAATCCCTGTCAACCTAGTTACTGTCGAACAATAGTGGTCAACCTAGACACTGTCAACCTAACTGTGGTTGACCCTTCATACTGTACCTGCTGCTACAGCAGATCCTGTTTTATACAGCACCTGTAATTACAGTAACTTAAAGTACAATAATCTACTGTACTAGTACTGTACTTACAGTCTCTCAGGCTCTGAAGGTGTCTGGGTGCCCTCCTTACAAGGTCACTCCACCTCCACTGGAGTTACCTCACTGACCAGCGCCAGTTGAAGACCTCCAGGATACCTCTCCTTGCCCGCCGGTAGGCTCTCAGCTTCTCCTCGTTGATGGCAAGAGCTTGTGCATCAGAGACGTGCATTCCACGCTGTTCATCTTCCTGCAGGACTAGTACTGTACTTACAGTCTCTCAGGCTCTGAAGGTGTCTGGGTGCCCTCCTTACAAGGTCACTCCACCTCCACTGGAGTTACCTCACTGACCAGCGCCAGTTGAAGACCTCCAGGATACCTCTCCTTGCCCGCCGGTAGGCTCTCAGCTTCTCCTCGTTGATGGCAAGAGCTTGTGCATCAGAGACGTGCATTCCACGCTGTTCATCTTCCTGCAGGACGTATTAACTGCTTTACAAATTAACTGCTTTATACAATACTGTACAGTATTGTGTGCAACGGCAGACACAGTAGTGATGAAAACTGTTGTTTTCCTGCGCGCATTAGCATAATTAAACTTCCTGTTGGTTTTGATTATGCCATAATGGTACGGGATTTGGATGCTCATACTGTACTCTAATACCCCCTTATCCCCATTGCCGCTGTGTATTTTAAATAGCGGAATGTGACGCTCCTGCAGCCGTGTCTTGATTTTTGTAAAATCTGTGTGTGCACTTCTATTGTATGTGAAGGTATATTTAAAAAAAAAAAAAGTAGTGTCAGAAAAAAATAAACATGTATTCGCACTGTGGGAATCGAACCTGGGACTCTTAGCATGGGAAGCGGCCCACCTCACCCCTCGGACACGACGGCTCATGACATTTGCACAAGCTCATGTGTAAATGTACTGTAAGCAGGGATCCCTTCTCATTGGTTTTTGTGTAGGGAACTTGGACGCTCATATTGGATGCTTCAGCAGATGAGAGAATGAATACTTTCTGCATGACTTGGCAATTAGCCAAAACCTCCCCCCACCCCCATCCCACTTCCCCCTTATCCCTGCTCATTTCACAGACAGACAGGGAGGTCAGGTTACAATAAATTGCCAACACAGTACTAATGTAGATAGTACTGTAAGTAAATGAAGATCTGATAAGAAGTGCAGACACAAGCTCTTGTGTCCCTTCTCATACAGTACAGCACAGATTCTCTAACATCAATGAACTACAGTATTGCTCGAACACTTACTGTAGTTGCGTCTGCATACTGTATTTTGAAAGTGATTGATATGTCTATGGGTGTATTTTAGATAGCTGAATTATATGCTCATGAAGCTTTGTTCTGGTTTATGTAAATTCTGTGTACATGTCTCTATTGCCAAAACAAAAAATGTAATAAAGTGTCAGAAAAAATATTATTTTTATTAATTACTCATTCTACGAGACCTCATTGCCACTGTGTATACAGTATACAGCACTGTATTTTAACTAGTGTATACAGACGCTCCTTCAGCAGTGCCCTGATTCTTGCAATATTGATACCGTTGTTCGCGCCATACAGTTGCTGTGGGCTTCCGTGAGGCGCTGGGTCACGAGCGGCAGCAATTTTGTCAACCCGCTCTGTGATTAAGTCTGGCCTGCTACTGTACTGTACAGCATGTGTATCGTATGGCACTTGGAGTTCGCTTATCCCCATAGCCACTGTGTATTTGAAATAGTGAAATGTGATGCTCCTGCAGCTGTGTCTTGATTTATGTAAAATCTGTGTGCACGCCTCTATTGAATGTGAAGGTATATTACTATAGATAAAAAAAAAAAAAGTAAAGTGTCAGAAGAAGATAAACATGTATTCGCACTGTGGGAATCGAATCCGGGACTCTTAGCATGGGAAGTGGCACACCTCACCCCTCGGACATGACGGCTCATGACAACTGCACAAGCGCATGTGTAAATGTACTGTAAGCAGTGATCTTTTCACATTGGTTTTTGTGTAGGGGACTTGGACGCTCATAATGGACACTTCATCATACTGTTTCCTTATTATTAATGGACCACAGTTTGTAACACGTTCTACAGTATATCATGATTTGCATCTATATAAACTACAGTATTGCTTGTTGCATCTGAGTCTGTATATACCAACACTGCAAAGGACAAGTGTTTTAATACATTCGTTTGTGTCTCTATAAACTTTTTTTCTCCTTACTCTCTCCATCTGACCATTGGTCTGTGTGTACAGTATGCAGTACGTACATTCGTCACTGACCATTTGCAAGAGCTTGTAGAGCAATCCACCACTATTCAATCTAAAGTACTGTATTAATGGAGCATTAGCCACCCAGTGGTGGAGATGTGTATTGCATGCTGAGCATGTAGTCGTGCCTCAACTCGCCTGTCCGTGATTAAACTCAGCAACCTAAGCTATCACCTAGGTGCGACTAAACCTCCGTTTAGGCAGAGAAACAGCCAAGATAACGGAGGCTCCATCTGTATAATCACACTGCCCATCAATGGTTATTGTTTACAGTGTATAATCACACTGCCCACTTGGGTTGGTATCGATATACCGGCAGGTGGCATCCTGGTGTACAGAATCCTGTCTGCTTTATATATCCCCCTGGTAGCCCAGCCTACTATGTTTAAATATCGCATCAGATCGATCACATGTAGCATGTGTGCATCAGATATATCTGATGCGATCTGTCGGCACATGATAGATTGCATCAGATATATCTGAAGTGACTGTAGTGTAAAATAAAGCCAGGGTCCGATCCGATTCCCGGGATGCTCCCGGGAGAGTTCAAGAGAAATCTGATGCGATCTGCAGTTCAGACAAGTCTGAGTAGTGGATGGTCACCTTAACTCTCTCTGCAAATGTTATATCTGACCCCACTGCAGTGCACATGGTTTTGCCCATCTGCTAACAAATTTGCTGCTACGATCAGGTCTGAATTAGGGCCAATGTACAAAGGTCAGTATATGTATGTATGCTTTTCAGTAAACTAGAATTAATATTTATTTAGAAAACGTACAACACTAAATGAATGCATATGTTTGGGATATCATGTTCTAAAACCCTGTACACCAATGAACCATGTTGCTAAGGCTGATTAAAGAAGGGAGACTATTTATGTTCTACTTTGGATTACAGGTGATAATCAGATTCTAAGATTATGTGACAAAAATAGTGGTGAATAGAAGCTGGACATAGCTGGTCACTGGACATGTACCGCGTTCCTCTTTTACTGATTGAAGAAATTCATTTCCAAGTAGAAATTTTGAGAAATCTAAACCATTTTAGGTGAGTTCCTATATACTTATAATGCATAATATGCTATGACATTTTATTTTCTTTATTATTAGCTCTTATTAGATAACAAATAGTTATTTTATACTATATAATTGTTTTTATTTATGGGAAAGATGTATATAACATTGTACAATTGTTTACTTTGAATCTGTACTTTTAATTTAGCAAAAATTCATGAAATACTGTACTGATCATGTACTGTTACTTAGGTTAACGATTTACTTATCTGCATATAATTACCACATTTTATCAGACGCCAGTGGTTCCCAAACTTTTTTGAATCACGGCACCCTAGAGCATCAGAATTGTTTTCACAACACCCCTAGGCCAAAAGTTTTGTATTGAGAAATTTAGAAAAAGATATTCAATTGAGTAAATTGTGTTTATATATCATTTTTAGGCTCAGTTATGTGGTGAGGGACAGGATTTGCTTCTGTTTACATATGTTATGACTGGCAGCCATAGGCACTGGTTTTGCCTATGACATTGACCATAAATAATTTTAACTGGACCTGGATCACCAACCCATGGCACCCCTGCAAGTGTTCGAGGCACCTCATGGTGCCACGGCACCCAGTTTTGGAACCACTGGTATAGACATAAAGTGCATATGATAGTTTTCATGTCATAATTAATAGAATCATGTAAATTCTAGAATGTTATTCATATATTATAAACTTTTATGATAATACTTCATTTGAATGTTAAATATTTTTTTAAGTTATTTTGTTAACATAAAATAATTTAAAAAATGAATTTATAGTTTTCATTTCCGACTTAAATCTTGAGGTCATATATAAAGTGACATGGATTGAATAATATCTCTCATGGATAATGAATTCATTTATATATTTATATATATATTCAATTCAATATCTTTACACAGATTTTTAATATTCTGAATTGTTATAAAAAAAAACATTTGCTGTAAGTCTTTGAACATTTCCTGTACATTATTTAGATTATATTAAACACTTCAATTATTTTTATAATTGTCTATGAACTGGAAATGCTTCCTGGGAACCCCATATTTTAGCCTTAGCAAGTGGCAATGTGGGTCACCTATATAAAGGGAAAGTACGTAGTTACTGTATGTGACCGGCAGTCACACATACCCAACCCTTATAAAGTGCATCTTCTATTTATGTACTGTAACACAGAATAACAGTTTAGTGTCTGATTTTTGACTACGATGTCACCTATATTATTATTGTCAGACACTTTCTGATTAGATTCTTTCTAAGTGTGACACATCTGCAAATGGTATATGTAATAAAGCCTCCAGGTATTATGTATTAGTTTAGGATATGGCTTAGCAATTGATTCAGTAAAGCCTGCCTTGTACTGCCACAAACATGCTTATTTCCCAATAACTGTGGAAGTTGGTGTGGTATGAGTTATCGATGGTTATCATGTCAACAGTCATCAGGTCGACATGATAATGCCAACATTTTTAAACTGTCAATGTGCTGCATTTCAGCATGCTGACAGCGACCATGTCGGCATTCATCATGTCCACCCGGGTGATATATTGACATGATGAACTGTCAACACACCACCCTGGTGATCTAGTGGTCACTTACCCTGTCCTAATGGCTTCATTGTCTTCTTTTGCGTACCGGCGGCCATGTGACAGTCACTTCTGGCACGGACCTGTTATGCTGTAGCATTTTGGTGAGTATTACTCCCCCTATCCCTGACAATAATCTAGAACCCTAACCCCCCCCCTTCCCCCACAGTGCCTAATCCTAATCTCCCCTCCCCCCCACAGCCTAACCCTAGCCTCCATCCGCAGCCTAACCCTTACCCTCCCGTCAGTGCTTAACCCTTACCATCGGCATCCTTAGCATGTTGACATTTCACATGGCGACATTTCAGATGTGAACATTGTGAACCTCTAATCAATTTAAGATTGCCATCCTGGTGCCTGTCGACTGTTTGAACCATGTTGGTATTCTGATGTTGATGGTGGTGTAACTATAATGGGTGCAGGGGACTCAATGTGTGCACAGTGCCACCTATTGTAGAGGAAGACTCACGAGATGATGTCATAGTCTCATGAGTCCATAAGAAAATCTACACTGCTCCACAGTGGCACGGCTAATAGTCAGATTGGGTACTCAGCTAGAGTGACGTATTATCCCTTTTACCTGGGACGCTCATGGATTACACAGGTTCTGTGGCTGGCTGACTTCAAGCCTACATTTCAGCTGGTTTTAATCAGCCACAGAACCTGTGTAATCCATGAGCATCCCAGGTAAAAGGGATAATATGGTCACTCTAACTCAATGAGTAAGCAGTGTCTGCTGCCACTCAGTAGTCTTGGTTATGGTGCTACCCCTTCCTTCAAGTGGGATGGTGCTACCCCTTCCTTCAAGAGGGGTATGCAGCAGCAGTGGGCAGAAGTCCCTGTGCCCCCCCCCCCTCCTCCCCGAGTCAGCCACACCAACAGTCGCAGTCACCCCACTTGGTGTGTGTACTGCCAGCCTCCTCCTGGTGTGTGTGGTGCCAGCCTCATCCTATTGGTGTGTGTGTGTGTGGCGCCAGCCTTACCCTGGTGATGTATGTGTGTGGTGCCAGCCACGCAACGTGTGTGTGTGTGTGTGTGTGTGTGTGTGTGTGTGTGTGTGTGTGTGATGTCAGTCTCACCCTGGTGGTGTGTGTGATTATTTACAAAGAGAAAGAGAACTATTTCTGTTGGGGGCACTCTTATATTGGTTAAAACTGAACTTTTATTCACATATCAGTGTTATACTCACAAAACATTTAACACATAAAGGACAAACAATTGGTAGATAAATATCAGATAAATTAATTATTTCCAGACAGTGAATAGCCGCACTAAACAATTGATCCTGTACCTGCATGAAATAACCACTCAGGTTTTAAAAACGATTTTTATGGTAAGAAATTACCTTGGTTAAAACTCTTTCTGCGAGGTACACTGGGCTCCACAAGGATAGACATAGGGGTGTAGAGTAGGATCTTGATCCGAGGCACCAACAGGCTCAAAAGCTTTGACTGTTCCCAAGATGCATAGCGCCGCCTCCTCTATAACCCCGCCTTCCTGCACAGGAGCTCAGTTTTTAGTTAACCAGCCCAATGCAGTAGCAGGAAAAGAGACGACAACGGTTAGTAGCCACATACACCACACTCTCACGACAGGAGAAGTGTCTGCGGCTAATGCCATATCAACCCAAATAAGCTAAGTGCGTCAGGGTGGGCGCCTTGTGGAGCCCAGTGTACCTCGCAGAAAGAGTTTTAACCAAGGTAAGTTCTTACCATAAAACTCGTTATCTGCTGCGGGGTACACTTGGCTCCACAAGGATAGACATAGGGGATGTCCTAAAGCGGTTCCTTATGGGAGGGTACGCACTGTAGCGGGCACAAGAACCCGGCGTCCAAAGGAAGCATCCTGGGAAGCGGCAGTATCGAAGGCATAGAACCTAATGAACGTGTTCACTGAGGACCACGTAGTCGCCTTGCACAATTGTTCAAGGGTCGCACCACGGCGGGCGGCCCAAGAAGGTCCAACAGACCGAGTAGAATGGGCCATAATGTGAGCAGGAGCTGACAGACCAGCCCTCACATAAGCAATTTCTGTGACAGGACGGTTCCGTACAAAAGCACTCGCCGCTTTCGCGTCCCGTCTCCTGTGCACAGAATGGAGGGTTAGGTCACACGGGACCTGGCCACATAGGGGATTCCCGCTTACCGTCAGTAACCGCCTGTTACTGACTCCACCCACTGCGCTGTGGGCGGGTTTATGCTGCCACCACCAAACTCCTAACCTGCCGTGGCGTTTGGAACCACGGTTCTGCTCTGTATGTGCCGACGCACTGCCTTACCACACCTGTGTGGTGTTGACAAATCCCCACTAGCCATTTGCTAGGCCTCTACCGGTAGCTGGCGGAAGGCGGAACTTGGAGACGTTAGGTGCTTCCCTGGACAGCCGGAGGACGGGGCAATGGTTGGCATAACCCTGTAGGTCACAAGATGAAGCAATCTTCTTGAGGCAGATGTTTATTTGCTCAATAATAGCCTTAAAAAAGACTCATCCCTATTGCTAGGGGCAACAGCATACAACAAGATGTTCCAGCAGAATAAAGATGGTACAACACAATGGGGCAGCAGCCCTCCTTTTATCCTACTCCAATACACATTACCACAGGGGGTAAGCCCGCCCTGTGGTGTAGAACCAATCAATGTTTGCCCATGGGCTGTGCATGCCTTGGTCACATGCACAGCTACATTGTTCCCTATGGACAGTGGGGAGTGGTCGTTCTCCTTTGCCTGTCCAATCCTGGAGGATCAGGATATGCCCCGATGCCGTTCAGTCTAGGCTGGGGGAAGTTTTCCCGCCTAATCTGACTTCCAGAAACCTGCCCGGGACCTAGCCCACTGCCTACAGCCTGGATTTGGGCTCCAGAGCTGGGCAGCCTAGATACCCGGTCAAGGTTTCCTGGCCACTACGGGTGATCTCCATGGAGCTCCTGAAAACCACTCAGCTTGTTTCAAAGCTGAGATTCTTCTCTCTCTCCCAATGCCCCTTTCAAGTGAGGCTGGAAGGGAAAGTATTCCGTTTTTTGGGAAAAGGTCTGGTAGAATCCATCAGCCTGCACAGCCATGGATTCCCCCCTCCTGGGACACACAACCAAGTAAGTGCATTTACCTTTAAATACATTTCATTTAAACACATGTGTTTCCCTTTAAATCTACACTGAGCCTGTCCCCTGCACAGGCTCCACATTCCCAGGCACTGCAGTGCCTCATAACACACTATATTTATATATATATATATATATATATATATATATATTACATTTAAAAACCATTGTTCTGTGCTTTTAAATAATGTGCCCAGCGCTCAGCGCTGGGCTCCCCTAGCCCTGCAGCCTGCCACTGGGGTCCAGGGAGCTGGCTCTCCCTGTCTCCCCAGTGTGGCACTAACTCGGTGGCCTCGCCGCACAGTGCGACGCACCCCCCTGATCTAAAGCCCAGCGGCCCGGGACACTTGTCCCGGCTGCCGTGGCTCTGTGTCTGCTGCAGCGCTGAGGTGCCGGGAGCGTAGCTCCCGGACCCCAGCACTCACCAGCCTAATCATCCCCCCGCCGCCAGGGAGCCGGCTAGCCCGGTCCCCTGTATGTGGCGCTGAATCTGTGGCCTCGCCGCAGCGTCTGGCGGGGAGCCGGGCTGCGGCGCACCCCCCTTGCCGCCCAGCAGCCCGGGACATTCGTCCCAGCTGCCGCGGCTGGCCACCTCCGATGGGCTGAGGCGCCGGGAGCAGAGCTCCCGGCCCCCAGCGGCAGGACCCACAGTGAGCACTGCAGCGGGAGCGGCTCTCCCACCTGCAGCGGCTCTCCCTCCATATAGCTGAGGTGCCGGGAGCATAGCTCCCGGACCTCAGCGCACACACAGTGCCTCTCCTCTCCCCCGGCGCGCACACACAGATCAGCGTGCCGGGGAGCTCCCTCACTGCCGCGGTCGCCGATGAGGTCCGAGATCACGGCACACAATTTAAAAATACATTTTTAAATCACTCTCTACACACGGCGCCTAGCGCCCACAATATTTTAAACCTGGCGCCAAGCGCCCATTGTCCTTATAATGGCGCCGGGCACTAGGGGTTAACCCCTTCAGTGCCGCGGCGGCCATTGTCCACGTGGGCTGGGGGTCTCTCCGGCCACAATGTGCAATCACCATTCTAATCCATCTGGCCAAAGTCTGCTTGTGAGCAGGCCAGCCCCGTTTGTGAAACCCAAACAGAATAAAGAGAGAATCAGATTTCCTAACAGAAGCAGTTCTCTTCACATAGATACGGAGAGCCCGTACCACATCCAAAAACCGCTCTTTGGGAGACAGGTTAGGAGGGACAAAGGCCGGTACCACAATCTCCTGATTAAGGTGGAACGAAGAAACCACCTTAGGTAAATAACCGGGACGAGTCCTAAGAACCGCCCGGTCACGGTGAAATATCAGATATGGAGAACTACAAGACAAGGCACCCAAATCTGACACTCTTCTAGCTGAAGCAATAGCCAGCAATAACACCACCTTAAGGGAAAGCCACTGAAGATCAGCTGAACCAAGAGGTTCAAACGGAGACTCTTGTAACGCCTCCAAAACCACCGACAAGTCCCAAGGAGCCACAGGCGGGACATAGGTAGGTTGGATACGCAACACACCCTGAGTAAAGGTATGCACATCAGGTAAGGTCGCAATCTTTCTCTGAAACCACACCGACAAGGCAGATATTTGAATCTTGAGGGAGGCCAGACGCAGGCCTAAGTCCAGGCCCTGCTGAAGAAAGGCCAACAACTTGGCTATACTAAACTTGGAAGCGTCATAATTGTTAAATGCGCACCAAACAAAGTAAGAATGCCAGACCCGATAGTAAATCCGAGCAGAAGCTGGTTACCGGGCCCGCAACATAGTTTGAATGACCGTCTCAGAAAACCCTTTAGCCCTCAAGACGGAGGCTTCAAGAGCCACGCCGTCAAAGACAGCCGGGCTAGGTCCTGGTAGACACAGGGGCCCTGAACGAGGAGGTCTGCGCGTTGTGAAAGTAGAATTGGACGCTCTGACGATAGGCCCTGCAGGTCTGAGAACCAGTGCCGTCTGGGCCACGCTGGATCTATGAGAAGCAGAATTCCTCTTTCTTGCTTGAACTTCCGAATTACCCTGGGCAGGAGTGACACCGGAGGGAACACGTACGGCAGCCGAAACCTCCACGGCACCACCAGCGCATCCACGAATGCTGCTTGAGGATCCCTTGTCCTTGCTCCGAAGAACGGAACTTTGTGATTGTGTCGAGTCGCCATCAGATCTACGTCTGGAAGGCCCCACTTTTCCACTAGGAGTTGAAACACTTTTGGATGGAGGCCCCACACTCTGGCGTGTACGTCCTGACGACTGAGAAAGTCCGCTTCCCAATTCGGTATGAATATTGCCGATATGGCCGGTAGATGGCGTTCCGCCCATTGTAGAATCCGTGAGACTTCCTTCATTGCCAAACGGCTTCGAGTGCCGCCTTGATGATTTATGTAAGCCACTGTGGTGGCGTTGTCTGACTGTACTTGAACAGGACGGTTCTGAATTAAATGCTGGGCCAGGTTCAATGCACTGAAGACCGCCCGCAATTCCAGAATGTTGATCGAGAGGAGAGATTCCTCCTTGGTCCACCGACCCTGAAGGGAGTGTTGCTCCAGCACAGCGCCCCAACCTCTTAGACTGGCATCTGTCGTCAACAGGACCCAGGCGGATATCCAGAAGGGACGGCCCCTGCACAATCGTTGGTCCTGGAACCACCAGTGCAGCGACAGACGGACCTCCGGAGTCAATGAGATCATGTGAGACCTGATCCGGTGAGGCAGGCCATCCCACTTGGCTAGAATCAGCCTCTGGAGGGGGCGAGAATGGAATTGAGCATACTCCACCATGTCGAATGCTGAGACCATGAGGCACAGCACCTGCATCGCCGAAAGGAAGCAACGAATCCTGTCCTGAAGCTTCAGGACTTTCTCCTGAGACAAGAACAACCGCTGGTTGTGAGTGTCCAATAGCGCTCCCAGGTGCACCATGCTCTGAGCAGGGACCAGGGAGGATTTATTCCAGTTGATGAGCCACCCGTGGGCTTGTAGAAACCGGACAGTCATATCCAGATGACGTAGGAGAAGTCCCGGGGAATTTGCCAGGATTAACAAGTCATCCAGATACGGCAGGATCCTGACCCCTTGACGGCGGAGTACCACCGTCATCACCGCCATAACTTGGTGAAGACTCGCGGAGCCGTAGTTAAACCAAAAGGTAACGCCCGAAACTGGTAATGGAGGTTGCCAATCGCAAACCTCAGGTATTGCTGATGTGACACTGCTATAGGAATATGCAGGTAAGCATCCTGTATGTCCAGGGAGACCATGTAATCCCCAGGTTCCAAGGCCAGAACTATAGAGCGAAGGGTTTTCATACGGAACTTGGAAACTTTCGCAAACCTGTTCAATGCCTTGAGATTGAGAATGGGCCGAGAGGACCCATTCGATTTCGGGACTAGAAACAGCGGAGAATAGTACCCCCGGCCCCTCTGAGCAAGAGGCACCTGTACTACGACTCCTGTATCCAGGAGGGTCTGTACCACCGAATGTAGAGTTTTTGCCTTTGTCTGGTCCAACGGGACGTCTGTCAGGCAAAATCGATGAGAGGAACAGTTTTTGAAGGCTATGGCGTAACCTCGAGTGACGACTTCCCGTACCCAGGCATCTGAAGTGGTCTTCAACCATTCCTGGGTATACCCTAGAAGCCGGCCCCCCACCCTGGGATCCCCCAGAGGTAGGCCCGCCCCGTCATGCGGCAGGCTTATCCGTCTTGGAAGCTGGCTGACGGGCAGCCCAGGCTCTTTTGGGCTTCGGCTTACCAGGTTTGGAAGTGAGTGCCTGCTTGTTGTATGCCTGACCTTTTGCTTTACCTGAAGGACGAAAGGGGCGAAAGGAAGTACCTTTAGCCTTCGACACAGAAGGAGCGGTACTTGGCAGACAGGCAGTTTTGGCAGTAGCCAAGTCAGCAACTATCTTATTTAAGTCCTCCCCAAACAGAATATCTCCCTTGAAAGGGAGTACCTCCAGGGTTTTTCTAGAGTCCAGATCCACAGACCAGGATCTCAGCCACATTATCCGGCGAGCCAGGACTGATGTAGTAGAGGCCTTGGCTGCTAGAATACTAGCATCAGAAGCCGCCTCTTTAATATAGTGAGAAGCTGTGACAATATATGACAAGCATTGTCTAGCATGGTCAGAAGAGATTTCAGCTTCCAACTCTAGGGCCCATGCTTCAATAGCCTCTGCAGCCCATGTCGCTGCAATAGTGGGCCTTTGTGCAGTACCCATGAGGGTGTAAATTGCTTTCAGACAACCCTCCACACGTTTATCCATAGGCTCTTTTAGAGACGCGACGGTAGTGACAGGTAGAGCTGAGAAAACCACCATCCTAGCCACATGTGAGTCTAATGGAGGAGGCGTTTCCAAATTTTTAGACAGCTCTGGCGCGAGGGGATAGCGAGCCAGCATCTTCTTTTGAGGCACAAACTTCTTTCCCGGGCTTCCCCAGGGTTCGTGATGTATATCCACTAGGTGGTCAGAGTGAGGTAAAACTTGTTTAACCACCTTCTGACGCTTGAACCTATCTGGTTTCTTAGGAGGGATGGATGGCTCGGGATCATCCGTAATCTGTAAAATCAACTTAATAGCCTCCAAAAGATCAGGAACATCCAAATGTGAACTACCCTCCCCATCAGCAGTATCTGTGTCAGAATCTGTGGGGTCAGTGTAAGCGCCATCTTCATCAGATGAGTTGTCAGTGACAGCAGTGGATTGTGAGGAGATAAGAGCTCGCTTAGAGGACCCCTTGGTCTTAGGCGAGCGAGGGTCAGACTTTTTAGTAGTCAAGGACTGGTTCAACTTCTTCAATTGAGCAGACAAATTATCCGCCCACGGCGGGTTAGCTGCGGGGACCACATACAGTTGCACCGGCATAGGGGGTCCCATAGGGAATGTTAGTTTAGTGGAGAAAGTAGCCCACGGTGGGTCATTATGTACCCCCGTTGCCACAGTCCCACTGGGGGGCAAGGAGCCCCCAGAACCAGAGCCCACAGCTGCTATAGTCTCCTCATAGGGATCTGTGGCTTCAGCAACACCGGCAGTGTGTTCAGCCCCAGAACCGTTACCTTCTGAAGCAGACATGATATAACTTGCAGTATCAGGTAACACAGTACAACTGGCAGCAGCACAATACCTCTTGCCCAAACCCCTGCGCAGTGTAGTCAGCACAAGCAGAGATACAGGAGAGATATGGTGACTAAAATCACAGAGAAAAATACGTATTAAAGTATATCTTGTGAAAATCCTATATAATTATAAAACGACGCACCAAGCCCCCTCAGGTTATAGAATATAGGGATAGCAAGTTGAGTGAGAGACACAAAATGGAAACCACTCAGCAAGCTAATGCACACACATATAGTCACAGTTATACAATGCAGAGGTTATTACTAACAATAATACTGCACTGGACCAGCTTATAATAGGATTTTGATAACCTACCGGTAAATCCTTTTCTCCTAGTCCGTAGAGGATGCTGGGGACAACATCAAGACCATGGGGTATAGACGGGATCCGCAGGATACATGGGCACTCTAAAGACTTTTCATTGGGTGTGAACTGGCTCCTCCCTCTTTGCCCCTCCTCCAGATCTCAGTTGTATGAACTGTGCCCAGGGAGACGGACATTTCGAGGAAAGGAATTACTTAACTAGTGGTGAGATGTCTACCAACTCACACCCTCAACCATGCCGCACACATGGTATTCAACATAGTTCATGCCTGTTGGCGTGTGTTAATTGCAGCAACATGCTGAAACCAAGATAACACAACTTGTGTAACTGTAATAACTAAACTGCAGGTAAAGTACGCACTGGGACGGGCGCCCAGCATCCTCTACGGACTAGGAGAAAAGGATTTACCGGTAGGTTATCAAAATCCTATTTTCTCACACGTCCTAGAGGATGCTGGGGACGACATCAAGACCATGGGGTCTATACCAAAGCTCCAGTATGGGCGGGAGAGTGCGGATGACCCTGCAGCACCGATTGACCAAACTTTAGGTCCTCATCGGCCAAGCTGTCAAACTTGTAGAATTTTGCAAATGTGTTTGATCCTGACCAAGTAGCTGCTCGGCAAAGTTGTAATGCCGAGACCTCCCGGGCAGCCGCCCAGGAGGAGCCCACCTTCCTTGTAGAATGGGCCTTCACCGACATCGGTAACGGCAATCCAGCCGTAGAATGAGCTTGCTGAATCGTACCTCTGATCAAGCGCGCAATAGTCTGCTTGGAAGCAGGACAACCAATCTTGTTGGGAACATACAGGACAAAAAAAAAACCTCTGTTTTCCGTATTCGAGCTGTTCTAGCGACATAAATCTTCAAAGCTCTAACCACATCTAGAGACTTTGACTCAGCAAACATCATGTCAGTAGCAACTGGCACCACAATAGGTTGGTTTATGTGGAAAGAGGAAACCACCTTTGGAAGAAAATGTTGACGAGTTCTCAACTATGCCCTATCGTCATGGAAGATCAGGTAAGGGCTCTTGTGGGACAAGGCCCCCAATTCAGACACCCGCCTTGCGGATGCCAACGCCAAAAGCATCACCACTTTCCAAGTGAGAAACTTCAACTCTATTTCTTGTAGAGGCTCAAACCAACCCGATTGAAGGAACTGCAACACCACATTAAGGTCCCATGGTGCCACTGGAGGCACAAATGGAGGCTGGATGTGCAGAACCCCTTTCACGAACGTCTGAACTTCTGGAAAGGAGGCCAATTGTTTTTGAAAGAAAACTTATAAGGCCGAAATCTGGACCTTGATTGACCCCAATATAAGGCCCGCATCCACACCAGCCTGCGGAAAATGGAGAAAACGTCCCAACTCAAACTCTTCCGTAGGAGCCTTCTTGGATTCACACCAAGACACATATTTTCTCCAAATATGGTGGTAATGTTTAGACGTTACTCCTTTCCTGTCCTGAATAAGAGTGGGGATGACTTCCTTGGGAATACCCTTTCGGGCTAGGATCCGACGCTCAACAGCCATGCCGTCAAACGTAGCCGCGGTAAGTCTTGATACACACACGGCCCCTTGCTGTAGTAGGTCCTCTCAAGGAGGAAGAGGCCGAGGATCTTCTATGAGCAACTCCTGAAGATCTGGATACCAAGCCCTCCTTGGCCAGTCTGGGGCAATGAAGATTGCTCAAACTCTTGTTCTTATTATTATTTTGAGAACTTTTGGAATCAGTGGAAGTGGAGGGAAAACATATACCGACCGAAACACCCACTGGGTCACCAGTGTATCCACTGCTATTGCTTGAGGGTCTCTCGAACTGGAACAATATCTCTGAAGCTTCTTGTTTAGACGAGATGTCATTATGTCTACTTGAGGAACTCCCCAAAGACACGTCACCTCTGCGAAGACTTCTTGGTGGAGGCCCCACTCTCCTGAATGGAGATTGTGTCTGCTGAGGAAGTCTTCTTCTCAGTTGTCCACTTCCGGAATGAAAATTGCTGACAGAGCTCTAACATGTCTTTCTGCCCAGAGGAGAATCCTTGTCACCTCTGCCATTGCCGCTCTGCTTTTCGTTCCGCCTTGCCTGTTTATGTACGCGACTGCTGTTACATTGTCCGACTGGATCTGCACGGGATCTTGAAGATGTACCGCTTGTAGAAGGCCATTGTAAATGGCTCTTAATTCCAGAACGTTTATGTGAAGGCAGGCTTCCTGTCTTGACCATTTTCTTTGGAAGCTTTCCCCCTGTGTGACAGCTCTCCAGCCTCAGAGACTTGCATCCGTGGTTATTAGGACCCAGTCGTGAATCCCAAACCTGCGTCCCTCTAGTAGGTGAGAACTGTATAGCAACCACAGGAGCGAAATCCTGGCTTTGGGGGGACAGGATTATTTTCCGGTGTATGTGTAGGTGGCATCCGGACCACTTGTCCAACAGATCCCACTGGAATACTCTGGCATGAAATCGGCCAAACTGTATGGCCTCGTAGGCTGCTACCATTTTCCCCAACAACCGAATGCATTAATGGATCAACACGCTTGTTAATTTCAATATTTGTTTGACCATTTTCTGGATTTCCAGAGCCTTTTCCACTGGAAGAAATACTCTCCGTACTTCTGTGTCCAGAATCATCCTAAAAAGGACAATATTGTCGTCGGTTCCAACTGCGACTTTGGAAAATTCATGATCCAACCGTGTTGTTGGAGTATTGACAGGGAGAGTGCGATGTTCTGCACCAACTGTTCCCTGGATCTCGCTTTTATCTGGAGATCATCCAGATAAGGAATTATATTGACTCCTTTTTAACGCCATCACCTTGGTGAATACCCTCGGTGCCGTGGAGAGTCCGAACTGCAACGTCTGAAACTGGTAATAGCAATCCTGTACTGCGAATCTCAGATAAGCTTGGTGAGAAGGATAAATGGGAACATGCAATTAAGCATCTTTTATGTCTACTGACACCATGAAGTCCCCCTCTTCCAGACTGGAAATCACTACCCTCAGGGATTCCATCTTGAACTTGAACCTTTTCAGGTAGAGATTCAGATTTTCAGATTTAAAATCGGTCTGACCGAGCCGTCCGGCTTCGGAACTACGAAGAGGCTTGAATAAAAAAACCTTCTCCTTACTGTGCCAAGGGTACCAGGACAATGACCTGATCCTGGCATAATTTTTGAATTGCCATTGTTACTGCCTCTCTTCCCGGAAGAGAAGCTGGCAAGGTCGATTTGAAAAATCGGCATGGGGGGGATGTCTTGAAACTCTAGTTTGTACCCATGGGACACTATTTGTAAGACCCATTGGTCCAGGCCAGATGGAATCCAGATTTGGCTGAAAAGTTTCAGACGTGCTCCTCCCCGAGCGGACTCCCGCAAGGGAGCCCCAGCGTTATGCTGCAGATTTGGCAGAAGCAGGGGTGGACTTCTGCTCCTGCGATCCGAGAGACGCTGCGGATTTCTTTCCTTTTCCCCTTCCCCTACCTGCAAAAAAAGGGGAGACCTTTGGCCTTTTTGTATTTGTTGGGCCGAAAAGACTGTATGTGAGAGTGATGTGTCTTTTTCGCTGGTGTAGGAGCATAAGGCAAGAATGTCGACTTACCTGCGGCAGCCGCCGAGACTAACGCATCCATCACCAAACAAGGCCTCACCTTTATACGGGAGAGCCTCCATATTTTATTTTGGAATATACATCAGCATTCCACTGGCGAATCCACAACGCCCTCCGAGCCGATACTGCCATGGTAGCGGTTCTTGATCCCAAGAAACCAATATATTTCATGGATTCTAGTACGTACGCAGCAGCTTCTTTGATATGACCTAACGTTAGGAGTATCTCATCTCCATTTATTGTGTCAATGTCTAATGACAGGTTTTCTGACCACTTTTCAATAGCACTACTCACCCATTCACAGACAATGGTAGGCCTGAGTAGTGTCCCATTGGCCACATCAATAAATCACCTCACTCACTTGCAGTCTGTCGGCTCCTTAAGTGAAGCCATTCCAGGCACAGGGAGAAACACCTTTTCTCTTTTATGACAGGGCCCTGTCTAAAATGCGGGGTGACTCCCACCTTTTTGGAAAAAGGTAAGCTGCCTGAATTCCTTTTGGGAATCTGAAATTTCTTTTCAGGTTAAATCAGACCTGAGGTGGAGGGACAATTACATTACTTCTTTACTAAAGTAAACCCTCTCCTTGTGGTAAAAGAGGGGACTTCGTAACTTCTAACCCCTCCTTTATAGCTAAAACATGTTTTGAATGCTTTTTTGCTGACTTAGGACCTATTCCCCTGGAATCACTAGTGCCGACACAGGAATCAGAGTCTGTGTCGGTATCAGTTTGTACTACTTGTGCAAATTTGTATGTGACCCAGAAAGGTCCCTGTGGATGAAAGGCAGAACTATTAAAAATCACATCTTCAACAGATTATTTTCATTTTCTGTATGAGATTCAGTCCAACCTCTTACTGATATGTTTCACACTATCATGTAACCTTTTCACCCAGTCAGGCTCTTGGTGTCATATTACACCTCTGTGTCCCTAACATGTCTCCACAGAGCTCCCTGCCACAGACATGTCACACTGCACAAACACACCACAGACACTCCAGGACTTATAGAGGACAGACCCACAGTAAAATCTGTCAGAGGGACACAGATGAGATTTGCCAGTTCACAACCCAGCGCCAGTAACACAATGTCTGTGAACACAAAATGCCCACTGACATTCAGTGCTTTTATAATGTTAATCACACAATTATAAAGCACCAAATTCACTGTGGCCCCCCCTGTGTTGCACCGTGGTATTTGTTCAGCAGTGGAGGAGGACCAGCCTGAGGAGAGAGAGAAAATGGCGCTGAGCAGTGTGCTGGCTGACTGAGGAGGAAGCTCCACTCTTCAGTGGTGTGTTTCTCCTTAGCTTTTATGAGGTCATTTTTTTAAACTGGTGGGGGTAGGACTGTGACTCAGCAACTTATGCCCCTTATTTATGCCAGTTTCCATAGGTTTCATGCTGCCCAGGGTGCCCCCCCTGCGCCCTGCACCCTGCAGTGCCTGTGTATGTGTGGGCAACATGGCGCGCTGAGCTCCCGCCAGCCGTGCGGTATCTTTAGCCGTCACTTTCTTGATTGAAGATCTGTCTTCTAACACTCACCTGTCTTCTGACTTCTGGCTCTGTGAGGGAGGTGACGGCGTGCTGTGGGAGTGAGCATCTAGGCACGGCTAGAGTTTAGTTCCCTTCAGGAGCTAATGGTGTCCTGTCAGCCAGAAGCAGAGCCATGAAACTCTTAAGGAAGTTGGTTCCTACTTCTGCCCCCTCAGTCCCACGAAGCAGGGAGTCTGATACCAGCAGATCTCCCTGAAAATAAAAAACCTAACATAAGTCTTTTCAGAGAAACTCAGTAGAGCTCCTCAGAGTGCATTCAGTCGACCTGGGTACATTTCTAAAACTGAGGTCTGGAGGAGGGGCATAGAGGGAGGATCCAGTTCACACCCAATGAAAAGTCTTTAGAGTGCCCATGTCTCCTGCGGATCCCGTCTATACCCCATGGTCTTGATGTCATCCCCAGCATCCTCTAGGACGTATGAGAAATATATATAGCTATGTAGTCAATAGATATAACACTGCACAGTAAAAACTGGATGTATATCACAGGGTACTTGTACCAGAGAACCCTGACTAAATGCACTCTTTCTTAACTAACACTGTCTAATTGACATGTAGAATACTTAAGTGTCATGTAAAGTCACAGCGCTGACAACCAGGCGGCTTTACACAGGAGGATTTGCCCAAGCAGTCCCAGGAACAGTGTAGCTGAGAGAAATGGCGCCCAGACACTGACAGGGAGTGAGGGAGAGACAGATATGCAGCTCCAGGGCGGGAACATTTGCTGGAAATGGCGCCCTGGGGCTGGGAGAGGGGCTCCAGGTCTAAGCCTTATCCCCTCTGCTGGCAAAACCACCAGGTACTGCGGGCTACATACAAAAAGGTTTTAAGAGAAAACCTGACCTGCACCCATGCCCTGGTGATCTAGTGGGATCGCCTGTACTGCCACAGTGTCCACCGCCAGCGTGCGCGGCCCGCCTCCCACCATTCGCGCCGGATCGCGATAAAGTACCACTCACCACCTCCCGAAGCGCGGCCACACGATCCCGGAGAGCCCCCTTCGTGTGTGCCTGACTTTAGAAGAAAACCGGAGCCTCCTGCTGTAGTTACCCGGCAACCAGGGCTCGGGAGTGTACAGCGCCGCTGGGGAGAGATGGAGCTGCAGCAGTGAATGTCACTAGACATGTACACACTGCTGCAGCCCTTGAAGTCTTCACTTTTCTTCTCAAAAAAGCTCTTCTTAGGGCTGCCCAGAGCAGCCCCTCTGTTATGTGCCTGCTATCTGCGGCACCAACTACAAAACTGTGCAGGGAGGCGGGGTTATAGAGGAGGTGGGGCTATGGCTCTTGGGAACAGTCAAAGCTTTTGAGCCTGTTGGTGCCTCGGATCAAGATCCTACTCTACACCCCTATGTCTATCCTTGTGGAGCCCAGTGTACCCCGCAGCAGAAACAACAAATATCTATCATAATAGATCAATCCAAAGTGGCATAAAATAATCCCATAGGGGCCTCTTGTATATCCACTTACAACTGTATATAGAATTGCCAATAATACACTCTTAAGAACAGTCTTACAGTATAATCAAACAGGTAAAGTGTGATGTACATATATACTGTATTGCTTCACATGTTGTCATACCCAGGTCCTTATACTTTAAGATAGAACGGCTGAAAGAAGCATAGTGCAAATCTGGATAGAAGATAGTGCAAATCTGGTTTCTACTGTTGTTTGTCATATCACATGACATGGGGCGGCCAATGAGAGTCCCAAAATGATTCCCACTGATACAGTATATACAGTGCAAAAGGTTACTGCATCTGCTTTTGGCTCAAATCCCCTGTGATAACCTTGTTAATCCTCATGCCAATGAGAGTACAGAGGAAAGATAAGGTGGAATATTCGAAGTGTGTCTGTCTATCCGGAAAGAAGCACAAGCTACGGTAAAAATATTCCAAAAAGCATATAAGCAAGGTTGACTAGTCAAATGATTATGATTGAAAATAGATCCACTACCAGAGGCGTATCTACCCATTGGCCAGGATGGCACTCGCCAGGGGCGCCAAGCGAGAAGGGGCGCCGCCCGGCGGTGCCACCCGTGGCCAGGGGGTAGTCTCACATTGGAGAGACAGAACCAGTCCTCCCTTTCCCGTGTAGCTCCTCACCCGCAGTGACACCCGGCTACAACTACAGCAGCCAGTGTTATTTGCCCTGTTGTCTGTCAGCTCCGCACAGCACTACAATAAAGAAACTGCATAAACTACAGCTACCAGCAGCCCTTGCTGCTGTGAGCTCCGGCAGCAAGGGCTGCCGGGAGCTGTAGTTTATGAAGAGTTTCTTTAAGGCGAAGCCGCCGGACACCAGCGCAAATAACACTGGCTACCGCTACTGCCTGCTGTAGTTGTTGTCGGGCTTCACTGCGGGTGAGGAACTGCATGGTAGGCGGGGGGGGGGCGACTGGTGCTGCCTCTACAGTGTGAACCTTATATATTTATTATTATTATTAATAATAATAATATTATTATTATATATTATTTAAATGGTGTGGTCACAAATACCACTAGCACCGCGGATGTATGAGTGCTGTGGGTTCTAGCCTATTGTTTATATATATATATATATATATATATACATACATACAGATGAACAATAAGAGGCAGCACTCAGCAGACTTGTGAAAAAATTTCAGACCAATATATTCAGTGCAGTCAACGTTTCGGGGACCACCTCCCCGTCTTCAGGTCCTGAATACTACTATAGTAGCTTACTGTAGCAGTCTGCGGTGCTGCTGAGCTGATTGGGGAGTGTTTTTTGGAAGGGCCATCCTGCGTGACACTGCAGTGCCACTGCTAGATGGGCCAGGTGTTTGTGTCGGCCACTAGGGTCGCTTAGCTTACTCACACAGCTACCTCATTGCGCCTCTTTTTTTCTTCTTTGCGTCATGTGCTGTTTGGGGAGTGTTTTTTGGAAGGGCCATCCTGCGTGACACTGCAGTGCCACTCCTAGATGGGCCAGGTGTTTGTGTCGGCCACTAGGGTCGCTTAGCTTAGTCATCCAGCGACCTCGGTGCAAATTTTAGGACTAAAAATAATATTGTGAGGTGTGAGGTATTCAGAATAGACTGAAAATGAGTGGAAATTATGGTTTTTGAGGTTAATAATACTTTGGGATCAAAATGACCCCCAAATTCTATGATTTAAGCTGTTTTTTAGGGTTTTTTGAAAAAAACACCCGAATCCGACAAAAAAAATTCGGTGAGGTTTTGCCAAAACGCGGTCGAACCCAAAACACGGCCGCGGAACCGAACCCAAAACCAAAACACAAAACCCGAAAAATTTCAAGTGCACATCCCTAGTTACTATTCCACAATGTTTGTGGTACCGAAACCAGACAGTACGGTGAGACCCATTCTAAATTTAAAATCCTTGAACACTTATATAAGGAAGTTCAAGTTCAAAATGGAATCGCTCAGGGCGGTTATTGCAAGCCTGGAAGAGGGGGATTTTATGGTGTCGCTGGACATCAAGGATGCTTACTTTCATGTCCCCGTTTACCCAACTCACCAGGAGTACCTCAGGTTTGTGGTACAGGATTGTCATTACCAATTCCAGACGTTGCCGTTTGGTCTATCCACGGCACCGAGAGTATTTACCAAGGTAATGGCCGAAATGATGATACTCCTTCGGAAGAAGGGAGTTATAATTATCCCGTACTTGGACGATCTCCTTATAAAGGCGAGGTCCAGAGAGCAGTTGTTAGTCAGCGTAGCACTTTCTCGGGAAGTGTTGCTACAGCACGGCTGGATTCTGAATATCCCAAAGTCGCAGCTGATTCCTGCGACGCGTCTGCTCTTCCTGGGCATGATTCTGGACACAGAACAGAAGAAGGTGTTTCTCCCGGTGGAGAAGGCCCAGGAATTGTCATCTCTGGTCAGGGACCTCCTGAAACCAAAACAGGTGTCGGTGCATCACTGCACGCGAGTCCTGGGAAAGATGGTGGCTTCTTACGAAGCAATTCCCTTCGGCAGGTTCCATGCAAGGATTTTTCAGTGGGATCTGTTAGACAAATGGTCCGGATCGCATCTTCAGATGCATCGGCTGATCACCCTGTCCCCAAGCGCCAGGGTGTCTCTGCTGTGGTGGCTGCAGAGTGCTCATCTTCTCGAGGGCCGCAGATTTGGCATACAGGACTGGGTCCTGGTGACCACGGACGCAAGCCTCCGAGGATGGGGGGCAGTCACTCAGGGAAAGAACTTCCAGGGACTGTGGTCAAGTCAGGAGACTTCACTACACATAAATATACTGGAACTAAGGGCCATTTACAACGCCCTGAGTCAAGCAGAGCCCCTGCTTCAGAACCAACCAGTGCTGATTCAATCAGACAACATCACGGCGGTCGCCCATGTAAACCGACAGGGCGGCACAAGAAGCAGGACGGCGATGGCAGAAAGCCACAAGGATTCTCCGATGGGCGGAAAATCACGTGCTAGCACTGTCAGCAGTGTTCATTCCAGGAGTGGACAACTGGGAAGCAGACTTCCTCAGCAGGCACGACCTACACCCGGGAGAGTGGGGACTTCATCCAGAAGTCTTCACGCAGATTGTAAACCGTTGGGAACGGCCACAGGTGGACATGATGTTGCCCCGCCTCAACAAAAAGCTAAAAAAATATTGCGCCAGGTCAAGGGACCCTCAGGCGATAGCTGTGGACGCATTAGTGACACCGTGGGTGTACCAGTCGGTTTATGTGTTCCCTCCTCTTCCTCTCATACCCAAGGTACTGAGGATAGTAAGAGTAAGAACTATACTCATCGTTCCGGATTGACCAAGAAGAACTTGGTACCCAGAACTACAAGAAATGATCTCAGAGGAACCATGGCCTCTGCCTCTCAGACAGGACCTGTTACAGCAGGGGCCCTGTCTGTTCCAAGACTTACCGCGGCTGCGTTTGACGGCATGGCGGTTGAACGTCGGATCCTAACGGAAAAAGGCATTCCAGATGAAGTGATTCCTACGCTGATAAAGGCTAGGAAAGACGTGACAGCACAACATTATCACCGTATATGGCGAAAATATGTTGCTTGGTGTGAGGCCAGGAAGGCCCCTACAGAGGAATTCCAGCTGGATCGATTCCTGCACTTCCTACAGTCAGGAGTGACTATGGGCCTAAAATTAGGATCCATAAAGGTCCAGATTTCGGCCCTATCTATTTTCTTTCAGAAAGAACTGGCTTCACTGCCTGAAGTTCAGACGTTTGTTAAGGGAGTGCTGCATATTCAGCCCCCTTTTGTGCCTCCAGTGGCACCTTGGGATCTTAACGTTGTGTTGGGTTTCCTGAAATCCCACTGGTTTGAGCCACTTAAGACCGTGGAGCTAAAATATCTCACGTGGAAAGTGGTCATGCTATTGGCCTTAGTTTCGGCTAGGCGTGTGTCAGAATTGGCGGCTTTGTCTTGTAAAAGCCCTTATCTGATCTTCCATATGGACAGGGCAGAATTGAGGACCCGTCCCCAATTTCTCCCTAAGGTGGTATCAGCGTTTCATTTGTGGTGCCTGAGGCTACTCGGGACTTGGAGGACTCCAAGTTACTAGATGTAGTCAGGGCTTTGAAAATCTATGTAGCCAGGACGGCTGGAGTCAGGAAAACTGACTCGCTGTTTATCCTGCATGCACCCAACAAGCTGGGTGCTCCTGCTTCAAAGCAAACTATTGCGCACTGGATCTGTAACACGATTCAGCAAGCTCATTCTGCGGCAGGATTGCCGCATCCAAAATCGGTGAAAGCCCATTCCACAAGGAAAGTGGGCTCTTCTTGGGCGGCTGCCCGAGGGGTCTCGGCTTTACAGCTTTGCCGAGCTGCTACTTGGTCGGGTTCAAACACATTTGCTAAGTTCTACAAGTTTGATACCCTGGCTGAGGAGGACCTTGCCTTTGCTCATTCGGTGCTGCAGAGTCATCCGCACTCTCCCGCCCGTTTGGGAGATTTGGTATAATCCCCATGGTCCTTACGGAGTTCCCAGCATCCACTAGGACGTCAGAGAAAATAAGAATTTACTCACCGGTAATTCTATTTCTCGTAGTCCGTAGTGGATGCTGGGCGCCCGTCCCAAGTGCGGACTCTCTGCAATACATGTATATAGTTATTGCTTAACTAAAGGGTTATTGTTATGAGCCATCTGTTACTGAGGCTCAGTTGTTGTGCATACTGTTAACTGGGTATGGTTATCACAAGTTGTACAGTGTGATTGGTGTGGCTGGTATTAGTCTTACCCTGGATTCCAAATCCTTTCCTTGTTGTGTCAGCTCTTCCGGGCACAGTTTCCTTAACTGAGGTCTGGAGGAGGGGCATAAAGGGAGGAGCCAGTGCGCACCAGATAGTACCTAATCTTTCTTTTAGAGTGCCCAGTCTCCTGCGGAGCCCGTCTATTCCCCATGGTCGTTACGGAGTTCCCAGCATCCACTACGGACTACGAGAAATAGAATTATCGGTGAGTAAATTCTTATTTTATTTTTTTTCTATAAAAATTTACAATATATTAGCCGCCTGATCATCACAAGTTTAATGAGCAGGCAGGCTGCGGGCATTGGCGGCAGTGGCGGCATCGGACTGAGATGCGAATTAGTGGTGGAGTGCCGGGGCAGTTGATGTGTGGGCGAGTTTGTAAGGCGGTGACGGGGGTAGCGGGCATTGGCTCAGGGGCAGTAGCGGGCATTGGCTCAGCAGCGGTAGGGGTCATCGGCGGGATTCGGCGGACTTTATGGCTGCAGTGCCTCACCAGCCACTGACCTCACCGCACGCCACTGCCATTAGCACTGTTTTCCACGCAAGTGGTCATATTTTAACTGTTATTTTCATGTCTGTGATGTTGTGATGTCATGTTTACTGGTCCCCATGTGTTTACATCCGCAGCGGCCGCGACGCCCGGACACGGAGTGACGTCACTTCCGGATGACGGTGTTTGCCACACCCGGAAGTGCGGGTGCCGTGGGACGGGACGCCGCTGGCCGCAGCGGGGGCTTGCGGGCCTAGGGAAGGTAAGTTATTTAAGTGTTTTTTGCACTGCATGTCACACTTGTTTGCTGTGTCCTGAAGAAGGGAGTTTGACTCCCGAAACGTTGATGACCCACATTAAACCACGTTGATTACTTTGTGAAAGTCTCCGAGTGCCGCCTTTCATTGGTGCTATATATATATATATATATATATCTCCCAATAAGAAACAGCGGCACTCAAGGATTTGTGCAATCACAGACGTGTATTCAAGGTACACATAAAGCCAACGTTTTGGGGCTCACATGCCTCTTTGTCAAGGTGTGTAACAGTGTATAACAAAAAACAAATACCTTTTATCTAGAAGAAGCCCGCCAGTGCTCTGTTCTCGGCCGGAGACGCGGATTCCCGCAGTACTTCCGGTCCCTTGCTGATGACCTCACTGATGCAGCGCCTGTTGGTTGCCTTAGCAACCTGGACGCCGCTCCGTTCTGGAGTTAGCACTGTGAGATCAATCAATAAAAAACATGCAGTAAAAGTACCTCTAGAGTTGTGAAATATTCATGTATAGGAACCCTTCCACCTTGAAGAATATTAGCTACGTATATACATCTGATAAAAAAGTCTGAACTATTTACATATTTATGGCTGCGGGGGCAGGGCTGAGCTCAGGTCCATGGGTGTTACACACTGTCGTATAGCTGTTTAAAAGCGTGTATGTATCTGCCACCATTTGTCAACATGGGGAACTCCAAAAGTGCGGTAATTAGTGTGTGAACCGCAAATAAGTGCGGCTGGAAAGTATGTGTGTACCCCATAGGGGTGTGCTGAATTATATCTCTTGTGTGTAAGTTCTATGGAAATTAACTACCATTACTTGTGTGGCTGACCGTAACCGGCCAGGCTGTGATTTGTCAACGCTAAATGATATCAAAGAGGGGAAAAACGGGGGGGGGGGGGGGAGAAGGGGAGAAGGGAGATAGGAGGGGAGAGGGAAAAAATTAATGTGTAGAGGAAAAGGAAAACAACAGGGACAGAAGGAAGGGATGTGGCTACTCAATCAGCTAGCACCTCAAAAGTGAAAAATATGAAATATGCACGCCTTAAAATTTGTTTATATGTGTGTGTGGAACCCCTAAAGAATCCGGCTTATTTCATTAATAACAGCTATGCAGTTCCTACCATTTACTATGTCCTAACCCTAATGGGGATAGCAAAAACTGATCTCAAGCCCTATCCCAGCAGTCCGGTCAAAGAAGTTATTGTTCTTAAATAGACAATGGTCAATGCAGGCAAATTATAAGCAAAATATGAAGACGGGAAAACAGAGGGAAAGGGAGAAGGAGGGGGGGGGGGGGGAAGAAGAAAGGGAAAGAAAAAAGAGAGGAAGGGAGGGGAAAACGGGAGAGGATGGCTGGAAAGGGAAAAGGCAAAGAGAAAACACGAAGAGGAAAAAGGAAAACAGCAACAAATCCACAATGACCACACAGACTGAGTGGCCACGGTGAAAAACTCGTATAGAAGAAGGTAATTATGATAAGTCTCCATCTAAACTCCAAATTAATGTGTTCATAAGAATACTGGACTGTCCGGTCCATTCCACCGTACTTCACTGGTGCAAAAACTCTGAAAGGGCTATGTCGCCCATCGTGTGCACCAGCTTTTCATGTTAAGACGCTCCAAGAGAACTTCTCATTCAGTCCTCCTGGGCTCACGGTGCCAAGTTCGTATATCCATTTGGATTCTAAATGCAGAAGACTGCTGTCCCGGTCGTCTCCCCTAGCATTCTTAGGCACAAAATCTATGATCTGATGTCTCAGGTCGTTGAGTGAGTGTCCCGCCATCGCAAAATGACGAGCCACCGGTTGTTCAGATGACTTGCCCGTTAGTGCTTGCTTAATCGCTGACCTGTGAAGGGCCATCCTTTTGTTACGCACACCAGTGCTAACAGGAGTATACCGGTGTATGAACAGAGAGGGAAGCGAAGCAAACGAACTCACAGACAGTATAACATAACATACACAGGAGGTGATGGAATAACTAATAAACACAAAGTGAACGGAGAAGCCCAAAGGCTCAGGAATTGGGTGTCTCCCTAGTGTCAGGAATGCTCAGATGGAATAGAGCGGACAATGAAGCGATGTGTAGTGATTTAACATGTGGAGCACCTGAAATGATGTTGCTAAGAGCAACAGAAAAAACCCCAAAGGGTTACCAACGGGTGTGGGAATAAACTCCTTGGTCAGAGATAGAAATATAGACACAAGGAGAGTATCCACAATCCTAACCCCCACTTGCAGGGCACAGGTTCAGCTTACTGCCACTAAACTGACACCTGGACGCCCTGCACAGTGAGGGAGGATTAAGCAAGCAGGTCTGAGAGTACAGCCACAAACCTGCTGGGTTCACAGAATAGCAAAAGAACCCTGGCAGGTCAAACAACTGACTCCAGTCTTACTGCTAGGTCCGGATTGGCAGAATGAAGTACCGAATCCCAAGGCCTATTCGCAGTAAGCAACAAGTAAATACAAAGTCACACAGTACTAGCTAACTGACTAACAAACAAAGATTCAGCAGCATTTGCCTAGCCTGAGAGGATGGTTTATATAGCAGGTGCTGTCCACGCCCCACTCAGACCTCACAGACTGTGAGCACAAAACCAGCGCCGGATTCCCTGCCGTGCACAGAGCCTGTAACCACTACACAGTAAAAACCCGGACCGGGGTATCAGCTGCGCTCAGGTTACTTCGCTAACACTTGCCTCCCGGTTGCCATGGCGACGTGGCAGCACAGAGCAGGAGATCCTAACAGTACCCCCCCTCTGACAAGGGGTCAAAGAACCCCTACCACCGGGTTTATCGGGGAACTGCGAGAAGAAAGAGCGTATCAGTCTAGGGGCATGAAGATCACAACTGCGCACCCACGACCGCTCCTCCGGGCCATACCCCTTCCAGTGCACCAAAAATGACAGCCGACCCCGAACCATCTTGGAGTCAAGAACCCTTTCAACCACAAACTCCCTCTGACCCCGTATCAGAAGAGGAGAAGGTCTTCCACTGGAAGAAGGATTACTAACCGCCAGTTTTAAAAGGGAACAATGAAATGTTTTATTGATACCCAATGAACGGGGCAGATCTAACTGAAATGCCACCGGATTGATAACCCTGGTGATCTTATAAGGGCCGATGAACCGGGGGCCAAGCTTATGAGATGGCTGTCTCAACTTCAAATTCTTGGTGGACAACCAGACGAAGTCTCCTAATTTGAAGCTGCAGGGTCTTCTCCGCTTATCAAAAACCCTTTTGGTCACTAATGACACAGACACAAGGGCTTTCTTCACTTTCCTCCAAATACCCCTAAGGACCGAAACAACAGAGGAACCACCAGACGTGGAATCCAAGGGGTCAAAAGAATTAGCCTTAGGATGATGCCCATACACACAAAGGAAGGGAGAGATCCCTGTAGCAGAGTGAGCCGCGTTGTTATAGGCAAACTCCGCCATGGACAGATGAGCAACCCAGTCAGTATGACACTTGGAGACATAACACCTGAGGAACTGCTCCAAGGACTGGTTCACCCTCTCAGTCTGCCAATTAGACTGTGGATGGTAGCCTGACGACAAGCTCACAGAAATCTGGAGATCAGAACAAAATGCCCTCCAGAATTTGGCCACAAACTGGGATCCACGGTCAGAGAACACATCAAGTGGCAACCCGTGGAGGCGCACAACATGCTGCATAAATAACTCAGACAGGCGTCTGGCCGATGGCAACCCAACCAGTGGAACGAAATGCGCCATCTTCGAAAACCTGTCAACGACAACCCAAATGGCTGTCATCCCCGAGGATTTGGGCAAGTCCACCACAAAATCCATGGAAATGTGGGTCCATGGCTTAGACGGAATAGAGAGTGGATGTAATGGGCCGACAGGAACCCCTCTAGGAGTTTTATTTCGGGCACAAACGTCACATGCCCGAACCCACTGATCCACATCCCTAGCCACCGAGGGCCACCACACCGCCCTAGACAGCAACTCCCGAGTTCTGGCAATACCCGGATGCCCTGCCGACCTCTTGGCATGGAATTCCAGGAACACTCGCTGTCTTAACCTAGGAGGCACAAACAAGAGACCTACCGAAAGGTCTGGAGGAGCCTGCTCCTGTGCTCTAAGGACTAATGACAAGAGGTCCTGGGTAATGCCCACTTTAATACATGATGGGGACACAATGGGCAATGGCTGCTCGGTGGTCTCTTGAACTGGAGCAAAACTCAGCGAGAGCGCATCAGCCTTGATGTTTTTTGACCCAGGGCGATATGTTATCAAAAAATTAAAGCGAGCAAAAAACAAAGCCCATCGTGCCTGCCTGGCATTGAGCCGCTTCGCTGACTCTAAATATGCCAGATTCTTATGGTCGGTGAGAATTGAGACCACAAACTTAGCCCCCTCAAGCCAGTGTCTCCACTCCCCGAGTGCATCCTTTATAGCCAACAATTCCCGGTTACCCACATCATAATTCATCTCGGCAGACGAAAATTTACGGGAAAAGTAAGCACAGGGATGAAGGCGATTATCAGACACCCCCATCTGAGAGAGCACTGCCCCAATATCTATCTCAGAGGCATCCACTTCTACCACAAAAGGACGCTCTGGATCTGGGTGTCGCAGCACCTTGGCCGAGACAAATTCCCTTTTGAGACGGGCAAAGGCCGCTTTGGCCTCACAAGACCAGTGAGCAACATCCGCCCCTTTCTTAGTGAGTGCCACCAAGGGGGCCACTATAGACGAAAATCCAGCGATAAACCGTCTATAAAAATTTGCAAAGCCCAGAAAACGCTGAAGCGCCTTCAAACTAGTGGGCTGCACCCAATCCAGGACTGCCTGTACCTTAGAACCCTCCATTTGGAAACCTTCTGAGGAGATAATATACCCTAGAAATGCGATTTGCTGGATTTCAAACTCGCACTTCTCCAGCTTCTCCCCAAGCTGGTGGTCTCTGAGTTTCTGGAGGACTAAGCGTACATGCTTCCGATGTTCCTCCAGGGAATGAGAGAAGATTAGGATGTCATCTAGATAAACAACTAAGAATCTATCCAAATATTCCCTGAGCACATCGTTCATGAATTCCTGGAAGACTGCCGGGGCATTAGAGAGCCCAAAAGGCATCACCAAATATTCATAATGCCCTGAGTGGGTATTAAAGGCAGTCTTCCATTCATCCCCCTCTCTTATTCGGATTAGATTGTAAGCACCGCGTAGGTCAATCTTAGAAAAAATGGTGGCAGTACGAAGCTGGTCAAACAAAACCGAAATGAGAGGCAGTGGGTACGAGTTTTTAATCGTGATACGGTTCAATTCCCTGAAGTCGATGCAGGGTCGCAACGAACCGTCCTTTTTACCCACGAAAAAGAACCCCGACCCAACTGGGGACTGTGAGGGTCTGATAAATCCCTTAGCCAAGTTCTCCTGAATGTACTCTGCCATAGCCTGAGTCTCAGGACGTGACAGGGAGTACAACCTGCTCTTGGGAAGCTTAGCATCCGGCAACAAATCAATGGCACAGTCATAGGGGCGATGGGGAGGTAGTACCTCCACAACTTTTTTGGAGAACACATCCGCAAAATCTGCATAACATCCTGGCAATCCTGGCAAACTTAGCTGCGAGAGCCTGACTGGAAGGCTCAAGCAACTCCTGAAACAATCACTACCCCAACTAAGAATCTCCCCAGAGACCCAGTCAAATTGAGGGTTATGGGCCCTTAACCAGGGTAACTCCAAAACCAATGGGGCAAAAGAACAGACAGTCACATAAAAAGACAATTTTTCAGAGTGTGTGGCTCCAATAAACAAAGGAATTTGGCTGGTGCAGGAGGTAATTTTACCCTGGGACAATGGTTCCCCGTTTAACCCACAGATCTCAATCTCTGATGCCAAAGGTACTGAGGGAACAGAGTGTTCCAGGGCGAATTGACGGTCCATGAAAACCCCATCGGCCCCACTGTCAACAAAGGCCTCAGTCTTGACAGTTTGACCGAGGATCTCCAAAGTCACCGGAATGAGAAAAGTCTTTTTAGGAAATTCTGACTTCTGGCCTGACAGGATATTTCCCATCACCCTCAGGCCCTGAAGTTTTCCGTTTTTTCTGGGCATGATACTACAACATGACCTTTATTCC
Source organism: Pseudophryne corroboree (assembly GCF_028390025.1). Taxonomy (NCBI): domain Eukaryota; kingdom Metazoa; phylum Chordata; class Amphibia; order Anura; family Myobatrachidae; genus Pseudophryne; species Pseudophryne corroboree. The sequence continues at coordinate 218,112,338 of NC_086444.1, read as the reverse complement.
CACAGTACAAACACAAACCCTGCTGTCTCCTCCGCGTCTTCTCACGAGAGGAGAGGCGGGTAGCCCCAATCTGCATAGGCTCCTCGGAATATTACTCAGAGTCTGAGGTTCCCTTGGGAAAAAAGGAAACTGCGGTCTCCCTTTCAAGCCTACGCTCTCTCAGCCGTCTATCCACCCGGATGGATAACTGCATGAGCTGATCTAAACTATCAGGCGAGGGATATTGTACCAGTTGGTCCTTTATCTGGTCAGAAAGGCCCCTTCGGTACTGGTTTCTAAGGGCTGGGTCATTCCACTGGGTATCATGAGCCAACCTCCGAAACTCCGTACTATAAACCTCAGCTGGCCGTCGCCCTTGCTTAAGAACCGTAATCTGAGTCTCGGCTGAAGCCATCTTGTCAGGGTCATCATACAAAATGCCCAGTGCCGTAAAAAAATCATCAACACTTTTAAGCGACGGACAGTCAGGCTGTAACCCATATGCCCAGACCTGTGGGTCTCCTTGTATCAAGGAAATCACCATGCCCACCCGCTGAATCTCCGACCCAGAAGACTGGGGCCTAAGCCTGAAATATAGCTTACAGCTCTCCTTGAAACAAAAGAACTGCGAGTGATCTCCAGAAAAACGATCCGGGAGATTTACTTTCGGCTCCTTAACCCCTGAACTTGCCGCTGCTGCTGCGGGTGCTCCGCTAGCGGCCTGCGGGGTGTTCATTTTAATGGACATCTCATTAAATTGTCGAGTCAGGACCTGCACCTGATCGACCACCTGTTGCAAAGTATTTTGAGGGGTATGCTCCATATTCCCACAAAATTTCAACAGGAGTAAGGCTGCTGAATATGTTACGCACACCAGTGCTAACAGGAGTATACCGGTGTATGAACAGAGAGGGAAGCGAAGCAAACGAACTCACAGACAGTATAACATAACATACACACAGGAGGTGATGGAATAACTAATAAACACAAAGTGAACGGAGAAGCCCAAAGGCTCAGGAATTGGGTGTCTCCCTAGTGTCAGGAATGCTCAGATGGAATAGAGCGGACAATGAAGCGATGTGTAGTGATTTAACATGTGGAGCACCTGAAATGATGTTGCTAAGAGCAACAGAAAAAACCCCAAAGGGTTACCAACGGGTGTGGGAATAAACTCCTTGGTCAGAGATAGAAATATAGACACAAGGAGAGTATCCACAATCCTAACCCCCACTTGCAGGGCACAGGTTCAGCTTACTGCCACTAAACTGACACCTGGACGCCCTGCACAGTGAGGGAGGATTAAGCAAGCAGGTCTGAGAGTACAGCCGCAAACCTGCTGGGTTCACAGAATAGCAAAAGAACCCCGGCAGGTCAAACAACTGACTCCAGTCTTACTGCTGGGTCCGGCTTGGCAGAATGAAGTACCGAATCCCAAGGCCTATTCGCAGTAAGCAACAAGTAAATACAAAGTCACACAGTACTAGCTAACTCTCTGGAACTGACTAACAAACAAAGATTCAGCAGCATTTGCCTAGCCTGAGAGGATGGTTTATATAGCAGGTGCTGTCCACGCCCCACTCAGACCTCACAGACTGTGAGCACAAAACCAGCGCCGGATTCCCTGCCGTGCACAGAGCCTGTGACCACTACACAGTAAAAACCCGGACCGGAGTTTCAGCTGCGCTCAGGTTACTTCGCTAACACTTGCCTCCCGGTTGCCATGGCGACGTGGCAGCACAGAGCAGGAGATCCTAACACCTTTCTCTCATGGTTCTAATGGATTTGCCCACATAGGACAAACCACACGGGCATGTCAGCAGGTACACTATGTGGGTCATTGTGCTTGTCAACACGTGTCTGATCTGGTACAACTTCTCCTTGTGGGGATGTTTGAAAGATGATCCTACTATCATATTGGCACATGTTGTGCATCCAAGGCACTTGTAGCACCCTGGAGATTTAGTCAAAAACGAAGGTCGACTCTCCAATTCTCTCTGAAATCCCGTTATGTCAGAATGCACAATGATGTCCTTTATACTCTTACCTCTGGAGAAGCACAGCTTGGGACGTTTATCTTTAAATACCGGTAGCCTCTTATCAGTTGAAACGATCGGCCATAGGGCCCTAGATGCTTTTTGAATTACTGGACTTGCTGTGTTGAAAGTGTTAACAAATGGAATCACCGCTTTAGTGGTTTTAACAGAAGGTTTGAGTAATGTCTCCCTCGGTATCTGCATGATTTCTGCCTTTTGTTGTTGCAGTCTGCGGTAATCGTATCCCCTCTGGACAAACTTCGTCACCATTAATTCTTGTTCCTGGTCCAATAAGGACCGGTCGCTGATAATTCTTGAGGCTCTCATCATCTGTGACCTCGGGAGACCATTTTTGAGTGGCCCAGAGTGATCACTGTTGGCTCTCAACAAAACATTCTTGTCTGTTGGCTTGGTGTATAGGCTCGTTGTCAGTGTGCCTCCAACTATGGTCACTCTCGCATCTAGATAGTTAAGTGTCACCTCGCTTGCTTGGTAAGTATATTTAATCGTCGATGGCCTCTCGTTGGTGACCGTCATAAGCTGTTCGAACGCTTCCCTGCCACCAGTCCATAATAGAAACAGGTCTTCTATGTACCTGGTAAACATCAGTATGTGCTGTGCTATTGCTGTGTCGTCAAAGAATACCGACTGTTCTTCCTGAAACATAAATATATTTGCGAATGATGGGGAGACATTGCTCCCCATCGCGCAGCCGTTCCTCTGGCGGTAGAATTTGCCGTTGAACATGAAGAAGTTTTTTTCCAGGGTCATTGCTAGTAACTCCATAAATAGATCTATATTAAGAACTTCCATTTTCTCCTCAATCTAAAAACGTCCTCATGGCCCACAGGCCTGCCTCGTGAGGAATACTTGTGTACAGGCTATTTACATCGATAACGCAGATCAATGTCCCTGGGAGTACCTGCCCGATGTTATTGATCCGTTCCAGGAAGCTGGTGGTATCTTTAACAAAGTTATGATGTTTTAAAATGAGTGGTTGTAAAATACCATCAAGGAATATTGAGACAGGTTGAAAAATGGAGTCTCTCGCTGCTATTATCGGCCTCCCTGGAGGCATGGTGGCATTTTTGTGGATTTTTGGTAATATATATATATATATATATATGTAATGTGTGTGTATGTGTGTATATATATATATATATATATAAAACATGGCAAGACAATAAAGTGCAAACAAACTAGAAAAACATGGAGGTCTTACAACGTTTCAAGGCTACAAGCCTTTTCCTCAGGTAAGCAAACCCATGTGGAGTGTGCTGTGCAAAAAACAACAAGAACCACACTCCACATGGGTTTGCTTACCTGAGGAAAAGGCTTGTAGCCTTGAAACGTCGTAAGACCTCCATGTTTTTCTAGTTTGTTTGCACTTTATTGTCTTGCCATGTTTTGCACATAAAAGTTTTTTTAAGTCCTTGGAGTGCCGCCTCTCGTCCTTTTCCAGACACACCTGAGCCACAGGTGGGGAAGGCAACAGAAACTGCATTATTTCAAGGAGGGCACCCAGGCATTTTTATTTGCTGCACAGAGTGCCGGATGTGTACATTTGTATATATATATATATATATATATATACACACATAATGTATATATAACTATGCATGAGGTATGTTTTTATATATATATATATATATATATATATATATATTCACACATGCACACACACATTATATATACACATACATTCTTACATAGATATTAAAGAGAGAATGTAAATATTAGAGCCTTGTAAGTTAAGTTTCATTTAAGTCTGAGTTATGAAGCTGCCTTACACTTATCAGTAGACTCCTTTGTTTAGGCTGTTGGCTTTGCAAACTATGTATCAGAAGAGACAGCACCAGGAAAACATTTGTTAGCACATAGGAAGTTATCTTTAGCATGTCAATGCTAATTCAGGTCTAGGAAGGCCTTTGATTGATGTCAGGTCTTTATAACCAGCATGGAAAATTTATGGAAGTGGTGCAGTCTGATGAGGGTGTGGGGTCTATTGAGGGGGGTGGGATCCCTCCTGATAGGGCCTGATTGTATGCAGTTGCAGCCTTCCTTGCATCTTTTGCTGCGGTTGTGTTTGAGACCAGGGGTGGATGGGAACTAAAAGTGGCCCTATAAAATTTTGTAGAGGTGGCCCGACATAGGCAGCACATACCGTGTAGCCATGGCAGCATCACTGGATGGAGTTGCTGTACTGCAGAGATGTAATAACAGAATGAATGGGGACAATACAGTGCAATGAGTGTGGTGGGCTACCTGTCATGTGGGGGGTGGGGCCACATGACAACACACAAAACAGGCCCCACTGACATGTCAGTTTACCAGGAATATTCCTGGTGACCTCTATGACCATAGTTACATAGTTACATAGTCAGTGCGGTTGAAAACAGTCAAAATTCCCATCGGGTTCAACCTGTATTCTGCATTAATCTGTTCGTAATATAATGTGCATGCTGAAGTAATGGTTTAGTACCGATTTACAGCAATGACTCCAACCACTCCCAGATAATTTTAATGTCAATATGCTAAATGCTAAAGCCCTTGATACGTTTTCCTGTTAGAATTTTGTCCAATCCGTTTTTAAATCCATTTACAGAGTCTACCATTACTACCTTCTCCGGCAGTGAGTTCCAAATCTTTATTCCCCTTACGGAGAAGAACCCTTTCCTACGTTGTGTATGGAATTTTATTTCTTCTAGCCTCAGTGAGTGCCCACGCGTCCTATACAGAGTTCTGTAATGACCCTTTACATATTTGAAGATATTAATAATGTCTCCTCTTTGTCTCCTCTTTTCTAGTGAATACATATTTAATTTAGTAAGCCTCTCCTCATATTCCAGTGTCTCTAACCCTTTAATCAATTTAGTAGCTCGTCTTTGAGCTCTTTCTAGTTCCCCGGTATCCTTTTTGTAATATGGGGCCCAGAACTGAACGCAATATTCCAGGTGTGGGCATACCAATGATATGTACAACGGCAAGATTACATCCTCATCCTTAGTCTCAATGCCCCGTTTAATGCACGCAAGCACTTTACTTGCCTTCTTTGCTGCAGTTTGGCATTGTGTACTGTTACTAAGCCTATTGTCTATGAGCACCCCCAAATCTTTTTCCACCACAGTTACCCTAGATTTTCTCCATCTAGAGTGTAGGATGCAAGTGTGTTTTTTGTCCTAAAATGCATAACTTTGCATTTTTCTATGTTGATCCTCATTTTCCATTTAGACGCCCAGAATTCCAGTTTAACTAAGTCATTCTGTAGAGACTCCACATCGGTTTCTGAGTTAATTACCTTACACAGTTTAGTGTCGTCTGCAAAGACTGACACTGTGCTTTCCAGGCCTATTCCTAGATCATTGATAAATATAATGAGCAGCAGTGGGCCAAGAACGGACCCTTGTGGTATTCCGCTGACTACTGGTGCCCAGCTGGAGAACATCCCATTTACCACTACTCGTTGTACCCTGTTATCCAGCCAATTACCTATCCATGTACAAATCGTATTTCCTAGGCCAAGTTCCCTTAATTTGTGGACCAGTCTCCTATGTGGCACTGTATCGAAGGCTTTTGGAAATTCTAAGTAAACCATGTCCACTGCTTTTCCATGGTCAAGATACTTGCTCACTTCCATGTAGAAGCTAATTAAGTTGGTTTGACATGATCTGTTCCTTACAAACCCATGCTGACTTTTAGTAATAAACTTAGTTGCCTGTAGGTGCTCCTCTATGCTATCCCTCAAAATGCCTTCTAATATTTTACCCACTATAGAGGTTAAACTAACTGGTCTATAGTTTCCAGGATTATTTTTAGTTCCCTTTTTAAATAAAGGCACTACCTCAGATATGCGCCAATCCTTTGGTAGGCTGAGAGGAGACCCTGTTTACATCAAAGGTAATTGAATTCAGAGGAAGATGCCAATTACCTGTCAGGGCATCCTCTCTGCCACTCAGAAAGGAAAGCAGACCAGTGGGGGTGATTAGGCTCCATGTGTGTTCAGACTCCCACATTGGTAGCTACAGTACATTAAAGGCACATCAAATTGGTTAGGGTTTATGAAGTAAAATTAATAGTTCCATAATCCCAATGAATGTTCAATTTTCCATTGAGACATATCTGGTCCATTTGTAGGTAGGGTGCGAGTTGCATAGATCTAAGAAGCATTGTTTCCAAGATATGAAGTATCTAGGCCAATCCCACCTCACAATGTATTATATGTAGTGTCATTTTATAGGTAAAATAGGAGAGCATAATATTGGCGCCCCATATTCTAGTTTAGGGGTAGCCAACTTTGGTCCTCGAGAGCTACCAACAATTCATGTTTTCCAGGACACCTGTGGACCTGTAGAATGTATTGATAAGGAATGAATGCACTACATGTTTTAAAATGTGACAGTTAGTAATGACTACACCTGTGCACCAGCTAGGTGGTCTGGAAAAAGTGAACTGTTAGTAGCTCTCAAGGACCAGGTTGGCTAGCCCTGTTCTAAATCATAATTTCACAGGGGAAGTTAGGGTGACCATAATATCCCTTTAATCTGGGACACCTATGATTTACACAGGTTCTGTGGATGGCTAAACTCTAGCCTGAATTTCACCTGGTTTTAGCCAGCAACAGAACCTATGTAAATCATAGGTGTCCCAGATTAAAGGGATATTATGGTCACCCTTATGTTATGCCCAATTATATAAATATAAGTTATGCTATATGAGCAAGTCAGGGAGGGTACCCAGTCTCAATTATTTACCTCAGCTGGCAGCTATGTGACCTTACCCCAGGTGTGATACTCTGCTGATAAAAGGTATGACCACCTATTATTCTGGGTTGAGATTTGGAGACACTATCATACCCTCCAACTGTACCTTTTTGGCAGGTACAGTACCTTTTTTTATGGTCTACCGATTTTTGGCTCTCCAAACTTCCATTGAAAGTATAGGAAAAGGGGCATGACCACACCACTTTTACCCGTGACCACGCCCCCTTTTCGAATTTGTACCGATTTTTATGTGTAAAATGTTTGAGGGTATGCACTATGCTTGGCATAGATGTTTGCAACCTGCAGCCTCTGCAATTTCCTACTGTTTCTTCTGGGACAGATCTAGCTGCCTGTTAACTGTATGTTTTGTCATTTTTATTTTGATTGTTTGTCTGTATGAACTTTGTAAGCATTCCTTGTTAGCATTCTTTTCTAAATAAGCATTGTACCTTTTTGTGAATAAAGCATTTCTTTCTTTAGTTTATTCATACTGTATTTGCTCCCAAAACCCAATACTCTGAAGTGATTGTAGACTCCTAGCCTATGCTATACACTAGTACTAGACCCAAAGTAGGGAGTGTTATCCCAAACTGCATGGATGTAGATATTGCTAAGTCTGTGTGCAATTGTTCATAAAGGTGTTGTGGGGACCTGTGACCCCCTTTTTAATGTTATCACGGGTGGTGGCAGCACAGTGTATTCAATTACTGCACCCTGACCAATAGTTAGAGCGCAGAGTCCTTCAGAAAAAGTCAGGGATAAAGTGAGGTTCCTGACAACATACATACATTATTACATATTGAATTTAATGGCAGATTACAATCACTTGACCCATCTAGCCTGCCCTTTTTATAACCATATTGTTACTTCAAACTCTATGTGATCCTTATTTATTTGTAAGGATATCCTGATGTTTATCCCATGCATGTTTAAATTGCTCTACTGTATTAGCCTCTACCACCTCTGATGGGAGGCTATTCCACTTGTCCACTACACTTTCTGTGAAGTCATTTTTCCTCAAATTTCGCCTGAACCTCCCTCCCTCCAGTTTCAGTGCATTTCCTTGTATTATAATATTGCTCTTCCTTTGAAGAATGTCTCCCTCCTGTACCTTGTTAAACCCTTGGTATATTTGGAAGTTTCTATCATGTCCCCCTTTTCCCTTCTCTGCCCCAAACTATACATATTAAGATCTTTTAGTATTTCCAGGGTAGTTGACCTTCTTTGTAAAGTCTCTAATGTATTAATATCTTTCTGAGGATATGGCCTCCAGAAATGAACACAGTATTCTAGATGAGGCTGTACCAATGACCTACACAGTGGAATTAAGATTTATTTATTTCCGCCGTTGATTCCATTCCCCATGCAACCAAGCATCTGACTTGCCTTCCTCAATGCTTTGTTAAATTGCTTACCTACCTTTAAATCATCTGAAATAGTGGCTTCTAGATCCCTTTTCTCCTCAGTACTTTCCAATATAACGCTATTAATACTATATTTAGCCTTTGCATTTTTGAGACCCAAGTGTGTGATTTTGCATTTTTTGCATTAAACTGTAGTTGCCACACTCTTGAACATTTGTTTTACCCCTTCTGGTGTGTCTACCCTGTTGCATACCCTTGTGTCATCAACAAAAAGGCATACTCTCCCTTCAATACCATTTGTAATGTCACCAAGAAAGATATTAAAAAAGCACTAGTCCAAATACAATGCACTCCATTTACTACAACTCTCTGTTTTCTTTCAGTATGCGTTGTGGGACAGTGTCAAAAGCCTTACTACAGGGGGTAATTCAGACCTGATTGCTGCTGTTCATTTTCGCACAGCGGGCGATCAGGTCCAAACTGCACATGCGTATACACCGCAATGCACAGGCACGTCGCACGGGTACAAAGCGGATTGCCACTCAGCAATGGGTTTGTGTGACGGATCCGTTCGCACGAGCGATCGCAAGGAGATTGACAGGAAGAAGGCTTGTGGGTGGCAACTGACCATTTTCAGGCAGTGTATGGAAAAACGCAGGCGTGTCCACGCGTTTGCCGAGAGGGTTCCTGACGTCAATTCCAGTGTTGGACAGGCTGATGTGATCGCAGCGGCTGAGTATGTCTTGGGCTATGCAGAGACTGCACAAAATCTGTTTGTACAGCTCTGCTACACATGCATTCGCACACTTGCACAGCTAAAATACACTTCCCCTGTAGGCGGTGAATATCTGATCACAGCAGTGCAAAAATCACTTGTTAGCGATCAGGTCTGAATTAGGCACAAAGTCTAGACACTTTCAGCTATATCTATGCCCCCCCCCCCTTTTTTTTTCCTATTACTTCAGTCACCCAGTCAAAAAGTCAATAAGATTTGTTTGACATGATCTACCCCAGTAAATCCATGCTGTTTGGGATCCTGTAAATTTCTGGATTTGAGATCATCTACAACTCTTTCTTTTATTAGTTTTTCAATCAATTCCCCTACTGCTGATGTAAGGCTCACTGGTTGGTAGTTGCTTGCCTCTTCCTTGCTTCCACTTTTGTGCAGTGGGAATACATTCACTCTTTTCCAGTCCTCTAGAATTACTCCTGTAGCTAGTGACTGGTTGAATCAATCTGTTAATGTTACATACATACATACTGTATATACATTATTTTAATATTAATTAGCAGCATTATTTTGTATGTTCTGCAGATAGAAAAATAAACACTACCACAAAGAAGTAATGAGCAGAAAAAAGAGGAAAAACAAGAACAGGAGGAGCTCAGACAGTGAAGAATGTAAGATATATAGCCACATGTATTTCAATAAAATATACATTTTACTTTTTTTAAAATACTTGTCAAAAATGTATATGCAGACCTCCCCAGCAACTCCTATAAATGTCACCTCTCCACCCTCTCAATTCAATATTGCTGCCCTGCAAAATGTAATTTCTATACTGCTATACAAACTTAAATGCCCCTGTATTTCTACTATATCCCACAATCCATTTTGGTTATTAATAGTAGACTATTGTGCTGTAGTCATTGACACATGCTTGGTTTTATGTTAGATAGTCGGTTGTAATATTTTGTGTTTTGGTGTTTTTAGATGAACACGTGCCATTTGTCTGCCGTTGCCATTGTAAATCATTTAATCAGAAAATACATCTGGATTCTAAGGATAGCGAAAAGAAGCAAACAAATTATAATTCTCATTCATGTACCTCCTCTAGTGAAGCGCAGGGACAATGTCAAAACTATGAAGGAAACGGGAAGGAGAAAGAACATGATGTTCCACGCAGATCAGCAGACAGGAAAATAACATCAAGTCCATCAACACCTCACAAAGCAGAGAATTTTGTAAAAGTCATTTTGCATGATACATCTGCAATGTCGCAGATGGATAAAAATGAAGTCTACTATGGTACTGAACATCTAGATGACAGGGAAGATCTTACAGCACAAGTCACATCTGATTGTCTTCATCTAAATTTGGAAATAAACAAGGGACTAGCACCAAACTGCACAACTTGTGTTGAAATAACGAATGGAAAAAGTCTTAAGAAGAGTCATAGTTATCATGATAGGCAACACCAACAAAGTAAAAACAATGATGACCAGGAATGGGATTTTCTGGGAGATTCTAGAAAAGATACAGACAATTCAGCACCTAAAAAGAACACTTGTGACAAACCTTTAATAAAATTAGAGATAATCGGAGAAGGTATTAAAGTAAGATATAAAGCAGTCAGCCAGAATCTAATGGTTCACATAGAAGCTGATAAAGTACAAAAGAAAGCAGAAGATGTATTTGGAAGTGAGTTTTCTCAAACCAATGACTATCGATCAACAGGAGGATCATGTAGCTCATACCCTGTGTCCGATTTTAGTCTTAATGAAGTTAAAGAATTCTGTGAAAAGTATGGATGTCCAGAGTGGCATGTAGATGTGCCTCCTCCTCCTGCAGAGTTTGCTGATGAAAAAGGTGTTTTTGTGAATACAGAAGACAATGCCTTACTTCTTGAAGATTCTACAAAAGAACCATATTCCACATCTCCAATATCATCTTCTTGGTCTGAGTTGGAAACTGAGCCAAAACAATTAAAGGATGAGTCTTGCCCAGCAGAACTTGCAGCTAAGTTAAGGGAAAATCACCATTTTCAGTACTTGAAAAGCTGGAAGCAATGCACAAAGGAACCAGTTAAGCCAAATAAATCCAGTATTAGCAAAGCTCCATTTACTTCCTATCAGGAAATAAATTTGGATTCATCAAAATGCTGCCATTTGAAAAAAAGTGATTGTCCCTTTGATGCCAAAGTAGTGAGACGAAAAACATTTCCAGAAATGTATTATGATCCATTTGTCAAGTTCAATCATGTAAGGCAATCTTTTTTGGACATGGATGAACAGTCAAACTCATGTAGGACAAACTCAATGGCTCAACAAAATCAAGCTTACATTCCCATTGTCCAACCTGGACAACTACATACTTCTGCATCATTTACAAGCTATGTAAGTAAGGGTAATGCAATAACAGACTATTACTCCATGCCATCTGAACATAAAAATACCATTTCACATGTTGCTCACATAGATTCTGTCAACAGCCACTCTGTGGTTCTATCACCAGCTGAGACCTCGGACAGAACATTTTTATATTCTCCACAGCAAATAAGTGTTGAAAATAAAAATATGGATGATGATGATGATGATGATGAGGAGGATTTAGAGGATCTACTGAAAAATGCTGATGAGCGTGTAGACTATACTGAAAGTGGCTTTGATGAAGACATGTTAGACAGTGATAATCATAATGAAATATTTGATGTCTCAGAATTACAAAGCAAAAGCTTTTCAATCCAAGGGACTCCTTTATCGCATAGTGCCTCAAAAGATTATATCCTAGGGAAAAACAGCAATAGCCGAGTATCTGTTGAATGTCTCCAACAGACATTCCAGTTGGATTCACATGCAAAAGAAAATAGTCAGTCAAATGCTTCAGAAATGGAGTGTACAACCAGGAAGAGAAGAGGCTCAGTCGTTACTGTTGTAACAGGAGACCTGGACCAAAGAGTACTAATCCAAGGTGAAAGTGATTCAACAGCCTCTAGGTTGCAACGAGAACCTCTTAAAGAGTTTAAATCTGCTATGATAAACAGAGACTCATTATTGACACCTGTTTTTGATGTTGAAGAGACAGATGTAGAAAACAAAATACTTAGTTCATTCGAAGACCATAGTCCACAGGTGTACAAGGATATCTCTTCACAGACATCTGAGAGGTTTGACCCTTTTTTATCAGTAGAAGACCAAAGCAACATGCCTGATGATGCAGGTCTGAAAGAAATAAATGAGATGGTGTGTCCTGAGCAGGAGGAAAGCAACAATACATCACCAAGAAATAGCTCAGATAGTGCAGTCCCCGGGACTTCGTTTGAATCAATATCCCATCAGATTTCCAGCATCCCAAAATCAGAATCTGAAAACAATTCTCTCAAAAATACTGAAAGAGTAGAAGAATATTTGGAGAAAACAGAAATACCAAAAGAGATGGTGAATAAAAAAGGTAATTAATAATCATGATTACTTTTTTTGTATGGCATTAGTACATTTTAAACCACAACTGTGTGTTGTCAATGTATTTGTGTAAAAGGGATGCTTAAAAAATTGCATTTTATTGAGATTTCTTGAGGTCACCTGAATATTTAAACGGGTCTGGGACTGAGGGTCGACAGCACAAAGGTTGACACACCTTAGGTCGACGCCAATTGGTCGACACACCTTATGTCGACATGGACAAAAGGTCGACGTGGAAAAGGGTCGACATGAGTTTTTTATGTTTTTTTGGTGTCGTTTTCTTCGTAGAGTAACCGGGAACCCCAATTAGTGCACCGCGTCCCCTCGCATGGCTCGCTTCACTCGCCATGCTTCGGGCATGGTGCCTTCGCTCCGCTACCGCTTCGCTCGGCACACTTTACCGTTCCAATCATAGTCCACGTGGATCGTTAAGTATGAAAAGGTTCAAAAAGAGAAAAAAATCGTGAAAAACTCACGTCGACCTTTTTCCATGTCGACCTTGTTCCTGTCGACATTTTGTCCATGTCGACCTAAGGTGTGTCGACCAATTGGCGTCGACCTAAGGTGTGTCGACATTTGTGCTGTCGACCTGGAGTCCGGATACCATTTAAACACACTTGAAAATCAATAATTAGGAAAAAAATTGTTTTCATAATTCCCAATATTTTCCCACAATTACAGGGGTAATATCAGTCTGTTAGCCATTGGGGATCTGATGCAGTTTGCAGACTATCAGCTCAATAGAATTTAGTCACTTTACTGTAAGGCCAAGTGTTTACTGAATTTGATGGTTCATCCAATGAAAAAGTAATTTGTTGGATCAATAGGAGGGGAGCATGCATCATTTTAAAACCAAGTGTTAGTAACTGTAAATACTGAAGTAAGAGAAAATGAAGGTACAGTATGAGTTTAGCCTCACTTTACAAAGAGTAGATAGCAAATGTTAGAACTCTGGGGGTAATTCCAAGTTGATCGCAGCAGGAAATTTTTTAGCAGTTGGGCAAAACCATGTGCACTGCAGGGGGGGGCAGATATAACATTTGCAGAGAGAGTTAGATTTGGGTGGGTTATTTTGTTTCTGTGCAGGGTAAATACTGGCTGCTTTATTTTTACACTGCAATTTAGATTGCAGATTGAACTCACCACACCCAAATCTCTCTCTCTCTGCACATGTTATATCTGACTCCCCTGCAGTGCACATGGTTTTGCCCAACTGCTAAAAAATTTCCTGCTGTGATCAACTTGGAATTACCCCCTCTGTGCAGTGGCACAAGCAGAAATCCACCCAGAAACCCACCATGATAAACCAAATTATTTTCCTGAGACAGAGCCTTGCCCGGCAAGGTATAGATTGATAGTGTCTAGATAAACAGTCAGTGCGTCGACACCATGTGGTCGACATCATCAAAAGGTCAACAGGCTCAAAAGGTTGACAGGTAAAAAGTAAACTATGCTTAAGGTCAACAGGTACAAAAGGTCAACAGGTTTAAAAGGTCAACATGACAATGGTCGACACATATATAGTCGACACAAGTTGTCTGGGGTTTTCACATATTGTGCAACAATTGCTTGATTTAACCACGTGGACTACGATTGGGAGCAGTAACCTTGCCTGTACCGAAGTGAGTCCACGAGGGTACACGTTTACTGTGATTGTGGTCACAGATGATGCATGTCGACCATATAGGGTCGACCTAATGACTATCTATTTAATTGCTTTAGAGCAGGCATGTCCAAACTGCGGCCCTCCAGCTATTGTGAAACTACATATCCCAGCATGCCCTGACACAGATTTGCTATCAGAGAATGCTAAAGCTGTGTCAGGGCATGCTGGGATGTGTAGATTCTCAACAGCTGGAGGGCCGCAGTTTGGACATGCCTGCTTTAGAGCTTCTATACCACACCCGCCCGGCATACTGCCACTTTTTTCAGATCTATGGGGTGGGGCTGATATGATGAGATTATGGGGTATATGCAGGGGCGGATTGGGAACAAAAAGCGGCCCTGGAAAAATTTGTACTAGTGGCCCCACTAAGACCTAAGGTGTAAGGTCTAGCCATGGGCCATAGCAGCAGCACCCTCTCCCCAAGACTTTCCAGATAGTGGGCATGTCTAGCATCAAGTGGGAAGTTAAAAGGAAATAAAATTAAATATTATGAGCACATTATATGATACACCTTTAGAATTTAGGAAACTATATAAGAAAGATATATTTTCTTACTTATTACACCAACCCAGAGCCGGCCCTAGGCATAGGCAAACAAGGCAATTGCCTAGGGCATCTGATATGCCTAGGGGCATGAGCAGCTTCTGCTGATTAAAATGATATGCAGCATGCCTATATTTTGTGTGTAGCATTTTGTATGCAGATACAGCCACAGTCGCACACAGTATATAGGCATGCCGCATATCAATTAAATCAGAAAAAGCTGCTGCGTGGCTTCGTGGGGAAGGGGTGTGGCCACAAAATAATACCAATTCATAAAACGGTACACAGTAGTCTCCATTATTCAAATTACGCCGCACAGTAGCACCACTAAACCAGGTAGAGACCCTTTTACACCTTACAGCGGACAGATTCCTCTTTTTACACATAACGGCAGACAGCGTGCCCTTTTTACACATAACGGCAGACAGCGTGCACTTTTCACACATAACGGCAGACAGCGTGCCATTTTTACACAACGGCAGACAGCGTGCCCTTTTTACACATAACGGCAGACCGCTGGCCCATTTTTACACATTACGGCAGGCAGATTCCCCATTTTTACACATTGCGGCAGGCAGATTACCCCTTTTTACACATAGCGGCAGGCAGATTACCCCTTTTTACACATAGCGGCAGGCAGTCCCCCCTTTTTACACATTGCGGCAGGCTGATTCCCCCTTTTTACACATTACGTCAGGCAGTCCCCCCTTTTTACACATTGCGGCAGGCTGATTCCCCCTTTTTACACATTACGTCAGGCAGTCCCCCCTTTTTACACATTGCGGCAGGCTGATTCCCCTTTTTACACATAGCTGCAGGCAGTCCCCCATTTTACACATAGCGGCAGGCAGGCCCAAGAAAGAAAGAAAGAGAAAGAAAGAAAGAAAAAGAGAAAAAGAAAGAAAGAAGAATTATACTTACCCTCTCCGCCGGCTCAGGCTCCTCGGTGCAGCCGCGTCAGACGATTCCCAAAGCAGTAGAGGAGGTGGAGGACGGAGGTGAAGAAGGGAGCCGCAGCAGCGCTTTGTTACTGGTGGAGGCGCTGCTGCTGCTGCCCCTCTGCTTCCCTATAGGCTGTTCTCGGAAGACAGCCTATAGTGAAGCAGAGGGGCAGCAGCAGCGCCTCCACCAGTAACAAAGCGCTGCTGCGGCTCCCTCCTTCACCTCCCTCCTTCTCCTTCCCCCGTCAGTGCCGCTGCTCCTCTCCTCTCCGGGCGGCTGTGCGCTGCGGGCAGCGGTTGCCCGCAGCGCACAGCGGCATGTAATGAGTCAGTTTGACTCATTACATGCTTGGGCCCCTGGACAGAGGCGGGCCCCAGTGCAACGCACTGCTTGCACTGCCGGTAGTTCCGCCTCTGCATCACCCCAAGAACACCATCCCCACAGTGAAACATGGTGGTGGCCGCATCATACTGTGGGGATGTTTTTCAGCAGCAGGGACTGGTAAACTGTTTCGAGACTAGGGAACGATGGATGGTGCTAAATACAGGGATATTCTGGAGCAAACACTAGTTTGCAGGAATCTATGACCTGCAAACTGGATTTGTTCTAGGGAACAGGATTGCCACCTAGCAACAGCAGGTGGGCTAGGCAGCAAGCCTCCCGAAAACGCTGATGGAGAGGAGAGTGAAAGAATTTTCACTCCCTCCCACATCTCCAGAGCTGGACGGGGCGCGCGCGCGCGCGCACGCACGTTACGTCACGTGCGCGCGCGCGGTCACGTGGACGCGCCTCCCAGCCTCTGATCAGATTTTTTCGGAAGCTCGCTGGTGACAAACCAGTCTCCAAAAACATGGGTTATATTGCGTAACTCCAGTGCTTTACCAGCTATGTCTGGATTATTGTGTGAAAAAGTCACGCAAGACGTGTTGAAAACCAAAGTTAGTTTATTTAACATTCGAGTCATAACATCCCCCTAAACAAAGTGGGGAAAGGTAACAGTCTAAACTGTCCGCTAGGTTTAGTAGCGGAGAAGCGAAATTCAAACTGGAAGAAATGTCGTAACTTTCAGGTGAACATGTCCAAGGCGGAAAGGGGTCTACTTTTGTTCCTTATTGGCAGCTGCTTGCGGCTTCTTCTGGTCTCTGGGTGCGCCTAAGGAAATAGGAGAGAGCAGGAAATTATCATCTGGAGAGTTCTTTAGAGGAAACAACAGCCCTAGCGACGCTGAGGGTGGGTTGGGTGGGAGCTGTTGCTAGGTGGCAATCCTGTTCCCTAGAACAAATCCAGTTTGCAGGTCATAGATTCCTGCAAACTAGTGTTTTGTTCTTCGGGAGGCTTGCCACCTAGCAACAGCAGGTGGGCAGACTACCACATACCTGGTGGTTGCTCTGAGGAACTCGATTTTTTGCGAGTCTGTTGGTCTCCAGTAAAAGGTTCGAGCGGAGGACCATCTTGCAGCTAGCATGATGGACTGTAATGGAATGCCTTTGGCAGCCGCTCTAGTTGCGGCGGCTCCCCGTAGGGAGTGGCTTTTGAAATGATTTGTATCAATGCCTGCCTTTTTCATAGAGGCCACTATCCACCCCCTAATTGTTGAGGGTCTAGCTGGTCGATATGGTTTTCTGCAAGTGATAAAGAGTTGTGTTATGTCGCCTCTGAATTCTTCTGTCTGTGATAGATAAGATGATAGGCAGGAGGCTACGCACAGAGATGAGTCTTGAGGATCTTTGAT
Organism: Pseudophryne corroboree; assembly: GCF_028390025.1. Classification (NCBI taxonomy): domain Eukaryota; kingdom Metazoa; phylum Chordata; class Amphibia; order Anura; family Myobatrachidae; genus Pseudophryne; species Pseudophryne corroboree. The sequence continues at coordinate 218,095,137 of NC_086444.1, read as the reverse complement.
AATGTCAAATTCTACGATTGGGCTTTTAAAGGAAGAGGTGTTAGTGTGACCTTTTAGTATGATATGGTATCCCGTGGGTGTGAGTGAAAGCCAAGGATCTGAGGTGTGTATGAGGGTGAGTTCTGCCCCTCTAGCAGCTATAGCCAAAGCTAGTAAGGATGCTAATTTGCGAGTTAGTAGGCTGATATCAGTGTCTGAGTTCCAGGAGGACAGAAAGGAGAGGAAAGGCTCTATGTCCCAGGTGTTTGAGTACTTTGGTAGCATGGGTCTAGAGAGGTGAATTCCTCTTAGGAGGCGTAGGTATAATTTGTTGCTTGTTAAGTCTGGGATTATGATGGCTAAAGCCGAGCCGTATGACCTTATAGTGGCCGAAGCTAGACCCATTTGGAATTTAGAAGCTAGAAAGTCTAGAGCTAATTGGATTAGGGAGCTTTGAACAGGAATAATCTGTTGTGATTGCCATGTTTCAAATTCTTTAATTATTGTGCAATATCTGGCCCTTGTACGAGGTCTTAAGGATGCATTAATTAGGGCTCTTGTTGGGGAGGCTAAAGAGAGGTCAGTTAACAGCCTAGTAATATTGCCATCCACATGCACTGGGGTAGGGTCTCTAGTGTGTCCTGAGTTCCCTGGAAACACTCCCTGGATAGTCACAGGGGAATTTTGGGGCCTTTGCGTAGTTGGCTGATCAAAGGGAACCATACTTTGGATGGCCAGACTGGGTATACTAAAACTATGTGGGGTACCCGGTCTTCCCTGATTTTCTGGAGTACTTTTAGAAGGAGTGCCGGGGGAGGAAAGGCGTATGGGTGAGGTATGTCTGTCCATGGGAAGGACATTGCGTCCATCCTCCATACTCCTGCTGTCCATATTCTGGACACAAATTGGGGAATCTGAGCATTTGTGGGACTGGCAAATAGGTCTATCTCTAGTTTCCCGAATGTTTGTGTTATTGTTTTGAAGACTTTGCTCTTCAGGGTTACAGAATCTAGAGAAAGTTTGTCTCTGGACAAGGAGTCTGCTAGCTCGTTTAACTGCCCTGGGACGTATGACGCAAGGAGGAGTATCTCCCTTTGAGTAGCCCAATTCCAAATGTCCAGGGCTTCCCTGCATAGCGATATTGACTTGGTACCCCCCATTCTGTTTATGTATGACACTGCGGTCGTGTTGTCTAGGCATAAGTGAATAGAGGAGTCCTTCATTTGGGTGGGAACTAACTCTTTCAGGGCTAATTTCGCTGCCCGTAGCTCTAATATATTTATGTGTAGCTGGGATTCTTCTATTGACCAAGTTCCCCTGACTGCTTTTTCCCGAGAGAATCCCCCCCAGCCTGTCAAAGACGCGTCTGTGGTTATCGTCATTGAAGGCGGAGGGTCTAGGAGGGGGCGAGGAGGAGGAAGCGGGAGACTGATCCAATAAGATATCTCTGACTTTGCTCTTCTGGAAAGAAAAATTGTGTCTTTCCAGGCGTAGTGGGCGTGAATGAGTGTTCTCAAAAGGCCTTGCATTTCCCTGCATAGTAGGGGTACGTGTCGAAAGCCTGGGGACATTGCGATTATTTTCCCTATGATAGTTGCTAAGTCGCGTAGGGATAATCTGTGTTTTTTGGACGTTTTTTGTATATACGTCTTTGTGTCTACCCATTTCTCCGACGGCACTGCTAGGGAGAAAGAATGGGTATCTAGGTTGAAACCTAGAAACGTAAGAGTTTTGGTTGGGGTAAGTACCGATTTTTGTATGTTTATAGTGAAGCCCAAGTTTCCTAATAAGGAAAGGGTTATTTCTCTGTGTTTGGCAATTGTATCTAGATCTGGGTGTACTAATAGTATGTCGTCCAGATACACGATGCACAGGATGCTTTGTTGGCGTAGTTGGGCAATGACTGCTTTCATAGCCCTTGTGAATGTGTAGGGTGCACATGATAGGCCAAATACCATGACAGTCCACTGGTATAGTTTTTGTTTCCAGGAGAATCTGAGGAAACGTCTGTGGCTGGGGTGGACCGATATAGAATGGAAAGCTTCCTTTAGATCTATTTTTATGCAGAAGCAGTCCTTTGTGAGTATGTATGGAATGTCTGAAATCCCCTCCATGCGAAACTTTTTTGGTTTTAAGAATTTGTTCAGGCCTCTGACGTTCAATACAGGTCTTATTGAGCCGTCTTGTTTTAATATTGGGAATAGATGACTTACCCAGCCCTTTACTGCTGGGTCTGCCGGTTCTATTTTTCCCTGTAATAGTGCTAACGATAGTACTCCGTCTAGCTGGGGACTGCAATTCCTTGAACAAGGAATGTAATTTATTTGTCGCGGGTAGCGAATCAGGGGCAGGTTTAGTCCGACTCGAATTATTTTTAATAGCCAATTGTCTGTAGTAATCTTTTGCCATTCTGTAAAAGATTCCTTGAGCGTTTTGTGTGTTCTTGGCATGCTTACCGTAATTGCGGCCTCTTTTTGAGTTGTTCCAGGCATTGGAGGTAGACGGTCTGGCCGTGTCGTTTGGTCTGTTACCGAAGCCTCCTGTCTGGGCTCTTCTGGTGCCTCGAAATTCTCGGGTCGGACCTGCGGCTCTTGAAGTCCGACCCCCCTGCGGAAAGGGCCTCTTGAACTGTTCGTTCCCTTTCTTGATGTCAGAAAAGGATTTTCGGGCCTTATGTCTGATTTTAACTTCCTCAATAAACTGGGGCCCAAATAGATCTGCATTGTCTAAATTGGGAAATTCTAGTGATTTCGGGGCTAGGTCCGCTAGTCCTGCACTAGATAACCATCTGGACCTGCGGGTATTAGTGATGTGATTAAAAGTCTGGCCTATGATAAGCGTTGCTCTGCTGATAGCCTTAAGGAGAGCAAGCTTGGAAGCCACTAGCGAATCTAGGGAGACACTGGATTCGCCCTCTCTTTCCGCTTTATCCAGTACATATAAGAGTGGGCCAGCTGCGTCTGCTATCTTATACTGTATTTTCTTAAGAGTACGATCAGTGGTATCGTTATATCTTTTCTCACCCACTATGGAAGTAAGGGCGGGATCTATGCTAGGTGCGAATAGTGCTGGCACATCTGGCAACCCTGTGTAAGAGCGTAACACTAGTTCATCCTCTTTAATAAGTGCTGCTCTAAATGCCAACTGGGCAAATTTCTGCACTTCTGAATCTTGTTTTAGTGCCCAGTGTGAGGTGTAAAGCTTAGGCGGAGGTGTTTTGCCCGCTAAAGCTACTCTAGCCATTTGTATGTCACTAAATTCCCCGCGCTGGGAAGATGCAGAGGATCTTGTCACTTCCTCGGATTCCCAATCCACTGCAGGGGGGTGACTTTTTTCCTCATGGACAGATTGTGGCTTCTTTGTTGGTGACCCCTTATGCTGAGTACGGGTCCCTTCCTGCTGCCTGCTCCGGGCAGATGTATGATGCCAGCTACGGGCAGGGGATGTGTGCTTGCTTCGAGCACTATTAGGGTGTCTGCTACGGACAATACCGGGGAATAGGGGATTATCACCTGAACAGGCCCCTTTTTTAAAAGACTTGTTTTTATCTGTCTTTTTAAGATGTTTCTTGTGTGCAGGGCTCCCTATGTTAGGGGATAACCCTGTGTTATTCTGAGGTGATTTGCTTACCTCCATGTCAGAAGAGTCAGAGGACAAGAAATTTCTGACTGAAAAAGTCCTCTTTTTCTTTACATTAATTTCCTCTGAGGATTCAGAGGATGAATTAGAAGAGTTATTTGCCCTTTTGTGGGCTCTCTTCCCTGAGGAACCGCCAGCCATGGAGTACAGAGAGAGTGTGTCTGTTGCTGAAACAGAAACACAGTCCTCCATGTCCGCTGACAGAAAAAATCTGATCAGAGGCTGGGAGGCGCGTCCACGTGACCGCGCGCGCGCACGTGACGTAACGTGCGTGCGCGCGCGCGCCCCGTCCAGCTCTGGAGATGTGGGAGGGAGTGAAAATTCTTTCACTCTCCTCTCCATCAGCGTTTTCGGGAGGCTTGCTGCCTAGCCCACCTGCTGTTGCTAGGTGGCAAGCCTCCCGAAGAACAAAAACCTGTTTCAGTCTGCCTGTCATTTGAGACTGGGATGGAGGTTCACCTTCCAGCAGGACAATGACCCGAAGCATACTGCTAAAGCAACACTCAAGTGGTTTAAGGGGAAACATTTAAATGTGTTGGAATGGCCTAGTCAAAGCCCAGATCTCAATCCAATTGAGAATCTTTGGTCAGACTTGAAGATTGCTGTTCACAAGCAGAAACCATCCAACATGAAGGAGCTGAAGCAGTTTTGCCTTGAGGAATGGGCAAAAATCCCAGTGGCAAGATTTGGCAAGCTCATAGAGACTTATCCAAAGCGACTTGCAGCTGTAATTGCCGCAAAAGGTGGCTCTACAAAGTACTGACTTTAGGGGGGTGAATAGTTATGCATGCTGAAGTTTTCTGTTATTTTGTCCTATGTTTGTTTCACAATAAGAAAAAAACATCTTCATAGTTGTAGCCATGTTCTGTGAATGAAATGATGCAAACCTTGAAATAATCCATTTTAATTCAAGGTTGTGAGGCAACAAAACATGAAAAATGCAAAGGGGGTGAATACTTTAGCAAGGCACTGTACTGGCTGCTTTATTTTTACACTGCAATTTAGATTCCAGTTTGAACCATACTTACCGACTTTTTGGCTGCTCTCTCCGGGAGAGAGCAGCCAGGTTGGCTCAGCAGGGGGGCGGGCTGCGACGTGCTGTGCAGAGGGGGCCGGGCCAGAGGTGGAATGGGGGCGTGGTGGAGGCAGAACGGGGCATGGCTGCGGAACGCATCATGTAAGTAATGCCCCCCGCTGTGTAATGCCACTATTACCGGCATTATACAGCAGGGGGCGTGGCTATGATGACACGATTCAACAAGAATCGCGTCATCGCCTGCCCGGACCGCCCTCTTTACTCGCTAAGTGGGCGGCCGGGCAGGGGGGGACTTGCCTGCTCTTCCGGGGGTCCGGAAGGGTCACCCGATTTTCGGGAGTGTCCCGGCCATTCCGGGAGAGTAGGCAAGTATGGTTTGAACACACCCCACCCAAATCTAACTCTCCCTGCACATGTTATATCTGCGCCCCCTGCAGTGCACATGGTTTTGTCCATTAGCTAACAAATTTGCTGCTGCGATCATGTCTGAATTAGGCCCCATGTTTTCTGCGTGCCTGGTACTGAGCCTCTCCATTGTGAGATCATTATCAGTGGTTGTTTTCAGCCCACACACACTGCAATTTTATGTCAGTAGACAGATATCAACTGCAGTATTGCTATACAGATATAGGGGGAGATATATCAAATCTTGAAGAGAAATAAAGTGAATAGAGATAATGTACCAACCAATCAGCTTCTGTCACTTTTCAAACACAGCACGTAACATGGCAGTTAGGAGCTGGTTGGTCCTTTATCTCTCTCCAAGATTTGATAAATCTCCCCCATACTGTACCCAAAGCATATTCAGTATTGATGTGTCCCCATATAACTATCCTTCCAGACAGACATTTGCATGGCTTTGCGAGATGTGCTAGGAAAAAAAAAATTCTTGTAATAATGTATGAAAACTCATGATAAGATGTCATACGCATAGGGGGGAATTCAAATGTTTGAAAAGTTGTTTTGGTGTCTGTTATTCATGTCTATTAGATAGGAAAAAACAGACACCCAACTGACTTTTGCAAACATTTGTATTCCCCCCATAGAGTTCTATACAATTTTATAGACACCAGCTTGTGACACATTATCAACAGTTGTGATATCTTCTGAAAAGTTTTTTTTTTTTTTACTAATATATCACATAAGTTATACCCAGTCAGATTGATAGTTAAATGAGAACACATTTGTATTCAAGGAGTAGTGACATATACAAATCTGTCTGGGAGATTTCTTGGAAAAAGAATTTACCTGCTACTGTGAGTTATATCCTATAGACCAGGGCTGGCCAAACCGGTCCTCGAGATCTACCAACAGTTCATGTTTTCCAGGCCTCCTGGAGATCTGTAGAATTGTCAGTTAGGAATGAATGCAGCACATCTTAATTGGTAATGACTACACCTGTGCACCAGCTAGGTGGTCTGGAAAATGTGTACTGTTGGTAGATCTCGAGGACTGGTTTGGCCAGCCCTGCTATAGACTATGTCATTGTAGATTTGGAATTTATTGTAATATAACAAACTGGTTTTATGTTTTTTTCAAATAAGATGCAAAATCAGAAACATTCTCCACACACCTGAAACTACCTAGAGATTTGGTGCTAAAGGAACCAGGAAGCTGCGAAAGTCCACAAGAAGAAGGCTCAGACCGCTGGGCTAAGAAAAGAAAACAGTTTAAAGAAACCAAGAACTGTAATTCAACTGGAGGAAGCTCCATTGCCACTATCAATGAGGAGTCAGGTTAGTGTTGTGTTATATCTGTGTGTAAAGCATGTTTTAGCATCTTGGGGATAATTCAGAGGAGGACACAGCCGCGCATCTGTACAGAGTGACCGCATCCATCTGGTCTGCGCATCGTCAACAGCGGCGGATATCAGGGGGGTGGTGATGCGGCATGGGGGGGAGTGGTGGGCCAAACGGAGGCATTCCGGGAGCGTTTTCAGGGTGGCTGTGTGACATCACACACAGCCACTCCAATTAAAAAAATGGCGGCGGGCCACTGGGGGTCAACCTTAGTTCAATGCGGATGCATTGAACTAAGGTTGATCCCTGGTGGCCCGCTGGAGATGGGTGCAGATCTGGCTGCGTATGGAGTGATATGCATCCATCTCTGAAACAGCCCCTTTATGCACTCTTAGGACGATATTCAGTCCCGCCCGATCTCCCACCTAAAGAGCCGGGAGATAGCGGGGCTAGATCCAATTGAGCCCCGTTATCATGCCTATCGCACCCATAGCAGTCGGATTTAGATGTGTAAAGCGGCAAAACCCAACTACACGAATGGGTGCGATCGTGAGAAGTGCCATATGGCCACCCAGACAGGTCATTTTTTGCGCATTTTAGCTTGCCACCCCCAGGGGAGTGTGAGCTGAAATGCAGACGCCAGCAGCCATCTTGCCTGTAGCTACAATTGAATACTTGCTATCAGAAAAACATTTAATTTCCACCCTTAGATTAGCATGAAATGTCAAAACAGAACATCCAGTATACAGAATTTTATAACATTTCCCAGGTGAAGGAAAGAAGCAACTAATGAAAGCTTATGTATGCACATATGTTGAATTATATGCATCTCGATATGTATCCAGCTCAAGAACAATATAATTTGTGCCAGCCTTACATCAGGCTATAAATACTAACGTCCCAGAATAGTATGCAGTTGTAGCATGACATTGTTTGTAGTAAATGCCTCTCTCTTATGTGATAGTTTGTGTAAATATAATACACCAACCTCTTTTGCCCAATATTACAGTCACATTACCTTATTCCAGTTGTTCCCAAACTTGGTTCTCAAAACACCAGTCCAGATTTTAAGGCTATTTTTTTCCAAGTACCCACAACTCCCAAGAAGATATAAAAGACAACAATACACATACATGACAAACAACAAGTCAGCAGTCAAACAATAAAATACAACTCCTCAATAAATATTAAAATGTAAATAAAAGATTACAAACCCAATAGCAGGTTTTGTTATTGGATTGTTATATTTTATAAAATTTTAATATTTATAGAGGAGTTGTATTTTATTGTGTGAATGCTGACTTGTGTGTAATTTATGTTTAATGTATGTGTATTGTTGTCTTTATCTCTTCTTGAAAGTTGTGGTTAACTGCTAAAAATTACTTGTATATGTTTGTATACTTGGGCCAATAAAGCTGATTCTGATATCTTGAGCATAGGTGCCTTCATTAGTACCTCAATCAATTTGACTTATCCATCTGTGCTCAAGCATGGATATCCATAAAACCAGGACTGTTAGGGTGCCTCAAGGATCGAGGGAACCACTGCCTTACTCGATTTGTACTACATATACTGTAGTACTATAATGTAGTGCCATATGCATACGTCCCAACATGACCCTCTTAATTTATAATTGCCATCACCTTTCTCATCCATTAACCTGTTCAACACAGGTGCCGGCAATCATACATTAAGCGGGAAGTCCAGGAGCAGAGCATTCTGTCCCTCCTGGAGAGGGTCATGTTGGGAGGTATGCATATATACAAAAGACAACATTGTCACGGTATTAATAAATAGGAAAGTAGCACTTTAAATACAAAATGTACTTAAATAAAAAGAAAATACTAATTGTTTTTCCCTTTAAAAATGAAATTAAAATCTTTATCTCTGCAATAGTCTAAATTATAATTATATTAATTTCAGTGGAGTAATGTGAATAGATGTTAGTGATTTCATGTCACATAGCCACAATGATGAGACTTATGTTCGATTGTACAGCTTAAATTACTTAAATTAATTCTGTGCCTTCCCAGAAAACGGAACACGTGCAGATGTGGATATGCAGATTTGTGGCATTTTGACCAGGGGCAATTTAAGAGCAAAGGGGGCCCATATGCAGGCTCTGTGCAAGACTCCTCTTTTCCAACAATGCAGTAGGCTCTGCCTTTGTGCCAGAGTCTACTGTACATGTGCAGGTCTCCGGGAACATGGCGCCAGCACCACGTTCCCAGGAACATCTCTACTGCACGTGTGCAAATCACCAAGAAAATGGCCCTATGTTCCGTATTGTCATTTAATGTAATGTTTTGCGATTTGCTCTTTGTATGGCTTCATGGTGACTAATAAATAAATGGAATAATAATATGTTGCTTATGGCGTGATTACACATTGTGCCCAGACAATATTGTTTCCTGAAATTGACCTTGCCCTGTGATGAACTCTATATATAGCACAAAGGCAATTATCAAAGTAACGGGAAGGAAATGAAGAACGTAAAGAATGTTTTTATGTAACCAATTCAATGACCTGCAAACTGCATGAACCTCTCGTTTAGCTGTAAACTAATTTACAGCTTCACAGAAGTATATGTTACACTTATTATAACTAATGTCTAAGCTTCTTCACATGACTTTGCAGCTTATGTAACCATCTATTTGTGACTCGTGCAGTTACCTAGAGCATTGATGACTCATACAGACACTGCACTCTGTTCAAAGGAACTAAGCACAGTGGAGAAATGTTTATGGGGGATATTCAGTTGTCTCTGTTACATTTTACTCAGATCTCAAAAGCAGCATCTTAGTGGCTATCTGCTCTCGCGTGTTTTGGATAGCCAATAAGATAAATCCAGATAAATCTGAACTTGTGCTAATTTATATATATTAAAAAAAAAAAAAAACCTGAGTAAATCCAAACCCACACATCTCTAGTATTATCATTAACATTTTTGTCCGATTTTTCGCATTGGGCTCTTCAATTATACCCCATTTTGTTTGCACTAAAAACAAGTTCCCTATGTGTATTCACAAAAAAATTAGGCTGATGGGGATGGTTATGATTTTTTTTTCTTGTCTGCCTCAGTCATATGGAAAAAAATCCCTGATGACTGACAGCATCGGGGACAATTGAATATCCTTTGGGGGGGGGGGGGGGGGCAATTAGCTGTGGTAAATTACTATGGCTAATTGAATACCCCCGTATGGTTGATTTGAAAGTGTAACTGCTCTACACATAGCATAGACATAATGCTGTTATTACTGTCAATTGATACTCGCACTGTCCTGAATTGCCACAAGGGCAATATTTATGTTTTTATCCTAGGTAGTTTAATGAATTGAAATGTTAAATTGGAGGTTGAGGTTCTTTTATAATCAGTGGGTTTGGAAAACTGGTGTTTCATGTCTGACTATTCTAGCCTTGTCATGAAGAAATATGTGCTTTTCTGGCTCTATTACCTTCATTTGCTGTGTTATATCAGTATTTTACTTTATTGTTATTTGCCTCTTATGTTTTGTATTTATAAACCTTGCTGCCGTGCTGTTTTTGTTGCTGACGCATTTGACTAAAGATTTACTTATAATAAAACAGTACTTGCATTTTTAATGGTATGTAGTAATTGGGCAGATTCAATTAGCCATGGTATTTACAGTGCAGGTAAAGCTCCAGGTTTACTGCTCAGAGCAATACAATTATAGGTTAATTTCCCAGGACGAAATACATGCAGGTAACACACGTTAACCCATAGATTCCGCGTTAAGTGACAGAATATATGGGTTATACCACACTTTAAGTCCCAGAAGGTGTATTAAGGCAGATTATTCCTCGGAACTCCATTAGCTCTGTGAGGAAAGATCAACGTTAAATGCACCCTCTGGGGTTTAAAGTTTGGGGTAGCAACCCTTGATTGAGTAGCTCAGGACTGACAACTAGCTGCAGGGTTTAATTGAATCTGCCTCATTATGATGGGAATATATTGTTAGCAGTCAACTTGTAGACAACCATAATGCTAACATAGTTAAAATGTTGACACAGTCAAAATATCAACACATAAAGTGTTGACGGTCAAAATTTTGTCAATAAATATTTTAGGGGTTTGAGGTTAGGCTGAAAATTTGGTGTCAATATTACATACTATTTTGAAAATGTAATTTTGTCTGTGTCAACATTTTAATCTCAACATGGTGATAGTTGACATTGTGAGCATAGTGATATTTTTATGTCAAAATTATGCTTTCTAGATAATGATAATAATAAACATAATGATATAAATTGAATGTCAAATATTTTTAATTGTACACAACATATCTAAACACTATATCATACCTCACAATATTTGATGAGTCCAATTTGGCTGTGCCCATAAAGGGGGCATGACCTTGGCTGAATGTGGGTGTGGCCTTGAGTGGGTGGGTGTGGCCTTACATCATTTTCCTAATTTGGGGAGAGTGCCCAGCACTCCCTGAGCAACTGGAAAGCCCCCCTGGCTCACCTCCCTGCACCTTTTCAGGGATCATACGGTGCTTTGCAGTGCAGAGCAGTGGTGATCAAAGGCTCCCCCAACCTTCCCCCTGTCTGTGGGACATTTGGGAGGTATACTACTGTATATTTTGATATATCCTTAATTGTGACACGTTAATTGTGATTCTAAGACACTAATGTATATTGACTTTAGTTTTCAGTAGTTTTTATTTGTTTTGGGGGTTTTTTCTGTGTTTAACAGTACTGTTTTTGTTTTATTAAACTTTATTTAATTACATATACACAAGTATTAATAATAAGCATTTAACACCCATTCTTAAATCCTAGGACACACGGTTTATTGTTGATTGATAAAAAAAAAAAAACAAGGCAAACTAATGGAGCAGTAACCTCACACTTGCGCAGTCGGATTACTTTGCCTGCATTAATGTCAGTGTTGCTTGCAGCATTTCTGAGTATTCTGATCAGTACAGTATAATGTAGGTACATGGGAGCACTCATTACAGTCATTTAGTACTACATGCTGTAGGGATGGCTGATACAGAGGGAATGCAAGTCCATTTGCAGTGTGTATATTGGTTGTACTTGGCTCAGGGCGGAGATGAGTACAACTCTGTATATGGGCAAACATAGGTATTTAATTATATTTTACTGAATATCTGAGGTAAAGCAACATGTTTTCCAGGGAACTCAGAAGAAACTCGTTCAGTGGATTTAGCATCACGTACTGACAATAAGGATAAAGGATTATATACAGAGAGCTTTCACTCAGCTTCATGGATATTTAGAGGAGATGACAGCAGCCCGGACAACAGTCCAAGATGTCTCAGTAAAAGGCCTAGATCTGTAGCAAGTAAGTAACTGCAATGTACAATACACTAATATCTAACCAATCTCCATAAAATCCTTAATGCATTACCATATTAATTGCAGTGATGGTCCCCAATGCCTTCATCCTATAGTGATATCAAACAAATTTATAATTCTGTGACATAACAAAATAATGCCTTGCTAATTTAATATTTAAACTTAAATGATCCAAGTTTCAGATAGAAGGGTGATGTAAGTCTGCCAGCTAGGGATCTACCGAGCCCACTGTTGTGTATTCTTTCCACACAGACAGCTATGACGTGATCAGAGGTCACCACAGCAAAATAGCATTTGACTGGGTCCATTTCTTTGCATTTGGGTTTGGTATGTTTTGTGGACATTTAAAATGTCAATATGAGAATGTCAACATGGTCCTAATGTTGACTTGCAGCATGTCATCATGTTTAGCCTGTCGACTTTGACCATGTTTACATTTAGCACATCAACACTGATTAAATATTTAGATTGGTGCAGTGATCTCTTGTGTCCGCTCAGCTCCAGTGGTGAAGCCGTGCCTCCAGGTCCAGCAGTGTCAAGGGATGCCAAGCATAGGCGAATCTGTGGGGTGGTCCGGGGCTGCACCGGACCACCCATTAGTGAAAATAACATTTTAAAATTAATTATTTTTAATAATTTGTCCTCCCGGTCAGGGACGCATTTGCTGACCGGGAGGACATTCACGCTGCAGTAGCTCCACGGCTGCCCCCCGCCCCTTGTTTGTGATCTGCCTATTGTGATCTGCCTATAGCGTTTGAGTGCGATGTGACATAATGATGTCACGCCATGCAGCGCTCACCAGCTCCACCGTGCAATAGTCTGAGCGTAGTGCCGAGCCGAGGCACAGTCCGGATGCTTCCTTCAGCTCCCGCCGCCTGCAGCCAGCTTCACCACTGTCACGGGCGGCCATGCGCCCGCCCGCTCACCCACTGGCCTGCCCTGAGTCTGACTGCGTGGCCGTCCGCCCAGCAGCCCGCCCGCGTGGAAACCCAGACACAGTGGGGTAAATTTACTAAGGTGGGAGTTTTTTAGAACTGGTGATGTTGCCTATAGCAACCAATTAGATTCTATCTATCATTCTCTAGAAGCAGCTTGATAAATGTTAAGTAGAATCTGATTGGTTGCTATGGGCAACATCTCTAGTTCTAAAAAAACTCCCACCTTAGTAAATTTACCCCAGTCAGTCACTACAGTGAGAGATCTGACTTTTACTGTGCATAAAAATCCACTGTGTCCTGTCACTGAGTCTGTTACAACACATTATTTTTTATACACAGTGTCAGTGACACTGTGTATAAAAAATTTGTGTTCATATAAAACATACTATTTTATCATTATAAATAATTATACATCTTCTCCCACCACACCATATAGATATAATACATACAGTAATAGTATGTATATCAATCCAAACAATAAAATATATAACTAATTAAAATGAGTGAAATAATACATTAACTTCTGCAGCAGAACTTAGTTAATGTAGTATTTCATTCATTTTAATTAGTTATATATTTTATTGTTTGGATGATTATACTGTATTTGTATTTGGTGGGATGATCACACCAGGGGCCTAATTCAGACCTGATCGGTGCTGTGCGTTATCAGGTCTGAACTGCACATGCCAGACAGCCGACGGGCGTCTCAGTCCTGCGATCGCCTCTGCCTGATTGACAGGCAGAGGCGTTTGCTGAGCGGGAGGGGGCGACGTTACTACTGGGGGCAATACTACACAGGGGCATTACCATTCAGGGCATTACTAATGAGAGCATTGTAAAGGGAGCACTTCATAAGGGGCATCATTCCTGGGGACATAAGGGGCACTACTACTGGGGGCATTGCATAAGGGGCACCACTACTATGGGCTCTATACAAGGGGCACTACCACTGTGGGCACTACCAGTACAGTGGACATTGCACAAGGAGTACTACTACTGTGGGCATTGTATAAGGGGGGCTACTGCTGTGGGCATTATGTGTATTACGGGATGCTACTACTGTGGGCATTATTACTATTGTGTGACCACGCCCCTTTCTTGTTGAGGCCACACCCCTTTTGGGGTGCACGCAATACCTGTTTTACATGGGCGTTGGGGGGAGGGGGGAGGAGTTCCACCACCTCTCTAGGACCACTTTAAGCACTGTGCATAACTATTGATCATGAGACTGAGTGACAAACTCAAGAAACAGAAACACAATTTCAAACATGGTGCTAAAACTGGGACCACCCATTACCAGATCTCTAGATTCGCCTATGATGCCAAGGTCGAGTACACTAACCCCTATCCCAAATCCTAACCCTCACCCTAATCCTTAATGCCACGGGCGTCTCAGTCCTGCAATCGCCACTGAAGCCGGACTGAAAGTTCTTGTCTGGATTTACCTTTAAACATTTTTTACTATGCTGCTATACATTTGTTATATATGTCTTTGCCCCTCTTCAAAAAAAAAAAGCATACAGATGGAGCCCTGCTCATCTATGCCTTTAATACAGTCATGTCCAAACTGCGGACCTCCAGCTGTTGAGAAACTACACATCCCAGCATGCCCTGACATAGCTTTAGCATTCTCTGACAGCAAAACTGTGTCAGGGAATGCTGGGATATGTAGTTTCAGAACAGCTGGAGGGCCGCAGTTTGGACATGCCTGCTTTAATAGGATTAACTGAGCCAGAGCAGTCAGACTTAATCCCCTGCTGTAATGACTTAATCCCCTGCTGTATTGTTCTCTCTGTGTTGTATTGCAGCTGAGAACAATAGATGAAAGGCTTATGCTAATAAACCTTGGTGCACCTAGGCGCAGCAGAGAAGCCTAGATGAGCATGGCTCCATCTGTACCCTCCAACCCGATGATTTCAGGGAAATGGTCTGCCATCCCAGTTGTTGACATGATTGTCCAAAATGCTGGGAATTCAAGATTTGGTCCACACTCACCATAGTAAGCAGGTGGCACGCATACCTGCCACTGATTTATATGAAGTGTTTTAGGGGAAGGGGTTTGGGCAGTCAAGTTCTTCTGAAGCACTAGACACTGAAGTACTAGGCACAACTCTCTATCTTATTTGGCTCAGACTGATTACCTGGAGGACAACGTTGAAATGATGGAATATTTGAGTTGTAAGCAGGGAACTGGATGTTATCGGTACTTTGTCAGAATATTACTGAGATTCCAGTGACTAGTAGTCACCATCATAGTACTACATAAACTGATACACTTTCTTTGTGCTGAAAGGGTTGTGGTAGGAGTGACTGAGTTTCAGTAATACCCCTTTTACACTCGCACTACCGGGTCACTCCCGGGATGCTTCCCGGGATGCATTCCCGGGACTGACCCCTTTCACACTGCACTAAGACCTGGGATCGACCCGGGACAGCCCCATTCATACTGATCCCGGGATATCCCTGCAAATGCATATGTATGTCATTAGAAATGGCCTTTTCTGGCTCACATAGATGAGATCACACTAGTCAACAAAAGGGAGGGGTGAAGAAGAATCAACACAATATGTTTGGCGAATTATAATTTTTTTATTTTTATAGGGTTTGCGGTGTATCTCTGGGTGTTTTGCGCTGTGTGTACTTTGTACCCCCAGCTCGGCGTTTGTGCACAAAGTCCCTACACGGTACAAGACTCTGTACGCAAACGGTGTACAAAGTACGTAGGTTGCGTACAGAGTATAGCAGCCACAGCGGCTTTCTCTTACGCTTCCTGGACGCTCCCCAGGGCTCTGAAAGGTGACATCATCTTTTCAGAGCCCAAGAAAGCTCCAATCCGAGGCCTTTTAACAGTCCCGGGATAGTGAATCCCGGGACGGGCCCTTTCACACTACACAGCTTCCCGGGACGGTCCCGTGACCAACCCTGGACGAGACCTGGGTTGAAATCCCGGGATGCTCGTCCCGGGAAATTGACCCTGTACCCTTTCACACTGAGAAAAATCCCGGGATGATGCGCGTTCACGTGCAAAATCCCGGGATTTTCATGCGAGTGTAAAAGGGGTATAACAGACAATAGATATATCTGGGAGGAAATTAGGCATAAAAAAATGTTGTTTTAAATGCATGACAACAATCTGATAGATGTGATGAAGTAGAGAACATATTTTGGCTTTGCAATGGTTCAGACCTGAATCTGTCAGTCAGGTAAAATGCTAATGGTCGTCAGATTGGAGCAACAATGGAATAGCTCTGATAGATGCCCGTTCACTTAGATAGTAAACTAGGGTGACCATAATATCCCTTTAATCTGGGACACCTATGATTTAGAACTGCATACAAAGAAAAAGGTTGCAGGTGCACAATTCAAACATTACCAATTTATTAATAATAATAATTGCAATAAAATTTTGCATTTTAAGCGAGGTTCTTCGCATAGTTATGGCCATAAGTAACGGCTTGCCCACCGCGTCCAGGTGACCTCATTAGTCGGGCAAGTCCCTAACATTTTGGGGGGTACAAATGTTAGGGACTTGCCCGACTAATGAGGTCACCTGGACGCGGTGGGCAAGCCGTTACTTATGGCCATAACTATGCGAAGAACCTCGCTTAAAATGCAAAATTTTATTGCAATTATTATTATTAATAAATTGGTAATGTTTGAATTGTGCACCTGCAACCTTTTTCTTTGTATGCAGTTCTACTGAAAGGTCTCCGCAGGGTCGCACCTCTCATTACCGGTGTGCACCCCAGGACCCCTCCCCTGTACACCTATGATTTACACAGGTTCTGTGGCTGGCTTAAACCAGGTGAAATTCAGGCTAGCGTTTAGCCAGCCACAGAACCTGTGTAAAACATAGGTGTCCCAGATTAAAGGGATATTATGGTCACCCTAGTTAAGCAGTGGGCACGTTCCACAAATGAATCAGCCCCAGAGAATTCAATGAGCTGCTATATAATGGATAGACTAAATGCCCCCACACTGTGTGCAGATTGAACAACATTTAAAGCAAATGTTTGCGTGGAGAAATGGCTATTAAAGGAGGGTTCCAATGTATAGACAGACAATGTCTAGGTCAACAGTCATTAGGCTGACACTGACAAACGGTTGACACTGGAAAAGGTTGACATGTACAAAAGTTCAACATGTTCAAATGACTGACATGGCAATGGTCAACACACATATGGTCGACACATAGACACTGATTAGGAAAAGTAACCTGAGCCATGCAAGGGGACTCAGTACATTAATTACGGTTCCCTATGGTCAGACAGTGAAAACGACAAAAAAAAAATGTTGTCGACCTTTCATGTGTCGAGCTTTTGTCAGCATCAACCTACTACATGCTGTTCTTTTGTCAGTGTCGATCTAATGCATGTCGACCATATAGGGTCGACCTAATGACTGTTGACCTAGACTAGGGGTGGGCAAAATACGGCCCGCGGGCCGGATGCGGCCCGCAAACCAATCCTGCCTGGCCCACTGCCTCCCAACAGCGAGCAATGACAAGCGGCCCGACCGGCTGAGCTGCTTGTCATTGCTTTGCAGTACCTCCAAGCTGCCGATGCCAGTCTCCCCTGCTGCTGCACGGCGCCTGCGTTGTAGCCTCCTCCTCCCGCCTCCAGAGTCCCCAGTGACAACGGCTGTGTTCAGCCAAAAAGGGGGCGGAGCTACGTGCCGATGAGGGGGGGCAACACGGGACCTCAGGGGGCGGAGCTACACGGGACAAGAGCCAGGCTGCTGCAGATCAATCCTTCCTGCACTGCCAGCCATCCAGATCAGTGAGTTAATGGAAAAAGTGAGTGAAAGAAAGAAAAGTGTGTGTGAAAGTGTGTGTGTGTGTGTGTGTGTGTGTGTGTGTGTGTGTGTGTGTGTGTGTGTGTGTGTGCGGGCAGTGGCGTCAGACTGTTGTTAGGTTGGGGGTAGAGATCTTTAGCTCTAGCTGTACCAACCCCTCCCGTGTTCTGTCACTGTGTCACCCCCACCGTGTTCTGTCACCATGTTTCCCCCCCCTATGTTCTGTCACCATGTCACCCCCCCATGTTCTGTCACCGTGTCACACCCCAGTGTTCTGTCACCGTGTCACCCCCCGTGTTCTGTCACTGTGTCACACCCCCGTGTTCTGTCACTGTGTCACACCCCCGTGATCTGTCACTGTCACCCCCCGTGTTCTGTCACTGTGTCACCCCCACCGTGTTCTGTCACTGTCACCCCCCGTGTCCTGTCACTGTGTCACCCCCTGTGTTCTGTCACTGTGTCACACCCCAGTGTTCTGTCACCCCCCGTGTTCTGTCACTGTGTCACACCCCCGTGTTCTGTCACTGTGTCACACCCCCATGTTCTGTCACTGTCACCCCCCGTGTTCTGTCACTGTGTCACCCCCTGTGTTCTGTCACTGTGTCACCCCCCGTGTTCTGTCACTGTGTCACCCCCACCATGTTCTGTCACTGTCACCCCAGTGTTCTGTCACCGTGTCACCCCCCATGTTCTGTCACTGTGTCACACCCCCGTGTTCTGTCACTGTGTCACCCCCCCCCCGTGTTCTGTCACTGTGTCACACCCCCGTGTTCTATCACTGTGTCACACCTTTCCCCAGGGGCCATAATACACTGGATAATTTGGTTGCTGCGCAATGATTATCCCAAATAAAATGTTAATGTGTAAAAGGGGGCTCTACCTGCTGTAATGTGTAAAAGGGGGCTCTACCTTCCGTACTGTGTAAAAAGGGGGCTCTACCGTCCATACTGTGTATAAGGGAGCTCTACCTGCCATAATGTGTGTAAAAGGGGCTCTACCTGGTGTAATGTGTGTAAGTGGCGCTACTGTGTGGCCCAATTTGAGTAATGGAGACTATTGAGCAGCCTAATATGAATCTGTATTATTTTTTGGCCATGCCCCTTCCACATGAAGCCACGTCCCTATATTTTTGGCACGTGGGTGGGGGGGGAGCTGCTATTTTATGTGTGGCCCTCGGATACTGACAAGAAAGTGTCAAGTGGCCCCTCAGCTGAAATAATTGCCCACCCCTGACCTAGACATTGTAGATCTTCAATACCACACCCATTAATGGATGGACTGCTTGTCAAACGTCAGAATAAATGTTTACAGTACATGTTGCTTTCACCTATCTCAGCCCCTTTCCCATAGTGTGTGAATGTTCACTGGTACTATGCAGTTACCCCAGGACCTAGCATGTGCAAGTAGCAGCTCACAGACCAAGGGCCTAATTCAGACCTGATCGCAGCAGCAAAATCATGTGCAGTGCAATTGGGGCAGATATAACATTTGCAGAGAGAGTTAGATTTGGGTGGGTTATTTTGTTTCTGTGCAGGGTAAATACTGGCTGCTTTATTTTTATACTGCAATTTAGATTTCAGTTTGAACACACCCCACCCAAATTACTCTTATTGCACATGTTATATCTGCCCCACCTGCACTGCCCATGGTTTTATCCATTAGAGGAAAATGTTGCTGCTGCGATAAGGTCTGAATTAGGCCCCATGTCAGTATTTAGGCATAGGACAGGGCAGTCAGCAGGCAGACTTAACAGAAGTTAATCAGAACATAGGTTTTAGTAACACACAGCAGAGCTGAATGGAGCAGGGATTCAGTCACATGACCTCTGCAGAGCTAAGCACATCTCTGTGGTTAGCTGCCTGACGATCATTTGACCACACCACACTGCACTGATTGCCCAGCTGTTACCCAAGCAACCTAGTAGATGAAGTAGTTCTGAATTGTGGGATGCACATACAGAATACACAGTATATATACCCACTAATCATGATACTTGTTAGTAAATTTACATTACATATACAGTAGCCTTTACCAGTATTGAAAATAAATTAATTTCTATCACATTTTAGTTTAATGCAGTAACCAAAATAATTCAGTAAGCTGATTCTTCACATATGACTCAAATGTTAAATCATTGTATGTTCATTATCACCTCTTATTTAAAATAAGCTAAAGATGACATTTGTGACTACCTTGTCCTAATATTATTTATATTTTATAATTTTCTCATGTCCAAATTTTCAAATTATGCTTAATCATGGTAATTCATATGCAATTCCATCCATGTAACAGATGACTTGTTTTAAAAAATAAATAAAAAAATCACACAATTCAAACTGGCTTCTGTTCTCCTTTGTGGCAACAGATGAAATACAGAAAATTCTGAATATGTATTCTTTTTTTAATAGTTCGTGAGCGTACTGTGAGAATTGCAAAAGGTACAGGAGACTACCCCTGGGGATTTCGGATTCAATTTTCTAAGCCTATCCTGGTTACAGAAGTTGATACAAGTAAGCACATTATCTATCCTCAGCATAAGCCACTTTGTGACTGGGATGTCAGTTTCTAATGTAGTTAGAATCAATTTTGCATTTAACTTTGATTCTATATGTCACTATGTTCATCATATGTTAGCAGACAGGAGCAGAGATCGGGCAAGTACTGAGTTCTCTTTAGAACTGAATATTCACTCTCCAGGAATTAAAGGAGGACAATAAATCTAGATTAGGGAAGGGTTCTAGGTAGAGATGTGCGGTAGGCACTTTTCGTGTTTTGGTTTTGGATCTGGATCCCCGCCCGTGTTTTGGATCTGGATTGGATTTGACAAAACCACCCTTTCGGGTTTTGGTTTTGGATCTAGATGATTTTGGAAAAAAACACATAAAAAAGGTAAAATCACAGAATTTGGGGGTAATTTTGATCCTACGGTATTATTAACCTCAATAACATTCATTCCACTCATTTTCAGTCTACTCTGAACACCTCACACCTCACAATATTGTTTTTAGGACAAAATATTTAAAAAACTAGGCCCCAAAGAGCACATCATGCAAAGAAAAAAAAGAGGTGCGCCGAGGTCGCTGGATGACTAAGCTAAGCGACAAAAGTATGCGGCACAAACACCTGGCCCATCTAGGAGTGGCACTGCAGTGGCAGACAGGATGGCAGTTTAAAAAAACTAGGCCCCAAAGAGCACATCATGCAAAGAAAAATAAGAGGTGCACCGAGGTCGCTGGGTGACTAAGCTAAGCGACACAAGTGGGCGGCACAAACACTTGGCCCATCTAGGAGTGGCATTGCAGTGGCAGACAGGATGGCAGTTTTAAAAACTAGTCCCCAAACAGCACATACTTGACAATGTACTTCACTTCAATGTAATTTAATTGTCACTTGAAAATTACTTCTGATGAATGCGCTGCAGGTGACATATAAGGGAGGATGTTCCTAGGTGGTTAGCGTCCTTACCCCTCCTTATTACGGATTGACAAATGCAACACATGTCTTTACACCTGTTGTCCGGATTTGTGGTGAAATAATTCCACACCGAAGAGGTGGCTTTTTTGATATTTTGCCCAGGCATCACAATGGGCTTACTCATCCCACGGACAACTGTCTCCACTGGTGCCTTATTCAAACAAACCACATCACCATCAGAATCCTCATCGTCAACTTCCTCCTCAGCACCAGCAACACTCATATCCTCTTCCTTGTGTACTTCAACAGTGACATCTTCAATTTGTATATCAGAAACTGGACTGTGGGTGCTCCTTCCAGCACTTGCAGAGGGTGTGCAAATGGTAGAAGGAGCCACCTCTTCCTGTCCAGTGTTGGGGAGGTCAGGCATCACAACCACCGACACACTTGGACTCTCCTTGGGGATTTGTGATACCATCTTAGAACGCACAGTTCTTTGCTGTGCTTTTGCCAGCTTAACTCTTTTCATTTTTCTAGCAGGAGGATGAGGGCTTCCATTGCCATGTGAAGCTGAACCACTAGTCATGAATATAGGCCAGGGCCTTAGCCGTTCTTTGCCACTCCGTGTCGTTAATGGCATATTGTCAAGTTTACGTTTCTCCTCAGACTATGTAAATTTATTTTTTGGGGTCATTTTACTGAACTTTGGCTTTTTGGATTTTACATGCCCTCTACTATGACATTGGGCATCAGCCTTGGCAGACAATGTTGAATGCATTTCATTGTCTATGTCATGACCAGTGCCAGCAGCTTCAGCACTAGGAGGAAGTGGTACTTGATCTTTCCCTATTTTATCCATCAAATTTTTGTTCTCCATTAGTTTTCTGAAGCTATATAACAATATGCGGCACAGGAGAGCGTACCCCTACACCACGTAGGGCAAACCCTGAAATAATTATTTGAATAATAATAACCCTGTTATTTGGAGTTATTATAATAATATGCCGCACAGGAGAGTGTACCCATACAACCCACAGGGCAAACCCTGTAAA
This sequence comes from Pseudophryne corroboree, assembly GCF_028390025.1. NCBI lineage: Eukaryota > Metazoa > Chordata > Amphibia > Anura > Myobatrachidae > Pseudophryne > Pseudophryne corroboree. The sequence continues at coordinate 218,073,200 of NC_086444.1, read as the reverse complement.
AATTATTTGGATTAAATATTAATAACCCCTTTATTTGGAGTAAATAATGTACAGCACAGGACAACACCACTGGATTATACAGCAGTACTGCTGGAGTTATATGGCAGCACCACTGTACTGGACTTATACGGCTGTACCGCTGGACTTATACGGCAGTACCCCAGGACTTATATGGCAGCACCACTGGACTGGACTTATACAGCAGGACCACAGGACTGGACTTATACGGCAGGACCGCTGGACTTATACTGCAGTACCGCTGGACTTATATGGCAGCACCACTGGACTTATGGCAGCACAGGACACCAACACTGGACTGATGCAGCATAAGACAGCACCACTGGACTGTACTTATTCAGCAGCATCACAGAACTTATGGCAGCACAGGACACCACTACTGGAGTGACTACACTGATGCAGCACAAGACACCACAACTGGACTGATGCAGCACACGACACCACCACTGGACTAATGCAGCACAAGACAGCACCACTGGACTGGACTTATACAGCACCATTGGACTTATGGCAGCACAGGACACTACTACTGGACTTATGGCAGCACAGGACACCACCACTGAAGTGACTGGACTAATGCAGCACAAGACACCACCACTGGACTGGACTTTTACAGCAGCACCACAGGACTTATGGCAGCACAGGACACCACCACTGGAGTGACTGGACTGATGCAGCACAAGACAGCACCACTGGACTGATGCAGCACAAGACAGCACCACTGGACTGGACTTATACAGAACCACTGGACTTATGGCAGCACAGGACTCCACCAATTGACTTATGGCAGCACAGGACAACACCACTGGAGTGACTGGACTGATGCAGCACAAGACACCACCACTGGACTCATGCAGCACAAGACAACAACACTGGACTGTACTTATACAGGACTACTGGATTAATATGACAGTACCCCTGTACTTTTACTGCTGTACCGCTGGACTTATGCGGCTGTACCGCTGGACTTATACGGCAATACCCCTGGACTTATATGGCAGCACCACTGGACTGAACTTATACGGCAGTACCGCTGGACTTATACGGCAGTACCGCTGGACTTATATGGCAGCACCACTGGACTGGACTTATACAGCAGCACCACTGGACTGGATTTATATGGCAGCACCACTGGACTGGACTTATACGGCAGCTTCACTGGACTGGACTTATACAGCAGCACCACTGGACTTATGGCAGCACAAGACACCACGACTGGAGTGACTGGACTGATGCAGCACAAGACACAATCACTGCACTGATACAGCACAAGACAGCACCACTGGACTTATATGGCAGTACCCCTGGACTTATATGGCAGTACCCCTGGACTTATACGGCAGTACCGCTGGACTGGACTTATTTGGCAGTACCGCTGAACTTATACGGCAGTACTGCTGGACTTATACGGCAGTACTGCTGAACTTATATGGCAGAACCACTGGACAGGATGTATACGGCAGCACCACTGGACTTGACTTATATGGCAGCACCACTGGACTGGACTTATTTAGCAGCACCACTGGACTTATAGCAGCACAGGACACCACCACTGGATTGATGCCACACAAGACAGCACCACTAGACTAGACTTATACAGAAGCACCACAGGACTTATGGCAGCACAGGACACCACAACTGAACTTCACGCAGCACAGGACAACACCACTGGAGTGACTGGACTGATGGAGCACAAGACACCACCACTGGACTGATGCAGCACAAGACAGCACCACTGGACCGGACTTATACAGCACCACTGGATTTTTATGGCAGTACCCCTGGACTTACACGCTGTACCGCTGTACATATACGGCTGTACCGCTGGACTTGTACGGCTGTACCACTGTACTTATACGGCAGTACATAGAAACATAGAATTTGACGACAGATAAAAACCACTTGGCCCACCAAGTCTGCCCTTTTTTTAACCATATTTTTATCTCAAAAGTTATTTGATCCTTATTTCTTTGTAAGGATATCCTTATGTCTATCCCATGCATGTTTAAATTGCTCTACTGTCTTAGCCTCTACTATTTCTGATGTCTGGCTATTTCACTTGTCCACTACCCTTTCTGTGAAGTAATTTTTCCTCAAATTTCCCCTGAACCTCCCTCCAGTCTCAGTGCATGTCCTCGTGTCCTATTGCTTCTCTTCATTTGGAGAATGTTTCCCTCCTGGACTTTGTTAAAACCCTTGATATATTTGAAAGTTTCTATCATGTCCCCCCTTTCCCTTCTCTGCTCCAAACTACACATATTGAGATTTTTTAGTCTTTCTGGGTATGTTTTGTGATGTAGGCCATGCACCATTTTAGTTGCCCTTCTTTGTACAGTTTCTAATGTATTAATATCCTTTTGAAGATATCACCTTCAGAATTGAACACAGTATTCTAGATGAGGCCGTACCAATGACCTATACAATGGCATTATTACTTCTTTTTTTCTGCTGCTGATTCCTCTCCCAGTGCAGCCAAGCATCTGACTAGCCTTCCTCATTGCTTTGTTACATTGCTTATCTGTTTTTAAGTCACCTGAAATAGTGACTCCTAGATCCCTTTCCTCCTCAGTAGTTTCCAGTATAGTGCCATTAATAAACTATACTGCTGGACTTATATGGCAGCACCACTGGACTGGACTTATATGGCAGCACCACTGGACTTGACTTATACAGTAGCACCACTGGACTGGACTTATATGGCAGCTCCACTGGACTGGACTGGACTTATACAGCAGCACCACTGGACTCATGGCAGCACAGGACACCACCACTGGAGTGTCTGGACTGATGCAGCACAAAACACAACTACTGGACTGATGCAGCACAAGACAGCACCACTGGACTGGACTTATACAGCACCACTGGACTTATGGCAGCACAGGACACAACCACTGGAGTGACTGGACTGATACAGCACAAGACACCACCACTGGACTGATGCAGCACAAGACAGCACCACTGGACTTATATGGCAGTACCCCATGACTTATACAGCAGTACCGCTGGACTGATATGGCTGTTCCGCTGGACTTATATGGCAGTACACCTGGACTTATACAGCAGTACCGCTGGACTGATATAGCCGCACCACTGGACTGGACTTATACGGCAGCACCACTGGACTGGATTTATACAGCAGCACCACTGGACTTATGGCAGCACAGGACACCACCACTGGAGTGACTGGACTGATTCAGCACAAGACACCACCACTGGACTAATGCAGCACAAGACAGCACCACTGGACTGATGCAGCACAAGACAGCACCAATGGAATGGCGGTGATGCGCGGCTCCTTATATGGAATCCAAAACCCATGACAGCGGGATGATGCCGTTTTGCCTGATTCTGGTTTCCGAGACTGGCAGGAAAACCCGAGCCGGACTTAGATCCGGACTCGGAGCGTGAAGTTTGGGGGGGGGGGGGCTGGGTTCTCAGGGAACAGAACCCCCTTATCTCTAGTTCTAGGTATCTTTGAAAATGCAATCACAGTCAGGGACATGGCAGATCTCTATGGGGATTAGAAATAAATAATACAGTATACAAATTATTTGTAAAAGCAGAAATTCTGCTCTACTATAGAAGTTAGAGTTGACACAACTATATTTAATGTACTGGTACCCATACCCACTGCCGCCGAGAGGTGGGGAGCAGGTACTACTCACCCGGACCTGATGGAGGGGCAGCAGCAGCAGTAGTGTCTTCTGCCTGTGGGGAGGGGGGGTAGGAGGGGGAGCGATCATACTGATCAGGCCCCCCTCTGGATATGCCCCTGACTGAGGCCCCCCAAGTCTGCATCAGGGCCGCAAAAGGTTTAAATGATTTCTTTCCCCATCATTTGTATAATTTGGCATGGCGAAACCTTCCACTATTAGGCCAGGCCCCCTGTACATGAGCCCGCCACAGCTCTCTACACCCCTGCTCATACCTATATTACATAGGAATATTTACAGCTCTACTTATTCGTGCAATACCTTTATGGTTGTATAAAACAAATATTTGCACACAGTGACCTTGCAAAGAGATCTCTCAGAATCAGTCCCACATCAATAAATGAGAGAGCCTCACACCAGTCTAACTCACCACAGCAACAGATCCAAACCTACTGTAGCAGACCAATGCATCATTGCTCCAGTGCTAGACACATGCTCAAACATGCAGCTGTCCGGGTGAAGTCTAACATCCGCTCTTTCACCATTAATAGTAGTGACAAAAGTTTACACTGCCTGACACTAGTAACATGCTATGGGACAATTTCATATAAATGAGTAGGTCATCATGACAGCGTCACCTTTTGATGTACAGATAATCCTCTACATAACGCACACTACTGTTTGTATTTCATGTTGTAGGAATGTTGTTTTTGTTTTGTTTGTTTTGTCCTATATCATTTGACTCTTTATTTTTATCATTAATATAATATCTAACAGACGGTGCAGCTGAAGAAGCTGGACTTCAGGTGGGAGATATAGTAACGGCTGTTAATGGAACTGATGTCACTAGTATTCCTCATTCTGAAGCTGCATGTTTAGCAAGGCAAGGTAAGCATGCATATCTATTCTGATTGCCACCTTGGGGCATTTAATTACTAGTTTATTGAATCTCCCAGACATACTGTATCGTGAACTTTATATTAAATTGACATACTTCAAGATTAGGCAGAGATAGATATATATATATATATATATATATATATATATATATATAAAGTTCACGATACTATATATATATATAGTATACTTTCAAAAATAATATCCAACTCACCACAAGATGCGGCGTTGGCTACAAAAGTACCGGAGCAATTCAGCATTGCTCCAGTTATGGGACGGCTGCACTGGAAATCAGCTGTCCAGCGATTCCTATCACTGACACTTTTACCGCTAATTACTATCATGTGCACAGAGAGGGCCACTGTAAGCTAATGGCAGATGGAATCCGTTCACACAAACTTTTCATTTCAGAGTTTGCTGAATACAGTGGGGGAAGGGGAAGGGGATGGGGATGGGGATGGGGGGGGGGCATTTTAATAATATAGGTTGAAAATAGTGTTTCCACATGTGCAACAAGCACATAAGGGATAATAACTAGGCCTCTTAGTGACTTTGTAACACTGGGCTGGGAAGGTACAGAGAACTTGTGAAGTTGCTTATACTGTATTGTAGTCCGTTTACATGACCGATGTAATCTGAGGTCTTCACTCACTTTCTTTTCCTCTTTTTAACAACTCAGTAACGGATTAGAGGAAAACATTTTTGGCTATACATATGTTGTCCTCATTGATACTGTGTTATATTATTTGTGTAGTACTACTTACGGAACTAACGCCACAGCAAGAGTGCTTTATGGTTTCTTGTACTGTTGGGTACCATAAGAAAGTTCTGAGGTACATAATTTAATTATATAGTTTGTAGCTAAATACTGGCTCATGGAATATAGGACAAATATGTAGCAGATTTTGTTATGTGGCTGAAGTTTGCCTATATCTGAATCTTACATTATGTTTTATAAAAAATAGTCAGGCTGGGCCTCATCCTAATATGTCATTTTAATATTTATTGTATACTAAAAACACTCTAAGGGGTATACAAAGTATTAAAGTGCGGGTTTACAGAAGTGGAGATGTGGCCCTCCCCTTAAAAATGGAAGCTCTCATGAGCATCGCCGTCATACCTCATGTGCTTATCCTTCTCTTACTTAGACCATGTTTGACAGTACCAAATCCCACGGTTTTCTGTCACCCTGATACTTAAAGGTGCATACACACTTGCAGAGAAAAAAACAGATGTCCCTCATTCAGGGGCGGATTGGGAACAAAAAGCGGCCCTGGAAAAATTTGTGCTAGTGGCCCCACTTGGGCAGCACCAGAGATGTAAGGTCTAGCCATGGGCCATGGCAGCAGCTCCCTCCCCCCAAGACTTTCCAGATAGTGGGAATGTCCAGCATCAAGGGTAAGTTAAAAGGAAATAAAATTAAATGTTATGAGCACATTAAATGATACACCTTTAGAATTTAGGAAACTATATAATTCTTTAGAAAGATATATTTTCTTGCTTATTACACCAACCGTATCCCAGTCACTATTCACTCAATCTTATGTCAGCCAAGCAGGCAGACAGAGCATACACTAGATCACAGGTTCTCAAACTCGGTCCTCAGGACCCCACACAGGGCATGTTTTGCAGGTCTCCTCACAGAATCACAAGTGAAATAATTGGCTTCACCTGTGGACCTTTTAAAATGTGTCAGTGAGTAATTAATACACCTGTGCACTTGCTGGGTTACCTGCAAATCATGAACTGTGTGGGGTCCTGAGGACCGAGTTTGAGAACCACTGCACTAGATCATCTGCAATCACAGGCTAAGTGGCAAAGTCATTTTCATATATGCAAATTGTTTGGCATCTTATTCATTATGTGTATAAATAGGACCACATGTCCTCAAACAAAACAGGCCCGCGGGTGCTTCGGCCCACCGGGAATCTTCCCTGTGGAACCTATGGCCAATCCGCCTCTGCCCTCATTTTCACCCTTCCTGAGCAACGTCGCTCATTTTCTCTGCAAGTGTGTATGCCGTCGGTGACCATCGATGCACGACCCCACGGGTCGTTAACGACCCTCTCTGTTGGCCGTACAGGCAGCTCAATCTGGGATATCGTCAAAGAGCTGCCTGCCCCGTCCGGTCATATCGTTCAGTGTGTACGGCCAACCGCCCGGCCCGGGAGGAGGAAACACTAGGCGACGTCGCTCATAGAGCACGTCGCTTAGTGTATACCCACCTTTAATCAGTGTCGTCTGCTGATGCAGCTATGCTTATTTACCCTGTACTTGTCCTATATTGTCTTCAACTATAAGTCACTATTTTCCTGTTTTGATTATTCGTTTATGTACTCTGTAATTGGGCGCATTGTGGCGCCATATAAATAAAGGATAATAATAATAGCAACCAGTCAGATACTACTTATTATGTATCTAGCACCTTCTAGAAGAAAACAGCTAGAATCTAACCTGTTACTATGGGCAATAGCTCTACATCTGTAAACCCGAACTTTAGTAATTTAGGGGTCTGTTTACTAAGCCCTGGATCGAAATAAAGTGGTCGGAGATAAAGTACCAGCCAATCATCGTCTAACTGCCATGTCACAGTCTGGGTTTGAAAAATGACAGTTAGGAGCTGATTGGCTGGTACTTTATCTCCGTCCACTTTATCTCCATCCAAGGCTTAGTAAATAGACCCCTAAATCCCTAAGTGTCAGATTTCATCACACAGCTGCTATGGTAAACCGGTTCTGTTTGCACATCCATAGGCTGTGAGCAAAATCAGCCTACTGTGAGTTAACACATGCTGTTCCAGTGGCTTCCGCTCTAATTAAACCTGCCCTTATGTGTTTGTCCAAATCCTTGAATTGGTGCAAGTGCATAGTGTACGTGGCTCCACTGACCACCAAAGATGGCCCAGTCATCAATTGTTTCCAAGTGAAAATACAGGTTGCTGGTAAATACTATCAGTACAGATGGAGCCTCGCTCATCTAGCCTTCTCTGTTGCCCCTAGGTGCACCAAGGTTTATTAGCATAAGCCTTTCATCTATTGTTCTTAGCAGCAATACAATACAGAGAGAACAATACAGCAGGGGATTAAGTCATTACAGCAGGGGATTAAGTCCGACAGCACTGGCTCAATTAATCCTATTAAATGGATAGATGAGCAGGGCTCCATCTGTATGTACAGCATTTGAAGTCCACAGCACTAATGAAGCCATAGCTGAATGGTCAGATCTGTCCAATCTGGACATCTTCATGTGTGACCAAACCAGAGACAGATCCATGAGGTTGGATCTTTAAATGTATTACCATTTTAAAATATCATGGGATTTATATCTATGCATCCATTGCCTTGCACAATCTCATATTAGATACAGTGCATCCGAAAAGTATTGACAGTGTTTCACTTTTTCCACATTTTGTTATGTTACAGTCTTATTCCAAACTGAAATAAATTATTTTTTTCCTCGAAATTCTACACACTATACCCCATAATGACAACGTGAACAAAGTTTTTTTGAGATTTTTGCAAATTTATTAAAAATAAAAAAACTAAGAAATCACATGTACATAAGTATTCACAGCCTTTGCCATGAAGCTCAAATTTGAGCTCAGGTGCATCCTGTTTCCACTGATCATCCTTGAGATGTTCCTACAGCTTAATTGGAGTCCACCTGTGGTAAATTCAGTTGATTGGACATGATTTGGAAAGGCACACACCTATATAAGGTCCCACACTTGACAGTGCATGTGTGAGCACAATCCAAGCATGAAGTCAAAGGAATTGTCTGTAGACCTCCGAGACAGGATTGTCTCCAGGTACAAATCTGGGGAAGTGTACAGAAAAATATCTGCTGCTTTGAAGGTCCCAATGAGCAAAGTGGCCTCCATCATCCATAAATGGAAGAAGTTTGGAACCACCAGGACTTGTCCTAGAGCTGGCCGGATGTCTAAACTGAGTGATCGGGGGAGAAGGGCTGTAGTCAGGGAGGTGACCAAAAACCCCATGGTCACTCTGTCAGATCTTCAGCATTCCTCTGTGAAGAGAGGAGAACCTTCCAGAAGGACAACTATCTGTGCAGCAATCCACCAATCAGGCCTGTATGGTACAGTGGCCAGACGGCAGCCACTCCTTAGTAAAAAAGCATATGGCAGCCCACCTGGAGTTTGCCAAAATGTACCTGAAGGTCTCTCAGACCATGAGAAACAAAATTCTCTGGTCTGATGAGACAAAGATTGAACTCTTTGGCGTGAATGCCAGGCATCATGTTTGGAGGAAACCAGGCACCGCTCATCACCAGGCCAATACCATCCCTACAGTGAAGCATGGTGGTGGCAGCATCATGCTGTGGGGATGTTTTTCAGTGGCAGGAACTGGGAGACTAGTCAGGATAGAGGAAAAGATGAATGCAGCAATGTACAGCGACATCCTGGATGAAAACCTGCTCTAAGGCACTCTTGACCTCAGACTGGGGCGACGGTTCATCTTTCAGTAGGACAACGACCCCAAGCACACAGCCAAGATATCAAAGGAGTGGCTTCAGGACAACTCTGTGAATGTCCTTGAGTGGCCCAGCCAGAGCCCAGACTTGAATCCGATTGTATATCTCTGGAGAGATCTGAAAATGGCTGTGCACCGACGCTTCCCATCAAACCTGATAGAGCTTGAGAGGTGCTGCAAAGAGGAATGGGGAAAAACTGCCCAAAGATAAGTGTGCAAAGCTACTAGCATCATATTCAAAAAGACTCAAGGCTGTAATTGCTGCCAAAGTTGCATCAACAAAGTATTGAACATAGGCTGTGAATACTTATGTACATGTGATTTCTTAGTTTTTTATTTTTAATAAATTTGCAAAAATCTCAAAAAAACTTTTTTCATGTTGTTATTATGGGGTATTGGGGGTCATTCCGAGTTGATCGCTCACTAGCTAGTTTTAGCAGCCGTGCAAATGCTATGCCGCCGCCCACTGGGGAGTATATTTTAGCTTAGCAGAAGTGCAAACGCATGTGCAGCCGAGCTCTGCAAAAACAGTTTGTGCAGTTTCTGAGTAGCTCTGAACCTACTCATCGCTTGTGATCACTTCAGCCTATTCATGTCCAGATTTGACGTCATACACCAGCCCAGCGAATGCCAAGCCACGCCTGCATTTTTTCAGACATGCCTGCATTTTTGCAAACACTCCCTGAAAATGGTCAGTTGACGCCCATTAACGCCCCCTTCCTGTCAATCTTCTAGCGGCCGCCAGTGCGAAGAAAAACTTAGCTAGAAACTGAGCACAACCACAAAGGGCTTTGTACCCGTACATCGCGTGTGCGCAGTGCGGGGCATACACATGCTCAGAAATGCAGTTTTTTCACCTGATCGCTGTGCTGCGAAAATCGGCAGCGAGCAATCAACTCGGAATGACCCCCATTGTCTGTAGGATTTTGAGGGAAAAAATTAATTTATTCCAGTTTGGATTAAGGCTGTAACATAACAAAATGTGGAAAAAGTGAAGGGCTGTGAATACTTTCCGGATGCACTGTATTAATAGTATACACGTTGCTTCACCTACCTTGCTTTTAGATGTTTTCTTTTTCAACCCTCACTTACATTTCTTTTTATTAAACTAGAAACCACATTATTTAAATAACAAATAATAATTTAAAAAAGCATATTATGTGATAAAGATGGGGCGTGCAATTATTTCTGACACCTGCAGCAGTATTGCAAGCCCAACGGCAGCTATTCAATTTTGTCTGTAAAGGACGCAATAACATGCACTCGCCACAGGTTCTATTCCCACTCTATGGGTGTCGTGTACTGGACCTCCTGTCGGCATCCTGGCGTGCGGGATCCCTGCATCGGTATGCTGACCGCTGGGATCCCGACCACAGGTCATCTGACTACATCCCGGTTGGCCAGATGTGACTTCTACTAAATACTTTAAATACTTTGCTTTTTCTTTCACTAGTGCTTTCAATCACATACTGTACTTACATAATCAGTCTTGATAATAGATTTGCCCTGATTTATGATACAACACAATTGTGCCCTGCAGTCTGCAATTCTAGAACTGGATCAATGAAACAGTTTTGTGCTAAAAACTCTAGGACAATAATAACAGCATTGTATAAATTCCTATTCAAAAAGATGTCAACCAGAATGATAAAGCAATGTATTTACCAAATGTACAATTGAGTGTGTAAACAACAACAAAATCTAATGTTATAATAAAATAATAGTAATAATAGTAATAATAACAAAATGAATAACAAAGATTAATATAGGTTAATAAAATATGAAGGTGGAATACCCCTTTCTATTTGACTGCAGAGCACAGAATGTTAGATGACATTAGTAGGCTAGCAATGTTAATAATACATTCATTTTTTCCATCAGAGAAAGGTTGCAGCTACAGAAGTGTGTTGGCTGTGCTTACAAAACGTGTTTCCCCCATGTATGGCCCAAAAATAGGAAATATACAACAATTCTTTACAATCGACATTAATCATGGTAAGACTGGAGAATTTCCTTGGTTTATATTCTTGACCTCCAAACTCCTCTCCTCCAAGTGTGGGCTGCTGAAGCCTAGCTACATTAGTTGGCACCCTCTATACAGTCCCCTAGTCTATCTTAGTTTATTTAATGTATAAAGACTGCAACAAAACACAACGATCAATGTGTGTATGCAGCAGATACAGTATTTAGTGTAGTTGCATATAGCAATATACACTGTGTTTCCCTTTGTACCAGAGTGTTCTTTTTCATTTTATTGAATATATATATATATATATATATATATATATATATACTGTATATATGTATATATATATATATATATATATATATGTAATGTAATTAAAAATGAGAGGGTCATCTATGAACTGGACATTATGCAGTTTTATGTGATCAGTTTTACATGAACCAGTGAGAACGTGGCTTACAAGATGGCAGCAACTCAGGTGGGATCAGGGAGACTATACAGCAGGCGGGTGGAACAATCGCACTGATCATATCGCCCACTCATCTTTTTTTTTACATTATTTTATTTTAGTGGACATGGCCACGCTTGTAGCATTAGGCCACAACCCCTACAGCACCCAGGCCCGACACCACTATCTTCTCCCCTGGTCCCACAAATAGTCACACACTGCGGCTCCACTGGTGCACAGCAAAACACAGAGTAGAGGAGAAACTGTCAATAGGCAGTTGTCTACATAAAATAGTACTGAGGCCCTGAACTTTGTCTAGTTCATAAATGACCTTTTATAAACTTTTAAGTCATATTTGTTTATACTGCAAATATTTGATCAACTTATTTAAACTATTACTATAAGGGAAAAATTTAATTTTGTTTTTTTATTACATAATAAAAAGGGCACTTGCTGCCTTCAGACCGTATAGGCAACCATTTTGTAGCCCACAAATATTAGGCTTAACCAATATCCATGATAACGCATCCTATTAATTCGCTTGTAACCAAGCAGTAATGTAACCTTGTGAAGTAGTGAATTGCAATGATGTGTTTTTTTGAATGAATTACAATGCTGTCAATACGCTTGTGATATGAAAGGCATGATCAGTCGTAAACTGAGTATTATGTTTATAAGAGTAGCTCTCAGCTTTGCAGACACGTTAGGAAAGAAATAGAGAGTGAGCGATTGCCCTTCCCCTGTCCACACTTGGAGGAGGGAGATTTTGAGAGAATATTGACATGAGGTTTTTCCCCTCCTCCCTTCCAATTTCAATTGTTGGTCAGAATGTTAACCAGCCCCATGGGTGACACTGTCTACAGTATATAAAGCTTGATGTTACTAAATTATGAACAGCTCTAAATAATCTGTGGTTCTCCAGGGGGTCAGATTAAATTGTCCACAGGATTTACTGTATGTCTGTGACTCCCGATCATGATGTAGCTCCCGGGTTAAGTCATTTTTCTTGCAGCTCCTGAGGGTATGAGGCAAAATCTGCATTAAGTGCACCCTCTGGCACTTACCACATTTGGTAGCAGCAATAATTGAATAGCTCAGGGCAATGCCGAAGCTGTCATGGTTAACCACGTGGCTAACTGAATATAGCCCCGGGTATTTTTAAACAACAGAATCACAGGTTGTCCTAGCCTGATTTAGAAGATTAAATCCGAATAATCCGAATGTAAAACACTAGAAATTGGCCCCAAATCCGATTATTTCCACCCTTTGCTTTCTGCTTCACACATTCTGTTCCGGCACAATACATCATAAGAAAAAAAAATACTGTAAATCATGTATAGACTTATGGTTAGGAACAAACAAAGGACAAGTTATCTGAATCCAGCATGATTCCAGTATCCTCTACATGACCTATTCTAGTCTAAACAAAATGCTCTGCCGTATTTCTCACCTTATTTACTATTGGAGTACTCTGCTGAATAAGAAAGGTCTATTCACACAGAGGTCCACTAATTGATGTATTGGACCTCGGTACTAGGTGGTTTGGCCAAATGTGAGAGCACTTGGCTAATCCCCATTGCAAATACACCTCCCTACCAGGCCCAGACCACAAACAGGCTAAGCAATTTGTGGCTAGAGTAATCCAGGCCCATCCAAGGGCAGATTTAGGGGTGATGGCGCCCCTAGGCACAACAGTAACGGCCATACCCTGCCTGCCTAATGTTATTCTTTTTATTGAAAAGCTACTAACTATGAGGGTCATTCAGATCTGATCGCTGGGCAGCGATTTTTGCAGTCCTGCGATCAGATAGTCGCCGCCTACAGGGGGAGTGTATTTTCGCTGTGCAAGTGTGCTTTCCTATGTGTAGCAGAGCTGCACAAACTGATTTTGTGCTGTCTCTGCACAGCCCAGGACTTACTCTTCCCATGAAATGAGAGCAGGCTGATCAGGGCTGTAGCTGACGTCAGACGCACTCCCTGAAAACGCTTAAGCCCGCCTTCGCTTTTTGGACCCTCCCTGTTAACGATTAGTTGCCACCCACAAACTGCCTCTTCCTGTCAATCTCCTTGCGAACGCCTATGCGAATGGATTCTTCGCACCATCTCGTTGCAAGGCTCCGATGCCATTGCAGCCATGCAACGCGCCGGCGCAGTGCGGTGCATATGCATGCGCAGTTCGGATCTGATCGCTCGCTGTGCACAGCAGCGATCAGATCTGAATTACTCCCTATGGCATTTATTTTTATTTTTAATTATGTGTACATATTTACTAAGTAGGACAGCTTACAGGGACAGTATGTGCATGTCCTACCTGTTTACACTCCATTCAAGATGACATATGGTACAGTCCAGTAGAAACATTGTGCAGTTACTGGTACTGTTTTGGCTGGCAGTACCAACACAAGTATCCAAGTGCCGCCCCCAAACAAGTGCCACCCCTAGGCAAGTGCCTCACGTGCCTAATGGGAAATTCGCCATTGGGCCCATCAGCGCCCAATGGGACAAAGGCAGGAGCCTAGTTTGCTTGGTGGATGAGCTGACTCTGTTTAGCACGGATAATACCAATTGTAAATTTACTTTAGTAGGCAAACATTTTGTTCTGGGTTTAGCAGGTCATTCTGGAGGGTCTGTAATTAATGTTACAAATAGTAATATTACAGCTGTGATAGCAAAACTAAAGTTTGTAAAATCTGAAATTGATTTGGTATGTTGGTATGCATTGCATTGGGAAAAAAAAATGGAGCAATGATAAATTATCTTCCTTTCAGCCTTATATTACGAGTTATGTCATATAGTCAGAAAGCTACTGTAATCATATTTAGGTTTTAATGATATTGCATGAACAGAAATAAATCAATTAAAGGAAGAAGGCATTTAGGCTATATATATATATATATATATATATAATGATAAGATCTAGTTTTTTTACTGTACAGTAACTGCCACCAGCAAATTCATTTGATGGTAATAAGGGATAGCGTGGCAGATGAATTAAGCCTGGAGACAGCATAAAGAAGTGATAAACCAGTGAGAAGTGCAAGGTGATAAACGCACCAGCCAATCAGCTCCAAAACTGTTAATTTACATATTGGAGCTAATTGGCTGGTGCATTTATCACCTTGCACTTATCACTGCTTTATCACTTCCTTATGCCTTCTCTAGGTTAATACATCTGCCCCACTGTGTTCTATAGCATGCAATATGGATACCAAAAGGTCACTCATATTCCTGTAAAAGGATATATTATGTGAGTTTGCATGGCTACAAACATATATGACTCTGATTTATGTACTGTTTTAGCAATCCACATGTGTTGTGTGTACATTGGGGCAGATGTATTAAGCCTGGAAAAGGCATAAAGAAGTGATAAAGTAGTGATAAGTGCAAGGTGAACGCACCAGCCAATCAGCTCCAATATGTAAATGGCAGTTATGAGCTGATTGGCTGGTGCGTTATCACCTTGCACTTATCACTGCTTTATCACTTCTTTATGCCTTCTCCAGGCTTAATATGTCTGCCCCATAGAGAGCACTGCTGGTAAAATTGTATGTTTCAATGGATTTCTATAAGGACACTGAAGTTGACCTGACCATACAGGGTACAAAGCCAAGCATCACCTTAGATAACGTTAGATTTTATTAGGATGAATTCCTAGTATAATTGCTTTGGAATTTTATCCAACACTTCCTTCCCACAGATTTGTTATAATATTCACAAGACTATGCAAGGCTTTGAAAGGTGTTATCTTTATATCCTTTAAGAACTTTATGATTGATCTCAGACTTGCTGAAATTTTCAACCTCTTTCTAGCTTTCATTTATTTTTAAAAAAGACAGTAGTTTATAAGAAGCTTTCTAAATGCCGTGCATATAAAATATACCTTATATTTTTAAATGTAAAAAAGCACATTTTTAGATTTTGATGTTAATTTTAATATTGTTTTTGTATACAAATTTTCTTCTATGATTTATTCTAGCATAAAATAATAAAAAATTCCCAATACAAAGAAAAAGCCATCAGGCTCATATATTTATACAACACAACATTATTTTAACAAAAAATAAGGAAAGAAGTTACATCTTTTTAATCCATTTTTCCTACAAGTCATTTTGATATAATTATTGTGATGAGTTTGTAGAAAAAAGTATTCTTCAGAAAACTCTCGGATGTGCAGTAGTGTACTTTAGATCTCTGTTGGTCTTTTGACAGATAAAATTGCAAGCAAATTTGCTGACAATCGATTTGCTTTCCTTTGTAATCCCCCAGTCAGCTAATTAGATGATTGCTGAAACCTTCAGTTGTTTCACCTGACTAAAATAAAGCTTAATGAGTTAAACCACATTAAGGAATCTATTCATCATCCCATAATTTCTACAAAAGTATGTGAATACTAACATTTGCACCTACTTTTGAAGACATTAATACCCCTTTCACACCGCAGCTTGAACCCGGTAAATTGCAGATTTTTAAGGCTTCCTAAACGGTTCGAGCTGCGATGTAAAAGGGTCACCTTCAATTTACCGTTTTCAAAATACCGGTATTTTGAAACGGTAAAAAAGCAGGGTCCTACCCGTTTCAGACCCGTTTCATTGTGCAGTGTGAAAGGGTCTGAAACGGTATTTGCAAGCCCCAGAAGGTGATAGGCTGTCTCCATGTGTGATGTCACCAGGCAGAAGCAGGAAATAAACATTTAAAATGACAACCACTGTTTTGTATGGGTGAAACGGGTTCAGTGTGAAAGGTACCAAAACGGTAATGAAATGGTAATATACTGGTTACAACATGCGATGTGAAGGGGGTTTAACTGCTCAGACCCGTTTTAAGAATCGTTTAAAGAACCATTTCAAAAGCAGGTTTTGCGATGTGAAAGCAGCATAAGCTTGAAGGCCATTCATTATATAGGATACGGAAGAGATTTCACAGATACCGCCTGCTTTCTTTTCAGCCCTGATTGGTTCCTAAATTCATCGAGCTTCAAAAATACAACATTTTCAGAGCTTAACTAGGGCCATCTTCAGATGGAGTTTGTTTCCACACCCCCACTGCTTTCTATGGGAAGGAAGTTCAGAGTTGCGAAGGGAGTCCAATCAGATCCCCACGCCCCTGTTAGTCTCCTTCTGCCGGAAGTCATGCATGCGTAAACCCAAGTTCACACATGTGCGGTAGCACTTCCAAGTCGACAGTGCTAAGTTTCACCACTACTAAAGTAGCAGTGAAAGGAATTGCAGGGACAGTTGACCTTTGGACAAGCTGTCTTCGCACCGGAGCAATGTTGAACTGCTGCACTGATTTTGTATCCACCGCTGCTAATCGCAGTGAACTGTATATTTAATTATTGGGAGCTATCCAGCCACTAATAATTAACATGAAGAATAGACCCCTTATGGTCTTATTAACAACTGAAATAGATAAGTACTGATAAAGCTGACAGAATAGTGTCCAGAATTGTGCACATTACATTTTATTAATTATTATGTTTAAATAAATAAATAAAAAAACTCTCCAAAACATAAATTAGCAAATTTGTATAATGTGTATAAAATGGACAGAAAGATGATGCGCTCCATGTATTCTGTAACATTGTCTAATGCTGCCCAGAGACCTAAAGATTTATTGTCAGATCTGACTGATTGGAATGAAAACCTGGTAATGGATGAGAGCAAATGACAATTACCAGGTTTTCATTCCAACCAGCCAGATCTGACAATAAATCTTTAGGCATATGGGCAGCTTTAGAATAACTGAAACATACATTTTTACCATGGGTAAACAACTATAAATACAGTTTCATTATAGAATCTTACAGTATTATTACATTCTATAATGACACTGTACAATTACCAGAAACAGAGAATTATAACCATGACTAACAATTTGTTGCTTTTGTGCTATAAATTTAACAACAACATGTGTTTTGCATGGAAATGTAACAAATGTTATTACTTTCTATAACATTTTTTAGATCCAGCATAAAAACAGACTGAATTCTTACCCTACTTTACTGTACACCCACTTTACAAGCAAAAGAGGAATTAATCACATGCGCTGCCAATGATGTATATGCAGCCAACTACTAGACACAGGAATCTTCACAAATAATTCCACAAGAAATTTATACAAACAGAATTAGAAAAGTGATTGGCGCAAAACATCATATAAGGTATGCAAAAAGTCCTTACATCTGATAATAAACAAGAGAATCCCCTTGTAGTCCTTCACTGTAGTGTTTTGCAGGTGTCCTCTTATCTCGCCCTCCAAAAGTGTGATCTCTTATCTAAAAAAAGAAAACAAATCATCGGGCAGACCAATTTGGACAAAGGGACAAACGAATTTATTGCACAGAACACTCACAATGTATTTTTAAAAATATAGCATATATCCACAACACAAAAGGGTGGGTATCAAGGGGTGCTAGCAGCTGGAGTCAAGTTACCCTTCCGGAAAAAACGCTGGAGATTCCGGACTTCTGCAGCGTAACGGAAGCGAAGGATCATCCAAGGAAGACAGCTCCACCTCTCCCCACTGGGCACCACTAGCTAGTGGTGCCCAGTGGGGAGAGGTGGAGCTGTCTTCCTTGGATGATCCTTCGCTTCCGTTACGCTGCAGAAGTCCGGAATCTCCAGCGTTTTTTCCGGAAGGGTAACTTGACTCCAGCTGCTAGCACCCCTTGATACCCACCCTTTTGTGTTGTGGATATATGCTATATTTTTAAAAATATATTGTGAGTGTTCTGTGCAATAAATTCGTTTGTCCCTTTGTCCAAATTGGTCTGCCCGATGATTTGTTTTCTTTTTTGAGATAAGAGATCACACTTTTGGAGGGCGAGATAAGAGGACACCTGCAAAACACTACAGTGAAGGACTACAAGGGGATTCTCTTGTTTATTATCAGATGTAAGGACTTTTTGCATACCTTATATGATGTTTTGCGCCGATCACTTTTCTAATTCTGTTTGTACACCCACTTTGTTTGTGCCAATCAAACTAGAACATGTATGTTATTTTCTTCCATTTCTTTGTCATGAAAACAATGTACCGTGCTGTACATATAAATTATCGAATGATGAACAGGGAAACTACCTGTTGGCCTTTATTTGGGATTTTAGTGCACTTGTCCCTGACATTGCACTTATCACTTTTTACAATATTTTATTTGAGTTTAATTAAAATTCTCAGTGTAACAGTTGTAAAAAAAAAATTTTTTTTCATTTGTAAATTAAAGAAAAAAGATGCAACACATCTTCAGATACATCATTATTAGTATTTCCTTGAACATACAATTTCGGTGCAGATTCAATTAGCCCAGGGGTTTACCTGCGGCTAACTACTCAGCCCTGAGCAATTTGTTTAGAAGCCTCATCGCCACATGTTAATGGGTTACTGCAGGTTTACTGTGTGGGGAAAGTGCAGAAAAATTAAGTAACTTTGCATGTTAAATCCAGAGCTGTACCCGCTCGGTAATTGAATTTGGCCCTGTATGTACTATTGTTAAGATACAATTTGGTTAAAAGCAGTGTATCAAGTGTAGCGTTATAAGATGGAAGGCAGTAACAAAGTATATCATGATATAACTGGTATATATATATATATATATATATATATCAGGTGCTTTAAGAGAAATCTCAGCAGTTCTAGCAATAGGTTCTGTGTAATAAATGTATTTCTGCACATTTAGTTTTGTCACACTGTAGACAGTATTATATGAAATATAACAAATGGGCATGCTAATAATTATACTTTAGGTCCAGATGTTTTGACTCTGGTAGTTGGATCAGACATTAGCCGATTTCCCAATACCCCCCGACCAACATGCCGTGGCTACCTGCATAAGCGGACCCACTCAGGATTGTTGAAAGGATGGAGGAAGAGGTGGTTTGTTCTCAAGCATGACGGGAGTCTACACTATTACAAGCATAAAAAGGTAAAATAGTAAATACGCAATTCCATACTACTAGTGTGGATAAACATATTGTCATGTTGAATGGATTCAAATGAAAATATGAACATTACCCAACTAAAGGTGCATTTTATAATATGTATTTTTAAAACAATATTTATAAATATTTCAAATATACATAAGTTCAACATTGTACTCATCAAGAAGGAAATGTGTTAAAGATAGTAAGTATTATAAGTATTAGTATTATAGTAAGTATAATAAGTATTAAACATGACATTTGGAATTATGACGTTTCAGAAGATTTTGGTGTACTTTCCTAGAAAAGATATAAGATGAGCACTATGGCCCTGATCAGAGGCACTTTAAGAGAGGAGATGGCAGTCTTCGATTGGGCTCCCTCCTCTCCAGCGGTGCTAACAAGCACTGTAAAGCAAACAAAAACTGTTGTTCCTAAAAACTGGTTAAATTCACGATTTAACCAATTTGTCTGAACAACAGGTTTTGTCCATTTTACAGTGCTTCGGAGCAAATGGTTCATTGTCATTTGCTCTCATCCATTACCCGATTTTAAATTCCAACCAGCCAGATCTGGCAGATGATCTGTCAGATAATTGTATAGTGTATGCCCAGCATTACAAACATGAATCAGGCCCAATGTACCAAGCTGTGATAAACATTTTTAGAAAATTTGTTTAAAAACCCATCAATTCCGATTGCTTTCCCTACCAAGTTTACATGGGATTTTCTTTAGCAAGATTATTGTTACTTATGTTTTTAATGTACAGCAGCTAGAGGAATGCAGAATAAATTTCATTCACCGTTTAAGGTTCAAGGATCTTAATTCACATAAGGTTTAAAATGAAACATAATATTTTACAGTTTAAATACATGTGGAAAAAGCTATTTTATAAGTTAAAACAAATATCAATTCATTAGATATCTAGTGAATTTATAGGCTTCATACAGAAATTTGGATCAGTCCACGGTGTTTGGTGCCTTCATTGTCTATAGTTGGTAGGTGATCTTTAAATGCTTGCTTCACCTACTAACATAGGACATACTGTATGGTTCATCTTGTGTCATGTTTGAGCCTTATTGTTCTTCAATGCATGTACATTACAGTGCATGTCAGAAACATAAACATCTCTCCATCTATCCTGTATTACCTCACCTGTCAAGTAGACAAATAATTGAAGAATACAGTATGTGTTCTCCAAGAAAGGTTTGTGAACTGTGACCCCTCTCATATGAACAGTACACGCACCTTTACATTTTGTTCCTGTAAAATGTAATAATAGTTTTTCTGTAGTCCATCAGTAATTTTACATTTGCACTTTGCCCTGTAGAATGCACATGCATATAAGGAGAGATACAATTAAGCCCAAGGTGCTGACAATGGGCATAATTCAGCTTCAGTAGCAGTTTAGCTAAAATAGAAAACTGCTATTGCTTACAATCGCTGCACAGGGCAAGGCTGTCCAGCATGTTAAGTGCCGCCCAGCGATGCCAACGCAATCCAATTGCAATCACATCACAGAAATCGTCAAGTTAGTGGAAGACCCTTGCATACGCAGCCAGGCTGCGTGCAGGTGCGCAGCCACCATGTTCCAATAGCAGGAAACGCAGGTGATGTCATCGGGCCTCTCCAAAAACAGTAATGACATGCCTGCTTTCCCTGCTGCCCCCCGCATGTCGCAACCCCCAAACGCCCACCACCTGTCACTCGCTATGCAATTGCATCCTTCTGTGCACACGCACTGCAGATGCTGCGCATGCACAGATGACTGCTACACGGCCACCTGCGATTTCTGGATTTTTACAACTCATACTGAATGTGAACCTATGTGTACATAGCGGGTAGTTATGGGAAGTAAGTCTTGCTCATTGTTCCTTGCACAAAAAGGAGAGATGTCTCCTTCCCGGATTTCATTCATTATATAAGTGCAAGATGTTTCCAATGCAACCTCCAGCTGATTGGCTCTTCCCTTATGCCTGTAGTGCATAAACTGTAGATTACACATGATCTGGGATGATCCAGCCTCATTCTGCATTTACAAAGACAGCACCCTGGCAAATAGAAACATTCACAATGATATCACAAACAGATAGACTCCTAAATGTTCATCTAAAGGTACTTTTACCTCTCACTCATACACACCTTTGAAGGTTGTGGTATTGCACACTTGTGATGAAGGCCTCTTATCTGTCTCTCCAGGCCGCAATTCCAAGATACATGTAATGTGCAAGCTGTACGCTTGCGTAGTACAACAAATGTTATGCCACCTGCACAGATACAGCTAATAAATGAGGCCTGTAGTGTAGGGGTGTGACATTACCAGGAAAATGTTTAGCTCATTTAGCCTTGTCAGCTGACAGATGTGCCTATAGGTCAGACCTCTGGCCTTCCTGGAACCCACAAAAAAATAGCATACAGTAAATGTGAATTATCCATCACAAGTAGAGATGAGCGGGTCCAGTTCTCAGAGAACCGAACCCCCCCGAACTTCACGATCTGAGCTGGTAACCAAGTCCGGCTCGAGACTTCCTGCCAGGCTCTGATCCCAGAACGAGGCATAACGTCATCATCCCGCTGTCGGATTCTCACGGGTTTTGGATTCCATATAAACAGACGTGCATCACCGCCATTTTCACTCCGGACTTGGAGAGTGAGGGAGACAGGCTTCTGTCTTGCTCTGTGGATGGTGGCATCGGGTGGGGTCAGTGTGTGCTCTCTAGGGGTGCTGTTAGGGGTGCTGTCCTGTCACTGTGCTGTTAGGGGTGCTGTCCTGTCACTCACTGTGGTGTCATGTGCTGTTAGGGGTGCTGCAGCTATACATGGGTGTTGCTGTCCTGGCTGTCACTGTGCTCTACAGGGGCACTGGCCTCCTGTATGCTGTGAAAATACAGGGGTGCTGTGAAAATACAGGGGTGCTGGTCCTGTCCTGTATGCTGTAAAAATTCAGGGATCATGTGAAAATAAATGTACACTGGCGCTGTCTTGTATGCTGTAAAAATTAAGGGGTTCTGTGAAAATAGATGTACACTGGCCCTGTCTTGTATGCTGTAAAATTACAAGGGTGCTGGCCTGGTCCTGTATGCTGTAAAAGTTCTGGGGTGCTGTGAAAATGTATGTACACTGTCCCTGCCTTGTATGCTGTAAACATTCAGGGGTGCTGTGAAAATAAATGTACACTAGCCCTGTCCCATATGCTGTAAAAATACAGGGGTACTGTTGTTAAAATAAAAGTACACTAGCCCTGTCATGTATGCTGTAAAAATACAGGGGTGCTGTTGTTAAAATAAAAGTACACTGGCCCAAATACAGGGTTGCTGTTGTTAAAATAACATTACACTGGCCCTGTCTTGTATGCTGTAAAAATTCAGAGGTGCTGTGAAAATAAATGTACACTGGCCCTGTCCTATATGCTGTAAAATACTGGGGTGCTGTTGTTAAAATAAAAGTACACTGGCCCAAATACAGGGGTGCTGTTGTTAAAATAAAAGTACATTGGCCCTGTCCTGTATGCTGTAAATATACAGGGGCGCTGTTGTTAAAATAAAAGTACACTAGCCCAATACAGGGGTGCTGTTGTTAAAATAAAATTACACTGGCCCTGTCTTGTATACTGTAAGTTACAGGGTTATTGTTCAAATACAGGGGTGCTGGCCCTGTCTTGTATGCTCCAAAAATAAAAGGGTGCTGTTAAAATAAAAGAACACTGGCCCTGTCCTGTATGCTGTAAATATACAGGAGTGCTGTTGTTAAAATAAAAGTACACTGGCCCAAATACAGGGGTGCTGTTGTTAAAAGAAAATTACACTGGCCCTGTCTTGTATACTGTGAAATTACGGAGGTGTTGTTCAAATACAGGGGTGCTGGCCCTGTCCTGTATGCTGTAAAAATACAGGGGTGCTGTTGTTAAAATAAAAGTACACTGGCCCTGTCTTGTATGCTGTAAAAATACAGTGTGCTGTGAAAATAAAAGGGCACTGTTCTGTGTGCTGTAATAATAAAGGTGTGCTGTCCTGTGAACTGGAGAACAAAAATTTGGAGGAATAAACAGTGAAAGATCAGAAACCACTTCCAGTTCCTAGTACTAGTGCTGAAGCTGCTGATGCCACCAGTCATGACATTGACGATGCAATTCCATTTATGTCGTCTGCTAAAGCCAATGCCCAGTGTCATAGAGGGCATGTAAAATCCAAGAAGCAAAAATTAGTAATCAGAAAAAATAATAGGATTTTGGTGCTTACCGATAAATCCTTTTCTCCTAGTCCGTAGAGGATGCTGGGGGCTCCAAAAGGACCATGGGGTATAGACGGGATCCGCAGGAGCTTGAGCACACTGAAAATACTTAATCTGGGTGTGAACTGGCTCCTCCCTCTATGCCCCTCCTCCAGACCTCAGTTATAGGAACTGTGCCCAGGAGAGACTGACATTTTCGTGGAAAGATTTTTGTTTAAACTAAGGCTACCAACATACCAGCCCACACCACAAACATACCGTACAACCAGAGTAACATTAAACCAGATAACAGTATGAATTAACAACAGCAACAAGCTGAAACAAGAAATACACAACCCGTGTATAAACTAATTTAACTAGCAAGAAAACACTGCAAGTAACAGTCCGCACTGGGATGGGCGCCCAGCATCCTCTACGGACTAGGAGAAAAGGATTTATCGATAAGTACCAAAATCCTATTTTCTCTTACGTCCTAGAGGATGCTGGGGACTCCAAAAGGACCATGGGGTTTATACCAAAGCTCCAGAACGGGCGGGAGAGTGCGGACGACTCTGCAGCACCGACTGAGCAAACGCAAGGTCCTCATCAGCCAGGGTATCAAACTTATAGAACTTAGCAAAAGTGTTTGAACCTGACCAAGTAGCTGCTCGGCAAAGCTGTAACGCCGAGACGCCTCGGGCAGCCGCCCAAGATGAGCCCACTTTTCTGGTAGAATGGGCTTTTACTGACTTCGGCACCGGTAGTCCGGCCGAAGAATGAGCCTGCTGAATCGTACTACAAATCCAGCGTGCAATAGTCTGTTTTGAAGCAGGATAACCAATTTTGTTGGAAGCATACAAGACAAAAAGCGCCTCAGTTTTTCTGGCAACAGCTGTCCTAGTGACGTAGATCTTCAACGCTCTTACAACATCCAGAGATTTTGGAATCGCCACAGCCTCCGTAGCCACCGGGACCACAATAGGTTGGTTAATGTGAAATGAAGAAACCACCTTCGGCAGAAATTGTTGACGAGTCCTCAATTCCGCCCTATCCGAATGAAAAATCAAGTACGGGCTCTTATGAGATAAGGCCGCCAATTCTGACACCCGCCTGGCAGACGCCAGCGCCAACAGCATAACTACCTTCCAAGTGAGAAATTTCAATTCAACCTTACGCAAAGGTTCAAACCAGGAAGACATGAGAAACCGTAAGACCACATCAAGCTCCCATGGAGCTACAGGAGGCACAAACGGAGGATTGATATGCACGGGTAACACCAGCTGTATTTCATTTCTCTTCCCCAGGGAACTTTGTCCAGTGTTCTAGTCCGGGATCCATAGTGGACACTTATTAGCAGCACATTCAAATGCTTCACAGCTCCATATATGCCCTTAAACTTCATGTGTATATGTGAATTTTATTATTTATTTTATTAATTTATGTTTAGCGAATAAATCCAAGTGTGTTTTTACAATCATCCATAGTTTTCTAATTATTTACTATTGGAGAAACAGCCAGCGCCGGCTTAAGTGCTTTTCGTTGGAAAAATTCTATTGGGACTGACAATCCCTTGCTGGCAGCTGTGACAGCGCGTCTGGAATTGCTCTTATCTCCTTTTTTCTTGTCTATACCCAGACGCAGCAGTCATGAGCTGTTTCTCCAATTTTAAAGAGAGAAGCGATAGGAGGCAAACCTATATGACCAATTGGGGTGATTCATTGGTAGATAAACCTGATTCTGAATTGCATGCTATGAATAAGGATTTCTATGTGCTTGAGGATCTCCTAAAAAATGAATCAAGAAACTGGTTAGATAGCACTAACTTACAGAACTATTTGGATAAGGGGATGGTACCAAGGGGTCTTAGATTATTCAAAAACTCTATCTTTTCAGATTACCCTGAGTTTCAGAAAGAGTGGGACAATCTGTTGGACAATTGCTCGTTAGCCCTTATGAAAACCATTATAAAATTCAGAGCATTCAAGGTCCAACAAATTGAAAAAGAAATAGATTCTTTGAAAAAATCAATGGATAAATATATGTCTCTAACAGAATTTAAAGAAAAAGATAGACGTATTAATGAAAGAGTCATCAATTTTGAAAAGAATTTGATGGATAATAAATATAGGAAATTCAAGAGAGACTCCTTTGATTACAAAAATTACCAAATTAGAACCTATAGGAATAATTACAAACAGACCCGCAAATTAGGTACCCTTAGAAACACCCAGGGGAGGGAAAGGGATTATTCACGACAAAAACCCAACACTAGAAGGGAAACATTTGAACATACTAATAGATTTGAACCTCTTGACCATCTTGATAACTCTAGAAGGTCACCAAAACAATTGGGAGCTAGAAAGAAGGATTACAAAAACTCTCTAGGCCACTATTCAGATCAAGCAGAATCCTCTATCACAGATTCATATAGAGGAAAAATAAGGAATAGAGAGGACCATTTTTTAGACAGGGAACACAGACTCAACAGGTGGGAGTCTCCACCAAAGAAACAGAGAGCAGATTTCAGAAACAAAAGGGCCAGAAACCCAAGTGCAGAGGCACTAGAGGAGGACGATTAAAAAATAAACTTGCCCACAGGAATAATAGGACTAAAAAAGCCCTTAGTACAGATCAAAATAGGGATTCCAAAAGAGTCTTTAATCTTTCTTCAAAGCAACTAACTAAATCTGAAGTGGCACTCCTGGAGAAGGGACTTAAATTTGCCCCTACTAGGGGGCCCAACCTGTTTGATTTATACGTTGATTTGAACAAGTTCGTACGAACGCTCTGTCGCAAACGTTATTTTGCGAATAAACGACTAAAAGAGTTACAGGACACCTCCATCCCCATAGTATTAGATAGCACAGATACCATTCTTATAAATACCTTAGAAAGTCTATGGCAGGAAGGTAACATAGAATCAGAAAATTCTACTAGGACTGTGGAAAAAATCTTCGATATAAAAAATACAGACAAATTTAAGAAAAAATCGGAGTTCTTTCCAATAAGTGCTAAAAGTAGCTCCATTGAGTCCTTTTACCGCATTACCTTGGAGGACTTTAGGGACATGTGCCAAAAATATTATGATAAAAAACAACCATCTAATCTAAATAGGAAAGAAAAAGAAGCTATTAAAATATTGACAGAGGACTACACTATTGTAATAAAAGAAGCAGATAAGGGGGGGGGCTAGTAATTCTTAACCGTTCAGACTATATAAGGGAGTCTCCAAGACAATTAAATAATCAGGAGCATTATAACACACTTAAAGGGGATCCGACTTTAAAATTTCAGCTAGAACTTAAAACCCTATTAGAAGGAGCCGTGGATTCTGGAATTATCTCTAGAGATATCTACAATTTCCTTTACCCCGCACATCCTCACATTCCTGTCTTTTATTATCTTCCTAAAATTCACAAATCCATCACTGCACCTCCCGGGAGACCTATTATTTCTGGTATTGATTCTTTGACTTCTAACCTCTCATTTTATGTTGATTCCTTTTTTCAATCTCGAGTGTCCTCACTGAGGTCTCATATCAAAGATACCACACACTTTCTGAATTTAATCAATACCATCGTATGGAAAGATTCTTATGCTTTTCTCACTCTAGATGTTTCTGCTTTATACACACACATCCCTCATCAGTTGGGGTGTGAGGTGATTAAAAGGAGATTGGACTCTGATAATGACCTCAGTGAGGAACAAAAATCATTTCTTATCACTTCCATTTCCTTTATCCTTTCACATAATTATTTCTTGTTTCTCTGTGTTTTTTATTTACAGGTGATGGGCACTGCCATGGGGACCAGGTTCGCGCCCAGCTATGCCAACCTCTACATGGGGGAGTTTGAACAAACCCATGTGTGGGATGGTGGCTGGGCGAAGAACCTGGTCCTCTATGGACACTATATCGATGATTTATTTATTATTTGGGATGGGGATTTTAACTCTGCGACACAATTTATCCAGTCCCTCTCCTGTAATGAATATAACCTCTCTTTCACTTCCACTTTTCACACTTCTAAAATCAATTTTTTAGACGTGAACCTAGAGATTATTGATAACAAAATAGTCACGTCTACATTTAATAAAAAAACCAACACCAATTCCTATTTACACTTTACGAGTTCGCACTTTAGACCCTGGAAACAAAACATCCCTAAGGGACAACTTATTCGCCTGAGGCGAAACTGTTCCAATTTTGACACTTTCATCGAACAAGCAGACACTTTACTTAAATCTTTCAGGGAATGCGGTTACCCCGAAAATCTCCTACAAAAGGCACTTATGGAGGTTTCTAAATTAAGAAAGAAATAGCCTCCTACAATATCACTCTAGGAAAGAAGAATCTGTGGATAAAAAGGATAGGAGCTCGGCATTCATATGCAAATTTAACAGCTGTGCAGGACAGATTCGCGACATACTAAATAGAAATTTTAAAATCTTGAGACAAGATCTTATGTTGGCAGATACACTACCTAAAGTGCCACAAATAATTTATAGAAAGAATAGGTCCTTAAAAACTATCTTGGCACCTAGCCATTTGAAAACAATAGACAATGATGATAAGAGTAGGCAACACATGTCAGGATCTGAATGGTTGACAAAGAAACCACTAGGCTTTTTCCATTGTGGCAAGAACAAATGCCAAGTCTGTTCACATACACCAAGAAAAACAGTGTCTGTTGAATTACCAAACAAAACTGATGTATATTTAATCAAATCATTTATGAATTGCGATTCTTCATATGTTATTTATTTACTTTGGTGTAGCTGTCACTTATACTATGTGGGTCGCACCACCAGAAAATTACGCACCAGGTTCATGGAACATAAAAGAAATATTGTTAAAGGCTTTCTTAAGCATAATGTATCCCGCCATTTTCTAAACACACACCAGAAAGATCCTGGATGCCTTTCAATTCTAGCTTTAGAACATGTGGCACCCACTGTGAGGGGTGGAGATAGATATAC
This sequence comes from Pseudophryne corroboree, assembly GCF_028390025.1. Classification (NCBI taxonomy): domain Eukaryota; kingdom Metazoa; phylum Chordata; class Amphibia; order Anura; family Myobatrachidae; genus Pseudophryne; species Pseudophryne corroboree. The sequence goes on along the minus strand of NC_086444.1, from coordinate 218,044,627 downwards.
ACTTTTATGCAAGAGAGAGATATATTGGATGTTACAGTTTAATTCAGTATACCCGACTGGTCTAAATGAGACAATGGAATTAAATATAGTAATTTAAAATTATTGAGAGCTGCCATGTAGAGTTTTCATTTTCAACAATTTGAGCATCCACCGCCTACAGTTGGTACAGGTGACAATTCTGTGTCACCTGTGTGTGGTCTGTTCGGCCGTGGAGGATTCCACGCGCAACCTGGACGGGACGGTGGTCACCCCTGTCAGCGCGTCCGGGCTGTGCGGACATCCGGGGCCTCTTCGGATGTTTGGGATACTCCTGACAACTGGAGTTCCTCCACGGCCGGACAGCCACCCAATGGTAGCGGAGATGATAGGTCTTGAGAAACATGAATTGTTTCAATGTTTCCCCCCCCCCTTCTTTAGTGAAATGTTATAATATTTTTAATATGATATATCTTTTATTATTTAATTCTCATTAACTGTCATCATTATTATTATTATTATTATTTTCTCTGTATCCCTTGTTAATTTATTAAATACTTTTTGAGGAGAACTAAGGAAGATTTGAAACATAGTATCCATTGAATTTTTAATATATATAATTGTCCCATGGAGTCTGATTATAGGGACAGGTCATCTGATTAATATGAGGGAATTTGTGCCTCTTATAAAATCTGACCTACAGATAAGTTTTGACGGCTGGGGCCATAAAATAATATGTATTCAATGTTAATGAAAGTGTCACCGTATGGCTAAATAACTACCTATACACATGTTCAACTTCTCCTAAGTTTTTAAATGTGGTTTGTGCTATTGAGATGCCCACAGTTGGGCACAGATCTATACTCCTTCCCCGGCCTCGCTGTTCCGCCCTGCGGGTCACGTGACAGGAGAGTGACGTCGTCGCGTATCGCGATGATGTTCACTCGGGTTGCATAGCAACTGGGCAACCCCCGTCACTGTGCCGCGCGCCGGAGTGTACTCTGGTTGCTTAGCAACCGGGTCACATCCGTCAGGCCACTTTCATTGGCCGCCGCCGGTCACGTGACCGGGAAGCACGGGGGCCGCCAGATGGAGCACCGAGGCTGGGATATCTCTCCCCCCTACGAGATTACAATATCTCAGGTAATTTCAGCAGGTGGACAGATATAGTTCCCCAAGCAAGGGGTTCCTAAGAGTGATATAAGAAACACCATCATTCATATAACATATAGTCTGGGAGTAGGTCATGTGATTGCACTGACCTTTAACCCCTATCCTATCCAGTTTCATTTATTGTATATTTGTACGGTTTTATACTATATATATATTTTTTTTTTGTGGGTTTGCCTCCTACCAATCGCTATTTTTATCTAATAGGACTAGTGATAATGTAGAATTACTGTTTTTACTAATACTGTGGATGATTGAATAGTTATTGCTACACACCTGTTGGGCATTAGGTCATTAATAGGGTTTAAATAGATCCCTTAATCAGAGGGAGCTTTACTTCTGATGAAGCTAGGTGACCGAGCCTAGGGAAACGCGTTAAGTGTGAAAGCTGCCATCACCACTATCACCAGTGCTCCACATCACAACGGATCCAGATATGGACTTATAACAATCAGTTTTGGAACACCTGCTTTGGAATTTTTCTCTGTGGGACATTCACATTACAGCACCGACTGGAGAGACCCAGCTTGAATACAAGTGATACAGCATGCTTGCTGTTTTCGAAAGCCTCTGGAAGCCTCCGTCCTCACGGGTAACACCAGCTGTATTTAATTTCTCTTCCCCAGGGAACTTTGTCCAGTGTTCTAATCCGGGATCCATAGTGGACACTTATTAGCAGCACATTCAAATGCTTCACAGCTCCATATATGCCCTTAAACTTCATGTGTATATGTGAATTTTATTATTTATTTTATTAATTTATGTTTAGTGAATAAATCCAAGTGTGTTTTTACAATCATCCATAGTTTTCTAATTATTTACTATTGGAGAAACAGCCAGCGCCGGCTTAAGTGCTTTTCATTGTAAAAATTCTATTGGGACTGACAATCCCTTGCTGGCAGCTGTGACAGCGCGTCTGGAATTGCTCTTTTCGGCCGAAGAATGAGCCTGCTGAATCGTACTACAAATCCAGCGTGCAATAGTCTGTTTTGAAGCAGGATGACCAATTTTGTTGGAAGCATACAAGACAAAAAGCGCCTCAGTTTTTCTGGCAACAGCTGTCCTAATGACGTAGATCTTCAACGCTCTTACAACATCCAGAGATTTTGGAATCGCCACAGCCTCCGTAGCCACCGGGACCACAATAGGTTGGTTAATGTGAAATGAAGAAACCACCTTCGGCAGAAATTGTTGACGAGTCCTCAATTCCGCCCTATCCGAATGAAAAATCAAGTACGGGCTCTTATGAGATAAGGCCGCCAACTCTGACACCCGCCTGGCAGACGCCAGCGCCAACAGCATAACTACCTTCCAAGTGAGAAATTTCAATTCAACCTTACGCAAAGGTTCAAACCAGGAAGACATGAGAAACCGTAAGACCACATCAAGCTCCCATGGAGCTACAGGAGGCACAAACGGAGGATTGATATGCATTACTCCTTTCACAAAAGTCTGAACCTCTGGGAGGACAGCTAATTCTTTTTGAAAGAAAATAGACAGAGCCGAAATCTGCACTTTGATGGAACCTAATTTCAGGCCTGCGTCTACTCCCGCCTGTAAAAAGTGGAGAAAGCGCCCCAAGTGAAAATCTTCCGCAGGAGCCATTTTAGACTCACACCAGGAAACCTACTTTCTCCAAATACGGTGATAATGTTTTGCCGTAACCTCCTACCTAGCCTTAATGAGAGTTGTAATGACCTCCCTGGGGATACCCTTACGAGCTAAGATCTGGCGCTCAACCTCCATGCCGTCAAACGCAGCCGCGGTAAGTCTGGAAACACGCACGGACCCTGCAACAACAGTATTAGCGAAAATGGACTTCAGAGACGTCTCCAGCTTGCGATCCGCCGGATCTTTGAGAGCTGCCATGTCAGGAGACGGAAGCGCCACTTTCTTAGACAAGCGAGATAGAGCTTTGTCAACATTTGGAGACGCCTCCCATTTTTCCCTGTCATCAGAGGGGAACGGATATGCCATGTAAATCCTCTTGGGAATCTGCCACCTCTTATCCGGCGACTCCCAAGCCTTTTCACAAAGAGTATTCATTTCATGAGAGGGGGGAATCTTCACCTCAGGTTTTTTTCCCTTAAACAAGCAAATCCTTGTTTCCTGTACCGCAGGTTCATCAGAAATGTGTAAAACATCTTCTATAGCCACAATCATGTATTGAATACTCTTAACTAATCGTGGATGTAATGCAGCCTCAGTGAAATCGACCTCGGAATCAGAGTTCGTGTCGGTATCCGTATCTACCACTTGAGTAAATGGCCGCTTTTGCGACCCAGATGGGGTCTGTACCTGAGACAAAGCCTCTTCCATGGACTTTTTCCACACCTGTGTCTATGACTCAGACTTATCCAACCTCTTTGATAAAGAAGTTACATTCGAATTTATCGTACTGAGCAATGCGAGTAAACCAGGTGTCGGCTGCGTCGACAGTCCCAAATCTAGCCCCGCCTCCGCTCCCCCAATAACCTCCTCTCTTAGAGGAAGCGGCCAAGGATCTTCCACCAGTAATTCCTGAAGATCCGGGTACAAGGCCCTTCTTGGCCAATCTGGAACGCCGAGAATTGCCTGAACCCTTGCTCGTCGAATGATCCCCAGTACCTTTGGAATGAGAGGTAGTGGAGGGAACACATACACCGACTGGAACACCCACGGAGACACCAGGGCGTCCACTGCACTGGCTTGGGGGTCCCTTGACCTGGAACAATGCCTTGGGAGCTTCTTGTTGAGACGAGACGCCATCATGTCAACGGAATTCCCCAACGTTTTGTCACCTCTGCAAATACCTCTTGGTGAAGAGCCCACTCTCCCGGATGGAGATCGTGTCTGCTGAGGAAATCTGCTTCCCAGTTGTCCACTCCCGGTAGGAAGACTGCTGACAGGGCGCTCACGTGTTGTTCCGCCCAGCGAAGGATTCTTGTGGCCTCCGCCATTGCCGCTCTGCTCCTTGTTCCGCCTTGACGGTTTATATGTGCCACCGCTGTGATGTTGTCTGACTGTACCAGGATAGGTCGACCCTGAAGAAGGCTTCTTACTTGCAGCAGGCCGTTGTAAATGGCTCTTAACTCGAGAACATTTATGTGGAGACAAGCTTCCTGGAACGACCATTTCCCCTGGAAGTTCCTTCCTTGGGTGACTGTGCCCCAGCCCCGGAGACTTGCATCTGTTGTCAGAAGTACCCAATCCTGGATACCGAACCGGTGTCCCCCTAGGAGGTGAGGACTTTGTAGCCACCACAGGAGAGAAATTCTGGCTCTGGTAGATAGACTTATCTTCCGGTGCATGTGCAGGTCAGACCCGGACCATTTGCTCAGCAAGTCCCACTGAAACACCCGGGCATGAAACCTGCCAAATGGAATGGCTTCGTACGCCGCAACCATTTTCCCCAGAACCCGAGTACAGTGATGGATCGACACACTCGTCGGCCTCAGAAGTTCCCTGACCATCGTCTGCAGTTCCAGAGCTTTTTCTTCTGGAAGAAATACTTTCTGTAAATCCGTGTCCAGAATCATGCCCAGAAAAGGTAGCCGAGTGGTCGGAATCAACTGAGATTTTGGCAAATTGAGTACCCAACCGTGCTGTCGCAGAACCGACAGTGACAAATTTACACTTCTCAGCAACCGTTCCTTGGACCTCGTCTTTATCAGGAGATCGTCCAAGTACGGGATAATTGTAACCCCTTGTTTGCGAAGGAGAACCATCATTTCCGCCATGACTTTGGTGAAAATCCTCGGAGCCGTGGAAAGCCCAAACAGCAACGTCTGAAATTGGTAATGAGAATCCTGTATCGCAAACCTGAGGAAGGCCTGATGTGAAGTACATATCGGTACATGTAAGTAGGCATCCTTTATGTCGACTGATGCCATAAAATCCCCCCCTTCCAGGCTGGCAATTACCGCTCAAAGAGATTCCATCTTGAACTTGAAAACTTTCAAGTATGGATTGAGGGATTTTAGATTTAGAATTGGTCTGACCGAACCGTCCGGTTTCGGCACAACAAAGAGGCTCGAGTAGAACCCCTCCCCCCGTTGGGACGAGGGAACGGGAACAATGACCCTCTGTAGACACAATTGTTGTATCGCTGCCAGCACCACCTCCCTGTCCGGAAGAGCTACTGGTAACGCCGAAATGAAGAACCGGTGAGGGGGTATCTCCCGAAACTCCAGCTTGTATCCCTGAGACACAATCTCTAGAACCCAAGGATCCAGGTCTGATTGAATCCAGACCTGACTGAATATTTGTAGATGGCCCCCCACCGGTCCGGACTCCCCCAGGGAAGCCCCAGAATCATGCGGTGGACTTGGTAGAAGCAGGGGAGGACTTTTGGTCCTGGGCGCCTGACACTGCAGGTGGTTTCCTTCCCCTTCCTCTACCTTTTGAAGCGAGGAAGGACGAACCTTTTCCACGCCTGTATTTATTGTGACGAAAGGACTACATCTGCTGATGTGGTGCCTTTTTCTGTTGTGTGGGAACATAAGGAAGAAAAGAGGACTTACCCGCAGTCGCGGTCGAGACCAGGTCAGCCAAGCCGTCCCCAAACAAGACAGTACCTTTGAAGGGTTTCGCTTCCATAGCCCTCTTGGAGTCGGCATCAGCATTCCATTGATGGATCCACAACGCCCTCCTGGCTGATATCACCATGGCATTGGCTCTTGATCCAAAGAGACAGACATCCCTTGCCGCATCCTTCAGGTAATCTGCAGCGTCCTTGATATAACCAAGAGTCAAAAGAACATTATCTTTATCAAGGGTATCCATATCATTAGATAAATTCTCAGCCCATTTAGCAATAGCACTACTCACCCATACCGACGCCACAGCAGGTCTGAGCAATGCAGCCGAATTAGCGAAAATGGACTTCAGAGACGTCTCCAGCTTGCGATCCGCCGGATCTTTGAGAGCTGCCGTGTCAGGAGACGGAAGCACCACTTTCTTAGACAAGCGAGATAGAGCTTTGTCAACATTTGGAGACGCCTCCCATTTTTCCCTGTCATCAGAGGGGAATGGATATGCCATGTAAATCCTCTTGGGAATCTGCCACCTCTTATCCGGCGACTCTCAAGCCTTTTCACAAAGAGTATTCATTTCATGAGAGGGGGGAATCTTCACCTCAGGTTTTTTTCCCTTAAACAAGCAAATCCTTGTTTCCTGTACCGCAGGTTCATCAGAAATGTGTAAAACATCTTTTATAGCCATGACTCAGACTTATCCAACCTCTTTGATAAAGAAGTTACATTCGAATTTATCGTACTGAGCAATGCGAGTAAACCAGGTGTCGGCTGCGTCGACAGTCCCAAATCTAGCCCCGCATCCGCTCCCCCAATAACCTCCTCTGGTGAATAACATTCAGCCTCAGACATGCCGACACGTAGTACCGACACACAGATACACACAGAACGTCCCAGCTAGGTGACAGGCCCACAATGAAGCCCAGATAGAGGACACAGAGGTAGTATGCCAGCTCACACCCCAGCGCCCATATATCCCGACAAAAGATATATGTACCCAGCGCTGCTTAATTTATAATGATAAGAAGAACCACACTGCGGCCACCCCCTTCTGAATATCTCCCCGTTACTTGTGAGAGGAATGTGGAGGTCCCGGCAGCGTCTCCTTCAGCCGCGTGTTGAAGGAGAAGATGGCGCCTGTGAGCCGCGGGACGAAGCTCCGCACCCTTCCCGGCGCGCTTCGGCCCGTCAAATTTGAAAATGAAAAAGATGCCGGCAGGGGGTTTAAGAAACGATGCAGAGGCACCGAAAGCCCTCTGCCGGTCCCCGACCTCAGTAACATGCTGCCCAGGGCGCCCCCCCCCCCCCCAGCACCCTGCACCCTGTAACTACCGTTGGTGATGTGTGTGGGAGCATGGAGCACAGCGTTACCGCTGTGCTGTACCTTCCGTTACTGAAGTCTTCTGCCATCCTGAAGTCTTCTGATCTTCTCATACTCACCAGACTTCTTTCTTCTGGCTTCTGTGAGAGGGTGACGGCGTGGCTCCGGGAACAAGCAGCTAGCGCACCAAGTGATCGAACCCTCTGGAGCTAATGGTGTCCAGTAGCTGAGAAGCAGAGCCCTTAACTAAGAAGAATTAGGGCTGCTTCTCTCCCCTCACTCCCACGCTGCAGGGAGCCTGTAGCCAGCAGGTCTCCCTGAAAATAAAAAACCTAACAAAAAGTATTTTCCAGAGAAACTCAGGAGAGCTCCCCTGTGAGTGTCCAGTCAGTCCTGGGCACAAAGTCTAACTGAGGTCTGGAGGAGGGGCATAGAGGGAGGAGCCAGTTCACACCCAGATTAAGTCTTTTCAGTGTGCCCAAGCTCCTGCGGATCCCGTCTATACCCCATGGTCCTTTTGGAGTCCCCAGCATCCTCTAGTACGTAAGAGAAAAGAAATTATCTGATGAGAAACGTAAAACTGGCAATATGCCATTCACGACACAAAGTGGCAAGGAAAGGGTAAGGCCTTGGCCTATGTTCATGACTGGTGGTTCAGCTTCTCATGAGGAAGGAAGCCCTCCTCCCTCTTGAAAAATTAAAATAATTAAGCTTATTAAAGCACAGGAAAAATAACTGTGCGTTCAGAGATATCACAAATCCCCAAGGAGAGTCCAAGTGTGTGAGCGTTTGCGATGTCTAGGCCTGACCTTCCCAAGACTGTATGGGAAGAGGAGGCTCCTACCACTATTTGCACGCCCCCTGCAAGTGCTGGCAGGAGCACCGCCAGTCCAGTTGCTGATATTGAGATTGAGGATGTCACTGCAGAAGTACACCAGAATGAGGAGGATATTGGTGTACCTGGCACTGAGGAGGAAGATGACAATGAGGATTCTGATGGTGATGTGCTTTGTTTGAATAAGGCACCATTGGAGTTGTTGGCCATGGAATGAAAAAGCCTATTGTCATGCCTGGGCAAAATACTAAAAGCCAACTCTTCAGTGTGGAATTATTTCTCCACAAATCTGGACAACAGGTGTCAAGCCATGTGTTGCCTTTGTCAATCCATAAAAAGTAGGGGTAAGGACGTTAACCACCTAGGAATATCTTCCCTTATATGTCACCTACAGCGCATTCATCATAATTCATTGTCAAGTTCAGAAACTTTCGGTAATAGCATAAGCAGGCCACTGACACCTAAATCCCTTCTTCCTGTTGTACCCAAGCTCCTGCAATCCACACCACCAACTCCCTCAACGTCAATTTCCTCCTGAGTCAAGAACATAAGTAGTCCTGCAGACAATGCCATTGACATGACTGACGAGTCCTCTCCTATCCAGGATTCCTCCGGAGGATCCTGCTGTTAGTCAATCGTCGTTGCAGAGAGGAAGTCAGAAGACCAGTTGTACTACTTCAACTAAGCAACTGACTGTCCAACAGTCCTTTGCGTGGAAGATTAAATATGACAGCAGTCACCCTGTTGCAAAGCGGATTACTGAGGCCATAATAACTATGATGGTGTTAGATGTGCATCTGGTATACGCAATTAGTGCAGTGAGATTTAGACAGTTGATGGACATACTGTGTCCCCGCTACCAAATCCCTTCTAGATTCCACTTCACTAGGCAAGCGATTCCCGGACTGTACAGGGACAGGTAGATATATTAAAGCAGCGGCACCAGCAGCATCATCTCACAAACGCCAACTCGTTCCTAGGCAGGCTATGCTGTGTATCACCGGTTTTCGTAAGAGGCACACTGCTGACAACCTCTTACGGAAACTGAGGGACATCATCGCACAATGGCTTACCCCACTTAGACTCTCCTGGGGATTTGTGATATCTGACAAAGCCACCAATATTGTGCGTGCATTACATCTGGGCAAATTCCAGCACGTCCCATGTTTTGCACATACAATTAATTTGGTAGTTCCGAATTTTTTGAAAATCGACAGGGGCATGCAGGAGATGTGGCCCAAAAAATTGCGGGCCTTTTTCGACATTCAGCGACTGCGTGCCAAGACTGCTGAATACTACTGAACCTGCCCTGAATCTGCCCTGCCATCACCTGAAGCAACAGGTAGTAACAAGATAGAATTCAACCCTTTAAATGCTTTAGAGGATGGAGGAGCAGCAAAAGGCCATTCAAGCCTATACACCCACCTATGATATATGCAAAGGAGGGGGAATGCACCTGACTTAAGAGCAGTGGAGAATGATTTCCGTGTTGTGCAAGGTTCTTCAGCCCTTTGAACTTGCCACACATGAAGTCAGTTCAGACACTGCCAGCTTGAGTCAGGTCATTCCCCTCATCAGGCTTTTGTAGAAGCAGTTGGAGAAATTAAAGGAGGAGCTAAGACGGTGCGATTCCGCTAAGTATTTGGGACTTGTGGATGGAGTCCTTCATTTGCTTTGCCAAGATTCAAGGGTGGTCAATCTGTTGAAATCAGAGCACTACATTTTGGCCACCCTGCTTGATCCTCGGTTTAAAGCTTACTTTGTATCTCTCTTTCCGGCAGACACAAGTCTGCAGAGTTGCAAAGTCCTGCTGGTGAGAAAATTGTCAACTCAAACGGAACGTGACTCGTCAACAGCTCCTCCTTCATTTTCTCCCATAACTGGGGCAGCGAGAAAAATAATAACATTTTCAAGCCCACCCTCTGGGCAGTCAGTAGCAAGTGTTGACATCTGGACTGGACTGAAGGAGCTGCCAACAATTATTGACATGTCTACTGTCACTGCATATGATTCTGTCACAATTGAAAGAATGGTGAAGGATTATATCGGTGACAGCATCCAAGTAGGCATGTCAGACGTATGTATACTGGCAGGAAAAAGAGGCAATTTGGATGCCCTTGCACAAACTGGCTTTATTTTACCTAAGTTGCCCCTCTCCAGTATGTACCCCGAAAGAGTGTTTAGTGCAGCTGGTAACCTTGTCAGCGATTGGCGTAGGAGGTTACTTCCACAAAATGTGGAGAAGATGATGTTCATCAAAATTAATTATAAATTCCTCCAGGAAGACCTTTACCAGCAATTGCCTCCAGAAAGTACACAGGGACCTGTGATGGTGGATTCCAGTGGGGACGAATTAATACTCTGTGAGGATGAGGATGTAAACACTGAAAGGAGTGAGGAATCGGAGGATGGGAATGAGGATGACATCTTGCCTCTGTAGAGCAAGTTTGTGCAAGGAGGGATTAATTGCTTCTTTTTTGGTGTGGGGATTAATTGCTTCTTTTTTGGTAGGGGCTCAAGCAAACCAATAATTTCAGCCACAGTCGTGTGGCAGACCCTGTTGCTGAAGTGATTGGTTGTTAAAGTGTGCATGTCCTGTTTATACAACATAAGGGTGGGTGGGAGAGCCCAAGCACAATTCCATCTTGCACCTCTTTTTTTTTTCATTGCATTATGTGCTCTTTGGGGCCTAGTTTTTAAAACTGCCATCTTGTCTGCCACTGCAGTGCCACTCCTAGATGGGCCAGGTGTTTGTGCCGCCCACTTGTGTCACTTAGCTTAGTCATCCAGCTACCTTGGTGCAACCTTTTGGCCTAAAAACAATATTGTGAGGTGTTCAGAATAAACTGGAAATGAGTGGAAACGAATGTTATTGAGGTTAATAATACTGTAGGATCAAAAATACCCCCAAATTCTGTGATTTTAGCTGTTTTTATGTGTTTTCAAAAGAATCCAGATCCAAAACCCGAAAGGGTGGTTTTAGCAAAACCAATCCAGATCCAAAACACGAACGAAGATCCAGATCCAAAGCAAAAAAAAACCCCGAAAAGTGTCTGCCGCACATCTCTAAAAAACGTATCTATCACGTTTCTTTTGATGTGCAATCCCTGCCACGCTCTTTATTCCTCAACTAAACTCAGTTTATTCCCACTTTTGGCAGGTGCACAAAATAGCAGAGTCTGTGGAAGCTTTCTGGTCCACTTGCCTGTCCTTCTTCCTTGAGGCCTATCTTTGCCACCCTGCACCCAGTACAAATGGAATCAGTGCACTGTGATGGCACTGACAAGGTTACATACTGTATATCACACAAATCATCTCTCACAATAACTGTGTCTTTTTAAACCCTGTACTCACAGTGATTGGATTCCACTGGGTTATCACTGGAACTTCCCCCAGAGTTACCTGATTGTGGTCGCCATGGGCAACTTGGTTCCAGCATGTGAATGTGAAAAGACATAACTCCTACAGCACAAAATAGCATCACAAAAACTCATACAATGCTATACAATATCTTAAAATATACACACAAATTCTGGCATTAAGAGCAATAGCAGTATACACAATAATACACAGGGTGTCCAGCAGGCCAACATTGTCTTCTCAGTGCCTGATTCCCCTGATCTCGCTACTGCAGGCTAAGGCTGGGTACACACCTGGCCCCCTCTAATGATTGATAAGTGCATAGACACGTGTGGTCTTCAGTTTGCTAGCTGTTGGGATCCCGGCGCACAGTATTCCGGCGCCGGAATCCTGACACCCAGCATACCGACACCTTTTCTCCCTCTTGGGGGTCCACGACCCCCCTGGAGGGAGAATAGATAGCATGGCGAGCGCAGCATGGCGAGCACAAGTAGCCCGCAAGGGGCTCATTTGCGCTCACCCAGCTGTCGGTATGACGGCGGTCGGGATTCCGGCATCGGTATGTTGGCCGCAGAGAGCCTGGCTGCCGGCATACCATGCTATACCCCATATACACTTACCAACCATCCGCCCGATGTGTCGTGCCTGACATCACAACTGGGCGGGCTTTTAAATGTGCCCACACAGTTGAGATGTCATTCATCAGAGGCACCTGCAGAAAATGTATGGGTGGTCGGGTGACCGCCCATACACGCAGCCAGATCGGCTGATATATCTACAGATAAATCCGCCCTTAGCTGTGCTCCAGGGCTGACGTGATATGTCTGTGAACGCACAGACGTGTCTTTACACACCCGCCGACACACTACAGATATATCGCCTGTTGAATGGAATGGGGGCGATATACCTGTCAGTGTGCGTACTCAGCATAAGACATTCCCCAAGCACAGTATATGCTGTTAAGCATTGTGTGTAGCTCAAGTATTAATAATTCATCTTGTTAATAATCTGTGGTTTATAAGGATTAGAGTTCCTAGAGACAGGCTTCATCATGAGACAGACAGCGCTTTCATTTTTCACTTCTAGACACTTGTTTTTAATGTTACAACAAAGGATTACTTGTTTATAGATCAGATCTCTTTGCTGCATAATTATCTGGTAACATGTTTCCAACAGTAAATTTTGTACACCAGTCTCGCTGGCGAGAATTCAATAAGGTTGCTATGCTTCCATGCTTTCTGTAAAACAAAGAAAAAGAAGAAGAAAGAACAAAAGAATATATACAATGCCCTGTCCCGCTTCTGTCTCCAACTTCCAGGGTGTAAGCCTAAGCATTTTATGTAAACCGCTTAGCCAAGCAATAGGCTTATGTTTAAACCTCTGCTTGTGTACAGTACTTGTCACATGCCTCTGTGATCAAGCAACTACCATCACCGAGAGAAATCCTAATCTCTAACAGCAGAAGTAAATGGTTAGGTCATACTTGTGTCATCTGCTTCCTTATGGAGACAACACACACAGGTGGCATCTGTCATCATTTTCAAATCTGTAGCAAACTAAAAGACCTTTCAACACAAAATGTTATTTATAAAAGTGCAACAAATGTATTAAGGCACTATAAAAGACCCTGAGATTAGGTGAAGGTAGGAGGGGTTACAGGCTTGGACTGGCCCACAGGGGAAACCACCAGTGGACCCCACTGCCTGGGGCCCCACCTCCTGCTCTAAGGATCAGGTTCTAGACTGTGCACTTGAATTATACATTATACATATGTTAATTTATACTGGACTATGGTGTATTTCCTACAGTGCATTGCTGTTATTAATCTGGTACATTATCATGCATGCAGCAGCAGAATTTACTGTATATATTTATGAAGGGGCCCAGACGTTGCACTCTAATGTTTAGTCAAACCAGTGAGGTGGCAGGCCACACCCCCTCTACAGACTGGCCACATCCCTAAACATGGGTTCCTACCACTGCATTCCCACGGTAGGCCCTACATACCCCAGTCCGACACTGAGGGGTTATATGGGTACCCTGATAAAGGAATTGGGGGTGTGGGGTACAAGGTACATTTGCGCTCACTTCTGGTAAAGAGGCATGGTCTCACTGCAGTCGGGCGTGGTCTCACTCTCAGCTTAGCACCCAGGGCCGGATCTAGCCCTTGTGGCGCCCCGGGCAAAAAATAGGGACGTGGCTTCATACGGGGGCGTGGTCAGTTACGCCTCCATTTGTGCCCCCTGTAGAGTAGCGCCGCTTAAAAAAAAAAAGAATACTTACTATCCCCGCTCCTGATTCCCGACCGCTGCAGACCTCCGCCGGCGCCGCTCCTCTTCTCGGATCTATGGGAGAGACGTCATGACGTCTCTCCCATAGCACAGCATAGACACTAGAGTTCAATTATGACCCCTAGCATCTGTGCCAATCCCACAATGCTGTGCGGTGCACCATGACGTCATCGCGCACCGCACAGCAAAGGTCCTCTCTACGAAGGGAAACTAGACGGGTAGCATCTAGTTCCCTTCACAGCGGGGGACCAGCATGGGGCACAGTAGCGGATCTTACCATGGTGCGGCGCCCTCCGGAAGGCGGCATCCCAGGCAAAAGTCATGCTTGCCCGTGGCAAGATCCGCTACTGATAGCACCCCCCCTCGTCAATGTCCCCAGCCAGAGCCATAAGTAGATATTTGTGTACCCTGAGCCAAAAAGGGGTGTGGTTTTGCATGGAGAGGACGTGGCCACACAATATTACCCCCAATTCAAATTATTCCACACTATAGTGCAACCTTATTCCTATTACACTGCACAGTAGTAGTACCCTTTATTAACGTTCCGTCAGACCATAGTGCACATTATTCACGTAACACCACACAGTGGTACCACTTATTGGTGACTGGTTGCTATGGGCAACTTCTCCACTTTATCTCTAAAGTTTGATACATTTACGCCTATATAACTGAATATTTGCCTCATTCGGCATTCAGTCCGAGGAAATTATGCTTTACGTGTTCCCAGTTCTAACCACAGTAAGGTTACAAATAACTCCGCCAACCTTGTCTTCTCCCAACAGGATGAAGGGAGGTGTCAACCTCTTGAAGTTACAAAGTTAGAAGGCTCTGAAATTGGTGTTGACACCACTCTGGGGAAACCATTTGTTTTTAGATGTGTCCCACAATCTGGAAGCCGCATATTCTACTTTTGTGCAACATCTAATCAGGAGATGAAAAGGTAGGTTATTATCTTGGGAGTCTAATGTGACATTTTCTATATGTTTATGAGTGTTCCGCTATAGGCAACTCCATGAAAATATGGACATAGAGCCTACAAAATAAAAGTAAACACAGGTATAAGAAATCATGTTTCCATTAATAACCAGTTGAAGTGCTTTATTTCTCTTACGTCCTAGAGGATGCTGGGGACTCCGTAAGGACCATGGGGTATAGACGGGCTCCGCAGGAGACATGGGCACTCTAAGACTTTAGATGGGTGTGAACTGGCTCCTCCCTCTATGCCCCTCCTCCAGACCTCAGTTAGATCCTGTGCCCAGAGGAGACTGGATGCACTACAGGGGAGCTCTACTGAGTTTCTCTGAAAAGAGTTTTGTTAGGTTTTTTATTTTCAGGGAGCACTGTTGGCAACAGGCTCCCTGCTTCGTGGGACTGAGGAGAGAGAAACAGACCCACTTTCCTGGACTGATGGGCTCTGCTTCTTAGGCTACTGGACACCATTAGCTCCAGAGGGTCGGAACACAGGTGTCGTCCTTGCTGTTCGTCCCAGAGCCGCGCCGCCGTCCTCCTCACAGAGCCGGAAGATTGAAGCCGGGTATGTATAGGAAGCAAGAAGACTTCAAAGGCGGCAGAAAACTTCAGATCTTCATGAGGTACCGCGCAGCGGTCACGCTGCGTGCCATTGCTCCCACAACACACACAGGCACAGCAAGGGCGCAGGGGGGGGGGGGCGCCCTGGGCAGCAATATTTACCTCACATAAGACTGGCACACGTATATAGATACTGCGGAGGCAGTATATAATAAATCCCCTGCCAGTATAATAAAAATAGCGGGACCAAAGCCCGCCGTCGAGGGGGCGGAGCCTGATCTTCCAGCACTAACCAGCGCCATTTTCTCCACAGCATGCTGCAGAGAAGCTGCTCCCAGACTCTCCCCTGCTGAACAAGTAACAGGGGGCAAAAACGAGGGGGGGCACATTTATTTGGTGCTAATTCTATATATAAAGCGCTGTACAGGCTGGGACTTTGTTTCAGAATCTAGTGGCGCTGGGTGTGTGCTGGCATACTCTCTCTCTGTCTCTCCAAAGGGCCTTATTGTGGGTCTGTCCCCATTTTCATATATCCCAGTGTGTGTGGGGGTGTCAGTACGTGTGTGTCGACATGTCTGAAGCGGAAGGCTCGTCTAGGGAGGAAGCAGAGCAGATGGTGGTGTCTCCGTCGGCACAGCCGACACCTGATTGGTTGGACATGTGGAATGTTTTAAATGCTAATGTGGCTTTATTACATAAGAGATTGGACAAAGCAGAGTCCAAGGACAAAGCAGGGAGTCAATCCATGGCTGTTACTGTGTCACAAGACCCTTCAGGGTCCCATAAACGTCCCTTTTCCCAGATAGCAGACACTGATACTGACACGGATTCCGACTCCAGTGTCGACTATGATGATGCAAGGTTGCACCCAAGAGTGGCCAAGAGTATTCAATATATGATTATTGCAATAAAATATGTTTTGCATATCACAGAGGACCCCTCTGTCCCTGACACGAGGGTATGCATGTTTAAGGAAAAGAAACCTGAGGTAACGTTTCCCCCATCTCATGAGCTGAACGCTTTATTTGAAAGGGCTTGGGAAATTCCAGACAAGAGACTGCAGGTTCCCAAGAGAATTATTATGGCGTATCCTTTCCCCTCAAAGGACAGGTTACGGTGGGACTCCTCGCCCACGGTGGACAAGGCCTTGACGCGTTTGTCCAAAAAGGTGGCACTACCGTCCCCAGACACGGCGGCCCTAAAGGATCCTGCAGATCGCAGGCAGGAAACTACCTTAAAATCAATTTATGCGACTACGGGAGCCCTGCTCAGACCTGCAGTAGCGTCGGCATGGGTGGGTAGCGCAATTGCAGCTTGGGCAGATAACTTGTCATCTGACATTGACACCCTAGATAAAGATAGTATTTTGTTGACCTTAGGTCACATCAAGGATGCAGCGCTATATATGAGAGAGGCTGCGAGAGATATTGGGCTTTTGGGTTCAAGAGCCAATGCCATGGCAGTTTCTGCTAGAAGGTCCCTGTGGACCCGTCAATGGACAGGTGATGCTGACTCAAAGAGACATATGGAGGCTTTGCCTTACAAAGGTGAAGTTTTATTTGGGGAGGGCCTCGCGGACCTGGTTTCCACAGCTACCGCGGGTAAATTTTCTTTTTTGCCTTACGTTCCCCCACAGCAGAAGAAAACACCTCAATACCAGATGCAGTCCTTTCGGTCTCATAAGTTCAGAAAGGGGCGTCGCTCTTCCTTCCTCGCCAGAGGTAGAGGGAAAAGAACACCAGCTACGGCTAGTTCCCAGGAACAAAAATCCTCCCCGGCCTCTACAAAATCCACCGCATGACGCTGGGGCTCCGCTACGGGAGTCCGCACCGGTGGGGGCACGTCTTTGACTCTTCAGCCAAGTCTGGGTTCAGTCGGATTTGGATCCTTGGGTGGTCGAAATTGTATCCCAAGGCTACAAGCTGGAGTTCGAAGATGTTGGGGAAAGTATATATAACAAGTATATATGAGGGCGCTGTGATGAGTATGTTTTCCCTAGCAGCTGTATAGATAAGGGGTAGTCAGCCCCTTGGAATTACAAGAAGAGAAGAAAAAATATACAGCGCTGCTTGACACAATAGAGTCTATAAATGAATATTTTAATATATATAATATAAAATATTTTTTGTGAATAAAAATACAAATACTTTAATACAATAAAAACTAATATGTCTCTTAAATGACTACAGGTGGACTTGAGAATCTGTTCATGCCGACATTCGAATGATTTAAGCACACACCAATACAAGCACAGTCATAATGATGGACCAGATTTAAACAACTTCATCCAATTGGATGTATTTACCAAGTCTGTGTTCCGTTTGGAATGGATCCCGTTAGGTGTAAGTCCGTGTGGCAACGGTGATTTAGTTGGGGTCCTGGTTCACAGTTCACTTGGAACTCCGTGTTCCGTTAGGTGGATCCTCTATAGATGTTGTAGGCAATGGCAATGCCAGTAGGGATCCTGGTTCACGGAGATGAGGGTGTAAGCAGAGGTCCTGACTGCAAGTGGTGGCGTGATGGAAGTGCTGGTCAGCATGTGACCACACAGGTCTTTGCCTAACGCGTTTCGCTGCTCCAGGCAGCTTTGACAAAGCTGCCTGGAGCAGCGAAACGCGTTAGGCAAAGACCTGTGTGGACACATGCTGACCAGCACTTCCATCACGCCACCACTTGCAGTCAGGACCTCTGCTTACACCCTCATCTCCGTGAACCAGGATCCCTACTGGCATTGCCATTGCCTACAACATCTATAGAGGATCCACCTAACGGAACACGGAGTTCCAAGTGAACTGTGAACCAGGACCCCAACTACATCACCGTTGCCACACGGACTTACACCTAACGGGATCCATTCCAAACGGAACACAGACTTGGTAAATACATCCAATTGGATGAAGTTGTTTAAATCTGGTCCATCATTATGACTGTGCTTGTATTGGTGTGTGCTTAAATCATTCGAATGTCGGCATGAACAGATTCTCAAGTCCACCTGTAGTCATTTAAGAGACATATTAGTTTTTATTGTATTAAAGAGTTCGAAGATGTGCCTCCACACCGATTTTTCAAATCGGCCTTGCCGGCTTCTCCCCCCGAGAGGGAAATAGTTTTAGCTGCCATACAAAAGCTGTGTCAACAGCAAGTGATTATCAGGGTTCCCCTAGTGCAACAGGGGAAAGGGTTTTATTCAACCCTATTTGTGGTCCCGAAGCCGGATGGCTCGGTCAGACCAATTCTGAATCTAAAATCCCTAAACCTATATTTGAAGAGGTTCAAATTCAAGATGGAATCTCTCTGGGCAGTGATATCCAGCCTGGAAGGGGGGGATTTTATGGTGTCACTAGACATAAAGGATGCATACCTTCATGTCCCCATATATCCTCCTCATCAGGCGTACCTGAGATTCGCTGTACAGGATTGTCATTACCAGTTTCAGACGTTGCCGTTTGGGCTTTCCACGGCCCCGAGAATTTTCACCAAGGTAATGGCGGAAATGATGGTGCTCCTGCGCAAGCAGGGGGTCACAATTATCCCATACTTGGACGATCTCCTGATAAAGGCAAGATCAAGAGATCAGTTACTGAAAAGCGTGTCTCTCTCCCTGAGAGTACTACAACAACACGGCTGGATTCTAAATCTACCAAAGTCGTAGTTGGTTCCGACAACTCGGCTGTCATTTTTGGGCATGATTCTGGACACGGAAAAAAAGAGGGTTTTTCTCCCAAAGGAAAAAGTCCAGGAACTCCAGAACATGGTCAAGGACCTGCTGGAACCAAAACGAGTGTCAGTTCATCAATGCACTCGAGTATTGGGAAAGATGGTGGTGGCCTACGAGGTCATTCCGTTCGGCAGGTTCCATGCGAGAACTTTTCAGTGGGACCTTCTGGACAAGTGGTCACGGTCCCATCTACAGATGCATCGGAGGATTAGCCTGTCCCCCAGGGCCAGGGTCTCTCTCCTGTGGTGGCTCCAGAGTGCTCACCTTCTAGAGGGTCACAGGTTCGGCATTCAAGATTGGGTTCTTGTGACCACGGACACAAGCCTCCGAGGATGGGGAGCAGTCACACAAGAAAAAAAATTTCAGGGAATATGGTCAAGCCAGGAGGCTTGTCTACACATCAATGTGCTGGAATTAAGGGCCATATACAACGGCCTGCAACAGGTGGGGAATCTTCTTCGCAACCTACCCGTTCTGATCCAGTCAGACAACGTCACAGCCATGGTGCATGTAAACCGCCAGGGCGGGACAAGGAGCAGAGCAGCAATGGCAGAAGCCACCAGGATTCTTCGCTGGGCGGAAAATCATGTAAGCACTCTGTCAGCGGTCTTCATTCCGGGAGTAGACAACTGGGAGGCAGACTTCCTCAGCAGGCACGATCTCCATCCAGGAGAGTGGGGACTTCATCAAGAGGTCTTTGCAGAGGTAACAAGTCGTTGGGGACTTCCTCAAATAGACATGATGGCGTCACGCCTCAACAGAAAGCTTTGGACGTATTGTTCCAGGTCGAGGGACCCTCAGGCAGTGGCGGTGGACGCCCTGGTGACACCGTGGGTGTTTCAGTTGATCTATGTGTTCCCTCCGCTTCCACTTATCTAAAAAATATTGAGAATCATAAGACGAACAAGAGTGCAGACAATACTCATTGTCCCAGATTGGCCTCGAAGGGCCTGGTATTCAGATCTTCAGGAAATGATCACAGAAGATCCGTGGCCTCTTCCTCCCAGGGAGGACCTGTTGCAACAGGGGCCCTGTGTGTTCCAAGACTTACCGCGGTTACGTTTGACGGCATGGCGGTTGAACACCAAATCCTAGCTAGGAAAGGTATTCTGGGGTAAGTCATCCCTACTCTAATCAAAGCTAGGAAGGAGGTAACGGCGAAGCACTATCACCATATCTGGAGGAAATATGTATCTTGGTGTTAAGCCAAGAATGCTCCTACAGAAGATTTTCAGCTGGGTCGTTTTCTCCATTTTCTACAGACAGGAGTGGATATGGGCCTAAAGTTAGGCTCCATTAAGGTGCAGATTTCGGCCTTATCTATATTCTTTCAGAAGGAATTGGCTTCTCTCGACTTTTGTAAAGGGAGTGCTGCACATCCAACCTCCTTTTGTGTCCCCAGTGGCACCGTGGGACCTTAACGTGGTGTTACAGTTCCTTAAATCACACTGGTTTGAACCTCTTCAAACAGTTGAATTAAAATTTCTCACTTGGAAAGTGGTCATGTTGTTGGCCTTGGCATCTGCGAGGCGGGTGCCCGAATTGGCGGCTTTGTCTCACAAGAGCCCCTATCTGATTCTCCATGTGGATCGAGCAGAGTTGAGGACTCGTCCTCAATTTCTGCCTAAAGTGGTTTCGTCTTTTTCATATGAACCAACCTATAGTGGTGCCTGTGGCTACGGGTGACTTGGAGGATTCCAAGTCCCTTGATGTAGTCAGGGCCTTAAAAATGTATGTAGCCAGGACGGCTCGGGTTAGGAAAACAGAGGCACTGTTTGTCCTGTATGCAGCCATCAAGGTTGGCGCTCCTGCTTCTAAGCAGACTATTGCTCGCTGGATCTGTAACACGATTCAGCAGGCTCATTCTACGGCTGGATTGCCATTACCAAATTCGGTAAAGGCCCATTCCACTAGGAAGGTGGGCTCTCCTTGGGCGGCTGCCCGAGGCGTCTCGGCATTACAGCTTTGCCGAGCAGCTACTTGGTCGGGTTCAAACACTTTTGTAAAATTCTGCAAGTTTGATACCCTGGCTGATGAGGACCTCATGTTTGCTCAATCGGTGCTGCAGAGTCATCCGCACTCTCCCGCCCGGTCTGGAGCTTTGGTATAAACCCCATGGTCCTTACGGAGTCCCCAGCATCCTCTAGGACGTAAGAGAAAATAAGATTTTAAACCTACCAGTAAATCTTTTTCTCCTAGTCCGTAGAGGATGCTGGGCGCCCTTCCCAGTGTGGACAAATTCTGCAAGGCTTGTATATAGTTGTTGCTTACATAAGGGTTATGTTACAGTTGAGATCTGTCTCTGGCTGATGCTGTTTTGTTGATACTGTTAACTGGTTTAGTATATACCATGTTGTACGGTGTGTATGGTGTGGGCTGGTGTGTATCTCGCCCTTAGATTAACAAAAATCCTTTCCTCGTACTGTTCGTCTCCTCTGGGCACAGTTCTATAACTGAGGTCTGGAGGAGGGGCATAGAGGGAGGAGCCAGTTCACACCCATCTAAAGTCTTAGAGTGCCCATGTCTCCTGCGGAGCCCGTCTATACCCCATGGTCCTTACGGAGTCCCCAGCATCCTCTACGGACTAGGAGAAAAAGATTTACCGGTAGGTTTAAAATCTTATTTTTGCTTACCGAAAAAGGTAAAAAAGTTTGATTATTTATTAAGATTACGAGATATTACCTCAAAATTCAGTTTTATAAAAGTTTACCATGCTCACTCATTACCCACTTGATGATTTCGTTACCACAGCGTAGGGATTCCATTACTTCATTAGAAAATGAGCCCAGGTTACACAACTTGTCATACTTTTACCAAATTTATGTAGATGTACCCCCAGGATGTCCCCATCATGCAGAAAATTGTGAAAATCTAGAGTTCATTGTGGAAGCTGAATTTTTTAATTTTGTGTACACATACATAGGGCACAATTCATGATTGTATGGAATTGCACAGCCACAAGGAAGGCGCTGTGCAATTCAGTATCATTAAAATTAAAATTCAACAGGAGGCATCTGTAGGAGATAGACGCCTCAGATCACCATTGCTATTCCCGATGGTTTCAGGCAATGGCCAACCTGCGTAAGCTGAAGCTTACTCAGGCTGGCCCTAGGATCTTAACACCTGGGTCCAGGAAGTCTGCATCCAAGGACACAGACCCTGGACCCGTCATGCCTTCAGAACATGTGACGCACACATTTTGAAGAACGGTGCCAGGTGCCGCCTCCCAAACACTGCAGCATGTCAGTCATGCTGCGGCTGACAGCGGGCTGCAAGCGACATTGCAAGACCCATTCTGCACCGACGCAGACCCCCGGACATTGTATTTTTATGTAAACCATCAGGTTTGCATACAAATATGTATCATGCCCATGGTAACATGTCTTATGGATGGTGATTCCATTACCAACTTTGAAAGTACAATTGGCTAATTTATCAAGGATAACTTACACTTAAGCTATATTATAGTATTCTACAGTATATGAGCTTTATTGTGGGCTGTTATGCTATTATATGATATGTTCACATTAGTGGTGGCAGTTGTATAATGAATAGAGTTGATCACTGTAAAAAGGTGATTTCGTTACCAGTGGAATTGATCATATGTTAAATGTGTTTAACAGTAGGGGCAGTGTGTGTGTTACATTATGACCAAATCTGCTTAGTGAGGTCAAAACATAATTATTAAAGTACAACTATCTTTTTAGGCAAAAATCCTAAATTTCCACAAGGAGCCTAATTCAGCATGGATCGCTATTTAGAGTAATCGCAAATTGAGCGATTATCAAAAGACTGCGCATGTGTAGCGTTCGCATTGTGCACGTGTGAGGGGTAATAGCAACAGAAATTGCATACCAATCCTAATCGCAATGTAGCCACTGTTTGACTGACAGGAAGCCAGTGTTTCTGGGCGGTAACCTGCTGTTTTCTGGGTGTGTCAGAAAAAATGCAGGCGTGCCCAGGCATTTTTGGGGAGGGTCTCTGACATCAGCGCAGACCACTTCCAGGCCGTCTCAGTCGCAGATTATTGGAAGCCTCAGACCTACTTACATTTGCATAGATGGCAAAGATTCTTCGATGTTCCGGAAATTACGCATGCATCTGAGAGTGGATAGCGATCTGTGATGCATTCACAGATTTGCAGGGGACGGTTTTTCTTTCCTGTCGGGGCAACGTCTTTCTACTCACAGGCAACTGCAATTTCTCAGATTAGCGTTGTGAATACTTACAGCATGTACATGTGATTTCTTAATTTTTTATCTATATATATATATATATATATATATATATATATATATATATACAGTATATATATATATATATATATATATATATGTATATATATATATAAATGGACGTACAGTATGCGTGTATGTTCCAGCATAACTCTGGATTGCCTGGAGCAATTTACACCAAACTTGTATACATATGATTTACAATCTGGAAACAAATACTGCGGGGGTAAAACACCCCTAGGGATGGGGGTGGGAAGGGGGTGACATGTAAAAATCCATAGTTTTCAGGCACAACTCTGGAATGCCTGGAGCAATTTACACCAAACTTGTATACATATGACTTACAATCTGGAAACCAATACTGCGGGGGTAAAACACCCCTAGGGATGGGGGTGGGAAGGGGGTGACATGTAAAAATCCATAGTTTTCGGCACAACTCTGGAATGCCTGGAGCAACACCAAACTTGGTACACATATGATTTACAATCTGGAAAAAAATACTGTGGGGGTAAGACACCCCTAGCACCCCTAGGGGTGGGGGTGGGAAGGGTGTGACATGTAAACATCCATAGTTTTCGGGGTCGCTGAGGTAAATAGTAACACTCCCGATGCCGTTTCAGTCCAAATTCAGCCCCCAGCATGGGGGGTGAGCAGGGATAGTGAATTTAAACTTGAAGATGGGCGCAATGACAATAGTCTTATTGCGTTAAGAGTTCCACGGCCGGAGCTTGGCCTGTCGTCCCAGCATTTACAGCACTGAGCAGGGCAGCATCAGGGACGGGGCAGAGACGGAAGTGGATTATTCTCCTCAGCACCAGCATTTTTACAGCATCAACCCGGGGAAGCCCAGAGGTGCGGCCTGACAAAGATTGGCATTATTCTTTACATTCTGTAGCGAAGCACGGGTAATCAGCTAGTTTTTAATAAATTAGCAAAATTGTCAAAAAACCTTTTTCACGTTGTCATTATGGGGTATTGTGCGTAGAATTTTGAGGGGAAAAATGAATTTAGGCTGTAACATAACAAAATGTGGAAAAAGTGAAGCGCTGTGAATACTTTCCAGATGCACTGTATGTCTTAAAGTACACACTGGATATTGCTTCATGAGATGTTTATCCAGGTAGTTATAAGAGTTGTAAAATAATAAAGCTAAAATTAGTGGAGCAGATGTACTAAGCCTTGGAGAGTGATAAAGTAGAGGGAGATAAAGTACCAACCAACCAGCTCCTAACTGCCGTTTTTCTAACAAAGACTGCAACATGGTAGTTAGGAGCTGATTGGCTGGTACTTTATCTCTCTCCACTCTCTAAGGCTTAGTACATCTGCCTCACATGATTTATAGCATACTTGCCTAATTCCCCAGAAAGGCCTGAATTTCAGTGACACTTCCTGTGCAGGTTGGCCGCCTCCTGCATATGGGGCCTAATTCATACCTGATCGCTAGGGTGCGTTTTTTGCATCACTGCGATCAGGTAGTTGCCACCTACAGAGGGAGGGGGAAATCGCTATGCAGGGGTCTGATCACATGTGCAGGAGAGCTGCACAAACAGGAGTTTCTGGAGTCTCTGGACAGACCAGGACTTACTCTTCTAGTGCGATGATCGGGGCCAGAGTTGATGTCAGAATTCCTCCCTTCAAACACCTGGTCCGTCCTGCGTTTCTCTGGACACTCCTTAAAAACTGTAAGTTACCACCCACAAACGATCTCTTCTTGTCAGTCACCTTGCGATCGCCCGTGCGATCGCTTTTCTCGCACCACCCCGTCGCTGCTTGCCTATCCCGTTGCTGTGGACCAATGCGCCCGCGCATTGCGGTGCATACACCAGCGCAGTTCAGACCTGATCGCAGGCTGTATGAAAACGCATCCTCGCGATCAGGTCTGAATTACCCCATGGATGCTTAATGAGCTAGGCAGAGCAGGGCTTCACGGCAAGATTTAATGCTAGTTGCATTATCTAGGCCCAGCCCCCCATTTTGTTAAAATGGGGGTCTGCTTTAGATTGCAGCATTTTGTTGGAGATAATGCAATCACAGCTACGTCTCCTGCACGTGGACCTCATATCTGGAATCTGCCTGAGAAGAGGTTCATAAAGTGGACAAGTATGACTCAGACTAATGTGCCAGATTGCTTGTAAGGCAATTAAGTGTTGATTTACCAAGCAGTGAAAAGAGTGGAGAAGTTGCCCATAGCAACCAATCAGCTTTGAGATAGCATTTGTCATGTACATTCTAGAAAATGATAGGTGCAAGTTGATTGGTTGCTTTGGGCAACTTCTTCACTGGTCTTATTAGGGATGGAGGATACATTATGGTGGTGCACGTATGATTGTGTGCAGGGGGCTCCACACATCACAATGGGGCCTGGATATTTCTAGTTACATCACTGTCTGTATGGAACATGAACTGTCAGATACATATATATGAAGAAAAGCCGATAGGACCCCTATTGTGTCTATTATTATGTTGTAAAAACAAAACAGCCCTAATTTTAATGAGGAGAATGACTTCTTACCCAGTAAATTTGTAGCTTGACCCCTAAACCTAATATTCTAGGTGGAAACCAGAGTGCATATATTTTACTGTTAAACTGGTGAAAATGTTTTTAACTATTTGGTAATGTTTTAATTTTATCCAAAGCCATAGGTCTGACAAACTTACATGATATATTTATTTAAGATCTAACTTGACTGTACCCAGTGATTAGGCTTACCATTCTGTTGTCTGATAGGTGGCTGGAGGCAATGGATAAAGCGGTGCATCCTCTTAACCAGGTAATGAACTGAAACAGAACTATAAAACCTGCTTTTATTTCTTAATATTGTTATTTCTTAATATCGCTGCATTACCACCTAAGGGGCCAGACCCAAGGCAGTGTACTTTCCCAGGCCTCTGCCAGTTTAATAATCTAGAACTTGCAAATTAATTCTGTTAACTAACATTAAATAGCCATAAGGGAGGGTGTTATATCAGCATTCCGACAAGGTTCACAAACTCACCGAAGGGAACCTGACCGCCAGGATCCCGAACGATGTATGCAGGGCTGGGGAGGTTAGGTTTAGGCTGTGGGGGAAGGTTTAGGTTTAGGCTGCGGGGGGGGGGGGGGGGAGTTTTAGGTTTAGGCTGGGGATAGGGAGGGTTAGGGGGGCATTGGGGAAAGGTAAGTATACTTAGCTTTCCCCTGTCAGGATTCCTACCATCGGGATGCTATGGTCGGTATTCTGACCACCAGCATCCTGAATGCAGGTCTATCATACCAAACACATTAGTTGACCAGAGGGGGAGACAGGGACAGAGTGGCCAGCGGGGTTACAGGGAAAACCCTCAGTGGACCCCACTGCCTGGGGTAACACACACTCATCTAGGGATTAAGGGGTACATTTACTAAGCAGTGATAAGAGCGGAGAAGTGAGCCAGTGGAGATATTTCCCCATCAACCAATCAGCAGCTCTGTATCATTTTATAGTATGCAAATTATAGATGTTACTTCAGTGCTGATTGGTTGCCATGGGCAACTTCTCCACTGGCTCACTTCTCTGCTCTTATCACTGCTTAGTAAATGTACCCCTAAGTTCCAGATTATGAACTCGAGTTATACATATGTCTCATTATACTGCACAGGGCTATATAGTGTATCAACTACAGTGCATTGCTGTTATTCAGGGCCGGCTCCAGGCACGTTCGAATTGAGCGGCCGCGCGGGGCGCCACCCTTAATGGGCGCCGCGCGCTGGCGCCGCCATTTTCGTTCCTGGAGCCGGCCCTGTGCTGCGCTGCCCGGCCTATTGTGTCCTTGTGCGCTGTGCGGCGCCGGCATCTGACGTCAGACGCCAGCGCAGCGCACATAGCGCACACCACCCGCACCGCCGCCACACCGCCCGTGGCCCTGCTCCCTCAGACAGCAGCACTCCTCTCCCTCCCAGCGCAGCAGGTATTGGGGGCATTATGGATGGCATGTGGGGGCTGCACTGTGGGGTCATATCTGCACTGTGGGGGCATTCATTTATCAGGCACTGTGCGGGCACTTATTTATCAGGCACTGTGGGGTCATATCTGCACTGTGGGGGCATTCATTTATCAGGCACTGTGCGGGCATTTATTTATCAGGCACTGTGGGGTCATATCTGCACTGTGGGGGCATTCATTTATCAGGCACTGTGCGGGCACTTATTTATCAGGCACTGTGGGGTCATATCTGCACTGTGGGGGCATTCATTTATCAGGCACTGTGCGGGCATTTATTTATCAGGCACTGTGGGGTCATATTTGCACTGTGGGGGCATTCATTTATCAGGCACTGTGGGGGCATTCATTTATCAGGCACTGTGGGGGCATTTATTTATCAGGCGCTGTGGGGGCATTTATTTATCTGGCACTGTAGGAGCATATCTGGCACTGGGGGCATTTATTTATCTGGCACTGGGGGCGTTTATGTATCTGGCACTGTGGGGGCATTTATGTATCTGGCACTGTGGGGGCATATCTGCACTGTGGGGGATTTAATGTATCTGGCACTGTGAGGGCATATCTGGCACTGGGGGCATTAATGTATCTGGCACTGTGGGGGAATATCTGGCACTGGGGGCATTAATGTATCTATCACTGTGGGGGCATATCTGGCACTGGGGGCATTAATGTATCTGGCACTGTGGGGGCATATCTGGCACTGGGGGCATTAATGTATCTGGCACTGTGGGGCATTAATGTATCTGGCACTGTGGGGGCATATCTGGCACTGGGGGCATTAATGTATCTGGCACTGGGGGCATTAATGTATCTGGCACTGTGGGGGCATATCTGGCACTGGGGGCATTAATGTATCTGGCACTGTGGGGGCATATCTGGCACTGGGGGCATTAATGTATCTGGCACTGTGGGGGCATTAATGTATCTGGCACTGTGGGGGGCATTCATGTATCTGGCACTGTGGGGGGGCATTAATGTATCTGACACTGTGGGGGGCATTAATGTATCTGACACTGTGGGGGGGCAATAATGTATCTGGCACTGTGTGGGCACTTATGCATCTGGCACTGGGGGCATTTATGTATCTGGCACTGGGGGCATTTATGTATCTGGCACTGGGGGCATTTATGTATCTGGCCCTGTGGGGGCATATCTGGCACTGTGTGGGCACTTATGTATCTGGCACTGTGGGGGCATTTATGTATCTGGCACTGTGGGGGCATATCTGCACTGTGGGGGCATTTATGTATCTGGCACTTTGGGGGCATTTTTGTATCTGAACTGTGGGTGCATATCTGGCACTGTGTGGCCATTTATGTAGCTGGCACTGCTGGGGGGGCATGTCACGTGTAGCTGGCACTGCTGGGGGGCATGTCACGTGTAGCTGGCACTGCTGGGGGGCATGTCACATGTAGCTGGCACTGCTGGGGGGCATGTCACGTGTAGCTGGCACTGCTGGGGGGCATGTCATGTAGTGTTCCCGCTAGGCGTCTGTGGCTAGGCAATGTGTCTCAGTGCTCTCCCTGGTGCAATGTGTCTCAGTGCTGTGCCTGGCGCAAAGTGTATAGGAGGTTCTACCTGGTGCAGTGTGTATTAGCTGCACTACTGTGTGGTGTAATGCAAATTGCCACTATTATGTGGCCACGTACCTTCCCCACGAAGTAACTCCCCTTAATGGGCGCCGCGCGCTGGCGCCGCCATTTTCGTTCCTGGAGCCGGCCCTGTGCTGCGCTGCCCGGCCTATTGTGTCCTTGTGCGCTGTGCGGCGCCGGCATCTGACGTCAGACGCCAGCGCAGCGCACATAGCGCACACCACCCGCACCGCCGCCACACCGCCCGCGGCCCTGCTCCCTCAGACAGCAGCACTCCTCTCCCTCCCAGCGCAGCAGGTATTGGGGGCATTATGGATGGCATGTGGGGGCTGCACTGTGGGGTCATATCTGCACTGTGGGGGCATTCATTTATCAGGCACTGTGCGGGCACTTATTTATCAGGCACTGTGGGGTCATATCTGCACTGTGGGGGCATTCATTTATCAGGCACTGTGCGGGCATTTATTTATCAGGCACTGTGGCCTCATATCTGCACTGTGGGGGCATTCATTTATCAGGCACTGTGCGGGCACTTATTTATCAGGCACTGTGGGGTCATATCTGCACTGTGGGGGCATTCATTTATCAGGCACTGTGCGGGCATTTATTTATCAGGCACTGTGGGGTCATATCTGCACTGTGGGGGCATTCATTTATCAGGCACTGTGGGGGCATTCATTTATCAGGCACTGTGGGGGCATTTATTTATCAGGCGCTGTGGGGGCATTTATTTATCTGGCACTGTAGGAGCATATCTGGCACTGGGGGCATTTATTTATCTGGCACTGGGGGCGTTTATGTATCTGGCACTGTGGGGGCATTTATGTATCTGGCACTGTGGGGGCATATCTGCACTGTGGGGGATTTAATTTATCTGGCACTGTGAGGGCATATCTGGCACTGGGGGCATTAATGTATCTGGCACTGTGGGGGCATATCTGGCACTGGGGGCATTAATGTATCTATCACTGTGGGGGCATATCTGGCACTGGGGGCATTAATGTATCTGGCACTGTGGGGGCATATCTGGCACTGGGGGCATTAATGTATCTGGCACTGTGGGGGCATATCTGGCACTGGGGGCATTAATGTATCTGGCACTGTGGGGGCATATCTGGCACTGGGGGCATTAATGTATCTGGCACTGGGGGCATTAATGTATCTGGCACTGTGGGGGCATATCTGGCACTGGGGGCATTAATGTATCTGGCACTGTGGGGGCATATCTGGCACTGGGGGCATTAATGTATCTGGCACTGTGGGGGCATTAATGTATCTGGCACTGTGGGGGGCATTCATGTATCTGGCACTGTGGGGGGGCATTAATGTATCTGACACTGTGGGGGGCATTAATGTATCTGACACTGTGGGGGGGCAATAATGTATCTGGCACTGTGTGGGCACTTATGCATCTGGCACTGGGGGCATTTATGTATCTGGCACTGGGGGCATTTATGTATCTGGCACTGGGGGCATTTATGTATCTGGCCCTGTGGGGGCATATCTGGCACTGTGTGGGCACTTATGTATCTGGCACTGTGGGGGCATTTATGTATCTGGCACTGTGGGGGCATATCTGCACTGTGGGGGCATTTATGTATCTGGCACTTTGGGGGCATTTTTGTATCTGAACTGTGGGTGCATATCTGGCACTGTGTGGCCATTTATGTAGCTGGCACTGCTGGGGGGGCATGTCAAGTGTAGCTGGCACTGCTGGGGGGCATGTCACGTGTAGCTGGCACTGCTGGGGGGCATGTCACATGTAGCTGGCACTGCTGGGGGGCATGTCACGTGTAGCTTGCACTGCTGGGGGGCATGTCATGTAGTGTTCCCGCTAGGCGTCTGTGGCTAGGCAATGTGTCTCAGTGCTCTCCCTGGTGCAATGTGTCTCAGTGCTGTGCCTGGCGCAAAGTGTATAGGAGGTTCTACCTGGTGCAGTGTGTATTAGCTGCACTACTGTGTGGTGTAATGCAAATTGCCACTATTATGTGGCCACGTACCTTCCCCACGAAGTAACTCCCCTTAATTTTTGCTGCGCGCCTTCGGCGCGCACTGTCCATGCTTTGGCATATAGGTATGGGAACAACAAGCAGTATGTACATCATTTTGCCCTCCTAACTTAAAAATGTACCCTCCCTGTGATCAGCACCATGCCCTAAAAAGTGAACACTATCATGTGTAGCTGGCACTGCTGCGGGGCATGTCATGTGTAGCTGGCACTGCTGCGGGGCATGTCATGTGTAGCTGGCACTGATGCGGGGCATGTCATGTCTAGCTGGCACTGCTGCGGGGCATGTCATGTGTAGCTGGCACTGCTGGGGGGCATGTCATGTCTATCTGGCACTGCACATTATGTGTATCTGGCACTATACTGGAGACATTGTGTGTAAGGAACACTACTGTGGCTATGTGTAAGGCTGCTAATTGTGTGAAAATATATTTATAGTTTGATATGAAGTTACGAGGCCACGCCCACTTTTCCAGAGGCCACACCCACTTTTCCGGCGCGCGCATGGGGGGGCGCTTTTACATTTTCTCGCTCAGGGTGCTAGTAGGCCTGGAGCCGGCCCTGCTGTTATTAATCTGGTACATCATCATGCATGCACTAGCAGTATTTACTATACAGATTTATCAAGAAGCCCAGATCATGCACTCTGTAATGGTTAGCCAAAATCTCTGTAGTGGCTGACCACACCCCTAAATATGGACCCTACTCATGGACACCGACAGCTGTGCCGGTCCTAGGTACTCGGAGGACGCATGGCCAATACAGGAAGGTGTGTCCAGCCCCCCTCCTCAGGAATTGTATAAAAAAATAGTTATTTTGCGCTACAGGGTGGGGGGGGGGGGGGGGGCCACCGGTGTGAGGTCTGATGAACGCCAGCGGGTGCAGTCGCTTACCCACACCCCCTCTACACATCACGCATGGAGAGAGAGGAATGACTGCAGCAGCAGCTGCCTCTCTCCCCAGCGCAGCACACAGCAGCTGCTCTCTCTCTCTCTCTCTATTTCTCCCCACTCCAAGTGCCCTCTGCTGTGTAACAAAGTGAAAGGAGGGTTGCAGCGGGACCCCTCCAGGCCATTCCAACAGGCTCGAGCCCTGATAAAGAGTATTTGCTCCTCTATCGATGCCACTACCCCTACTATTACATTCCCCTGGTGGCCCTTCATGCCCCAGTCCAAGACTGGGGTAGGGGTGAGTGTGAGTAACAATCACATTGTGCAGTCTCCTGGCAGGAAGGAGCAGCTAGATGGAAGGGCCACCTTAGGAAATCATTGTCCTAGGTTGTCATTCAGCTTTCAGATATTACCAATAAACAAGGCCAGGGGCGGATCCAGAAGAAAATTATAGGGGGGGCACCATGGAAGGGGCAAGTACATTTGCGTGCGGCTTCGGTGCATGTGAGGTGGCGCTTATTATACAATGCCCACAGTTGTAGCGCTCATTATGCAATGTCCACTGTACTGGTAGTGCCCCTTATATAGACCCCATAGTAGTGGTGCCCCTTATGCAATGCCCGTATTGCCCCCAGTAGTAATGTTGCCTGTAGTAATGCCCCCAGTCATTTAGCGCCCTAGTAGTTATGCCCCCAGTGGTAATGCCCCTGCAGTTATGGCCCCAGTAGTTTACCCCCCCCCTTTAGTTTAGCCTCCCAGTGGTAATGCCCCCAGTAGTTTGCCTGCTTGTAGTTTAGCCACCAGTAGTAATGCCCCCCTGTAGTTTGCCCCATTGTAGTTTAGCCCCTGTAGTTATGCCCCCCTTGTAGTTTAGCCCCCAGTAGTAATACCTCATGTAGTTTGGCCCCTGTAGTTATCCCCCAGTAGTTTGGCCCCTGTAGTTACGCCCCCAGTAGTTTAGCCCCCAAGTAGTAATGCCCCTGTAGTTAAGCCGCCAGTAGTAATGCCCCTGTAGTTATGCTGCCAGTAGTAATGCCCTCCTGTAGTATGCCCCCAGTAGTTGGCCCCCAGAAATAATGTCCCCCAGTAGTTTGCCCCAGTAGATGCCCCCCAGTAATAATCCCCCAGTAGTTTGCCCCAGTAGATGCACCCCAGTAATAATGTCCCCCAGTAGTTTGCCCCAGTAGATGCCCCCCAGTAATAATGTCCTCCAGTACTTTGCCCCCAGTAGTAATGCCCCCTAGGAGTTTGCCCCCAATAGATGACCCCCCAGTAGTAATGCCCCCAGTAGATATCCCCCAGTAATAATGTCCCCAGTAGATGGCCCCCAGTAAAAATGTCCCCCAGTAGCTGCCCCCAGTAGTAATGCCCCCAATATATGACCCCCCAGTAGTAATGCCCCCAGTAGATGCCCCCCAGTAATAATGCCCCCAGTAGTTTGCCCCCAGTAGTAATGCCCCCCAGTAGTAATGCCCCTTGTTGATGCCCCCCCAGTAGTAATGTCCCCCTGTAGTTTGCCCCCAGTAGATGCCCCCAGTGCACTAAGGAAGAAAAAAATTAAATCATACTTACCGAGCCCCGTTCCCGCTTCCAGACTGCTGCAGTCCTCCTCTTGGCGTCCGCTTCTCAGCACTATGAGCGAGACGTCATGACTGACGTCTCTCCCATAGCGCACGCCGCACAGTGACAGCGCCGGAAGCCGGAGCTCAGTACTGAGCTCCTGCCTCCGGCTGCCGCCGTGCAGGGAGACGGGCGCCCGCTGGTAACACAATCTCAGTGGGCGCCCGTCATCTCCCTGTGCGGTGCCGGCGGGGGACGGAGGCCACAAATGACAGGGGGGGCACGGGCCCGAGTGCCCCCCCCTGGATCCGCCACTGAACAAGGCTAAATATGATAAACTGTATGAGTTGGTTTTTGTTCTACATATTTTTCTTAAAGAGTCTCTTCTTGTATTATCATAAACTGACCTTACGTGGGTGAGCGTGGACATCTCTCTGGTCCTATAGCAGAAGAGATGTGCCTAAGCTCACCTATGACTAAGCGCTGCAGTGTCAAATAGAATAGGGCTCTACACAGCAGTTCTCTGCTGATCCCATCAATGATATCCTGTAGAGGGGACTACTGTGGACCAAAAAACCAGCCCTGAAATTAAATCAATAACCCTCAAATTTAACAAATAGACCTCCACCCCACTGGGTTGCTATCATAAATTGTGGTGCCTTGACCAGCCAAAATAGGCAGCAGCACCTCACCCCCTACAGGCGATATAGGCTGTTATGCGTGTCGTTCCTCCCCCTCAACAGCAGTGCGTGTGCAAAAGAGTTAGTAGTACCTGTCACTTGAGAAAATCTACAGCCACTTCCTGCCAGTTCTCTTCAGCCTCACCTCCTGTGTTTATGAAGCTCCAGCCCCCCTGTATCTCTCTAGCTCTAGTCAGCTAACCATTACACCATCTGTACCTTCTGTCTCTAGTGTCAGGCCTCTTTCTGTCTCTCTGGCCAGGCTCCCTTCTATCTCTCCAGCCAGCCCCCCTTCTGTGTGTCCAGCCAGCATCCCTGCTGTGTGTTCAGCTTAGCCCTCATCTGTCTCTCCATCCAGCCCCCCCTTCTATTTCCAACCAGCTCTGTGTCCAGCTTGCCACCCTTCTATATGTCCAGCCAGCCCCCCGTCTATGTGTCCAGCCAGCCCCCATTCTGTGTGTGTATCCAGCCAGGTCCGCTTCCATGCCACCAGTCAGACCCCCTTCTGTGTGTACAGTTTCACCTCACGTGTTTCTGAAGCTCCAGCCCCCCCCCCCCCCCCCTCACCCCCGCAGTGTCTCTCTAGCCAGCTAACCATTACACCATCAGTACCTTCTGTCTTTCCTGCCAGGCCTCTTTCTGTCTCTCCAGACAGGCCCTCTTCCATCTCTCTAGCCAGCCCCCCTTCTGTGTGTCTAGCCAGCATCCCTTCTGTGTGTACAGCTAAGCCCTCTGCTGTCTCTCCATCCAGCCCACTTCTCTCTGTTTCCATCCAGCCCACTTCTCTCTGTTTCCATCCAGCCCCACTTCTATGTGTATAGTCAACCCCCCTTCTGTGTGTCCAGCCTCACTTCCCATGTTTCTGAAGCTCCTGACCCCCCCCCCCCCCCCCGTGTCTCCTCCCTAGCTCCAGCCAGCTAACCATTACACCATCAGTACCTTCTGTCTGTCTTGCCAGGCCTCTTCCATCCAGCCCACTTCTCTCTGTTTCCATCCAGCCCACTTCTCTCTGTTTCCATCCAGCCCCCCTTTTGTGTCCAGCCAGCCCCATTCTGTGGTGTCCAGCCAGGCTCCCTTCTGTGCCACCAGCCAGCCCCCCCTTCTGTGTGTCCAGCCTCACTTCCGTGTTTCTGAAGCCCCAGACCCCTTCCCCCCCAGTGTCTCATTAGCTCCAGCCAGCTAACCATTACACCATCTGTACCTTCTGTCTCTCCTGCCAGGCCTCTTTCCTTCTCTCCAGACAGGCCCTCTTCTATCTCTCCAGCCAGCCCCCCCTTCTGTGTGTCTAGCCAGCATCCCTTCTGTGTGTACAGCTAAGCCCTCTTCTGTCTCTCCATCCAGCTCACTTCTCTCTATTTCCATCAATCCCCCCTTTTGTGTCCAGCATGCCCCATTCTGTGTGTCCAGCCAGGCTCCCTTCTGTGCCACCAGCCAGCCCCCCTTCTGTGTGTACAGCCTCACTTCCCATGTTTCTGAAGCTCCAGACACCCCACCCCCACCCCCACCCCCACCCCAGTATCTCTCTAGCTCCAGCCAGCCAACCATTACACCATCCGTACCATTTGTCTCTCCTACCAGGCCTCTTTCTGTCTCTCCAGGCAGGCCCTCTTCTGTGTGTCTAGCCAGCATCCCTTCTGTGTGTGTACAGCCTCACTTCTTGTGTTTCTGTAGCTAAAGACGACCACCCCCCCAGTATCTCTCTAGCTCCAGCCAGCTTACACTTACGCCATTTGTACCTTCTGTCTCTCCAGCCAGGCCCATTTCTGTCTCTCCAGCCAGCATCCATTCTGTGTGTCCAGCCAGCATCCCTTCTGTTTGTACAGCCAGCATCCCTTCTGTTTGTACATCTTACCACTTGTCTGACTCTCCATCCAGTGCCACTTCTCTCTATTTCCATCCAGCCCCCCTTCTATGTGTCCAACCAGCCCCCATTCTGTGTGCCCAGCCAGAACCCCTTCCGTGCCACCAGCCAGCCGCCATCTGTGTTTGTTATCAGACATTTTAAGATAAAGGAGGATAATAGATACTGCCTGTAGTGTCCTTCAGTTGGGTGTAGTATGGAATGCCGGCGGTCGGGCTCCTGGCGACCAGCATATCGGCGCCGGGAGCCCGACCGCCGGCTTACCGACAGTGTGGCGAGCGCAAATGAGCCCCTTGCGGGCTCGCTGCGCTCGCCACGCTGCGGGCACGGCGGCGCGCTACGCGCGCCACGCTATTTTATTCTCCCTCCAGGGGGGTCGTGGACCCCCACGAGGGTGAATAAGTATCGGTATGCTGGCTGTAGGGATCCCGGCGCCGGTATACTGTGCGCCGGGATCTTGACAGCCGGCATACTGAAGACCACCCCTTCAGTTTCCATTAGTGACACTACAAATAGGAGGTCTTCTGTGTGCAGGAAACTATTTCTCACCTTACCTTACATTTATTTGTGATAGATATACTGATATAAACCTTTCAGGAGTCTAAGTGTATTAATAAAATGGATCTTTCATTTTTGTGAATTTACAATTTAGTTTTATTGTCTCTTTAAGTGGTCATTTGCCAAATGAAAAAGTATCATGTTTCCAATTTGCTTTTGCCAGATATCATATGCAAACATTACATTTGACTTAACTTGTTGATTAGCAAAATGTAAATTTGCCTGTCAAGTCTAAAGAAATAGTGGAAATACAATTATCATAATATCATGTTATGAAACAAAACACCTGCCTACAATCCAGACAGGGATTTAATTTTAAATGAATAGAAGTTTATCCAGGTGACACAGTAGCATACAGTACTGTAGTTCAGCGAAGGGATAATTGCCTGCAGCAGAGAGAACATACCTCCTACCTCTTCTGTACTACATGTTCTGACTCCAATGGGGCGTCCCACGGTGCAGCTTTTCAAAATATTATATTATTTTTCGGAGTCTTTTCTTTGGTTATACATAGAATACTTAAATGTAATTTTAGTGGCTAGAGTGAGGCTGGGTACACACCTGACGACAGTGCAACCCAGCAATGTACATGGGGGGTAATTCTGAGTTGATCGCAGCAGGAATTTTGTTAGCAGTTGGGCAAAACCATGTGCACTGCAGGGGAGGCAGATATAACATGTGCAGAGAGAGTTAGATTTGGGTGTGGTGTGTTCAATCTACAATCTAAATTGCAGTGTAAAAATAAAGCAGCCAGTATTTACCCTGCACAGAAACAAAATAACCCACCCAAATCTAACTCTCTCTGCACATGTTATATCTCCCTCCCCTGCAGTGCACATGGTTTTGCCCAATTGCTAACAAAATTCCTGCTGCGATCAACTCAGAATTACCCCCATTGTACGACGCACAGCCGTACACACTGTACGACGGCGTAATGTATTGTTACATGCTGCATGTACAGTAACAATACCATGTTGGCCATGGAATTGTTCCATTGGACATGCAGCACATCCAATGGAAGGGTGCTACCACTCTATTCATCACCCAATCAGTGGGTGGATTTGAGGGTGCACTCTATACAATAGTAGTTGTGATCCAAATAAGATTGCAGCATCGCCCAATATATTGTATACTGTGTACCCAGCTTTACAGTACTTTACTTTCTGCAGCAGGGTACACATGTTTCCACAGGGAAACATTGTGGTGTATAGTGGATCTGGATACAGGTAAAGCTTTAGCTGTCCCAGGATGCATAGGAGCCTCCTCTATAACCCCGCCTCCAGGCACTGTGAGCTTAGTTTTGAGTTGGTGCCTGCAGCAGCAGGTCACTGAACAGGGGAGCTGCGCTGAGCAGCCCTGACAGCTTTTCATCTTGAAAGAAATTTGACTTTTGTAACTGGGCTGGCAGCACTGTAAGTCAGTGTGACATTCAGTGCTGCAGCTCCATCACCTCCCAAGCGGCACCGCACACTCCCGTTGGCCTGGGTAAGTATACCTGCGGCGGAGACGTCCCGACTTAGGCATGGTCGCAGACTGCTCTCCTGGATCACATGGCTGCTACGGGGAGGAGGTAAGAGGGTCTCCAAGGGGGGACCCGCCATTAAATAGTGATCCGTCCATGGTCTGGGGAGACGGACCGCAGCGCTGGTGTGGACACTGTCACTGGGCAGGGACTCCACTAGACCACCAGGGCATTCGGAGCACAGATCAGGTGTACTAACACCAGTTTGATAAGGTTCCATAGTACCTGGGGTGGAAGACCAGCATAGGGGAGGTGGCGCTTAACCTGTAGCCCCTCCCCCAGCTCAGGGCACCATCTCCTGCAGATTTCCCGCCCTGGAGCTGCCTCACTCTTCTTCACTCCCTCATAGAGACTCTGGGCGCCATCTTATAGCAGAGCAGGTCTTTGGGATTGCTGGGCAAAGTCTCCCATGTAAAGCCGCCTGTGTACAGCACTGTGTCTTTACATTCACTTGAGTATCCTACATGTCTTAGAGACAGCGTTAGTTGAGAAAAGGTTGCGGAAAACATTGCAGAGTATATTGGACGAGTATTCTGCTATATGCTCTGGTCTTAGGACCGCACTGTGATATATATATATATATATATATAAATATATATATATGTAGCGGTAGGGTTCGGCACTCAAAGCGGGTGTAAGTGAATACTTGCTGTGGTGCCGTCTGTGGATCTGTAGCAGGATCCCATGTAGCGAGAGGAAAACAGCAGCACTCTGCAGACTGTAAAGCTGATTAAAAGGTCTTTAATACGGTCCTACGCCGTTTCGGGGACTAGCCCCGTCGTCAGGGACAAGTGATATCACTTGTCCCTGACGACGGGGCTAGTCCCCGAAACGGCGTAGGACCGTATATATATAAGTCCAGTGCAGCATTTTTGTGATATAACTGCTGCTTTGCATATGACTGTGTGCCTGTATCTGCTGTGTGGTTTCACTTTCAGTGTTTCCAAGCTATAACTGTCACTATATTTGTACCCTGGGCTAGGTGCGTTTGGGTCAAACAATATGGTTGTACACAGAGTTTATCTATATACCTATATAAGTATATTTCTCCTGTGTTACAGTCACATTATACCCTGTCTTGTTCCACAGGTTATTGTATTTGTTTGGCTATATTATCGGACTGTGTAAGTCCAATTGTTTACATTGTGCAATGTCTAACAAAAAGGGCAGCAAATCTGCAGAAGCTCCTGCAACATGCAGAGCATGCTCTGCGGATTTATCAGAGGGGGAAATATTACATGATGGTCTCTGCACTGCTTGTCATGCACCTCCCAGTCAGTCCGCAGCCCCTGCATTTAGTCAGAAGCCACCGTGGTCAGCATTCACTACCCTGCAGGGTACTCTAGTAGAGCGCTTTGCTATGGGGCCGCCTGTGATATTACCTCCACAAATTGACCCTATGATTAACCCGCCTTGGGCGGAAAATTTGTCTAACCAACTGCAACAACTAAACCAGTCTCTGGTTAGACAGAAATCTACCTTGGGTCACTCCTGTGTATCTGGTCTGTCTCATCTGAAGAGGAGGGGAGCATACGGTCTTGTCTGACACTGAATCCTGTGTTACTGACGGGGAATATCCCATATTAATAGATGTCCCTGCCCTGGTGGTTGCTCTTAAGCATATCCTTCAATCACAGATGAGGAGGATCCCACTACTATGGCAAAGAAAACTGTTAAGTTTAAACAGCAGAAGGTGGTTAAAACTGTATTACCCCATTCTGATCATTTAGTGGACATCAGACGGGAACCCTGGTCTAAGCCAGGGAAGAAATTCCCTATTCCCAAACAGGCTTTGGGTCGCTACCCTCTCCCTGCAGAGATGTGTAACAGATGGAAGATTCCACCGCCGGTGGATTCTCGTGGCACCCTCCTAGTGGTATAATCCACTCTGCCTGTCACCTCACTGAGGGAGCCGACAGATAAGTATATTGAGGGATGCCTGAAATCTATATACTACCTTACAGGGGCTGTTTATAGACCCACTATAGCCTGTCCGTATTATTATTTAACATTAACTTTTGTAACAATGTCTCTCTTATTCATGCCATTCGTAGGAATACCTATATTATGTATGAAAAGATATTTTAAAAGTTAAATAATGTGTCACCCTACATTTATTTTGTGTTATAATCTCTTTTTATATGCTAGACATATACCTACATGGACATCATGTGGAATAAATCGGTCAATTAATTAATGGAGGAATAATTGGTTGAGAGGAGGATAAAAACCTCCCTTTCTTGAATCCAGCATACTGCTTCTGAGGAAGCCGCCCTATCCCTATGGCGGAGAAACGCGTAAAGCTAAGCTGGGATACCCCATTCTCGGACCACACCAAAGCGGTTTTTGTGAGACACCATTCCCAGTCTCCACCACAAAAGGACCAGAGCTATACAAAGGACTGGAGCTCCATAACACCCAGCGCCTCTCCATATCCGCACAAACCAAAGATTAAGAGGAGGGAGCTTGTCATGCACCTTCAGTGAGTCGCACCCTCCATCTCCTCCCGCTACCACTATATGGGACTGCTGTCAAAGACACCCAGCCAACGCTGCCCAGTCAGAGAACAACTGACTGACTGTCCTTTCAAAACGATCAAAGCGGTGAATTCATAAGAGGTGGTAGCACAGCGCTGACTCTCACATTTCATCCTTAGCTCCTTAATGAGTGAACTATTACAATCTATACGTGCAACAAACACTTTGGACATATCCATACTCCGGTCCCTATTACTTTAAGTGGAAAAGTCCTTCAATACCTTTCCTCCTCCATATACAATTATATTGTTTTAATGCTATTGTGTACATAATTGTTTTTAAGCAATTTATATTTGCTGTAATAAATTTATGACAACTTTTAGAAAAATCTATATGCGCCCTCTGAATTCTTACTAATTTGTAGTTATACAAGTTATGTTTGATCAATTAGTTCTTTGTAATTAATGGGACATTCCAGAGTGTCTACATGAGGGCTGCACAATACAGTGTTTTATACAAATTGAAACTAGGATGACACCTAAACAAATGATTTCTTTTTTTTTTATAAAAAATCATTATTGCTGTTCTCTATAGAAAATTATTCATATAAGATTTATAAATCTACTTTGTATTAGATGCGCCCGGCTATATTTTATTTTAGTGTCATCCAATCTGCCTATCACCCCTGTCACCTCATTGAGGGAGCCAACAGATAAGCGTATTGAGTAATGTTCATAGACCCACTATAGCTGCCT
Source organism: Pseudophryne corroboree (assembly GCF_028390025.1). Lineage (NCBI taxonomy): Eukaryota > Metazoa > Chordata > Amphibia > Anura > Myobatrachidae > Pseudophryne > Pseudophryne corroboree. Next base: position 218,003,812 of record NC_086444.1, on the reverse strand, counting down.
CTTGGGCTGCAAAGGGCATTGAGGCGTGGGTTCAGGCGTTAGAGGAAGAGCTGCCCGAGAATATCTCTATAACTGCCAGACAATACCTGTCTCATATTACCACCGCTTCTTATTACATTAAAGAAGCATCCTCTGAGGCGGGAGTATTGGCGGCCAAGGCGTCGGCTACGTCTGTCCTGGCGTGCCGCATACTGTGGTTGAGGTCGTGGAAAGTGGACGTGGACTCAAAGATGAGTCTTCCCCTTCACTGGGGACATTTTGTTTGGGGAAGACCTAAATAAAATTGTGTCTGAACTGGCAACTGCTAAAACAGCTTTTATCCCCACTGCTAATCCTTCTCAGAAGGCAAAAAGTACCACTTTTTGCTCTTTTCGGCCTCAAGGGAAAGCGAAAGGTCAATCATACCCTAGACAATCTCACATTTCCAAAGCCTCCAAGCCCAATGCAAAGCAGTCTTGGGCAGCCTGGTAGCCTGCTGCAAAACATGACAAGCCTGCTGCATGATGAGGCAGGCCTCCCCTTGGGGGACCCCAGGGAGTGATGCCGACTTCTACAGTTCACCCAGGTCTGGCTCACGACCACTTCAGACACTTGGGTACTGGAAGCTGTCTCTCATGGGTACGCTGTCTCATTCAAGAGATGTCCCCCTCACCAGTTCTGTACAACAGCTCTCCCGTCGGACCTGTTGAAAGCGCAGTCTCTCCAAACAGTTGTAAGTTCCCTCCTGAGTACAGCAGTGGTTGTGCCAGTTCCTCTGTCTCAGAGGGGAAGAGGTTACTACTCGACTCTGTTCCTGGTTCCAAAACCCAATGGGTCTTTCCAGCCTATACTGAACCTCAAGTCGTTAAACAAGTTTGTGAGAGTATCCAAGTTTCATATGGAAACACTGCGCTCAATAGTTCTGGCTATGGAACCCAGAGACTATATGGTATCCCTGGATATACAGGATATATCTGCATATTCCTATTGCCATCTCACATCAGCAGTTCCTGTGGTTTGCTATTGGCGACCTTCATTACCAATTCCAGGCTCTGCAATATGGGCTGGCTACAGCTCCTGGGATCTTCACCAAGGTCATGGCCGTTATGACGGCTCACCTCCGTCGCCAAGGAATCAGAATCCTCCCATATTTGGACAATCTCTTGATTCTGGCACGTTCACATGAAGTCCTCCTCAGTCATCTCCAACTGACGGTGACTTTCCTGCAAGCCCAAGGGTGGCTGATAAATTGGAAATAGTCCTCCCTGTTCCCAGCTCAGAACATGGTGCACCTAGGGGCTCTACTGGACAGTCACAGTCAGAGACTGTTCTTGGCCCTGAACAAGGTCCTGAAACTTCAGGACAGGATAAGACACTACATTCGACGCCCCAGAGTGTCAATACACTCGGAAATGCAAGTCATTGGCCTGATGGTGTCGTCCTTCAACATGGTAAAGTATGCTCAATTTCACTCTCGTTCTCTGCAATGGTTGATCCTCTCCAAGTGGGACGGCCTACCTCATCAGATCAAATACCAAATGGTCTCTTTGACTCCTGAGGTTCATCTGTCGCTGTCCTGGTGGCTCCAGGACCAGCAATTTAGCAGGGGCCGTCCCTTCTGGATCCCCAACTGGGTCCTACTGATAACAGACGCCAGTCTTCGGGGATGGGGAGCGGTGTTGGACCAACACTTGTTTCAGGGTCATTGGACCAAGGAAGAATCACTCATTATGATCAATATTCTGGAGCTGAGGGCGGTGTTCAATGCACTGTCTCTCACCCTGCCTCTGGTACAGAACAGGCCTGTTCAGGTACAATCAGACAACGCCACCACGGTGGCTTACATAAACCATCAGGGCGTCACTCGAAGCCGCATGGCAATGTTAGAGGTGTCCAAAATCCTATGTTGGGCGGAACGCCATCTACCAGCCATATCGACAGTGTTCATTCCAGGCATCCTGAACTTGGAAGCGGACTTCCTCAGTCTCAGGAATGGAGCCTTCATCCCGAAGTCTTCCAACTCAGACAGATGGGGTCTGCCAGACGTGGACCTCATGGCATCTCGACACAATCACAAGGTTCTGGTCTTCAGATCAAGGACCAGGGATCCTCAAGCAGTGTTCATGGATGCACTGGCAGTTCTGTGGAACTTTCGGCTGCCTTACATATTACCTCCTGTGTCACTCCTGCCCAGGGTACTGAGGAAGTTCAAGCAAGGAGGGGGAATGCTAATTCTAGTCGCTCCAGCGTGGCCCAGACGGCATTGGTTCTCAGACCTGCAGGGTCTGAGACCTCAAATGGCTCACTGCCAAGGTCCTGTTCTTGCTGGCTATTGCCTCTGCAAGAAGGGTCTCGGACTTAGGCGCTTTGTCCTGTTGTCCTCCCTTTCTGATTTTTCACCGTGACAGGGCGGTTCTCCGAACTTGGCCCGGCTACTTACCTAAGGTGGTGTCATCTTTTCACCTTAACCAAGAGATTGTGGTCCCGCCCTTCAATTCTTTGGACTTGTTGGCTAAAGAACGGTCTTTAGATGTGGTTAGGGTTCTCTGTGTCTTTATGAACAGGACTGCCTCTATTAGATGGTCTAATGCCCTATTTGTCCTGTTTGGATTCCACAAATGTGGCTGGCCTGTGAATAAGCAAACCTTGGCTAGATGGATTACAATGGTGATTGCACATGCTTACGAACAGGCTGGTCTTCCAGCTCCAGCTTTGATTAAGGCCCATTCTACCCGGTCTGTTGGACCTTCTTTGGCTTTGTATGGCATTAGCCACTGGTACCTTCTCCTGCCGTGAGATTGTGTTCTTATGTGACTAAAATCTGCCTTCTCTCTTGCCTGCTTCCTGCATTGGACTGGTTAACAAAACTGTGCTCACAGTGCCTGGAGGCAGGGTTATAGAGGAGGCCCCTATGCATCCTGGGACAGCTAAAACTTTACCTGTTGGTGCCTCTGGATCCATATCCACTCTACACCCCTGTGGAACCCTGTGTACTTTGCAGAAAGAGTGTTAACAATAGTAAGTCTACCATAACACTCCTTTTTTACTGTAGTCACCAAGAGTTGTGTTCTATTACATAGGGGGAGATGTATCAAACTTGGAGAGAGATAAAGTGGAGAAGTTGCCCATATGAACCAGTCAGTTTCCAAAGTTGGGTACACACCAAGCAATGGTGTGTCCCAGCGACGGGCATGCGCAATGTTTCTATATATGGCACTGCCGTACACACTGTACAATATATCATACATTGGCATGATACTGTATATCAGTACATCCCACAGTTAACTGCATGCCGTAGGGTTGGCCTATTTAACATGCAGAACATTACATGGGACAACCCTGCGGACGACGGTCGTGAATGTGTAATCAAAGGTACACACTATGTGATGTAGATGATATATCATTCCAATACACGCCAGAACGATATATTGTCCAGTATGTTGCGTAGTGTGTATCCAACCATTACTGTCATTTTACAGGCTGTACTAGAAAAATGAGAAAGGTTCAGTGGTTGCTATGGGACACCTCCACTTTATCTCTCTCCATGGTTTGGCACATCTCGCCAGTAGTCTTTTAGATGAGTTCACTCTAAGTTTAGATTATTCTTTGATATCCTGTCCTCTAAGCTGCTCCTTTTTTCCCTTGCTGATTGGTGTAACGGTTATCACTAATATGTCTCTGCAACCGATGCAGTTCCATAAACATAACTACTGATTCCTGAGCTTCCTGGAGGATTCTTTCTAGCTTTTGTAGTTTGGCATGGTTTTACTATTGGTAGAAGATGGGGAGGGAAATAGCAATTCATTATTTTCCTGAAAGACCGTCATAATTTTTTTTTCATGTTTTCCTTTAGTGTTCTTTTAATACTGACAATACTACTTTGTTTGCTTTGTAGAACCATGTGTGGGTTGATGTGACCATACACAATATCAGCCTTCCACCACTGGCTATCAAGAACCCTGAGTGTCTGGGCCTTCTACATCAACTAGACAGAAACAAAGATTTTTGGATCCAGCATTATTGCATCTTGAAAGATGGTTGCTTGTATTTTTACTCTAGTATTCGCTCAAATAGTGCTTTAGGTATTGTACTGTACTTATTATATCTAAAATATTAACAAGAATTTGTATTTTAATATTCAAAATATTGTTGGGGTCCCCTGATTTTTAATTATACAATTATGGTCAGGGCCAATGCTAGGGTGTTTTGCTCCCCCCTAAATTTGTGCCCTCCTTCAAAAGGTATAGTCCATGTCTCCCTATCTTTATAGAAGCCAATAGCTCTCTTCCCCCCCCCCCCCCCCCCCCCCCATTAGTGGATAAAGAGAAAATTCAGGTTCCCCTTTACCGAAGCTAGGGGAGACCCCTTAAATCTCCAATCCCTGGAAACAAAAGGCACTTTAAAAGTTCATTGTGCCAGTCGGCAAGATCCAAATGAATCTATTGCAGTGCAAAACTGTAATGGGGCTTGGGTCTTTAAACCCTCTCCAAAAAAGATTAGGGCCCTGCATCTTTCCTTCCCCTCAGAACCAAAAGGAAGTATGAGGAGTAAAAGAAATCTCCCTGCCCTCCTTGCAGATCCTCAGAGAAACCCCTTTAATCGTCAGCCCACCCTAGAGGCAAAAGGCCCATTAGAGAGCAAGTGTTTACAGGCCAAAGTTCCTCTCTGGGAACAGATTATTCAGCTCTCCCAAGAAGAAGCCCGTGGTGCATGGCTTCAAACACCCAGTGCAGTGCAAAAACTGTGTTGGGGCATGGGACTTTTGACCCTCTCCAAAAGGATAAGGTCCCCGTTATTCACCATCCCCTCAGAGTCAAAAGGCCCAATGAGGGGAAAAGATTATCTTCAGATCCCCCATTGCCGAAGCTCGGAGGGACCCCTTGCATCCCCGACACCCTGAGTCAAAAGGATCCTTCCATCTGCCTCACGGCTTATGGTTGCCCCTTTCTCCACAGAGTTGGCCGAAGCTTCCCCCTGGGGAACAGATTCTTTGGCTCTCCCCAAAAGGAAACATCCCCAGGAGACTAGGCCCGTAAATGTCTCACCAAAAATGTCTCACCTATGAAAATGTGACGCACTCACAAACAAACACAAAAAGGTGAGGTGAACGATGCAAAAAAGTGCAAACAATATAAAATAATAGAAAGAATTAATGAAATAAATAAATAAGCCCAAGCCAGAAGGCCTAGTAAAATAAAATAACATCCTTGCCCTAGCCAGAAGGCAAATGAAAAATAGTGCAATAGTGAAAAATAAAAGCTTAGTGCACAGTTCCTTACTAGTGCAAGTGTGGTCCTGCCTCTGTTGCCAGTACATTTTCAGGCAACCCTAGCTCAGGCAGCTCCAGGGGCACATAGCACATAGGGGTCTATTCAGACCTGGACGCAGCTGCGTGTTTGGATGCAGCAGCCGCATCCAGGAGGTCTGTGCATGCGCAGTGTCTATAGTGCACGACCCTTCACCATGCGGCTGCATCCCGGAAGGATGCAGCTGCAAGGTGATTGACAGCGGTACCTGTTGGGGGTGTTGATGCTGCATTTAGTGCGCATGATCTGGACAATGCAGGCGTGTTCAGACCGTTTTCGGGGGAGCTGCGTGATGTCACACGCAGACGCTCTGAGAAGGCAGGGGTAAGCCGCATGTGAGTAGATAGACGCAGATCTTGCTGCGGGAAGCAAGATCTGCGACCATCTCTGAATAACCCCCATCATTACATTCCATAATTTACAGCATAATTGCCTACTCTTCCGCATTCTGCAGGAGACTCCCTGAAATAGTGGCAATCTCCCCGACTCCCTGAATAGTCCAGCAATCTCTCATTGCACCTTACACCCATTATGTAGCTGTTACATTCTTGGGAGAAAAAAAATAAATCAGAAATATATACATTCAGATGGGATCATCAGTGCCATTTCCCTGCATTGGTTATAGGGCATGGTAATCCCTATAGCTACATGCATTTTAAATAAGGTTTTTGTGGCCACTTACAGTATATGGAACCTCTTGTAAAACACAATACACAAACAAATCCTGCAAAATATCACTTTCTTATCTTTAACAAGTAGATCTTACTAACTTTGGGGCTCATTTACATTTGGACGTAAGTCATTTTTATGACGCGCCTCTCACATGTAGCAGTACGCGCCCGCGCTGTTAGATGTTACTTTCACATCTCCCTGAAATGCTTTTTCAAAAGTAGGCAAGTGTGCTTTACAGTCATAATGGATTATAGGTAAAATCATTTGCATATATGAATATTTGCATGTTTGCACTATTTTGCTGCATATAGGAAGAATCAATGGGGGTAATTCCAAGTTGATCAAAGCAGGATTTTTGATAGCAATTGGGCAAAACCATGTGCACTGCAGGGGGGGGGGGGGCAGATATAACATTTGCAGAGAGAGTTAGATTTGGGTGGGTTATATTGTTTCTGTTCAGGGTAAATACTGGCTGCTTTATTTTTACAATGCAATTTAGATTGCATATTGAACACCCCCCACCCAAATCTAACTCTCTCTGCACATGTTATATCTGCCCCCCCTGCAGTGCACATGGTTTTGCCCACTTGCTAACAAAAATCCTGCTGCGATCAACTTGGAATTACCCCCAATAAATGGTGATTAGCAAATAGTAAGTATTAAGCTGCATACACATGGTGCAATTTTTCGTGTGATATGAACTATATAGTCCATATCGCACCGTGTGTATGCACTTGCGATGCCGATGTGCGGTCCTGTGGGATCGGCATTGCAAGAAAATATAGTGTGTGCAGGCGGGGGGCGATACTGTCTACATGCCTCCGGGCACAATGTAGTCAGTATCGGCTGTTAGCCTGCATCGGTGAGTGTGTATGCACCTTTCTAAAAGAATACAATTGGAACAATGGTACACTGAACCTTGAGGTCACAGAATAGTAGCACATTGACACTTCAAATACAAAAAGTCTGATCACCGTTGCTTGAGGTACACAAACATATTTCGGAAAAGGAGAAGGCATCCAGGTGATAACTGAAGACATTGTGAAAGCAGTGTCTTTGGGATCCCTGCCCACATTCATCACAGTAGGACCCTGATAACACACAGGAAAATACAGTGATATGATTACAGGTCTTCCCTGCATAAAATACATTTTTTGGCGTTACTGAAATCCAGATAATTTGTGACACGGGCAGCTCATGTGACTATGACATCAGTCTGTGATATTGCACGTTAATATAGGTATTGCCAGCTTCTGGTTGTAAAAAAATGTAATTATTAATTTTAAAGAATGAAAAGTTCACCCCTGTAATTGTTAAAACATAACATAGGGATAATTCAGATCTGATCGCTGAGCTGCTAAAATTCAGTGTGTGCGGTCTCTGCGCAGCCCAGGACTTACTCCTCCAGTGCGATCACATCAGGCTGATCGGGGCCGGAGCTGACGTCAGACACCCTCCCTGAAAACACTCCCAGTAAACGATCAGTTACCACCCACAAACGGCTTCCTCCTGTCAATCGCCTTGCGAATGCCCGTGCAAACGGATTTTTCTAACCATCCTGCCGCTGACCAGCGATGCCCTTTGTTGCTGTCCCACGCACGTGCGCATTGCGGTGCATACACATGCCCATTTAGTACCTGATCGTCCGCTGTGCGAAATTTTAAAGAAATACTAAGAAAGCATACGTGGACTATAGTTTTATGTCAATGTTTTCTTAACTTACAATATTTAAAAACATTTACTGTATGAACAATTCATTCTATTCTTTTGTTATTTTGTAAATCCTGTTTAAAGCACATGTATTGCTTTAGTATATAACGACACCAAACAGATCAGTGTGAGTCTATTTAAGATCATTGCACTTGAATAGGGTTATGGGTTGGGCTGGGACATACAATTCGGTTACACTGCAATATATTATTTAATGTTCCATTTATCTTATTTGCAGGCGGAATCTACTTGCAAGGATACACTGTCAGTGAACAGTTGCTGAACACTAGACGCTGCATAATTGAACTTAGGCCTCCATCTGAGGAATTTAAAACATTCTACCTGAGCGCAGGAAATGCAGCTGAAAACAAACGGTATACTTCCCATTTCTTATAAACTTACTGTATATTCAGGCTTAGTATGCAAATACAGATGGGTCCAGTGTCGGACTGGGGTATGAAGGGCCCACCGGGGGAATGCAGTGATAGGGGCCAATACTTAAGGGTGTGGCCAGCCTACAAAGGGGGTGTGACCAGCCTCCACAGAGGCTTGAAATACACAATAGTCAAGTGCAGTGTAATGCAACATATATACCATGTATAATACAAGTGCAGTCTGGAACCTGATCCCTAGAGGAAAGAGTGGGCACTCAGGCAGTGGGGCCTACCGGTGGTTTCCCTGGTACCCCTGTGGGCCAGTCCGACCCTGGATGGGTCCACGTTTATCTTGACCTTTAATAGGATTAACTGAGACTGGCCAGTCGGACTTAATCCCCTGCTGTATTGTTCTTTGTATTGTATTGCAGCTGAGAACAATAGATGAAGTGTTTATGCTAATAAATCATGTTGTGCCTAGGCGCAGAAAACTAGTCAAGATAACCGTGGACCCATCTGTATACACAAACAGCACCACGGGGCATATGTATCAAGCAGTGAAAAGAGTGGAGAAGTTGCCCATAGCAACCAATCAGCTTTGAGGTAACATTTATCAAGTACATTCTATAAACTGATACATACAAGTGAATTGGTTGCCATTGGCAACTTCTCCACTGGTCTACTTGGCCACTCTTTTTACTTCTTGGTACATCAACCCCTTATTGACTTACCATCAATCTGACAATTTAGTCTGAGTCATTTTTGTCCACTTTATGAACCCTTCTCAGAGAGATCCCAGATGGGAGGTCCAAGTGCACCTCCTGTAGCTGTGATTTGCATTATCTTCAATGCTGCAATCTAAGGCAGACCCCCACTTTAACAAAATTTCCAGGTGAATTGTGCACCCCGGGGGAGGTACGTTTCGAAGAAATGGGTGCAGTGTGTGCAGTATGGGTCCCCCTGTATGCACCACATACCCTGCACCCATTATAGATATGCCATTGGTCAGTTGGTTGCTCCTCATCCTCACCCGTTACCAGGTGGATGGATTGACACTGTGCATGGAGCCAGTGATGTCACCAGAGGCAATCATTAGTGGAGTATGGTCTCCTTCCCTATACATGGAGCCAGAGGCAATCATTGGTGGAGTATGGTCTCCTTCCCTGTACATGGAGCCAGAGGCAATCATTGGTGGAGTATGGTCTCCTTCCCTGTACATGGAGCCAGAGGCAATCATTGGTGGAGTATGGTCTCCTTCCCTGTACATGGAGCCAGAGGCAATCATTAGTGGAGTATGGTCTCCTTCCCTATACATGGAGCCAGAGGCAATCATTGGTGGAGTATGGTCTCCTTCCCTGTACATGGAGCCAGAGGCAATCATTGGTGGAGTATGGTCTCCTTCCCTGTACATGGAGCCAGAGGCAATCATTGGTGGAGTATGGTCTCCTTCCCTGTACATGGAGCCAGAGGCAATCATTGGTGGAGTATGGTCTCCTTCCCTGTACATGGAGCCAGAGGCAATCATTAGTGGAGTATGGTCTCCTTCCCTATACATGGAGCCAGAGGCAATCATTGGTGGAGTATGGTCTCCTTCCCTGTACATGGAGCCAGAGGCAATCATTGGTGGAGTATGGTCTCCTTCCCTGTACATGGAGCCAGAGGCAATCATTGGTGGAGTATGGTCTCCTTCCCTGTACATGGAGCCTGAGGCAATCATTGGTGGAGTATGGTCTCCTTCCCTGTACATGGAGCCAGAGGCAATCATTGGTGGAGTATGGTCTCCTTCCCTGTAGATGGAGCCACAGGCAATCATTGGTGGAGTGTGGTCTCCTTCCCTGTACATGGAGCCAGAGGCAATCATTGGTGGAGTATGGTCTCCTTCCCTGTACATGGAGCCAGAGGCAATCATTGGTGGAGTATGGTCTCCTTCCCTGTACATGGAGCCACAGGCAATCATTGGTGGAGTATGGTCTCCTTCCCTGTACATGGAGCCAGAGGCAATCATTGGTGGAGTATGGTCTCCTTCCCTGTACATCCATGGAGTTGTAGTGTGAGTGAAGGAGGGATTAAAATGTGTGTCGGGAAGAAAGGGGGGGGGGGTGAATCTGATGGTGAATATGCTTTATAGAAGGGGGTAGGGGTGGTACATATTTATACAACAGGGGGAGAGTTGGGAACATGGGGCACTGAGAAAACACAGGATTTCTAGATAGGGGTTTTCAAGCCACTCACCTGTGGGCATGACCAGTATGCATGGGGCGTGACTACCACCATCGTTACTGACGACAGCACAGTTCTTACCTGGGAAAATAACGTCCAAAAACTTTATTCTGTATCAGTAATGATCATTGTTATTTTACCAGTTGGATCACAACACTGAAGATGTCAATAAACAAGTGGTTACCATTGCATCAAGCCATCCAAGATTTTATGAGCCGACCATTGGAGGAAACCAGAATGTGATGACACTAAGCTGCTATGTATGATAATAACATTTAGAGCATCTGAAAGACTTGACTAAAATGTGCAACATACTGTGATGGAACAGCAAATGTATATTGTGTGCCACCAGATGCATATCCAAGGCCTGGCAGCTTCTGCTGGAGCACAGCTGCTGTGTGCACTGCAAGAATACAATGTGTAACCACATGATGAAGCAGAGCTACTGTGAATCAAGGACTTCATGGGTTTAGTCTGATAGGCTGCATAGACCCAAAATGTAAAAGTCTAAAAATAAACTTTTTGTTATGTCAAATGACCTTTAGCTGAAATAAAAGTGAAGTTTTTTTTTATGTGCACAAACATTTCATGGAATGTACTATAGATACTGTATAGAGACTTATATAAGTGTTTTATTAAAAAAAAAATATTAATAAAAAAAAAAAAAAAGAAAGTGCTCCTAGGAAGTATAATATAGTAAGTGTGAGAGTGTGAGAGGACTTTCCAGGTACAAAACCTGAGATGGCGCTATGTTTTCAACAAGAGTAAAATTTGTCACATGGTCATGAATATCATTATTGCAAGGCTGATTAAGATGAAGTGTACTCAGCCTGCCGTCGCAGATGAACATCGCAACTGATGGTCGCGATGTTCATCTGAGATGTGATTGCATCGCAAATGCAGGGAGTAGGTGGTATGCACCTCCTTCTGCATTTGCATTGCTAAGGACTGCAAATGCAAAGCTGCTGCCAGCAGCTTTGCATTTGCAATCCTTAATGAATCAGGCCCGAAGTCTGTTTGCAATATTTGATCCTCAGATGATTAGCACTGTGTTCTCATTACTAAAATTGTACAATGTTATCTGATTTTATTGAGTCAAGCAGCAAGGTCACCACTGAGCTGCAAATGGCATTTATGATGGGATCTGCAATGCTGTAATGCAATATGCTCATCAAAACGCATTGTGGCATACTGCAAGAACAGATTTTCAGACATACAGAAAGAAAGAGGAACCAACAGAAAGGCTGCTACAGTGACAGGGTGAGGCCCTCTCCTGGCTGTAGAACACCCCTTCTTAGGGATGGCCATTGACCATCGATTATTCAAAATTATCGATGGTCTATGACCGATGGTAACTACTGTTACCATCGATGGGGGAGAACCAGATGGTTTCCCACCATTGATGATAAAGAGCTATCAATGTTTTTTTATTTTTAGCTCCACCCACTTACACCCATGAAGCCATGCACCCGGGCCTGATTGGCAAATGGCTAGCTCAATACTAAATTAATGGTGACCATCAATGGTAAAAACCATTGATGGTTCCATTACCGAGTGTTTCCCATCATCAAAGTTATCCACCAATGGTACCATCTATGATAACCATCGATGAATAACCCACCGATGGCCATCCCTACCCCTTCTATAAGGAAGACCTGAGGCACATCCTACCAGTAGAGCTTCTTGTAGGTTGTCAGTGTTAAAGACAGTGATACCCCTCCAACACAGCAACATGTTGGTGAGTATAGATATGATTATACACATATATATGCAGTGCTATTTTTGTATAAAAATAGGGTCAGGAACTCCTGGGGGTGAGCAGCAGTGGGCGTAGGTGTGGGCAGTGTGGGAGGAGCTACAGTGGGAAAGGCACCGTTATGAGAATTAAGAATTTTCCTTGGCAAGAATAAAGAATTTGTGAATGCAAAACAAGGGAGCCCAGTTTTGCAACCTGCACACCCAGACATTGGCCACCACAGGGGAAAAAAATCCTGATTCATGCCCCTTACATTATTTGCCATTTTTCCTCCTTCTAGTAATGCCCCTTACACAATATGCCTTACACCGTAATGGGCTTTTCTTCACTATTTAAAGCCCACCCAAAGCTATCCTGTCCCTGGACCACTTGTAGTGGCCAATTTAACACAACTGAAGTATCATTCCGCATAGAGGGGGTCATTCCGAGTTGATCGCTCGCAGCAGTTCTTAGCAGACGTGCAAACGCATTGTCGCCGCCCACCGGGGAGTGTATTTTCGCTTTGCAGAAGTACGAACGCTTGTGCAGCAGAGCGCCCGCAAAACAAGACCAGCCCTGTAGTTACTCTTCGTATGCGTTGATTCTAATGACGCACACGACTCACCTGCGCATTGCGGTGCATACACATGCGCAGAAATGCCGATTTTTAGCCTGATCGCTGCGCTGCGGACAACGGCAGCTAGCGATCAACTCAGAATGACCCCCAGAGTACCTTTCCACTTAAGTTTGTGTGCCTGCACAGAAGTGAGAGCAGACGCTGTCTGTAGAATCTCATCCCCAAACACACCTGAAGAGGAACATGCATTTCTCTAATGTAGTGAACTGGAAAAATATTGTTTGTTGATTTTTAAATACAATTTTCATGAAACACTAAAAAATGAAAGCTCTTATAGCAAGTGATCCCATCATGATCCCAAAATAAAACTTTGGGGATTTATTAACAACGGATGAACAATTTTTGAGGGTTTTTTTCCAAAAATTTAAAATAGTGGCTTTTTAAGAAAATCGAAATTTTGTTTTTGCAAATTTTGTAATTTTTATTTTTTATGGAAACATACTGCTATGTTATAAATCAATTGAAAGCCCATAAAAAGAGGTTTAAAATGAGACCTTGTCCAACTCCCTAGCTTAATTAGGTGAGCCGCAAGTGCAATTTAAAGAAACATTAATAGCACATTTTTTCATGAAAAAATGGGAGCTTTAAAGGCACGTCATTTTGAAACCGCTGAAGATATCAGCCTAAGATTATTTTTTTCAGGGGGGGGGGGGGGGGGTTGGGTTACACCCATGGCAGCATTTATTATACCAAATTTCATTACAATCTGAAATGGTCAGTCTGAAACCTGTGTTGATTTGGTGTAGAATGGCCCAACTGGCAGCGTGCTACAATTCCCAGCTGATACACTTTATATTATAATTATCTGTTGTTGCATTTTGCATAACATTTGTGTCACAAATTGTTTACCAGGTGCAGTTTATAGTGCTGTTGTGAGGTTAAATATTTATATTTGCTTCTAAAGCTAGATAGCAGAGTATATACAGTAGTAGACACCTGTAAATATGTTTATTCCTCCCTAAGAAGATCAGCTGCAAATTATACAGACATGTCTCTGCCAGTTCAATTGAAATAGCACTGTGCATACGCTTCTTTTTGCATGGTACATCAGCTGGTGGGCTGGGGCAGCAAGCATCCTGATTCTCCACTGACAGGCAGGGGAGTGACACTTCTCCATCACTAACCTGCCGACACTAACAGTGAGGCTGCACCTGCCCAGCAGGTTAGGTTGTGCACAGGTCACACGCACACCAGCAGCTGAGGGCGGGGCTACTGATCCCTGAGGCAGATTATCTCTCAGCGCTGGAGGATGGAGGGCGTAGTGTAGTCTCAGTCTCTTTGGCTGACACAATTGTCTTTCCCTGATATAGAGGATGTATGGCTGTGTACTGAAATGGAGGAGGTTTAACCACTTAACTGACAATTTTTTTCTCCCAAAAACTGCTCAGAAATTGTCGGGTTTTTTTTATTAGTCAGTTAGGTGAAGAATGTGTGTTAAACATCATCTAAAATGATTTTAGTAAAAAAAAATATATATATATTTTTTATATTTGAAAATAAATTCAATAATTTTTCCCAAACATCGGAACATCAGTCGTGACCATCGGAACATCACGATCATCATAAACATTGCAGCTTTCAATTTGAAAGCCGAGACAGCCTCCAGGTACACAGGGGAGGCTTGGGGGGGTTAATTTACACTACAGCTGCTGGAGGGGAGGGGGGGGGGAGTCAAGGCGTGCTGACCGATCAGCAATAATCGGCAGCACGGCAATCAGTATGGGAGAGTGCAGGGAGGCAGAGGGACCTTCCTGTCAATCTGACAGCAGCAGAGGAGGGAAGTTTCCCTTCCTTGCCGCTGCTATTACTGTTTATCTACTGGTCGCACACTGTGCGACCAGGTCAGATAAAGCACTGCCTGGTGTGGTCGCATCTGATGCGACCATGCCAGGCAAGGGGTTAATGCTGGCTGCTGTGTACTTTGGTACACAGCAGCAAGGATAAATCCCATCAGGTTTGCTGCTCCCTGTGACCACCGCGCCGGCACAGCCGCCACCGCTATAACTACTGCTGTGTTTATACGACCCACAGACATCGGGGGCACAGCACTGAGGCATCTCTCATGGGTGAGGCAGGTGTCTCCCCTCCGGAGTAACCAGCTCTGGCTGCTGTGTCTCATGGAGGTGATCCAGGGAAGCAGCGGATGTCCCCACTGTCTCTGGGCTGCTGTGTGAGGTGTTTGTCAGTGGACTGCCGGGTGAGAGGATGGGGGGTGATGGCCACTGCTGTGCTCTGGATGGGGAGTGGGCTCTCCAGCTGTTTCTGTGTATAGCAAAATTCACTAGGGGGCATTCAAATCATATATCACACCCAATTTCCTTTCTAAAGTGATCCCCGTTATAGCGGGTAACGCGCCCATAGTAACCAGGTTTAGCTGCGTAAAGAGTTGGGCACCTCGCTACCCCAGGGGTAGCAAGCTGAAATGGATATACCACACCCGTCAGCAGAAACAGAATGGGTGTGGGAGGGTGCCGAAAGAAATTAATACCGCCCACTGACTGTGTATAAATAAAATATACTGTGTCCTGAGATATATATATATAATGGTACATACACACTTACAGATCATCAGCCCATTGTGCTGTGCTGAGGTCACAACTGGGCGGGCATTTACATGCACCTGCTCAGTTGTGCTGTCAGTCACCAGCGGCCCCTGCAGCAAGTATATGGGTGGTCTGCAGACTGCTCATACACACAGCACAATGTGCCGATATACATGTATCTGCAGATATATCATCCTCTCTGACGATGCACAAGGATTTAATACTTACCTCCTCGGAGTTCCCCGGCGGTGCCGTCCTTCTCCGCAGCGGCAATAGTGTCTGAGCACAGACTCTATCGCGCATGCGCTAACCTCCAGGAAAATGGCGCAGCGGCCATTATCCTGAAGATTTTCCTAATGTGCTAGCGCAAAACTCTGGAAAAATGTCCACCGCGCCACGTTTCCGGAGTTTTCAGCAAGCGCAATAGAGTTTGTACCCCCTAGTGTTCAGACTCTATTGCGCTGCCGAGAAGGGATGGCTTTGACGGGGGGCTCTAGAGAGGTAAGTATTAAACAAATGGGTGCAGTGTGTGCGGGGTGGGCCCCCCTGGACTTCGGGTCCTGTGTGCCCCGCACACACTGCACCCATTATAGATACGACAATTATATGAGAAAAGTATACTCCAGAGGGAATGAGAAATCCTTCAGCCATAACACCTGATGGGCAATTTACCTTACATTCTGAGGTAAAAATTTTATCTAATAATCATTCAGTTTTTTTCCTCCATATTATCATAAGTATTTTACTATCAAAAATAAATAAATTAAAAAATATAAAAAATATGGATTTCTCACAGGGACCCCTGTTCAGGCAAATCTATTTGATCATTCTCCGGAATTGCCTATAGATGGTAAATACACTGCTCAAAAAAATAAAGGAAACACTTAAACAACACATCCTAGATCTGAATGAATGAAATATTCTTATTAAATACTTTGTTCTTTACATAGTTGAATGTGCTGACAACAAAATCACACAAAAATTATCAATGTACATCACATTTATTAACCCATGGAGGTCTGGATTTGGAGTCACACTCAAAATTCAAGTGGAAAAACACACTACAGGCTGATCCAACTTTGATGGAATGTCCTTAAAACAAGTCTAAATGAGGCTCAGTAGTGTGTGTGACCTCCACGTTCCTGTATGACCTCCCTACAATGCCTGGGCATGCTCCTGATGAGGTGGCGGATGGTCTCCTGAGGGATCTCCTCCCAGACCTGGACTAAAGCATCTGCCAACTCCTGGACAGTCTGTGGTGCAACGTGGCGTTGGTGGATGGAGCGAGACATGATGTCCCAGATGTGCTCAATTGGATTCAGGTCTGGGGAATGAACGGGCCAGTCCATAGCATCAATGACTTCGTCTTTCAGGAACTGCTGACACACTCCAGCCACATGAGGTCTAGCATTGTCTTGCATTAGGAGGAACCCAGGGCCAACCGCACCAGCATATGGTCTCACAAGGGGTCTAAGGATCTCATCTCGGTACCTAATGGCAGTCAGGCTACCTCTGGCAAGCACATGGAGGGCTGTGCGGCCCCCAAAGAAATGCCACTCCACACCATTACTGACCCACTGCCAAACCGGTCATGCTGGAGGATGTTGCAGGCAGCAGAACGTTCTCCTTGGCATCTCCAGACTCTGTCACGTCTGTCACCTGTGCTCAGTGAGAACCTGCTTTCATCTGTGAAGAGCACAGGGCGCCAGTGGTGAATTTGCCAATCTTGGTGTTCTCTGGCAAATGCCAAACGTCCTGCACGGTGTTGGACTGTAAGCACAACCCCCATCTGTGGACGTCGGGCCCTCATACCACCCTCATGGAGTCTGTTTCTGATCGTTTGAGTAGACACATGCACATTTGTGGCTTGCTGGAGGTCATTTTGCAGAGCTCTGGCAGTGCTCCTCCTGTTCCTCCTTGCACAAAGCCGGAGGTAGCGGTTCTGCTGCTGGGTTGTTGCCCTCCTACGGCCTCCTCCATGTCTCCTGATGTACTGGCCTGTCTCCTGGTAGCGCCTCCAAGCTCTGGGCACTACGCTGACAAACACAGCAAACCTTCTTGCCACAGCTCGCATTGATGTGCCATCCTGGATGAGCTGCACTACCTGAGCCACTTGTGTGGGTTGTAGACTCCGTCTCATGCTACCACTTGAGTGAAAGCACCGCCAGCTTTCAAAAGTAACCAAAACATCAGCCAGAAAGCATAGGAGCTGAGAAGTGGTCTGTGGTCACCACCTGCAGAACAACTCCTTTATTGGGGGTGTCTTGCTAATTGCCTATAATTTCCACCTGTTGTCTATTCCATTTGCACAACAGCATGTGAAATTGATTGTAAATCAGTGTTGCTTCTTAAGTGGACAGTTTGATTTTACAGAAGTGTGATTGACTTGGAGTTACATTGTGTTGTTTAAGTGTTCCCTGTATTTTTTTGAGCAGTGTATATCCTGTCCGGAATCAACAGAACAGTGCTGCCCATAGCCTGTAGCTGGCATTGTATTTATGCCCAATGATGGCATCAATTGGAGACCTGAAGTTTGATTCATGATAAACTAATGATAAACCCATTGCTGGTCATTCCCATATTGATTAATCCTCAAGTCTCTCTTCTGTGTGAGCACTTACCGGCAGGGGGAGGTGAATCAGTCTGGCAGGAAGAGGTAAGAACCTCTGTCGGGTGAACAGTGCAGTGACTGGGAGGAGGAGGGCTCAGTGCTGGTCTCAACCCTCCCACACCCCGCACAAGCCACGCCCAGACCCCCCCCCCCCCCTTCCCCGGCCAGCTGCTGGTGGCTACTGGTGTTCTCTAGCCCCCAGACTGGTAGGGAGCTGTGTTGGGACTGGTCAGATTGCCCATACTGTTGTATACACTGTAGTGTAGCATGATTATGGCCTGGCCATTACAGATATACAGCATTTATAGTTATAAAAGGTTAATGCTACACACATTAGAGACGTGCAGTGAGGTGAAGCAGGTGAGGCAGAGCATTTCCTTTCATACTGTACTAATGTATACGATAGATAGATATATATAAATGTATATGAAAATTACAAAGAATATATTGGAAATATCTTCTCTGTATTCTAATCCTTTTTATAGTGAAAACTGTGGAGTAAAAACAGTCTATAACAGGTGAGGCAGTGCTTTCCCTGCCTATCTTTTCTGCACATCTCTGATCATAACATCCTGCTGCACGCTTGTACAATGCCCACATGAACCCTTAAACCCGACAGCTTCTGAGTAGCGACCGCCCTCCTAATATACGGGCTTTTAACTAAATAAATAATAATCCCTCAGACTCCGAGGTAAAAATGGATACTGATCATAAGGAAACATCTTCTGAGGACAGCACATGTTCAAGACCAATGTTCCCACTGACAATAAATAAATAAAAAATTCTCACAGGGATGCCAGCTCTGGCACAGACACAAAGTTCTCTGATATTGCCTGTAGTAGGTAAAAACATTGGGGGCGGGATGTACTAAAGGGAAAATGCATTTTCATATGTACTAACCTCCGGCCGCCGGGTTATTGACGTCGAATGTATTGCCATCTTTTTGCGGCGATACACTATAGAAGCCTATGGGCTTCTAACCGCTGCCGCCCTATCCCGCCGCCTCCACCGCCCCGCGCCACTCACGACAGCACCCCATGGCATACCTCTGTCCAGTAAGCCTCCATAATGCTGGTGCGGCCCCCCACCTCCCGCAGCACAGCCATTTGTCATTCCGGCTGCAGGGGGTGGGGTGGGGGGGGGGGGAGCCTGGGGACTCCCTGCAAAAGTCACCTCCCGAGTCTGGGAGATGACAGAGACTCCCACCGACCCCTGCAGACCTCACCACCAACATAGCAGGGGGCCTCCTATACCGCTTTGCAATGTTAATCGCATATGTTAGTACATATGCAATTAGCATCACTGCAAGGGGCGTCAATGTATTTTAATACACCCCACCCTGGAAACTCAATACTCTAAATATGTGACTGCTGGCCAATGTCACTAACACTTTCCCTTCCTGAGAATTCCCACACTTCTGAGTGGGAATCCTAATACTTGAACACAAGAGTGACTCTATCTGCCAGGACACCTCCACCTTACCTATACTCTAGCGTGAGCATTCTGAGGTGAGTAAAACTTTTAAAGACGCTTTCAGTTCTACACTTATAAAAGAATATTAAGAGTACAGATATTGATGCAGCTCTTAATGCTTTACTGGGTGATAAACTGTTAATTTCACAAATAAGACTGAGAAAAATGTATCAAAAATTGCAAACGTTGCAGCAGGTCCTCTCCTATATGTTATTGAGTAGACAGAAAAGGAAAAATAACCTGTATGCTCCCTGTACAGTATACAGTACACTGTCTGGCTTCCTTCTAACAGCTAACTTCAGGGTTACTTTACATATTGTGGGTCAAGCATTTAACTATAGATGTGCCTGCATTCATCTTCCCCACAAATGGGTCGTGGGTGCGAATTGGAGCAGACTTGTTATAAAGACTCGCAGATCCTTTTGTGGTGCTATTGCCTATGGCTCAAAGGAATCACATGAAGCCCTTTCTGCAAGAAAATCGTGCTTCAAGAGCTAGACTTTAATAGATTTCCATAGACAAATGTTTAAAGATAATACAAGTTGGTGTCAACTTGCCAATAATTTGATTTCTCACCCAAGGTATCTGAATGACATCTTACAAACAGTTCTTTGACCAAAACAAAATAGAGTTTGCAAATACATTTTTGAATAGCTGATCAGTCATAATTTCCCTATGATTTTTTTTTTTTTTTGATGTGTCATTTAGAGATATTGGCACTTCTTGTGTCACTGTAGCTCTTCCTGCTTCGTCTCTTATCGAGGCAAAGCAGGAAGCAATACCAATGAAATGTGTTGATATCTCAGCTGCCGGAGTGGGGGAGAGAAAACTCCCCCCTTCAGTGATCCTGCCACTGCCACAGTGCATCAGCCTAGTGCTGATGCGCTATGTCTTAAGGTGCATACACACAGGGGCTAATTCTGACCTGATCGTTGCTGTGTGTTTTCACACAGCAGGCGATCAGGTCTGAACTGCACATGCGCCGTACAGTGCGATGTAACCATATGATTTTAACTATATAGTCAAAATCATAAGGAAAGTTAGTGCAAATCGCACCGTGTGTACACAGCTTGCGATACCGATGCACACTCCCGTGGGGTCGGTATCACAAGAGAAGATAGACTGTGCAGCCAAGTCAATCTTGACTATATTGTGTACAATCTAGTACATACAGTAGTATAGTCAAAATTGGCACTTAGTCAAAATCGCACATAGGGGGTAATTCCAAGTTGATCGCAGCAGGATTTTTTTTAGCAGTTGGGCAAAACCATGTGCAGTGCAGGGGAGGCAGATATAACATGTGCAGAGAGAGTTAGATTTGGGTGTGGTGAGTTCAATCTGCAATCTAAATTGCAGTGTAAAAATAGAGCAGCCAGTATTTACCCTGCACAGAAACAAAATAACCCACCCAAATCTAACTCTCTCTGCACATGTTATATCTGCCTCCCCTGCAGTGCACATGGTTTCGCCCAACTGCTAAAAAAAATCCCGCTGCGATCAACTTGGAATTACCCCCATAGTCGAAATCTCAAGTAAAGGTAGTCAGTATCGGTGGTTCAAGGCTCCGGGGAGTTTAGGGGAAATCACAAAGTCAAAATCGAAGATAGTCAATATCTCACCATGTGTATGCATCTTTACATCCCGGCCGGATCAACTACGCATGTGTGAGATCTTGCAACCATTGCGAGAACTATCATGTGCAGCCAGACCTACTGGGATACCACCACAGATTAGTACAGATATCAGCAGGTTATAACTGATATGTGAAAAATGATAAGCCACAAAAGTACGCTTATTGTTTTTTAATACTGTACATCTGAATGATTTTCCGTTTCCATAGAATTGTAAGGTAATGGCGAAATCGTTAGATATATGTAAATACCGTAGGTGCCTGTCATACAGTGTGACAGGCACAGCAGCCGGCAGCAGCAGGGGGACAGGACTGCGCAGCAGCAGGGAGGGAGAGCGCCTCTCCTGCCTGGCACCTACCTGCTCTGCATCCCTTTGCTGAGTGGGTGGCGCCGGGCCTGACCACAGGGACATAACATTATCGCTCATAATAGACTTGACCTTTACCATAAACAGATGTAATATCTAAGCCGGCAGAGCAACAGCCTAAACAGAACAGATCCCTAAGTTTGAATCCTGATGAAGCACCCCTCCTTCCAGAGCATGCTTTGAATAATGGGACCAGACTCCTCCAGAGAAATTGGGAGTAATACAGAGCTTGGCTCTGACTTTCTTGTAAAAGTCCACAATTTCTCTGAATGATTTAGCAGAACTAGAACAATGATAGTTCTCTCTTCGACTTTCTTCCACATTCACCTGCTATGCAGGAACTCATAAGCACTCCTCAAAATTTCATACAAACCTGTCACTGCTAGTCAGGCATGATTTTGCTGTCCTCCCATATTATTTGGGAGATATCCAATTGGGATTCACTGCCAATTCTAAATTACAGGCCAGTGTTAGATAACATCAGATGTGTTTCCACTGGGATAAAAAGATTTCTCCCAACACAGAGCTATACAAGGAGAGTGGTCAGGGAAAGAAAATAGTCTTCATATAATTACTTTAGAATTTTTCCATTTCTTTAATCTCCTGAGACACACAATGCACTAGTTCTTCAGACAATATGACAACTATGGGGTATATGCAATTCCGGACGAATTGCGCCTTTTTTTCCGCCCCTTTTTAAATTCGACACAATTAGACCGTCGAATCCCGGCCGGCGGGTGCCGGAATTCGACATATTCAATTAAAAACGGATTCGACAGTCCCGCTGTCGAAAAACGGACCAATTGACGGATAAGTGCGTCCTGGATTCGACTTTTCGGACGGCACAAAAATGTTTCAAAAACCCTGAAAAAAATTGCGTGGGGTCCCCCCTCCTAAGCATAACTAGCCTCGGGCTCTTTGAGCTGGTCCTGGTTGTAAAAATATGGGGGTAAAATTGACAGGGGATCCCCCGTATTTTTAGAACCAGCACCGGGCTCTGCGTCCGGTCCTGGTGCAAAAAATACGGGGGACAAAATACGTAGGGGTCCCCCGTATTTTTAACACCAGCACCGGGCTCCACTAGCTGGAGAGATAATGCCACAGCCGGGGGACACTTTTATATCGGTCCCTGCGGCCGTGGCATTAAATCCCCAACTAGTCACCCCTGGCCAGGGTACCCTGGAGGAGTGGGGACCCCTTAAATCAAGGGGTTTCCCCCTCAAGCCACCCAAGGGCCAGGGGTGAAGCCTGAGGCTGCCCCCCCCCCATCCATGGGCTGCGGATGGGGGGCTGATAGCCTTGTGTCAAATAAAAGAATATTGTTTTTTGCAGCAGAACTACAAGTCCCAGCAAGCCTCCCCCGCAAACTGGTACTTGGAGAACCACAAGTACCAGCATGCGGGGGGGGGAAACGGGCCTGCTGGTACCTGTAGTTCTACTGCTAAAAAAAATACCCAAATAAAAACAGTACACCCACACCGTGAAAGTAAAACTTTATTACATACATGCCAACACACACATACTTACCTATGTTCACACGCCGACTCTGTCCACGTCTCCAAGATGAATCCATGGGGTACCTGAAAATAAAATTATACTCACCTAAATCCAGTGTAGCTTGTGTCTTTTTTTTTGTAATCCACGTACTTGGCAAAAAAACAAACCGCATACCCGGACCACGGACTGAAAGGGGTCCCATGTTTACACATGGGACCCCTTTCCCCAAATGCTGAGACCCCCCGTGACTCCTGTCACAGAGGGTCCCTTCAGCCAATCAGGGAGCACCACGTCGTGGCACTATCCTGACTGGCTATGCGTGTCTGAGCTGTCAGACAGCGCATTGCACAGCCGCTCCATTATCTTCAATGGTGGGAACTTTGCGGTCAGCGGTGAGGTTACTCGCGGTCAGCGGCTAACCGTGGGTAACCTCACCGCTGACCGCAAAGTTCCCACCATTGAAGATAATGGAGCGGTATGTGCTATGTGCGTCTGACAGCTCAGACGCGCACAGCCAATCAGTAGAGTGCCACGACGTGGCGCTCCCTGATTGGCTGAAGGGAACCTCTGTGACAGGAGTCACGGGGGGTCTAAGCATTCGGGGAAAGGGGTCCCGTGTGTAAACATGGGACCCCTTTCAGTCCATGGTCCGGGTATGCGTTTTTTTTTGCCAAGTACGTGGATTACAAAAAAAAAAAAAAAGACACAAGCTACACTGGATTTAGGTGAGTATAATTTTATTTTCAGGTACCCCATGGATTCATCTTGGAGACGTGGACAGAGTCGGCGTGTGAACATAGGTAAGTATGTGTGTGTCGGCATGTATGTAATAAAGTTTTACTGTCACAGTGTGCATGTACTGTTTTTATTTGGGTATTTTTTTTGTAGTAGAACTACAGGTACCAGCAGGCCCGTTTCCCCCCGCATGCTGGTGCTTGTGGTTCTCCAAGTACCAGCTTGCGGGGGGGGGGGGCTTGTTGGGACTTGTAGTTCTGCTGCAAAAAACAATATTCTTTTATTTGTCACAAGGCTATCAGCCCCCCATCCGCAGCCCGTGGATGGGGGGGACAGCCTCGGGCTTCACCCCTGGCCCTTGGGTGGCTGGAGGGGGGACCCCTTGATTTAAGGGGTCCCCACTCCTCCAGGGTACCCTGGCCAGGCGTGACTAGTTGGGGATTTAATGCCATAGCCGCAGGGAGCGATATAAAAGAGTCCCCCGGCTGTGGCATTATCTCTCCAGCTAGTGGCGCCTGGTGCTAAAAATACGGGGGACCCCTACGTCTTTTGTCCCCCGTATTTTTTGCACCAGGACCGGACGCAGAGCCCGGTGCTGGTTCTAAAAATACGGGGGATCCCCTGTCAATTTCCCCCCCGTATTTTTACAACCAGGACCGGCTCAAAGAGCCCGAGGCTGGTTATGCTTAGGAGGGGGGACCCCACGCATTTTTTTTCTGGATTTTAACCTATTCCCACCCCTTCCCACTGAAAACCATGCTCTCTCTATTTTAGTCAGTTAAAAAAAAAAATCTTTTAAAAAATATATAAATAATACTTGTGTCTCCTAATAGACAAACCAAGTACATAATCCCTTCTAATATAAATAGATATGCTATTAGCAATAAAAAAAAACACAAAAAAAATGTTTTTCATTTTTTTTATTAGATTCCGCCAGCAAAGTGAGGCGGAATGAAATTGACGAAATTACTGTTGAAAAGCACTGTTGTCGAATCGACATTCTTCAATTGAATATACTTTTGTCGAAAAGCCGCATTTTTACCACTGCAGACATGTCGAATTTTAAAAATGTCGAATTGCAAAAAGTCGAATCTGAAACGTCCGTTTTTTTGTCGAAAAGTACTGTATTGCATTGTCAAATCCAATTCGACATGTTTTTTTTTGTCGAAAATGCCCCGTTTTTCGACTTTTGCGGCAATTCGACCGCAATTGCATATACCCCTATGTCCTACATAAACAGAATGGGGAAATCTTTTAATGTTCCTTTGCAGGAGACAATAGAACGGAACATACATCTAACAGCAATGGACCTGCCTGGAAATATTAACTGGCAGAATCCCTTTCCTCTCTCTGACTACCTTGACTTTCTTTATCAGATGTTATATATGTTACTAAGCCATTGGCTTCCCTCTTAGTTTTAGCATTTGCAATAAGAGGAGATGAGCTTACCTTATTAATTTTCTCATACCCATAATTTCTCAAACCCAGAAGTGTACCAAATTATTCTCAAGGGTCATACCAAAACATCTCTTATGTAGAATTATTAATAGAATTAGACAAAGTAAATATGAAGAACCAAACCTTTACACTGTCTCCTGTTTATCTACTTACCAGGGGCGGAACTGCTGGAGACAATGGAGCCTCTTGCCGCCGGGCTCCCAGCCCAGAAGGGGGCACTTCCTCCATTGTCCCCCGTTCCTCCATTGTTTCTGCCCGCGTCTATCCTGCAGTTTTAGAGGATTGATAATCCGCCTGTTAGGCGCCGGGGTCCGCTCGGCCGTGCGGCCCGGCGCCTAGCAACCAGGGACGCCGTGCGCGTTCAGCCGCCGGCTCCCTGGCAACGCTAAGACGCCGGGCGCACGGAGCCGCTCTGACCTTAGCAACGGGGACGCCACGTTCAGCCGCGTTCCCCGTTGCTGGGTCTATTCTCATTACCCTGATTATGTGCTGGCCGTGCAGCATGCAAGCTGCACGGCATTTCCATTGATTACCCTGTCTGGATCTTGATTGGAGGGTTCCTGAATAAAGGCACCCTCAGGACTTCTTACAGACGCCGGTGATAGCTTCCTGTTTGCTTGTGTCTGCTGCAGAGAGTTCCCAGTCCCGGTCCTTTTGGTTGTTCCTGTCCTCAGAGATCCTGTACTCGGAAGTTACCATCTGTTCCTGGAGTCTGACCGAGCACCTTTAACATCTGGTGGTGTCGTGAGTCGCGGCGCAGCCGTGTGTTGCGGCTTGTCCGCTTCTGTTTATTATTTTGTTTAATTGTGTTCTGGAGCTTTGCGGAGGATTCCGCTTCCACAGATCCACTCTGGTGTCCGGCGGTGCCGGATAGGAGTGTCGGATCAGTGGATCTTTGGTTGTCCTTTTTCCTGGCGGCTAGTCCGCACATACCTTTTGATTTAGTTAGTTAGCTTGTAACCCCTGGCCTGGTTGCTTAGTCAGAGGGCCCCTTGTTATCACCCTGTCTCGGACTTCCCCTTGTCTCCCTTTAAGACCTGCGGGGGCATCGGGGTTGGGCAGACATAATCCGCCCTTCGAACGCGGCTGCCATGGGCTCAAGCAACCATAGTCTTGCAGGGGATTTCTGATTACACGGGCGAGACAACGGAGTTAGGGCGCCAGGGGTTACTAGGCTATCCAGCTCCCACAACCAGCTTGTTTTCCTGTACTCAGATCCCTGCCATAAGATCTCCTCCGGTCTGGAGTACAGGAATCATAACATTATCACCGGCCAACAAAAGAAAAGATTAAACTTACAGTAAATTTTTTCACTTTTTAGTTGGGAGATTTTTTGTCGGCCTTATGAATCCCACCGGTGTTGGGTCAAACCCTGGCCAGCTTCTTGTTAGTCAGATTCAGGAACTTACTCAGATGGTTCAGGATCTGTCCCTCCGGGTGAGGTCACAGGAAGATCTGTTACGGACTTCCCCGAGGGTCATCCCTGAACCAAAAATGCATCTGCCTGACCGTTTTTCTGGGGATAGAAAACAGTTTTTTAATTTTAAAGAATCTTGCAAACTGTATTTTCGTTTAAGACCAGTTACCTCAGGTACAGAGGCTCAGCGGGTTGGGATTATTATTTCTCTACTTCAGGGGGATCCTCAGACCTGGGCTTTTGGTTTAAAGACAGACGATCCGGCCTTATCGTCTGTAGACGCCTTTTTAAAATCTTTAGGGCTATTGTATGACGACCCTGATAGAGAGGCGTCCGCAGAAAGTCAGTTGCGTGCTCTTAGACAGGGTAGGAATCCCGCAGAGAATTATTGTACGGAGTTTCGCCGTTGGTCGAACGACTGTGGCTGGAATGACCCAGCCCTGCGCAGTCAGTTTCGCCTCGGCTTATCTGAATCTATAAAAGACAGTCTCCTCCAGTATCCCGCTCCTGAGACCCTCGATAACCTCATGGAGCTATCTATTAAAATAGATCGTCGGCTCAGAGAGCGGAGGGCTGAAAAAGGGGCATCTGTCGGGTCCTCTCCCTGGGTTCCTTCCATTCCTGTAGACATAGAGGAGCCTATGCAGATTGGTCTCTCCAAATTGTCTCCGGAAGAAAGAACCAGGAGGCAAAATTATGGTCTGTGTTTATACTGCGGAGGTAAGGGACATTTTGCCCGTAGTTGTCCAAACAAGTTGGGAAACTTCCTGACCAAGTGAGTTGTGAGGGGGTTCACTTTGGTCTGCAGCTCATCTCCTCAAATAATTCACTGTTGGTTCCTGCTAAAGTTTCCTATGGCAGCCTCTGTTCCTCGGTCTCTGCTTTTGTGGACAGTGGAGCTGCAGGAAACTTTATGGATTTAACATGGGCCAAGGCCTTAGGTATTCCTCAGCTAACCTTGGGTAGGTGTATCACCATGCATGGTTTAGATGGGAGTCCTTTATCCAATGGGGTTATTTCTCTATGTACACCTCCTGTTTTGCTCTCGGTGGGAGCTCTGCATTCTGAAAAAATTGAGTTTTTCCTTACCCATTGTCCAGCAGTTCCTGTGGTTCTGGGTCATCCTTGGCTGGCCTTTCATAATCCCATCATTAATTGGCAGTCTGGGGAGATCCTACAATGGGGTACCATCTGTGATAAAGAATGTATTACGCTTCCTATCCGAGTAGCTGCCGCCAGTTCCGCACATATTCCTGGGGAATACCAGGATTTTGTTGATGTGTTTTCCAAGGGCAATGCGGATATTTTGCCTCCCCATAGGCCTTATGATTGTGCCATTGAGTTAATTCCTGGTGCCACGTTGCCTAAAGGAAGGTTATATGCATTGTCTGGTCCTGAAACGGTGGCCATGAATGAGTATGTGAAAGAAAGCCTTGGGAAAGGGTTTATCAGGCCATCTAAATCCCCTTTAAGTGCAGGTTTCTTCTTCGTAGAGAAGAAGGATGGTTCACTCAGACCCTGCATTGACTTTAGAGCTTTGAATAAGATCTCAGTAAAGAATACTTACCCTCTGCCGCTGATCTCTGTCCTCTTTGATCAGCTACGTTCGGCTGTTATTTTTTCTAAGATTGATCTTAGAGGAGCATATAACCTCATCAGAATCAGGTCAGGGGATGAGTGGAAAACGGCATTTAGTACTCAGTCGGGCCACTATGAGTATCTGGTCATGCCATTCGGCCTATCTAACGCTCCGGCAGTTTTCCAGGATCTCATTAATGATGTGCTCCGTGAGTTTCTGGGAAGATTCGTCGTGGTCTATTTAGACGATATTTTGATATATTCTGACTCCGTGGAACAACATGTTACCCAGGTGCGTCAGGTGCTAAAGAGATTACGTGAAAATCACTTATATGCCAAGCTGGAGAAGTGTGAATTTCATGTCACGGAAGTATCCTTTTTAGGGTACATTATTTCCCCTCGGGGATTCCGAATGGAACCAAAAAAGCTCCAAGCCATCCTTAGTTGGGCGCAACCCACCAATTTAAAAGCAATTCAGCGCTTTTTAGGGTTTGCAAACTACTATAGAAGATTTATTCACTCTTTCTCTGACCTAGTTGCTCCCATTGTGGCACTTACTAAGAAGGGAGCAGATCCTACCAATTGGTCATGTGAAGCGAAGTTATCTTTTCAGGCCTTGAAACAAGCCTTTGTCTCAGCCCCTGTCCTTAGACATCCCAACCCAGAATTACCTTTCATTGTTGAGGTGGATGCCTCGGAGGTTGGAGTAGGGGCTATCCTTTCTCAGAAGGATCCAGATTCCCTTGAGTTACATCCTTGTGCCTTTATGTCCAGGAAATTCTCATCTGCAGAATCCAACTACGATGTTGGTAACCGGGAATTGCTGGCTATTAAATGGGCTTTCGAGGAGTGGAGACATTGGCTTGAAGGAGCTACCCACACCATTTCAGTTTTGACTGATCACAAAAATCTTCAATACATTGAATCGGCTAAACGACTGAATGCCCGACAGGCTCGTTGGGCTTTATTTTTTACTCGTTTCAAATTCATTATCACCTTCAGACCAGGTTCCAAGAATACCAAGGCAGATGCCCTGTCACGCAGTTTCCTTCCGGTTCAAGACAACAGTCCTGTTACTCCCATACTTCCGCCTTCAGTCATTCAGGCAGGTCTCACACAGGATGTATTTTCCCAATTAAAACTGCTTCAACATCAAGCTCCGGGAAATACTCCGGCTAGTCGTCTTTTTGTTCCTGAGTTTTTGAGAGCAACTGTTTTGGCGGAATTTCATGATAGCAAAGTTGCAGGGCATCCGGGAATCGCTAAGACTTTGGAATTAGTATCCCGCTCAGTATGGTGGCCTGGTCTTTCCAAAGACATTAAAGAGTTTGTTTTTTCGTGTCAGGTCTGTGCACAGCATAAAGTTCCCCGTTCTTTGCCTATTGGTCAACTTATGCCCTTGAAAGTTCCTCTTAGGCCATGGTCGCATATCTCCATGGATTTTGTGGTGGATCTCCCTCTGTCAGCCGGATGCCGAGTCATATGGGTGGTAGTGGACCGTTTTAGCAAGATGGCCCATTTTATTGCTCTTCCCCGATTGCCATCTGCCCAGGGATTGGCAGTCTTGTTCCTCCGTCATGTTTTCAGACTCCATGGGTTACCCACTGATATTGTTTCTGACAGGGGTCCACAATTCATTGCGCAATTTTGGAGGTTTTTTTGTGCTTCGTTAAAAATGAAATTATCTTTAACCTCCGGCTATCATCCACAATCCAATGGACAGACTGAGCGAGTTAACCAATCTCTAAAACAATATTTGCGTTTGTACTCGGCCAAACTCCAAAATGACTGGTCTGAGTTTCTTCCATTGGCGGAGTTTGCTTATAATAATGCCTGTCATTCCTCCACCAATGTGTCTCCATTTTTTGCAGTTTTTGGTTTCCACCCCAGAGCTAATTCATTTTTTCAACATTCCTCTGTCTCCTCTCTGGCCCTGACCTCTCATCTTAAACTTATTTGGAAAAAAGTGCACCTGGCTCTCAGAAAAGCAGCTTTCCGGGAAAAAAAAATTTCTGACAGGCTCCGGCGGCCGTGCACTTTTAAAGTAGGAGACAGGGTGTGGTTGTCGACTCGCAACATCAAACTTCGACAAACCTCAGCCAGATTGGGTCCTAGATTTATTGGACCATTTCTCATTATCAAAAAAGTCAATCCAGTTGCTTTCCGGTTACGTTTACCAAAAACTTTACGGATCGGAAATACCTTCCATTGCTCATTGCTTAAACCATATGTTTCGTCCAGCAGATTTCCTCGTAAAAAATCTCAGGGGAGATCACCAGTTAATGTACAGGGTCAGCAAGAGTTCTTGGTTGAGAAGGTTCTCGATTCCAAGTTGTCCCGGGGTCGGCTTTATTTTTTGGTGCATTGGAGAGGTTATGGGCCAGAGGAAAGGTCGTGGGTCCTGGATGAAGACCTTCATGCCCCAAAGCTCAAAAAAGCATTTTTTCGTGAATTTCCTCGGAAACCTGGCTTTAGGGATTCCTTGACCCCTCCTCAAGGGGGGGGTACTGTTAGGTGCCGGGGTCCGCTCGGCCGTGCGGCCCGGCGCCTAGCAACCAGGGACGCCGTGCGCGTTCAGCCGCCGGCTCCCTGGCAATGCTAAGACGCCGGGCGCACGGAGCCGCTCTGACCTTAGCAACGGGGACGCCACGTTCAGCCGCGTTCCCCGTTGCTGGGTCTATTCTCATTACCCTGATTATGTGCTGGCCGTGCAGCATGCAAGCTGCACGGCATTTCCATTGATTACCCTGTCTGGATCTTGATTGGAGGGTTCCTGAATAAAGGCACCCTCAGGACTTCTTACAGACGCCGGTGATAGCTTCCTGTTTGCTTGTGTCTGCTGCAGAGAGTTCCCAGTCCCGGTCCTTTTGGTTGTTCCTGTCCTCAGAGATCCTGTACTCGGAAGTTACCATCTGTTCCTGGAGTCTGACCGAGCACCTTTAACATCTGGTGGTGTCGTGAGTCGCGGCGCAGCCGTGTGTTGCGGCTTGTCCGCTTCTGTTTATTATTTTGTTTAATTGTGTTCTGGAGCTTTGCGGAGGATTCCGCTTCCACAGATCCACTCTGGTGTCCGGCGGTGCCGGATAGGAGTGTCGGATCAGTGGATCTTTGGTTGTCCTTTTTCCTGGCGGCTAGTCCGCACATACCTTTTGATTTAGTTAGTTAGCTTGTAACCCCTGGCCTGGTTGCTTAGTCAGAGGGCCCCTTGTTATCACCCTGTCTCGGACTTCCCCTTGTCTCCCTTTAAGACCTGCGGGGGCATCGGGGTTGGGCAGACATAATCCGCCCTTCGAACGCGGCTGCCATGGGCTCAAGCAACCATAGTCTCGCAGGGGATTTCTGATTACACGGGCGAGACAACGGAGTTAGGGCGCCAGGGGTTACTAGGCTATCCAGCTCCCACAACCAGCTTGTTTTCCTGTACTCAGATCCCTGCCATAAGATCTCCTCCGGTCTGGAGTACAGGAATCATAACACCGCCATGCAGAGCGCACATCATCACGGCGCTCCTCCCCTGTGACCTGGTCTCTCTGTTCTCTATGGTCACGGACGTCACCTGACACCTGTAATGTGACCCGCGACCTGAGCAAGTGAGCGGGGAGCCGGTCAGTGATTTTCGTCCCTGGAGCCGGGAGCAGAGGCGTGACAGGTGTCGGGAGCCAGGCAGTGATGTGCGGTGAGGTCCTTTCCTGGAGCCGGGAGCCAGGCAGTGATGTGTAGTGAGGTCTGTCCTTGGAGCCGGTAGCAGTGGCGTGATGGGAGATTGAGCGGGCTGGGCATGCAGAGTGGCTGTCGCTGTTGGGACTTGAGGAGCCAGAGGACAGAAAACTAAGCGCAAGGCAACAACAGTCTACTTGGTGCAAGCCCTATAGGGCTGCAGTAGTGGAGGCAGGTGCTGGGGAAGGGGGGGGGGGGGGGGGGTTGGGGGTGATGTACATTCCATAGATATTACATTTCTTTAATTTGGTAGCACTGGAGGTGCACCTATTATATAATTATATTATTACACTTTAGCTCTCTTTAAGTATATAATGACAAAGTCATGTACGTATTTAAGAGGCAATATAGTGTAATAATGTGTTTATGACAAATTAGGTACACCTCCAGTGCTACAAATATATATTTATATATATATATATATCAAACGTTAGGTCCACACTCACGTTTATCGGATTTCTTGCTGGGGTGCCTTCCAAAGCTGGCGATCTTTAAACAGAGTCACCAGCAAATTGCATAGACGTAGAGAAATGGAAGCACTCACCAGTCTTCATTATAGCAGTGATTTATTGAAATTCATGTCAGACAGAGCATCGACGTTTCGGTCCTCACTTGGACCTTTGTCAGGATAATTATACAGTGGAACGGACAGCCTTATATACCCAGTGTATACCCACCCACTATTCAGTAAAAACCAATCACAGTGAAAAACATATTAATCATTTAAAAACACACACATGAGTGGGTGATCACGTTACAGCACTTAACGTGTCACCATCACACCTGCATACACACCTTTAGCCATAGAAGACTTCCCTGTGTCCAGCGTACTCTCATGCTGACTGGCGTGCGTTCCACCGCCGCCATCAGCTGTTCATTGGAACCCAGAACGCCGGGGACTCAGCTCACGGCTGCGTCTCCCTCCGGCGACGTCACTTCCTGTCTGTGGAACGCATATCCGCTCCCGATCCCGGAAGCATATGCGTTCCACTGCGTACCAATACATCTAAGGATACTGTATGTGTGCTGATTTAGCAGCATCGCTGTAAATCCCATAACAACGCTGGTGAATGAATAAATGAGGATATAGAATATTAGATCAGTATCAATGATGGTACTCAGAAAGTTATTTTGTTACTCAGAAAATTATTTTTGTGAGGGGACACAGGGAATATCTCCATAGTGTCCGGGCGTATATACTCATGGTTAATACATAGATACAACTAAAAAACTATTCCATGTACATCAATGTGCATATAAATAAGTTATGCATAGATCCATATTAAAAAACATGGATCCATGCATACGTATCATACACCTAACCTAAGAATGGACAACAATCCCTAAGAGAAATAAGTGAAAAAATCAATGAGAAAATCATTAAAAAGGCTATAAACCTTCACGGAAGCGGACCTTATTGCACAATCCCAAAAAAAGGGGGGAAAAAAAAGGGAAAAGGAAAAAATGTATATCAAAAAAGAAGAATGAATAAAAATTAAAGTCATGTTGGGTTTGAGAGTTCCTTGTCAGTTCAAGAACACACTGTATTGGATGCCATCATTCAGGCCTTTAGGTCGTATGGTGTCCAATCGATAAATCCAACCGGCTTCACATTTTAGAAGCATCTTACCACGGTCACCGCCCCTCCTCGGTTGGTCCACTCGGTCAATAATCATGCTCCTTAGTGATGCTAACGAGTGACGAGCTTCCACAAAGTGTCTAGCAACTGGCTTATCGGAGCTCCCATTTTCCAGTGCAGACCTGATAGATAAACGGTGATTCGCCATCCTCTCTCGGAATGGGCGTATTGTTTTTCCCACATATATTAAGGAACAGGGGCATATAAGAATATATATCACAAAGTCGGTGGTACATGTCACCCTGTGTCGTATAAATATCTTCTTTCCAGTATGGGGATGGTGGAAGAATTCACCAGTCATCATGCTCCTGCATGTTGTGCAATTTATGCATCTATAGCAACCCATCTTTCTAGGTTGAAGCCACATCACTGGAGATTTTGGAGATGCTCTGTCTGGTTGCATAAGAATATCTTTCAGGTTTTGTGCTCGTCTAAAGCTCATCAACGGCTTATCTGGTAATTTTTTAGTCAGCATTAGGTCAGTCTTTACTACGGGCCAGACCTCCCTGAGGGCCTTCCGTATGCTTGGACCAGCTGTGTCAAATGTGGCGGTGACCACAAAAGGGTTTGTATCCTTACGTTTATTCTTATTCCCTGTACGGAAAATTCTTTTTGCTTTGTTAAGACACCTGTTGGTTATTTGTAAACTGTAACCACGACCCAAAAACCGATTCTTCATTTCCATAAGTTGAGTTTCAGCCATCTCTTCATCACAGTTGTTACGTAAAACTCTCAAAAATTGAGAGATCGGTAAATTTTGTTTTAAAGGACCAGGGTGATGGCTCCCAAAGTGCAATAAGGTATTTCGGTCCGTAGTCTTCCTGAACAGTTTATAGCCATAACCCAGTTCAGTGGCATAGACACTTACGTCTAAAAAATCAATGGTTTCTCTGTGGTACTGCATAGTAAAGCGAATAGGGGAGTCTAAATGATTCAGGTGTTCCACCATAGCTAATAGGGACTCCTCTGTAGACGTCCAAATCAAAAATATATCGTCGATAAAACGACGGTAAAAGGCGATACTATCCCCAAACGGCGGAATGATGTTTTCATTTTCGTAGGCATCCATAAATAGATTTGCATAAGACGGTGCTATATTACTACCCATCGCGGTACCTGCCGTTTGGAGATAGTATCGCCCCTGAAAAGAAAAATAATTATTAACCAGAGTCAGCCTGAGCAACTCAGTGAGGAAGTCAATGGGGGGCATCCCTCTATGTTTATCCATCAAGGCTCGTTTAGTTGTCTCTATACCCGCTCCATGTGGGATTACGGTATAGAGAGAGGTGACGTCCATGGTGACCAGGATACCCTGTGACTCATGAGGCATTGATTTCAATAATCTTAAAAAATCATCCGTATCTCGCACATAGCTTTTAGTCTGTTTAACACAAGTCTGTAAAAAACTATCCACAAACTGTGCTATTGGTGAAAATAATGAATTGCGTGCCGAGATTATGGGCCGGCCCGGAGGCCTATCCAGCGTTTTATGAATTTTGGGTAATAGGTAAAGAATTGGACAGATTGGAAAATCCGTCTCAAGAAATGCCAAAATGTCCTCATCTATCCAATTATTATTCAAAGCATTTTGTAGCAATGAATCCAATTGATTTTTAAAGGGTATAGTGGGATCACATGTCAGGAGTCTATATGTTTCCCGATCGGCTAACTGTCTATATGCTTCTGCCTCATAGTCACAGGTATCCAAGATCACCACAGCGCCACCTTTATCAGCCGGTCTTACAGTAATAAGTGAATTGTTTTTAATTTCACCTATAGCTTTCCTCTCTAGAGGACTCAGGTTATATCTGATTCTTGTCTGTCCTTTCATAGAGTCCCTTATGCTATGGTCCAACATTCGTGTGAAGGTCTTGATACTCGGGTTGTATGATTGGGGGTCATACGTGCTCTTTTTCTTAAAGGTACTGATCTCCATTGGTAATGGATCAGTTTGCTGAAATTTTTCCGCTAATCTAAGTTTACGACTCAGTTTATACTTATCAACAGACCAACCAAAATCATTGAATTTCGGAGTTGGGATAAAGCTTAATCCCTTAGATAATAGGCTCCTCTCGGCCTCAGTAAGTTTATGAGTCGACAAGTTTATCACTGACCCTTCTGATTCTTGTTCTGTTTCTTTTTCTCTTTTGTGCTTGCCCCGCCTGAGGTGGGGCCTTCTGCGTTTAAAGACTGTCCCCCTGGTTTGGCTCGAGTACTAGCACGTGGGAGAGGTGGTTTAATACTAGCTTGAGAATCAGAAGAGTCTCTTTCCGAGGAGGAGATGCTGTCAAATTGAGCTTGATTTTGTCTGTATCTAGTATTTCTAAATCTATATGTAGAGGACTGTTCATTTCCCGTAAGCCATCTATAGACCCTGTGATCTTTATAATCTCGATCAACCTTCTCTAGTTTTGTTCTTTTAAAGGTGACTAGTTCTTTTCGATATTTATCTATTTGTTGTTTCAATTTAGTTACCCATTGTTGTGATAGATCACCTTGAAGGGTCTCAATGGCTTTTGGTTTACATAGAGCTAGTTCACCCCTCACCTTTTTCAAATCTGCTCCCACCTCCTCAATAACAAGTAGGAGTAAATCAAAGGAGCATTTGTTGAGAATTGAACACCATTTACTGCAGAATACTGGATTACTTCTGCCAATTGTAGGCACATTCTTAAGGCGAAAGCCCCGTGGAATTTGCTTTTTTCTGTAATAATCGGACAAAAATTGTCCATGCAAGAGAAGATCTATCTCTCTTTTTTCTAAATTCAGCAGCTTATGATAGGTATCTATAGCACTTTCTGCTGGTAGACCTACAAAGTCACTGAACTCAGAAAGTACACGTTCTGCATCATCATCTGTTAATGCTAGTAAATCATGTTCAGCTGAAAATAAAAGATCTGCAGACACCAAACCTTCCATTAAATACAACTCTATTAGACCAAAAACCTCACTTAGTTTAGTCTATGCCACTGAAATAGGTCTCCCCAAAAAAATTTAATAATAAAAAATAAAATATAAAAAATAAAGAATATATAAAGCTTCAAAAATACAAATAATACCGAAAAGTAGCAAATATTTGGATTATAAATCCTAAATAAGGAAAAAAAGGAAAAAAAGGGTAGCCAATAGGTCAGTATAAAATCTCTTAGACAACAATACTTCAATCCAAAGGGTTGTCCTCCATATAGGCAAAAGTATCAAACTGAGTCAGATCCGTCCATTCCAGATAGAAAATATATTCATAAGTCCATATAAACTATGTAAGCTTCATGAAAGTGCATAACGGGTGCAGGACATGTTTATCACAAGGATATCCTTGTAAAGCAGTATATCAAACGTTAGGTCCACACTCACGTTTATCGGATTTCTTGCTGGGGTGCCTTCCAAAGCTGGCGATCTTTAAACAGAGTCACCAGCAAATTGCATAGACGTAGAGAAATGGAAGCACTCACCAGTCTTCATTATAGCAGTGATTTATTGAAATTCATGTCAGACAGAGCATCGACGTTTCGGTCCTCACTTGGACCTTTGTCAGGATAATTATACAGTGGAACGGACAGCCTTATATACCCAGTGTATACCCACCCACTATTCAGTAAAAACCAATCACAGTGAAAAACATATTAATCATTTAAAAACACACACATGAGTGGGTGATCACGTTACAGCACTTAACGTGTCACCATCACACCTGCATACACACCTTTAGCCATAGAAGACTTCCCTGTGTCCAGCGTACTCTCATGCTGACTGGCGTGCGTTCCACCGCCGCCATCAGCTGTTCATTGGAACCCAGAACGCCGGGGACTCAGCTCACGGCTGCGTCTCCCTCCGGCGACGTCACTTCCTGTCTGTGGAACGCATATCCGCTCCCGATCCCGGAAGCATATGCGTTCCACTGCGTACCAATACATCTAAGGATACTGTATGTGTGCTGATTTAGCAGCATCGCTGTAAATCCCATAACAACGCTGGTGAATGAATAAATGAGGATATAGAATATTAGATCAGTATCAATGATGGTACTCAGAAAGTTATTTTGTTACTCAGAAAATTATTTTTGTGAGGGGACACAGGGAATATCTCCATAGTGTCCGGGCGTATATACTCATGGTTAATACATAGATACAACTAAAAAACTATTCCATGTACATCAATGTGCATATAAATAAGTTATGCATAGATCCATATTAAAAAACATGGATCCATGTTTTTTAATATGGATCTATGCATAACTTATTTATATGCACATTGATGTACATGGAATAGTTTTTTAGTTGTATCTATGTATTAACCATGAGTATATACGCCCGGACACTATGGAGATATTCCCTGTGTCCCCTCACAAAAATAATTTTCTGAGTAACAAAATAACTTTCTGAGTACCATCATTGATACTGATCTAATATTCTATATCCTCATTTATTCATTCACCAGCGTTGTTATGGGATTTACAGCGATGCTGCTAAATCAGCACACATACAGTATCCTTAGATGTATTGGTACGCAGTGGAACGCATATGCTTCCGGGATCGGGAGCGGATATGCGTTCCACAGACAGGAAGTGACGTCGCCGGAGGGAGACGCAGCCGTGAGCTGAGTCCCCGGCGTTCTGGGTTCCAATGAACAGCTGATGGCGGCGGTGGAACGCACGCCAGTCAGCATGAGAGTACGCTGGACACAGGGAAGTCTTCTATGGCTAAAGGTGTGTATGCAGGTGTGATGGTGACACGTTAAGTGCTGTAACGTGATCACCCACTCATGTGTGTGTTTTTAAATGATTAATATGTTTTTCACTGTGATTGGTTTTTACTGAATAGTGGGTGGGTATACACTGGGTATATAAGGCTGTCCGTTCCACTGTATAATTATCCTGACAAAGGTCCAAGTGAGGACCGAAACGTCGATGCTCTGTCTGACATGAATTTCAATAAATCACTGCTATAATGAAGACTGGTGAGTGCTTCCATTTCTCTACGTCTATGCAATTTGCTGGTGACTCTGTTTAAAGATCGCCAGCTTTGGAAGGCACCCCAGCAAGAAATCCGATAAACGTGAGTGTGGACCTAACGTTTGATATACTGCTTTACAAGGATATCCTTGTGATAAACATGTCCTGCACCCGTTATGCACTTTCATGAAGCTTACATAGTTTATATGGACTTATGAATATATTTTCTATCTGGAATGGACGGATCTGACTCAGTTTGATACTTTTGCCTATATGGAGGACAACCCTTTGGATTAAAGTATTGTTGTCTAAGAGATTTTATACTGACCTATTGGCTACCCTTTTTTTCCTTTTTTTCCTTATTTAGGATTTATAATCCAAATATTTGCTACTTTTCGGTATTATTTGTATTTTTGAAGCTTTATATATTCTTTATTTTTTATATTTTATTTTTTATTATTAAATTTTTTTGGGGAGACCTATTTCAGTGGCATAGACTAAACTAAGTGAGGTTTTTGGTCTAATAGAGTTGTATTTAATGGAAGGTTTGGTGTCTGCAGATCTTTTATTTTCAGCTGAACATGATTTACTAGCATTAACAGATGATGATGCAGAACGTGTACTTTCTGAGTTCAGTGACTTTGTAGGTCTACCAGCAGAAAGTGCTATAGATACCTATCATAAGCTGCTGAATTTAGAAAAAAGAGAGATAGATCTTCTCTTGCATGGACAATTTTTGTCCGATTATTACAGAAAAAAGCAAATTCCACGGGGCTTTCGCCTTAAGAATGTGCCTACAATTGGCAGAAGTAATCCAGTATTCTGCAGTAAATGGTGTTCAATTCTCAACAAATGCTCCTTTGATTTACTCCTACTTGTTATTGAGGAGGTGGGAGCAGATTTGAAAAAGGTGAGGGGTGAACTAGCTCTATGTAAACCAAAAGCCATTGAGACCCTTCAAGGTGATCTATCACAACAATGGGTAACTAAATTGAAACAACAAATAGATAAATATCGAAAAGAACTAGTCACCTTTAAAAGAACAAAACTAGAGAAGGTTGATCGAGATTATAAAGATCACAGGGTCTATAGATGGCTTACGGGAAATGAACAGTCCTCTACATATAGATTTAGAAATACTAGATACAGACAAAATCAAGCTCAATTTGACAGCATCTCCTCCTCGGAAAGAGACTCTTCTGATTCTCAAGCTAGTATTAAACCACCTCTCCCACGTGCTAGTACTCGAGCCAAACCAGGGGGACAGTCTTTAAACGCAGAAGGCCCCACCTCAGGCGGGGCAAGCACAAAAGAGAAAAAGAAACAGAACAAGAATCAGAAGGGTCAGTGATAAACTTGTCGACTCATAAACTTACTGAGGCCGAGAGGAGCCTATTATCTAAGGGATTAAGCTTTATCCCAACTCCGAAATTCAATGATTTTGGTTGGTCTGTTGATAAGTATAAACTGAGTCGTAAACTTAGATTAGCGGAAAAATTTCAGCAAACTGATCCATTACCAATGGAGATCAGTACCTTTAAGAAAAAGAGCACGTATGACCCCCAATCATACAACCCGAGTATCAAGACCTTCACACGAATGTTGGACCATAGCATAAGGGACTCTATGAAAGGACAGACAAGAATCAGATATAACCTGAGTCCTCTAGAGAGGAAAGCTATAGGTGAAATTAAAAACAATTCACTTATTACTGTAAGACCGGCTGATAAAGGTGGCGCTGTGGTGATCTTGGATACCTGTGACTATGAGGCAGAAGCATATAGACAGTTAGCCGATCGGGAAACATATAGACTCCTGACATGTGATCCCACTATACCCTTTAAAAATCAATTGGATTCATTGCTACAAAATGCTTTGAATAATAATTGGATAGATGAGGACATTTTGGCATTTCTTGAGACGGATTTTCCAATCTGTCCAATTCTTTACCTATTACCCAAAATTCATAAAACGCTGGATAGGCCTCCGGGCCGGCCCATAATCTCGGCACGCAATTCATTATTTTCACCAATAGCACAGTTTGTGGATAGTTTTTTACAGACTTGTGTTAAACAGACTAAAAGCTATGTGCGAGATACGGATGATTTTTTAAGATTATTGAAATCAATGCCTCATGAGTCACAGGGTATCCTGGTCACCATGGACGTCACCTCTCTCTATACCGTAATCCCACATGGAGCGGGTATAGAGACAACTAAACGAGCCTTGATGGATAAACATAGAGGGATGCCCCCCATTGACTTCCTCACTGAGTTGCTCAGGCTGACTCTGGTTAATAATTATTTTTCTTTTCAGGGGCGATACTATCTCCAAACGGCAGGTACCGCGATGGGTAGTAATATAGCACCGTCTTATGCAAATCTATTTATGGATGCCTACGAAAATGAAAACATCATTCCGCCGTTTGGGGATAGTATCGCCTTTTACCGTCGTTTTATCGACGATATATTTTTGTTTTGGACGTCTACAGAGGAGTCCCTATTAGCTATGGTGGAACACCTGAATCATTTAGACTCCCCTATTCGCTTTACTATGCAGTACCACAGAGAAACCATTGATTTTTTAGACGTAAGTGTCTATGCCACTGAACTGGGTTATGGCTATAAACTGTTCAGGAAGACTACGGACCGAAATACCTTATTGCACTTTGGGAGCCATCACCCTGGTCCTTTAAAACAAAATTTACCGATCTCTCAATTTTTGAGAGTTTTACGTAACAACTCTGATGAAGAGATGGCTGAAACTCAACTTATGGAAATGAAGAATCGGTTTTTGGGTTGTGGTTACAGTTTACAAATAACCAACAGGTGTCTTAACAAAGCAAAAAGAATTTTCCGTACAGGGAATAAGAATAAACGTAAGGATACAAACCCTTTTGTGGTCACCGCCACATTTGACACAGCTGGTCCAAGCATACGGAAGGCCCTCAGGGAGGTCTGGCCCGTAGTAAAGACTGACCCAATGCTGACTAAAAAATTACCAGATAAGCCGTTGATGAGCTTTAGACGAGCACAAAACCTGAAAGATATTCTTATGCAACCAGACAGAGCATCTCCAAAATCTCCAGTGATGTGGCTTCAACCTAGAAAGATGGGTTGCTATAGATGCATAAATTGCACAACATGCAGGAGCATGATGACTGGTGAATTCTTCCACCATCCCCATACTGGAAAGAAGATATTTATACGACACAGGGTGACATGTACCACCGACTTTGTGATATATATTCTTATATGCCCCTGTTCCTTAATATATGTGGGAAAAACAATACGCCCATTCCGAGAGAGGATGGCGAATCACCGTTTATCTATCAGGTCTGCACTGGAAAATGGGAGCTCCGATAAGCCAGTTGCTAGACACTTTGTGGAAGCTCGTCACTCGTTAGCATCACTAAGGAGCATGATTATTGACCGAGTGGACCAACCGAGGAGGGGCGGTGACCGTGGTAAGATGCTTCTAAAATGTGAAGCCGGTTGGATTTATCGATTGGACACCATACGACCTAAAGGCCTGAATGATGGCATCCAATACAGTGTGTTCTTGAACTGACAAGGAACTCTCAAACCCAACATGACTTTAATTTTTATTCATTCTTCTTTTTTGATATACATTTTTTCCTTTTCCCTTTTTTTTCCCCCCTTTTTTTGGGATTGTGCAATAAGGTCCGCTTCCGTGAAGGTTTATAGCCTTTTTAATGATTTTCTCATTGATTTTTTCACTTATTTCTCTTAGGGATTGTTGTCCATTCTTAGGTTAGGTGTATGATACGTATGCATGGATCCATGTTTTTTAATATGGATCTATGCATAACTTATTTATATGCACATTGATGTACATGGAATAGTTTTTTAGTTGTATCTATGTATTAACCATGAGTATATACGCCCGGACACTATGGAGATATTCCCTGTGTCCCCTCACAAAAATAATTTTCTGAGTAACAAAATAACTTTCTGAGTACCATCATTGATACTGATCTAATATTCTATATCCTCATTTATTCATTCACCAGCGTTGTTATGGGATTTACAGCGATGCTGCTAAATCAGCACACATACAGTATCCTTAGATGTATTGGTACGCAGTGGAACGCATATGCTTCCGGGATCGGGAGCGGATATGCGTTCCACAGACAGGAAGTGACGTCGCCGGAGGGAGACACAGCCGTGAGCTGAGTCCCCGGCGTTCTGGGTTCCAATGAACAGCTGATGGCGGCGGTGGAACGCACGCCAGTCAGCATGAGAGTACGCTGGACACAGGGAAGTCTTCTATGGCTAAAGGTGTGTATGCAGGTGTGATGGTGACACGTTAAGTGCTGTAACGTGATCACCCACTCATGTGTGTGTTTTTAAATGATTAATATGTTTTTCACTGTGATTGGTTTTTACTGAATAGTGGGTGGGTATACACTGGGTATATAAGGCTGTCCGTTCCACTGTATAATTATCCTGACAAAGGTCCAAGTGAGGACCGAAACGTCGATGCTCTGTCTGACATGAATTTCAATAAATCACTGCTATAATGAAGACTGGTGAGTGCTTCCATTTCTCTACGTCTATATATATATATATATATATATATATATATATATATTGGATCCAATTGACCGGCACTCAGATTAATGTGAATCGACTTGTCCAGGTGCCTTTCCTTCGTGGTTTTGATATATGGTATGTATCACTGGACGGCACTCCAGAATTTATGGGCACAGGACCCTTTATATATATAAATGTGATTGTCCAAAATGTATGTTCGCTAATACATGTGTATAAGCAGGGACACGATTGTGTGAGTGTGAGGGCTCTCAGTGAGCTTTACACCTGATCTATGCTGCCGGGATACTGAACCACTATACTGCATGTTGTAAAGCAGGGCTGGCCAAACCAGTCCTCGAGATCTACCAACGGTTCACATTTTCCAGCCCACCTAGCTAGAGCACAGGTGTACTCATTACTAATTAAGATGTGCTGCATTCATTCCTAACTGACAATTCTACAGATCTCCAGGAGGCCTGGAAAACATGAACTGTTGGTAGATCTCGAGGACCGGTTTGGCCAGCCCTGTTGTAAAGGGAAAATGTGTGTGTGAGTTTAGACACTGGCACCACTAGATATATGAAAAGCTGATGGGAACAGTGTGAGGTGGCCATAACACGGGGTGCTCAGCGAGACATAACAGTAATAGTAATAGCGTGTGACAGCCATAAAACGGAACGGCTGCACACGGCACCGCTGATCAATCTACTCCCGATAAGATTGCAGGGAGAGATTTTCACGTCATACATTGTCTAATTACAATGTGTGGTGCTCTGAGTACTGACTAGTAGATAAAACCTATCACACCCTGTTGCAACTTGGACCCTTTGGGACACGGCTCACCCCATTAGCTAATTTCCGATATTGAAGGGAAAGTAATTTATGCTACTTGATACTGATAAATTCCCCTGTGACTATTAGATTAGATCAGGCTTATATAGGTAACTACATGCAGTCTACTAGCAGCATTAATTTATGTGGTATCTATGTCACAGACTTACATAACTCGATCTTAGGGAA
The DNA here is from genome assembly GCF_028390025.1 of Pseudophryne corroboree. NCBI lineage: Eukaryota > Metazoa > Chordata > Amphibia > Anura > Myobatrachidae > Pseudophryne > Pseudophryne corroboree. The sequence goes on along the minus strand of NC_086444.1, from coordinate 217,959,986 downwards.
AGATCTTCATGATATTTAACAAATGTACAGCTCACCTGCCAATTACCTAACAATTTAGCACTTATGCTAAGGGAGCCGTCAAATGAATATTATCTGTATTGGAAGTAATATATATCAATTCCCTTGTGATTATTAGATCAGATCAGGCCTTTATAAGAAGCCACACATATATATGTATATCAGAGGTGGTAATAACAATATCATAAGGTGCATAGATGATTGCAGGATCATTATATCCATTAAATATAGCCTGATATATAAGGAGTGGTTGCCCACGGGATATCACCGGGAACCATACAGTGGGTTAATACCAGCATAAGAATAGGATCGTTATACAGACACTATCTCATGAGAACTCTCACACTCATGTAGTAGATTCATTCGGCATGAATATTCCATGGGAAAAATCACATGGGAAAAGATAGAGATCATTTAAGCAATTAGGATCCCTGCAGAACACACATGATCGCTTAGATGTATAGGGGGTAGTGATGCGCGCACTACTGAGACCCTAAACCGTCTATATTGAAGCAATATATTTCTTTGAGGCCACAGAAAGCAGATGGATACAATCCAGTGGCTACAATTCTAACTCAAAGAATCTACTGTGGCAACAAAAATTACAATATTTGGACACACTACACGAATAATAAACAAACAGAGTGGTTTAGTATTTTATTGTTTCACAGTAATCACAATTGTCACTTTTTCACTTGCACTATATTTCGCTTATTGTTTTAATACAGAAATAAAAGTAACATTTTACATATATAAAAAATCAGTGGTCATCCACCAAATGGTGTGTGACTTTGAGAAAATATATTAGTTTGTGAGTGGAATACTTTGCTCTTTTGAGTTGTTTGTGCATGTTAAATGTTATTCCTATGAGCACCTCCCAAATGGACTGTTATATAACTAAATATGAATGGGAAAGAACTAATATATAAATTTAGATAATTAGCAAATTATTTTACTGTCTGTCTGTGCGACCTTTTCTTTTGGGTGAATACGGCACTCCGGAACCACCAACCCAAATGAAACAAAGTAGGGGTCCAATGTGGGTCGGGCGCGGTCGTGCGCTGATGATGTCATCAGACCCCGGAGCAGGAGGTTTGGCAGGACTTCACGAGCACACAGGGTGGTAAGTATGTCTATATATTCTGTTTTGGTTGTTATATACTCAGGTCTTGATAAAAGGGACACAATCCCTGAAACATTGATCATCACACTGCGATTACTGTGTTTCATTTGGGCTGGTGGTTCCAGAGTGCCGACCAGTGACACATAATGTGTGTATATATATATATATATATATATATATATATATGTGTGTGTGTGTGTGTGGGGGGGGGGGGGGTATTACGTAGGAGTCACTAATATGCTCTTAGCATTTTGCAGCGGTCACTAATATGTTATTAGTATTGCGTAGCGGTCACTAAACTGCTCATAGTATTGTCTGGTGGTCACCTATGGGCTAATGCTTTATAGGTTAGCGGGAAATGGGCTGTAACTAATTTTCATAGGAATGTCATGGACATGTCGTTCATTTTGCAAAGTCAAAGAGTCAGCATGAAAGGGGGGGGCACCAAATTTTTCTTGCCTCCGGGCAACTTGGATGAACTTACGCCACTGCTACTTACATTGCTCTTACCCCACTTGTTGTTTATTGCCTGTAGAAACTCTCTACCCTTACATGATAGAAGCTGGTAGTGATATTTCTCAATTTAAGGGTCTCTCCTTACTGAGTGACACAGCATCTAAAACTGCTTCACAATCAACCCTCTTCAAACTATCACGCATGCGGCAAGCTGGTCATCTGCATATAGATTGGCAAAATACTATCAGAAGGCTTACCACCAATACTAGGGAATAGGATTGCCACAAAGCAAAAGCACCCATCCCACCATCCTAAAAATTACAAAGTAACTTTTGCTTTCTGTTGGTTACTCTTCCAAGACATTAGTCTATTATATTTCATTACAGTCACATACTGTAGCTCCTTCGAGGGATTAGAAGAGAACACAGAGGGCTCAATACAATATAAGTGCGACTTTCTGGCACCTGGTAGATACAGCCCGAACTCAAACAAAACTGCTTGCAACCCATAGAGCTGCAAGCACTTAACAGCACACTTACCTACTTTTGAAAAAGCATTTCAGGGAGATGGTGAAAGTAACACCTATCAGCGCGGACATATACTGCTACATCTGAGAGGCGTGTCATAAAAATGACTTACATCCATAGGTGTGCGCAGGGGGGGTGCCTGGTGCGCACAGGCACCCCCTAATGTCCGGCACCCGGATCTCACATGCCAGATGCAGCGATAGCCGAGCAGGCTGATTACTGTCCCCTCTGCGCTGCACCCTGTCAGGACTGCATTACTGACTGGACGCCTGGGTTAATCAAGGGTGCCACTGCCACTGGCTTTCAAATTTCCAGCTCCACTTCCATGTACAAAAACAGCATGATGTGACGTGATGATGTCATGCTGCTCACACGTCCACCTCTCTCCTTTTATGCTATGCCAACGCCAGCCACTGATGAGGAGCAGCATGCAGCCAGCGTTCCTCTTAGGAAGACAAACTCAATACTGGCAGGCGGTTGGCGGCAGCATTGACACGTCACTCATTTTTCCAGCAGCAGCAGTACTAGTCTGCGACTGTCAGTGTCAGTGAGTGACTGACTTGTAAGTAAGCTGCTGCAGCTTGCAGGGAAAAGAGAGGGGGAGCCAGACCAGGCTGAGGAGGAGCACTGTAATTGCAGTGAGTGCCATCAGGGGTGTTTGTTTGGTGCACACCACAACATCTGACAATGTATCTGCTTTATTAGGATTGGTACAAGGGTGGATATTTATATTGTGTTGACTATCAATAGATGGTGATAGACATACCCAAAAGGCGGTGTTAGACACACCATTCCGACGGTGCACCCCCTAATAAAATGTGCTGCGCACGCCTATGCTTACATCCAAATGTAAATGAGCCCTAAAGTTAGTAAGAGATCTACTTGTTGAAGAAAAGACTCTTACATTTTGCAGGATTTGGTCATTTATTGTGTTTTACAAGAGGTTCCATATACTGTAAGTGGCCGCGAGAAACCTTATTTAAATTGCATGTAGCCATAGGGATCATTGTGCCATATAACCAATGCAGGGAAATGGCATTGATAATCCAATTTGAATGTTTGTATCTGTGATTAATTCCCCCCCCCCCAAGAATGTAACCGCTATATAATGGGGATAAGGTGCAATCAGGGAGATTGCTGGTATATTCAGTGAGTGAGGGAGATTGCCGCTATTCCAGGGAGTCTCCTGCAGAATGAGGGAGGGTAGGCAACTATGCTTTTGAGTGAATTTGGGCAATTAGGGGTGACAGATATGGTTTCGTTGTCAGCGTTGAAATGCTGCTACAATGGCAACTCTCACCCTATGCATCTATTTGGATTAACCCTAGAGTCTGGCTACACAAGACTCCTACAATTAAGAAGCCTCAATTTTCGCTGTTCCTTTACTTGCAAAACAAATGTAATTTGTTTTAAATATCAGCACAATATTAAATTCCTGTTATTCTATATATCAACTGTAATTGTCAGATAAACAAACCCCAAAAAACTCAAGGAACTCATTAATATAAAGTTAGGGCCTTATTCAGCTTAAGTTGCAGTTTTGCTAAAATAGCAAAACAGCAACTGCTAGGAGTTGCATGCTGGGGGCTGCCCAGCACAGGGCAAGGCTGCCCAGATTGTTAATGGCGGCCAGCGATCGCAGTTCAATTGCAATCACATTCCTGATTTAGGGTAGTCCACTGCCTGTGCAGCTTGGCTGCGAAGGTAGTCGGGCCGCTGCAATTTTTTCCCCGTCACAGCGGCCGCATGTGACATCACATGGCCACCCTGAAAATGGCCCGGGCCTGTCCCCATTTTTGTCCCAATGCCCCCGCAATGGCGCGTAACCGTCCATGAACACCTTGGCCAGTCAGTATGCTTAGATGTGCACTTAATGACATAGAGTGGGAGGTTCTGTTTAATAACAAGAACACTTCAGAAATGTGGGATGTTTTAAAAGGGTTGCTGGATAGCAATATCCATAACTTTATTTCCATGGGCAGTAAACGCAGGAGTATTAAACTTAAACCAATGTGGCTTAACAAGAAGGTTAAGGCAGAAATGGATAAAAAAAAGCGGGCTTTCAAAGCATTTAAATCTAATGGAAAGGAGGAGTCTTTCAAGTATTACAAGGAGTGTAATAAGAAATGCAAAAAAGCAATAAGAGCAGCTAAAATGGAAAATGAAAAGCAAATCGCTATAGAGAGTAAAACCAATCCTAAAAAGGTTTTTAAATACATAAATGGTAAAAGGTTAAAAAAGGAGAATATGGGTCCATTAAAAGATGAATTAGTAGAATTGATAAATGATGACGAAATAAACGCGGAAATACTGAACAAATTCTTTTCATCAGTATTCACCAGTGAAGAACTGATGGTGGGAGTAGAGCATAACAATTGTGACAGTAATGATTCATGGTTAGATACTTGTTTAAGCGAAGAAGTAGTCCGGGAGAGACTAAGCAAAATTAAGATTAATAAATCACCTGGTCCTGATGGACTTCACCCGAGGGTTCTTATGGAGATTAGTTCACAACTAGCATTTTCAATAGTTCAATTAGATCAGGCATGGTACCGAAGGATTGGCGAATAGCTGAGGTAGTGCCATTATTTAAAAAGGGTTAAAAAAATCTTCCGGGAAACTACAGACCAGTTAAACATCTATAGTGGGGAAAATATTGGAAGGAATTCTAAGGGACGGCATACAGGAGTATCTACGGTAAACTAGGATTATTAACAAGAACCAGCATGGGTTTCTGAGGGACAGGTCATGTCAGACTAACTTAATTAGCTTCTACGAGGAAGTGAGCAATAATTTTGATCAAGGAAAAGCACTGGATGTGGTCTTCCTAGATTTTGCAAAAGCCTTCGATACAGTTCCTCACAGGAGACTGATGATCAAATTAAAGGAGCTTGGCCTAGGAAAAACTATTTGCACATGGATAAGCAGCTGGTTGGATAGCAGGGTACAGCGAGTAGTGGTCAACGGGAAGTCCTCAACCTGGTCTCCAGTAGTCAGCGGAATACCACAAGGGTCCGTTCTCGGACCACTACTGTTCAACATATTTATCAATGACCTAGAAATAGGCCTGGAAAGCACAGTGTCAATCTTTGCAGATGATACTAAACTGTGTAAAGTAATTAATTCAGAATTGGATGTGGAGTCCTTGCAGAATGATCTATCTAAACTTGAACTCTGGGCGTCTAAATGGAAAATGAGGCTCAATACAGACAAAGCAAGGTTATGCATTTTGGGATGAAAAACAAACTTGCATCCTACATATTAAATGGGGAATGCATGGGGAAACAGAGTTGGAAAAAGATTTTGGGGTATTCATTGATAATAGGCTTAATAACCACACACAATGTCAAAACGCAGTAAAGAAGGCAAGTAAGGTGCTAGCGTGCATAAAAAGGGGAATTGAGACAAGAGACTCGGATGTAATCATGCCGCTGTATAAGGGATTGGTATGTCCGCACCTGGAATATTGTGTTCAGTTTTGGGCACCATTGTATAAAAAGGACATCAGTGAACTAGAAAATGTTCAAAGGCAAGCTACTAAATTGATTAAAGGCCTAGAAGGACTGGACTATAAGGAAAGACTTACTAGGCTGAATATGTATACACTAGAAAAGAGGCGTCTAAGAGGAGATATTATTAATATCTTCAAATATGTAAAGGGACATCACAAAGAGTTATCAGAGGAATTATTTATTAAAAGAACACAGTTTAGGACACGTGGGCACTCGCTGCGACTGGAGGAGAGAAAGTTCCGAACGCAACGGAAGAAAGGGTTCTTCACTGTTAGGGCAATCAGGATGTGGAATTCCCTGCCAGGGAAGGTGGTAATGGTGGACTCTGTAAATGGATTAAAAAAAGGAATGGATAAATTTCTGAATGAAAATGATATCCAAGGTTTTAATACTTAAAATATCAATGTGGTTAATCCGGGGGTAACATGAGTTATAATAGCTAACTAGTCATAAAACATTATTCAGCAAGTATGTAGAATCATCACAACTTAAAACAGGTTGAACACGATGGGCAATTTGCCTCTATTCAACCTCAAATACTATGCTACTATGTTACAATCAGGCAGATGTGTACACTTCAATGTGATCGCATTTGCCATCCGCGTATGTACAGATCGGGTCATGCATTGCAATTGTTATATTACTTTAAATAAAATATATTTCTTTCATACTAAAATATAAGAATTCATGTGTAAAGGCCAGCTACAGAGCAGCACAATAACCGTGCTCAGGAAATTCTCAGCACATTGCGACCTACTTTTTAGCTCTTTCCTGATAATAAGAAAAACTACTGTTTAAAAGCCCGGCCTCAATGTCATTCACACTGGAGAAATTACATGGCATTTTACCAAGACAGCAGTAATTTTATCCTATTTTCTGCATATTCATTGCTTAGCAGTCATCACCACCATGCATAATGTTATTAAGTACAGAGTCACTCTCTTGCTACAAGGTCTCACTTGAAAGAGAAGCTTCCAGAAATAATCTGTGTCCATCAACAAGCTAAAGCAGTCCATGGGCTCATAATTCATATCAAATCTTATAAACCTGGCTTTGAATGATGTGCCACTAGTGCTAAAAACAGCAATTAATTAGTATATGAGTCTATTAGTATCTATAACTGTATTATGCCATTGGTAAGATTAAACCATTATGATTACATCAATATATAATTCTATTACTTTTTGAAATTATTTTTCACAATAAGCTGCTAATATTATTTATAGGATTTACCAGCATTAGATTAATGGGATATAAAAGTTTAATTGAAGATGGGGGATTTTTTGTCCTCTGCACTAAATATTTTTCTGCAGCAGTGTACACTGTGTTCCACAGGGAATACATCGGGGTGTAGAGATGGATCTTGATCCAGAAGCACCAACAGGCTAAAGCTTTAGACTGTCCCAGGATGCATTGCAGGGCCTCCTCTATAACCCTGCCTCCAGGCACTGTGAGCTCAGTTTTAGAGTTGGTGCCTGCATGAAGCAGGTCGCTTAACAGGGAGGGCTGCGCTAGGCAGCCCTGAAAAAGCTTTTTAGAAGACTTCAAGGGCTGCAGCACTTCATATGTCAGTGTGACATACTGTGCTGCGGCTCCATCACCTCCCCAGCTGCATCGCATACTTCCGCTGGCTCTGTTCCCGGGTACTTGCGGCGGAGAAGCACAGGCTCTAGGCACACGGTCGCAGACGCTCTCCTGGTTCGCATGGCTGCTACAGAGGAGGGTCCCCCAGGCGGGACCCGCCATTAAATCGCGCTCAATCGCAGTGTAGGGAGACGGACTGCGACGCTGGTGTGGACACTGTCACCGAGCAGGGACCCCACTATATCCACCAGGGCATAGGAGTACAGGTCGGATATACTAATATCCATTTTAATAAGACTCCATAGTACCAGGTGGTGAAGTCCAGCATAGGGGAGCAGGCGCTTAACCTAAAGCCTCTCCCCCGGCCCAGGGCGCCGTCTACTGGTGGTGTTCCCACCCTGCAACTGCCTCACACTCTTCCTCACTCCCTGCCTGAGACGCTGGGTGCCATTTTCTAAAATAGAGGCAACTGGTCTCCAGGACTGCAGGGCAAGGTCTCCTTTGTAAACTCGCCTGTACATCAGTGCCATGGTTTTACAAACACTTCAGTATTCTACATGTCGATAATAAGACAGCGTTACTTAAGAACAAGTGTACCTGTGCCAGAATATATTGTACAAGTATTCTGATATATACATCCGGTCTCAGACCACGCATAGTTTATATATATATATATATATATATATAAACAGCAGGAAATAACGAGGCGGCACTCGGAGTCTTGAAAAACAGCAAACCATGTAATCGTGCAAATCAACGTTTCGGGGTTACCCCCTTCATCAGGATTAGTGCAATGTGACAAACAATGTGTTTAAATACCACTTACCCCCTCTCTAGAACATCCCCTCTGGCCGGTGCCGCTGGCCGCGCCGTCCCGGTCTTCAGACTGACGTCATCCGCGTCTCATAGGAAGTGACGCGACGGCGCCGGGAGGCGCGTCCATGGCAACCAGCCTAACAGTCCTACAACAATACATAACTGTCAGTGAATCAATGCCGTGAATAACATGAAATCAGACACGGCTTTGTGCAAAAAACATCTTTGTCAGCTGCCATATATTACTTAGTGCATTAATGGTTTCATAAATATCTCCTTTCGCATGAGCTTCACCTACTCCGTGTCTCCCCTAAAATCCAAACATTAAAAGTCAAATACCGTTAAAAAACATTAAACCCCTCTGAGGTGTCAAAGTGACCCCACTCCTAAGTCTACCTGTGTCCGCATACCTTCTAAAACCAAGAGTAAATATAAAACGAAAAAATAACAATGAGAAATAGTAAAAAATAAACTAAAAATGTTAAACCATAAATAAAAATGGGAATGAAAATGACACTGGTCTTCACCTCCCTAACCTTCGTGTTTAAATCTTTTTGGTTTTAGCTGCACTCGCCCCCTATATATACTGGGGGGATATGCTGCCAGTCTCACACATCCAGACCTACCCCTGCAGTTTATTTCATTATATATTAATCAAGCCTGATCAGGTCAAAATTAATCTCCATTTACATCACTAGCTAACCATGTAGTTAAATAAAATTAATCAAGCCGAGATTATCATTTAGGCCTGCAGGTCTAAGGGTGTTTAACCTGTGGATCCACATTGATTCTAGCTGTAGGAGTTTTCTACCCCTATCACCTCCTCTCAAAGACTCTGGCACATGGTCAATGATTCTATGTTTAAAAGTTGCCATAGTGTGCCTGTATTCAAGAAGCCTCTGACATTCAGCCTTGTAGTCCGCCACCTCCTGGATCACTATGGCTCCCCCCTTGTCCGCGTTGCGGATCACAATGTCTTTCCTCTTACTTAACCCTTGAAGTGCTTCTCTTTCTTCTCGCTGTAAATTGTGGTGTCAAAGACTCAACCACGTTGCTACAGAAGTTCTCAACATGTGAACAAATTCCGACAGACATCACTTTAGCCACTATTGACGTAACGAGTTTATATACCTGCATTCCCCATGGACAGGGTTTGCAGGCGGTCAGACAACTAATTACGGGCAATACTGAATATGTGGGCCCGGATATAGATTTCTTTATAGCATTATTGAATTTCACTTTAACCCATAATTTTTTTAGTTTTGATGGGCAATTCTATAGGCAGCTAACGGGGTGTGCCATGGGATCTTCCGTGGCACCCTCGTTCGCGAATGCGTTCATGTGGGAGGTAGAGCGTAACCTTTTTTTCATTGACAATAGGATCTCTAGTCGACTATTTCTTTATTATAGATATATAGACGACCTGCTCTTGATGTGGCATGGAGAGGTGGGTGATTTGGAAAATATAGTCTTGGAGCATAACAACACAGACAGCCCAGTGAAGTTAACCATGAGCAGTAGCTGTAGTGAAATTTGCTTCCTAGACCTTAAGATTAAAATCGGAGAAGGCCAGCTGGTGACGAGTCTGTTTAAAAAACCAACTGACAGGAACACCATCCTGAGGTATGACAGTTGTCATCCAGCTTCCACGGTGAGAAGTGTGCCTTACTCTCAATTTCTGAGAGTGTGCAAAAGTAACAGCCGCACACAACAGAGGGATAGGCAACTTGATGAGATGGAGCTTAGTCTGAGAGCTAGAGGCTACCCACGACAATTACTGGCACAAGCTAGAGTGAAAGCAGTAAAAATGAATAGAGAGGAATGCCTGAAACCCAAAAATGATAAAAAACTGGTGGGTGTAATTCCCTGGGCTTGTGAATTTGATGTTCATAGCAATCAGGTTCGCAAGGAAATAAAGAAACTATGGCCCCTGGTAGCCACTGATCCAGAATTGCCGATGTTTCGCCAACAACGGATCATGCCCAGTTATGTTAGGGGCCGGAACATCAAAGACATGGTAGTGAAAACCGATATGGCCAAGTTTAAGGTAACACCGGAGCATTTTTTGAAACGCAAAATGGTTGTTTCAAATGCACGGGATGCACAACGTGCTCCCACATGTCTGTGGGGGATCACATTGTGCACCCGTGCTCAGGCAAGAAGTTTACCATCAGATGGCCCTTGACGTGCACCACCAGATTTGTGGTTTACGCGATTATTTGCCCTTGTGGCAGGTATTACATCGGAAAAACCGAGTGCCAGTTTAAAATAAGGATGGCACAGCACAGGTTAGCCATAAGAAATGCCCTTGCTTCAGGCAAAGGGGATCAACCGGTTGCTAAACATTTTCTTGAATACAGGCACACTATGGCAACTTTTAAACACAGAATCATTGACCATGTGCCAGAGTCTTTGAGAGGAGGTGATAGGGGTAGAAAACTCCTACAGCTAGAATCAATGTGGATCCACAGGTTAAACACCCTTAGACCTGCAGGCCTAAATGATAATCTCGGCTTGATTAATTTTATTTAACTACATGGTTAGCTAGTGATGTAAATGGAGATTAATTTTGACCTGATCAGGCTTGATTAATATATAATGAAATAAACTGCAGGGGTAGGTCTGGATGTGTGAGACTGGCAGCATATCCCCCCAGTATATATAGGGGGTGAGTGCAGCTAAAACCAAAAAGATTTAAACACGAAGGTTAGGGAGGTGAAGACCAGTGTCATTTTCATTCCCATTTTTATTTATGGTTTAACATTTTTAGTTTATTTTTTACTATTTCTCATTGTTATTTTTTCGTTTTATATTTACTCTTGGTTTTAGAAGGTATGCGGACACAGGTAGACTTAGGAGTGGGGTCACTTTGACACCTCAGAGGGGTTTAATGTTTTTTAACGGTATTTGACTTTTAATGTTTGGATTTTAGGGGAGACACGGAGTAGGTGAAGCTCATGCGAAAGGAGATATTTATGAAACCATTAATGCACTAAGTAATATATGGCAGCTGACAAAGATGTTTTTTGCACAAAGCCGTGTCTGATTTCATGTTATTCACGGCATTGATTCACTGACAGTTATGTATTGTTGTAGGACTGTTAGGCTGGTTGCCATGGACGCGCCTCCCGGCGCCGTCGCGTCACTTCCTATGAGACGCGGATGACGTCAGTCTGAAGACCGGGACGGCGCGGCCAGCGGCACCGGCCAGAGGGGATGTTCTAGAGAGGGGGTAAGTGGTATTTAAACACATTGTTTGTCACATTGCACTAATCCTGATGAAGGGGGTAACCCCGAAACGTTGATTTGCACGATTACATGGTTTGCTGTTTTTCAAGACTCCGAGTGCCACCTCGTTATTTCCTGCTGTTTGTATACCAGGGGTTGTGCCCCGGGAGGAGGGCACCAGAGCAAGCCAGTCCCATAACAAGGACAGAGCCGAGTGCCGGAACGGAATTTGTGTGTATATATATATATATATATATATATATATATATATACATACACACACACTGCTCAAAAAAATAAAGGGAACACTAAAATAACACGTCCTAGATCTGAATGAATGAAATATTCTTATTAAATACTTTGTTCTTTACATAGTTGAATGTGCTGACAACAAAATCACACAAAAATTATCGATGGAAATCAAATTTATTAACCCACGGAGGTCTGGATTTGGAGTCACCCTCAAAATTAAAGTGGAAAAACACACTACAGGCTGATCCAACTTTGATGTAATGTCCTTAAAACATGTCAAAATGAGGCTCAGTAGTGTGTGTGGCCTCCACGTTCCTGTATGACCTCCCTACAACCCACACAAGTGGCTCAGGTAGTGCAGCTCATCCAGGATGGCACATCAATGCGAGCTGTGGCAAGAAGGTTTGCTGTGTCTGTCAGCGTAGTGTCCAGAGCATGGAGGCGCTACCAGGAGACAGGCCAGTACATCAGGAGACGTGGAGGAGACCGTAGGTGTGCCTGTATCTGATATGTGATTTCACTGCGGTGTATTCCAGATATGTCTATCACTGTATACTGTACCCTAGGGGACTAGGTGCATCTGGGTCAATATATAGTGCGTCACAGTATTTACCTATTATGTGTATTCTACTGTGTACTCAGTCACATAATACCGGATTTATGCGCAGGTGTTGTGTACTGGGTACTCAGTCACATGCTAACGGATTTATTTGCAGGTATTGTACTCTGTATGACTTCATCGTACGAAACCGCTCTCTGTTGCATTTGTGTATAATGTTTAACATGTAGGGCAGTAAATCTGGGGACGCTCCTGCATCTTGCAGAGCATGCGCAATGGATTTACCTGAGGGGGAAAGTTCGTGTGATGGTCTGTGTACTATGTCTCATACATCTCCCAGTCAGTCCGCAGCTCCTGTAATCAATCAGGAGCAAACCTGGGCTGCGTTCTCAAACATACTGGGTACTCTAGTTGAACGCTTTATGCACCCTATGGGACCACCTGTAACATTACAGTCAATTATGTCCCCATGGTTACTCCGCTTTGGGCGGGAAAATTTTGCCTCACAGGTTGCAGTGTATGACTCATTCCTTGGTCAGGCAAAACCCTATTCCAGGTCACTCTCGTGTCTCTGGGTCATCTACGCGGGGTGCTTCCTCCTCCCTATCCAATAATCTCGCTGCTATTTTATCTGAAGAGAGGGGGATCATGTTGTCCTGTCAGTCCCTATATTAGGTGTTTCTGACAAGGATTTTCCATTGCTAAATGACACCACTGCCTTTGTGATTACTGGGAAGCAAATCCTGGATTAGACCTATGGTCTAATCCATGTCAGTGCCGTTCCCCCCCCCCCCCCCCCCCCCCCGTTCCCCCTGCACACAGCGACAATGCTTTTGCATTTCAGGAGTTACTCCCGGCCAGCGCAGCTCCTGCGGCTGGCTGGGAGAACCTCTGCCCCGGGTCGCAGCGGCTGCGTGTGGCGTCACGCAGCTGCCGTGGCCCGCACCCCCCATGCCTGCATTAGCCGGACCGCGTCCCCTAAACGGCGGCTTAACGCCGCCGTCCAGCCCCCTCTCGCCCAGCGACCGCCTCTGCCTCAGAGGCGATCGCTAGGCAACGACTGCCTTCGGCCATCTGGCATGCGCTGGCACATGCGCAGTTCCGACCCGATCGCTGCGATAAACTGCAGTGAGCGATCGGGTCGGAATGACCCCCATAGTACAGAGGATTTGAGTAATACAACAATAGATCAGCCACACAGACATAAAAGAAAACCTTAAGCACACAAAAAACATAATACATGATTGGTGTAGGCATTTTGGGTAATAACTTCCAAGGGTTGTGTTTTCTACCCTCACAAGGTACCAGGTACGGCAACCATCTTGGGCGCACAGCGTAGGATAACCCAGGGTAGAATAGTCCACCCCTAGAAGAGATGACACAAAACGGGGGTGATTTCAGAGTAGGGTTCCAACAATACCACCAGGTCCATGTATTTTTCATCCCATCCACAAGCGTACCAGATGAGGCAGCCATGTTGGGCACACTTCGAAGGTTACACTGTGGGAGGTGAGCCATACAAGGGCCCAGTGCATATATGGGAAAACTGACACTTGTGTAAAGTAGTATGATGTACCCTGTATGTAGGGCGCAATGGCAGGATGTGCAATCATTGGAGGTAAACATTACAGAAAAAGCACACAGTGGGGTGGAAGAGAAGAAGAAAAAAACGGGGGGGGGGGGGGGGGGGGCAGGTAGCAGGTAACCATTGGCAGAAGAAAAAATGGAATAACATTATTTTGATAAGATCACAGTATGGGTGGGTTTGAGAATGTGGGGGGCACACTCAGGACCAATGGAGATGTCCCTTCTGGGCCTGTAGTATCCTCTGCCTCTCTGGGACAGAGGTACTGGCACTACCTTTCCTGTATCCAGGAGGGAACGCACAACCATCTGTAGAGCTTGCGCCTTTTAACGGATCCGAAGGGATAACCGTTGTGCAGAACTGGCGAGGGGGACATCTTTTGAAAGAGACTGCGTACCCGTGAGAGACAGCTTCTCGCATCCATGCGTCTGAAGTGGTCTTTAACCAGACCTGGATGAAGCGTTGAAGTCTCCCCCCACCCCCCACCCTGGGATCCCCCAGGGGGAGGCCTGTCTCATCATGCAGCAGGCCTGTCATGAGAAGCAGGCTGACGAGCAGCCCAGGATTGTTAGGCCTAGGGCTTAGTGGTTGTTGGGAGCACGAGACAATCTCGGGTATGCCTGACCTTCGCTTCCCTCGTGTCCCTGAGGCAGGTGTGTTGGCTGCCAAGGCGTCGAATACGTTTGTCCTGGCTCGCCGTATTCTGTGGTTGAGGTCATGGAAGGTGGACCTGGACTCCAAAATTCCTTGGAGGTATTCCCCTGTAGTATCCTCTGCGTCTCTGGGATAGAGGTACTGGCACTACCTTTCCTGCGCTGGCCGGGAGTAACTCCTGAAATACAAAAGCATCGTCGCTGTGTGCAGGGGGAACGGGGGGGGGGGGGGGTGGAACGGCACTGACATGCGGGGCGGACTAGCCCTGTGCTGGGCCCCCGCATGTCTGAGTGCCTAATCGTAGCTGTGCTAAATTTAGCACAGCTACGATCAACTCGGAATGACCACCTATGTGCACTGTTTTTGATGTCTGTAAAGCACCTTGAGTCCTGTTGGAGAAAGAGCGCTATATAAATAAAGTTATTATTATTACCTGACCCTGTTTCTAATCCCGAAACCTAATGGGTCTTTCCAGCCTATTCTCAAACTCAAATCACTGAAAAAGTTTGAGAGTGTCCAAGTTCCGTATGGAAACACTGCGCTCAATTGTACTGGCCATGGAACCCGGAGACTATATGGTATCCCTGGATATACAAGATGCTTACCTGCATATGCCTATTTTCATATCGCATCAGCTATATCTGTGGTTTGCTATTGGCAACCTGCACTATCAATTCCAGGCTCTGCCGTTTGGACTGGCCACGGCCCCTCGGATCTCCACCAAGGTTATGGCCGTGATGACGGCTCATCTCTGTCGCCAGGGAGTGATGATCCTGTCATATCTAGAAGACTTGCTGATTCTGGCAAACTCCCAAGATGTCCTCCTCAGTCATCTGCAACTGACAGTACACTTCCTACAAGCCCACGGGTGGCTCGATAACTGGAAGAAGTCCTTGCTGGTCCCTGCTCGGAGCATGGTGCACCTGGGGGCACTGCTAGACACACACAGCCAAAGACTGTTTCGGGTCTCCAGAGGAAGTCCTGAAACTTCAGGACAGGATCAGATACTTCCTCTCTCGCCCAAGAGTGTTGATACACTCGGCGATGCAAGTACTAGGCCTCATGGTGTCGGCTTTCGGCATGATAGAGTACACTCAATTTCATTCCCGCCCTCTACAGAGGTTAATCCTTTCCAAGTGGGATTGCCTGCCTCATCGGATCAGATCTCAAATGTTCTACTTGACTCCGGAGGTTCGTCTGTCACTGAGCTGGTGGCTACACCAGCAGTTGAGCAGGGGCCGTCCCTTCTGGATCCCCAACTGGGTCCTACTGACGCCAGTCTGAGGGGTTGGGACGCAGTGCTGGAGCAACACTCTCTCCAGGGTCTGTGGACCAAGGAGGAATCTCTACTCCCGATAAACAATCTGGAATTGTGGGCAGTGTTCAATGCTTTGACTCTTGCCCTGCCTCTGATACAAAACAGGCCTGTTTAAGTAAAATCAGACAATGCCACCATGGTGGCATACATAAACCATCAAGACGTCACTCGAAGCCGCATGGCAACGATGGAAGTGTCAAAAATCCTTTGTAGGGCGGAACGCCAACTGCCAGCAATATCGGCAGTGTTCATTCCGGGAGTCCTCAACTGGGAAGCGGATTTCCTCAGTTGTCAGGACGTACACGCCAGAGAGTGGAGTCTTCATCAGGAAGTCTTTCAACTACTAGTGGACAAGTGGGGTCTACCAGATGTAGACCTGATGGCGTCACAACACAATCACAAAGTTCCGGTCTTCGGATCAAGAACCAGGGATCCTCAAGCAGCATCCGTGGACGCACTGCAAATTCCATGGAACTTTCGGCTGTCCTAAGTGTTCCCTCCAGCGTCACTTCTGCCCAGGGTACTACGGAAGGTCAAGCAAGAAGGAGGAATACTACTTCTAGTCGCTCCAGCGTGGCCTAGACAACATTGGTTCTCAGACCAGCAGGGTCTATCGATAGAGCGTCCTCTTCTACTTCCTCAACGCCCAGACCTCCTCATTCAGGGCTCTTGTTTCTACCTGGACCCGGCCAGAATGGCTTTGACGGCGTGGCTCTTGAAGCTTCACTTCTGAGGGCCAAAGGATTCTCTGAGGCGGTTATCCAACTATGCTAAAGCCCCTCAAACCGGCTTCTGCACGGATTTATTATAGGGTCTGGAATTCTTACTTCACCTGGTGTGATGCTAAGAATTAAGATGTTTCCAAGTTTAGTACTTCCAGACTTCTGGCTTTTTTACAACAAGGTCTGGATTTAGGACTTCGTCTGGCCTCCCCCTCAAGGTTCACATATCTGCCTTGTCGGTGTGGTTTCAGAGAAAAATTGCGTCTATACCCGACGTTCATACATTCACAAAGGGCGTACTGCGGATTCAGCCTCCCTATGTCCCTCCTGTGGCTCCATGGGATTTGTCTGTTGTCCTGAATGCCCTGCAAGAGTTTCCATTTGAACCTCTTGAGTCACTGGACCTTAAATGGCTCACAGCCAAGGTCCTGTTTCTGCTGGCTTATTGCCTCTGCTAGAAGGGTGTCAGACTTAGGCGCTTTGTCCTGTTGTCCACCCTTTTTGATATTTCGTGACCGAGCAGTTCTTAGAACTCTCCCTGGTTTTTTACATAAGGTGGTGTCATCTTCTCACCTTAATCAAGAGATTGTGGATCCAGCCTTCATATCTTCTGGATTGTCCTCCAAAGAACGGTCTTTGGATGTGGTACGGGCTCTCCGTATATATGTGGAGAGGACTGCCTCTATAAAGGAGGTCAGATACCCTCTTCGTACCATTCTATTCCATCTGGCCTGCGAATAAGCAAACCTTGGCCAAATGGAATAGAATGGTGATTGCACAAGCTTATGCGCAGGCTGGACTCCCAGCTCCTGCTGCTATTAAAGCCCATTCTACTCGGTCTGTTGGACCCTCTGGGGCGGCCCATCATGGCGCGTCCGCAGAACAATTGTGCAAGGCGGCTACGTGGTCCTCAGCGAACACGTTTATTAGGTTACATAGATACATAGTAATTGAGGTTGAATAGAGGCAAATTGCCCATCGTGTTCAACCCGTATTAAGTTGTGATGATTCTAACATACCGCTGTAATGATTATGACTAGTTAACTACTATAACTCATATTACCCCCGGATTAACCAAGTTAAAATTTTCAATATTATAACCTTGGATATAATTTTCATTCAGAAATGTATCCATTCCTTTAAATCCATTTACAGAGTCCGCCATTACCACCTTCCCTGGCAGAGAATTCCAAATCCTTATTGCCCTAATAGTGAAGAACCCTTTCCTCCGTTGTGTTCGGAACTTTCTCCTCCAGCCGCAGCGAGTGCCCACGTGTCCTAAACTGTGTTCTTTTAATAAATAATTCCTCCGATAACTCTTTGTGATGTCCCTTTACATATTTGAAGATATTAATAATATCTCCTCTTAGGCGCCTCTTTTCTAGTGTATACATATTCAACCTAGTAAGCCTTTCCTCATAATCAATCCCTCTAGGCCTTTAATCAATTTAGTAGCTCGCCTTTGAACCCTTTCGAGTTAATCGATATCTTTTATATACAGTGGTGCCCAAAACTGAACACAATATTCCAGGTGCGGATGTACCAATGCTTTATACAGTGGCAGGATTACATCCGAGTCCCTTGTCTCAATTCCCCATATTATGAATGCTAGCACCTTACTTGCCTTCTTTACTGCGTTTTGACATTGTGTATGGTTATTAAGCCTATTATCAATGAGTTCCCCCTAAATCTTTTACAATTCTGTTTTCCCTACACATTCCCCATTTAATAGGTAGGCTGCAAGTTTGTTTTTAGTCCCAAAATGCATAACCTTGCATTTGTCTGTATTGAACCTCATTTTCCATTTACACGCCCAGAATTCAAGTTTAGATAAATCATTCTGCAAGGACTCCACATCTAATTCCGAGTTAATTACCCTACACAGTTTAGTATCATCTGCAAAGATTGACACTGTGCTTTCCAGGCCTATTTCTAGGTCATTGATAAATACGTTGAACAATGGTGGCCCGAGTACGGACCCTTGTGGTATTCCGCCGACTACTGGGGACCAGGTTGAGGACTTCCCGTTGACCACTACTCGCTGTACCCTGCTATCCAGCCAGTTACTTTTCCATGTGCAAATAGTTTTTCCTAGGCCAAGCTCCTTTAATTTGTCGATCAATCTCCTGTGAGGAACTGTATCGAAGGCTTTTGCAAAATCTAGGTAGACCACATCCACTGCTTTTCCTGATCAAGATTAGTGCTCACTTCCTCGTAGAAGCTAATTAAGTTGGTTTGACATGACCTGTCCCTCACATCCCTGACATCTTCCCAGTGAAATTTACTAAGATGGTGTGTGTGCACTACAAAGTAAAGACTCTCCAGTCTTTGCTCTCAATGTGCACCACCATCTTCCCGAAAATATGACTGGTAAGATGGCATCTGCCGTTGTGGAGGGACCCACTTCCCCCGATGAAGGTAAGTATTCTGTGTGGGGGGAAGGGGCAGTGGACCCGGGCAACTCCTGCAAGCCCGGGTAATTAGTACCTGCCCCCCTCTCATTGCCAGTGACTGTACCTGGAAGTTCAGGCAGCCACTGCCCGCCTCAGGCTGGCGCTGTTATTAACAGGTTCATTGTAACCTATGTGACATAAGTAGAGAATTCTGTACCATTATCCGAGCTGTTTCTATGGCAGCGCCAACGTGAGACTCCGGAGAGGTAAGTAATTAAATACAATGGACCCAGTGTCCCTTGTACACCGCACCCATTTATAGAGGTGGTAGAGAACAGTAAAAGGGGATATGTACAGTATGTTGGATGTCAATATGGCATATTTCTTTCTCTAGGGGCAGATGTACTAAGCCTTGCAAAGAGATAAAGTGGAGACAAAGTACCAGCCAATTAGCTATTAACTGTCATTTTACAGGCCGTTTGGAAAATGACAGTTAAGAGCCGATTGGCTGGTATCTCTCTCCAAGGCGTAGTACATCTTCCCCTGTGAGAGGATTCCTTGCTCAGCCAATCAGAGGGCAGCACAGCTGGATATGAACAATACATGTTGAACCCAGATAAGACCATCTGGTTACAGGTGCAGCAGCTCCATCTAACTCTCTGTAGATATGTCTAATCTACAGAAGAGTCCTAAAAAGAGGAAAAGGTGAGATACCACTTCAATGGACAGAGGAAAGTCCTGCTCTAATTTATGCATTGCAGTGAAGCAAGTACCTAGTAGATTCACCGCTCTGGATCAAAATGATTCCCCAGGTTGTTGGGAAAGCAGCACTTTGTGCTGCCTCTGTCTGGGAGCAGTCAGGCACTAGAACTAGGAAACAGTCTTGTTGGTGCAAACTACGACACCCAGCGACCACCATATGTGGCTGTGTAACTATAATAGCACTGCTGCCGATACTACTGTGATTAACCTCTGCATTACCCTGTACATGCATGATACCAATAAATCCAGGTGCCTGGTTAAGAACTCTGTGCTTGGCCTATATTATATACCACTTTCAGTCCGTAATCCCGGGTCCAACCTGGGATTTTAAACACAGGTCCATCCCGGCAGCAACCTGGGTCAGACCCATTCACACTGAACCCGGGTCAGCCCTGTAAATCCCTATGGATGTTATTAAAAATAGACCTTTTTTCAGGCTCACAAAGATGAGGTCACAAAAGGGAGGGGTGGGGACTGCTCACAGCATTGCAGCAATCATGGCCGGCGGATTACCAGTGTGTATCCCTAAATTCATGAGTGTTGTATGATTCAGCCAGTGAGTGCATCATGCAGCTTCTGAAACTGTGCAGCATGTTGTACAGCTATTTGATAAGGAGGTGATGAGCACAGGTTTTGGCTGAGAGGAATACTACTTAATGACAATATCTGTGCAGGAGGAGAGCCCTGTGACAACCATCTTAGCAATATTTTTGTACACAAGTGCCTTTGATTTTGCCTGTTATTTGTTTGTGGACTTCTTCCTCTCCCCTGATGCTGAACAACTCCCTCACTTCTTCATCACTTCAGTTGGACATGGCTGTAGTGGTATTAACCCGTTTACTGTAGGAGTGCTACCTCTGCTGATGTCTGACTGTGTGTCCTGGGTTCTGGCTGCTGACATCATCAAGGGAGACACAGGAACATCCAACAGGCTGCGTTTGCAGAGTCCCAGATTGGATAACCCGGGTAGGGACCGTTCACACTGTACTTTTACCCGGGTCAGAGCAGAGTCCAACCCTGGTTGTGACCCGGTATATTATTTAGTGGCGCTTTCATACCGCACCTGGTGTGAACAAGTGACAGATTATATACAAGTATCCCTTATTCAATATCCCACATTTTTGGGTCCCCTACTGAGATAATGACATACGTATTATATAAATTACCCTTAAGTATATAAATGTGTGTATATATATATATATATATACACACACACACATTTATATACTTAAGGGTAATTTATATAATACATATGTCATTATCTCAGTAGGGGACCCAAAAAACGTGGTATTTTGGACAGGGGATACTCAACCGGTGTGTGTGTGTGTGTGTGTGTGTGTGTGTGTGTGTGTGTGTGTGTGTGTATATATATATATATATATATATATACACACACACACACACACACACACACACACACACACACACACACATACATTATAGTAAATAACTTTAATTTCTTCCTATCCGATGTCCTTACTTAGACAGGTTTATAATAGGAGATGCTTCTCATATCTTGTTCTTATTTTCCTTTATATTTTTAGACTGGGAAAACCTTAAATATAATTTATGCCACATGTAACATCATCACTGTGCACAATAACTGCATACTGTGCTCTCCCTGCATTGGTGTAGAACAGGATACAATGAATGAACTGGTGTCCCTTATGCCAGTTGCGTGAATAAATCAGAGAGAAAAACAAGGCAGGATATAGCATACCCTCCAACTTTACCTTTTTGGCATGTACAGTACCTTTTTTATGGTCTGTACCGATTTTTGGCTCTCCAAACTTCCATTGAAAGTATAGAAAAAGGGGCGGTCGAATTTGTACCGATTTTTATCTTTAAAATGTTGGAGGGTATGTTATAGCAGCCAGCAACTAGCTGTAAATTCACACTCAATGAGATCCCGGGCTCTCTATAAGGGCTACACATGGCAGCAAACAGCCACTATTCCTATACATTGCGTTATCAGTGTTTATATTTAAAATCCCATGTCCAAGTGGCATAAAAAGGCCTTTGGTGTGCATTAATAGGTTAAAGAGTGCTTGCCTGAGTATTAACTAATATTTATGAAAAAGTTATCATTCACTTGAACCCAAAGCCTGAAAAAATATTGGTCCTGAAGTGCCAATTCGCTGAGAAAAATGATGCCATATTGGTTCACCCCACAAAATGGATGTCTACACTAAGTGAAGCGTGCTATTTAAATCAAATCGGTCAATCACCACAGTTTACTCAGCAAGAATTCTTATTGCTTTTGTATGGATTGTAGGATTATAAAACTTTAAAATATTAAAACTAATAACCTACAGAAAATTCTTACATATATGTCCTCCCTGAACATGAAAAGTTTAGGAGGCCTCAATGCCAGACAAGGGGTGTTACCAGACAAGTGTCCAAACCTGTAATAAGATTCCATTTATTTTCCCCAGAGCCCCCCTCATTCCCTTATATCTGTCCAGAGCTCTTTATGTACCATCGGCTGAGGGGGAACGGTCACAACCACCGGTGCAAGTAGCTGTAAGGGGCACTCCGAGAAGGCTAGACACGGGGCAGTCACCGATGCTGCAGCATGGGATTTCACGGACACTGTATGACCAGGATTAAAAAATTTATGAATCCCGGACGGGTGGTTGGGCTGCGAGTTTGACATGCCTGTTGTACATACAGTAATCAGTAACCTGCTAAGTAAAATCTGTAATTATCACAAAGTGTTACCTATGAAATGGAGCAGGTTTCATGTGAATCAAATGATTACTTAGCAATATTATTATAATAATCATAAAAAAAAAAACTGTTTTCTTTTTTTATTTACATTTGTATTTTGGTTAACGGTTAACAGCCAAGTTAAACAGAAATCATTGTAAATCATTCACCAATACAATAAAATATGACAAAATGCATTTTTTAAACTGATTTCAAGGGTCATAAGTAACCAAACCAATTAGTATCAACTGAAACTGGGCTTTCTTACAAACAGCCACAGTAAATAAATAATATAATGCAGAAATACTTGTATGTATTACAAGTGCCTCTGAATAAATACAAATATGCCAGAATATCATCATTCATCAACTAGACTGGCTGGAAGAGAACCCTGTATGCTAAGAATGTTACATGGAATGGTTATACAACTGCAAAACACACCATAACTAACTATATCATGACAGAATCTGCTTCTCCTGTACAGTATACGTATCACCTGCTAGTAAGTGTAGATAATATTGAACTCTTTAGTGTATTGTAGACTAGCCAAACACTTCATATAGATTTATAGAACAATCACTCAAATAAAGTGCTGGAACTGGGATACCATTAAGGGGGAAGCTGCAATTTTTAAATGGTCACTAAAACGCCAGTTTTTGCATTAAAAAAAGGCATCTTGGAATAGTAATATATATATGCAAAACTTGCCATGCCATAACTAGAGTTAACATTTTTTGACAGTATATGCAACCTCGTTAGTCACCTTACTGCAAACCATTATCCACTGCCGCTGAAAGACTGAGTAGGGCTGGCAACATTGACCACGAAGGTCTAGCACGTGACCCAGTGTACTGCACTACCATTGTATGTTCAAGTTTTATCAGTCTACACTGGCATATAATGCAGAAATAACTCATTACAATATGGCAAGCTTTCATGCTACACAGAGGTCAGTGAATTGAAGAGAAATCTGTGGTTATTTCTGCTATGGGCCAGTAGAAAAGACTCATATGTCTACAATGGTTCTAAACGAAGTCACGCTACAGCGTATTTCAGCAGAATGTATCTGGTAAGAGAGAACAGTAGGTTGCACCACTGAAGCACAACAAATATATATACACACACACACACACACACACACACAAAATATCTCCAGTCCTATCAATGTAAGAGACCTTTTACATACACACATAAAATGTTATACATGTAATGCTGTTAGCAACTCATTTATATAAGGCAACCTGCATTGTAGGTTTAGTGTCCAATAAAGCCCTGAGGTTATGACCCCAAGATTGTCTAATTAATGTACTAAAAAAATGCGTGTTTACATGTTTAAAAATCTGTTAATAAAGTTTTGTTCTAAAATAGTTTGCCGCCGCAATCAGTGATGACATGTCAGCTTACTATGTATTTGGAATACGTTATGGGGGATTGGATCATGCTGTAGATTTAAAAGCTTGTCAACATATATAAATGTGTTAACATACCCATATAAAATGTAGTCTGGTACCAACAGTGGCATAAATAGTTTATTTTCTACATCTCTCTCAGGAAAGGTCGGTTCATCCCAAATGCTGCAGAAAAAATGATGAGGAATTTTCTCATTGTTCCCAGTTATATGTTGCTATTCATTAATCTGCTAGCTAGGAAACTAGCTCTGCTATTATCATACTTGGTTTCTTGGCAACTTTTCAGTTTGAATAGCACGCTTTTCACAAAGGCAGAATTTCCTTGCTACATGGATGGTCCAACCTCTTTGTAGACCAGCTGAGAGACTGAAAAATAAGATGTAAGCAGTTCTGCTTCTATTATTAAACTGTATCACTTTTTCATGTGATTAACAATACATAAATTCACACCCTAGAACAGTGACAGTGGCTGATGTGGGATTTGCAGCTATACAACAGAGAGAACAGTACTATCCCTGCAATAAATACTAACATTGATAATAACCTAAACTAAGCTAATCTCAAGAAAAATAGAACTTCAGTGCAATCATCATGTAAAACATTACAACCTCTTATTAACTAGTAGAAAGTTAGTGGAAACCCTACTGTATGCCCAGTGTATCCTGCTGGAGCTAAATGGCTCACTGGTCAGCCTAAGGATGGAATGAGTATCTCCTGATAGAAAGACAAGAACCTACAGTAGCAGTGCTTAAAAATGTATAAGAAATATATTGTCTACTCCACATTTATATTTATATTGGGCAAGAAATGGTCATACATGCTGCTGTTAAAAGTCTTTTAAATAAACTGTATGTTTGTGTGTGAGATAAAGCTATTGGCTACTGTATCAAAATTATACATGCAACAAAGGCACCTCTTATTCTTAAACTGTACTTATAGCCTATACATCACCAAGTCAACAGTTCCTAGTGAACTGCACTTTAATGGACCTTGGTTCAGCAAACACAATGGGGTCGATTCTATTCGGCAACTAATGAATAGTGCCGGGAATTAGCTCCCGACGCTATTCAATTCAGCAACTAATTACCTGCAATTGTCGGGAATTCTTCTCTCATCCCCGGGGGATGAGAAGAGAAACCCGACAAAAGTGCTGCCTCGCGGCCGGCGCGAGGCTGATTCTGTCGGGAATCAGCCTCGCGCCGGGAAGTTAAGTCGGAGAATGCCCGTTCCCCCGACAATTCAACCTGTTTTGTCGGCGAGAACGGGCCATCGCCGACGTAACTAGTTGCTGAATTGAATAGCGTCGGGAGCTAATTCCCGGCGCTATTCATTAGTTGCCGAATAGAATCGACCCCAATGGCTTCCTCCACAGCGTGTAGACAGTTTGTGTGTCAACTTAATTTCCACTGGCAGGTTAATTAATATAATACAATTCCTTATATGATTGTCTCACCAATATAATAGAGCGCATTTGGAAATGCAACCACAAATAATTATAAACACATTGTGGGGTAAATGTATGAAGCAGTGATAAGAGTGGAGAAGTTGCCCTTGGCAACCGATCAGCATTGAAGTAACATTTATAATTTGCATACTATAAAATTATACAGAGCAGCTGATTGGTTGCTATGGGCAACTTCTGCACCCATATCACTGCTTCATACATTTAGCCCATTATCCTTTAGTCAGGAGCAGCGATTTCTTCAATATTGTATTATATTTCTTACATATAACTGGGCTCTTGTCACTCTGCAAGCTAAGGTCTTACATTAACATATTATTTTATCATCCTGCTCAGCAGAGATGAACAATGTCATTGTCCGTTAGGATTACATCAAAAGCCTTAAGTCCTTCAATGTCTGTGATGTTTACATTACTGTGAAAATCTGAGACTGGACATGCTTAGAAGGCAAAGCCGATTCAATTGCTTTGGGCGTCTAAAAATCCTGTCTAAACAGGATTTATTAGACGACCAAACAATGGTCACTATTCAATTGTTTGGGCGCCCATGAACAACGCGATGCCGCACCCATGCACAACGCACATGCTGCACTAACAGACCTAAAATGGCTAAATCCGTCTAAACTCCCTGTTTTAGGCATCCAAACTCCCATTTGGACACCCAAAGTGCCAAGTTTTTTTTCGAACCTCAGGAAGCTGCAAAGAAAAATGTCAGCCCCGCTACTACAGGGCGTCTAAACGGAACAATTTAATTGCTCCATTTTGCGCCCCTTGGTGGTAGCTGTGGGGTAAAAAATTGAATCGCCCCCTTAGGCCTGTTGGAAGTAATTGCTGCCATGTTTTTAAATGCTCTAATTAGTGTTTTTTGTTTCCAAGGTGGAAAAGCCAATGATATAAATTATAGAAGGATTCAATCATTTATAAAATTCTAGGTAAACCAGAGGTATTTATGGTAATCTCAAATAAGTCAACAAAACGCATAAATCATACCACTTCATGTATCAGACATGCTGGAATATTCAATTACCCGCACATACTGTCGGGTGAAAAGTATAGCCGGGGGGCTAGCTAATTAGCCCTGATAAGCCGGTGTGTGCCGCGGCTTATCGGGGGTTTTGTTTCACCTGCCTCCGGCAGGCGAAGCAAAATCCCCAATAATAGCTATTTCACCCGAAAACACACAGGTTTCACTGAACCTGTGTGTGTTCGGGTGAAAATGCACTTTTTAACAGTCGATCCCAATTGAATAGCCCGACCGCAAAACCTGAAGAAACATCGGGGCTTTTTACTCCCGATGTCTCTTCAGGGCTAATTGAATACCGGCCAGGGAATGCCTAAATAACAGAATGAGACCTAGATTGTGTTCTTATTCTTATCACTAAGAACCCAAAAACATGTATGTATTAATAACAGCAGCTTGCTTTTAGGTTACTTTAATCTAAATTGTTCAATTGTTTTTTGTTTTGTTTTTTAAATATTATTAGGCATCTCTTGGTACGGATAATATGACAATTGTGTCTCTGAACATGTCTAGGTACAGTACATATTATGTATTATAAATAGGGCTGCAATTTACTGTAGGGACCTGTGATCTGTGTACATGTTCTTCCTAGAACACTGTAATAGGAGGAA
The DNA here is from genome assembly GCF_028390025.1 of Pseudophryne corroboree. NCBI lineage: Eukaryota > Metazoa > Chordata > Amphibia > Anura > Myobatrachidae > Pseudophryne > Pseudophryne corroboree. Next base: position 217,933,266 of record NC_086444.1, on the reverse strand, counting down.
AAACAAAATCACTGGACTGTGCTCCACACTTGTTAAACAAATCCCACACTAGTACTATCTGTATCCGTACCCAGCAAGCATTTCCGTCTCTGAAAGCAAGCCAGTGACAGTGTGACATGTAAAGCAGGTTGTCAGAAAAGAAAACATTTTGCAGCCCATTTCTACACGAGGGGACATAATTATTGACTTTTTTTTTTTTTTAAAGGTGCCTTATCTGCAAAATCAAAACGTCTTTAACTTTGCAAAGACAAAGTCTATTCTGTCTATAACTGTTTATTATTATGCTCTTTCTAATACCGTGTCTACAGTAATTATGTATCCTGCTGGATGTGTTTTGTTCAGGTTGGCCCGGGGGAATGCAGTACTGTTTAGGACCAGATTGCTGCATTACCAAACAAAAAGTCATTAAGTTTGAATATAGATTTTAATGGTAAACATTGCAAATTTGTTGACTTTGGGTTTGTGATGAGGCCGTGTTAGCCGGTCTCAGACACAGCATTGCAAATATATGGAATTAATGAAGGCGGCAGAAACTGCAGCACGACACTACTCTATCAGAGAGTGCATTTAGCAGACTGTGTATGGGTAGACTGACTTGGCCTTTAAATAGAATTTACGTGAAATTTTTTGTGTGTGCCATGTGGACAGATGGAGCTTTTTTTTTTATAAATAGAATATGGCGCTGCAATAAAGCGCAACCAGATTTTCTTCGCCATTTTCTCACAAATAAACTCACGTCACCTATTTAATATATTTCAGATACACTTTAAAAAACAGCTACTGCACTTATTCACATTTCACTAGTATTCTAAGCACTGTAAAGTTCCTAAAAATATATATATTGCTTAATTCTACAAAGTAAAGCTGGAATTAAGAATGATATAAAATGGAGTATCTGGAAATTATAACTGGGTTCTAAGGGAACGTATAAGCCAACCCCTACGAAACTCAGCAGTGGGTATGACTCTGTAGAACGAATGAGCAGTGAGAAAGGGCATTACTATTTTGTAAGTATTCCCCCACCTATATATTAAAACTACTATGTATTCATTTTAAGACATTCAGCAAGTAAACAATAAAACAAATACTCATGAATATTTCAGGTTCTAAATCATACTTATCCACAAACAGGTATCATACATTTTAGTGATTAATTAGCCTAAACTTTTCATCGATAACATACTGTAGAGCGGAAAATCAGTAAAATCCTCTGGTGTATCATTCCCGTCAAATGTAGTACGAAGTTTATCTTATATCATTCAAAAATTAGATAACTATCTCATTCTAATTCATTGTCATCCCATACTGAAAAAGTCTTGCTACTTCAAGGTAGAAATGGCTTGAAAATTGCTGCACCTGAACCAAAACTTTTACACCAAGTGCTATAGCTTCAGCAAGCTGCTCGATTTCAATTGACTTGGGTTGTACATTCCTAAATGCTACTTAAACAACTCAACCATTATGTGTAGCACAGCTTCTGTTTCTTAAAGTGGTTTTCGTATGTGCAACAAGACAGGTGCTAAAGAAATCAGAGCTCTTCCTTTTCAGGTATTATTTCTTGCAAAGACACGGTCACCCCTCAGAGTAAGATGCTGAAGTTGGTACTGCAAGACCTCCGTGTCTGCGCTTTCCTTGATGTTCATCTTGTCTAAGTTGAGGTAGTCCAAGGACTTTGATTGTATTCTCTTACCCTTAAGAAGGCAAAGAGGCAAGGGGCCATGAACAGCCTTGTAAGACTCATAAGGAATAACTTTATTGCACTTATCACCTGAGCTTGGCATTCGCCTTCGTCTCCTTCCGTTAATCGCTGGAATTTCATATGGCTGATAGTGTCGACCTTTAGCTTTGTATATCCGAGAGGAGCGGGAAAGTCCGGTGTCATGTGGCTTGGAGCGGAATGTCGCTAAGGCCTCACCAGAATTCTCTTCTGTTGCTGCGCACTTGTGAGCCAGTTTTAGAAGCTCCTCCCCTGTGGTAAATCCAACCAAATAATTTGAATCCATGTGGAGTATCTGATAACCTGACACAGTCCTACGGATCGGGGAGCATGGCGTGCTAGAGCAGCGAGGTTTCTCAGCTTCTACTTTTAATGGAGAATTCCGTTCTATTGTACTAGTAAGAGGTATAGAAGAAATGGTAGTCCTGTTATCTCCCTTAACATCCACTTCCATGTTGGAGGTAGCTAAAGAAAAAAAAAAACAATATATAAGACAAAGTTAAAAATTAAATTCAATTAGGATTCAACAATCACTTAATTACTCTTAAATAAATAATAGAGTGAAGCAGCCAGTTTGAATACACTGAAGCAAGCTTTAAACTTCTCAGCCAATCATAAAAAGTGTCTCATTTTATGCTTTGATTCATTCATAAACTGTTCATTCACTGGACATTTCACCTTATCTCTTCATTTTGGGTCACATTTTTATCCTGGGGTTGCCTGTATTTGTAAAATATTTGAGAATAAGGTAAAAATGGCCAAACTTTCCATTATAGTTTGTTGCTAGCATCAGCCATTCCTTTCTTTGGCTATACAAAAAAATAGGAAACTGAAACAGTGTGCAATTCACTTCTAAAGCACTAATTTACTTACTTCAAGGTCAGATTACAGTCCACTTTGAGAAGGGAAGCTGTTTCACAGCACAGACAACTGTTTCACAAGACACTTGTGCTGTAAAAATATTGTGGAGGTGGAAACCGTGGGCGATGTTTCTATGGCTGCAATGTACTAACTCAGTGCAATCACAGCATAAGATCCTCTACATATAACAATGGGCATACTACCAGCATCCATTCCCTCCTTTTTAAAAACTTAATGGAAAATAAAAATCCATAATTTAGTTTACTATTAATGCCCTAAATGGTGCTTACACTTAACTACTACGTTGTCTGTTTTGTTTTGTTTTACCAATGCAATTAAAATGTTTTGTTTCCTGTGAGCGATTTTTGATATTGCAGAGGCCTGGATTGGTCTGTGGTCTGATCGCATGTTTCAGATAAACACACAAATCAAGTTTATCCAAGTTACGTGTTTAGAAATATTAACTCTAAATAGTATGTTAGCGATATGGGCACTATGGGAGTAATCCAATTCAGTGTGATATTTAATAGCACCAGGAATGAGAGCCAGGAGCTATTCAATTGTCCTCATCGCACCAGGCAGTTAAATTGGCAGATGCAGATTATTGGGCTAAAGACACGGCACCTCAGGAGTGTGCGAGCAGAAATTCTCTAGTTGCAGGCTTACTGCACTGCTGATTGAATAGAGCCGGGCACTCATACCAGCGCTTTGCAACATCGTAATCAACTGACTTTCCCCCTATGAGTGCTCCTCTGCAAGTGACATCCAATTTGGTCTTCGGCTGAGGTTATAGGTCAGAGCTGCCAAAGATACAGCAAAATTGGACTTTCTGTAAAGGCAATGCATATAGCAGAGTTTTTACAAGATGATATCATTTATCACAAGACCAATGTCCATAGTTAACTCATAAGGAACATACATAAATCAGTCCAAATGGTGCAGAAGAATAGAAAGAGGTGGTAGTATACAGTATGCTAATATAGCTCCATTATGTAAAATCTCATTAGGAATGATAAAACTACTCTATAATGCAAAATAATGGTTATGCTGGTTATGTTATGAACCTTGGGGATCATGCCTCAAATATACTATACTGTATATCATTTTGTTAGCAAAATGATAATTTTCCCCTATACTACATTAAACTGTTTAGCAGTTTCCTGCGGAGGGGATGTTAGGTTGCACACTATGACCATATGCATGCAGGTGAGACCAGCAATGTACTATATTCTGTTTTTCATTCTATGAATATGGTTTCTGCTTATTGATCCCGCACCTGGATAGTCTGATTGCAATGTTTTGTTTCTTTTGTTTTTTTCCCACAACATAAGCCTGAAGCTTGTGATCTATGTGATCACACCATACTGCATCACACAACCTCCAAGGAATAGTATAGCATGAAAGTGATGAAGTATTTTCTCACTTGAAGTGACATAAGAAGGTCTGCTAAATCTTGCAGGCCATAGTGAGAACGTGACTTTACCTTCGGATATAGTTTCATTCCTCTGGAGTAATGCAGAGTTTATATTGCTATTTCATACAGATGTGCCACATACCTATCCTCAAATCACGTCAAATAACCTTGTTTGAGGAGCCACAGACTTTTTTTTACTTATTCACGGCAAGAGCTTTTCAAAATATTCACATCACCGTGCAACAGAAGTACAATGCAAGGGTACCCGGAATACTGTCAGTGGCATTTCATGTAGCTTCTGAATGTGACTCATTTGCTAATATTGGTAAAAAGGCAAAAGGGTCTGATATGACCCATGCCATTCCTTGCGTCCCGCATTGTTATGCTTAATTTGCAACTTTACACCACTTCCTTTGCAACAAAAATACTACTCCTAAGTAAGTGGGTCTATTTACTTATGGGCCCTACACACACACACACACCGATCCGCCGCCGAGCTGCCCGATGGCGGATCCCACCGTCACCCGGCTCCATAGAAGTGCAGGCAAATATGGACGAGATCGTCCATATTGGCCTGCATGCACAGGCGACAGGGCACCAGCGATGAACGAGCACGGGGCCGCGCATCGTTCATCGCTGTTGCCTCCACACTGAAAGATATGAACGGAATCTCGTTCATTTATGAACGAGATCGTTCATATCTTTCACTAAAATCGCGCAGTGTAGAGCCCATAAACCTTAGATGGAGATAAAGTGGACGGAGATAAAGTACCAGCCAAACTACTGTCATTTTTCAAACCCAGCCTGTGACATGGCAGTTAGACAGTGATTGTTTACAGGAAAGACACTGGGGGATATTCAATTGTTTGAAAAGTCAGTTGGGTGTGTGTTTTTTCCTATCTAATAGACAGGGAAATACAGACACCCAACTGACTTTTCAAACATTTGAATTCCCCCCCACTAAATCTGAGGGACTATGCACAGGCCCAAATGATAATATTATGATTTTCTATGAATGAACCAACCAATAAAGGGAATAATCCTGAGGTGTTAATACCGAAGATTAGCAAATTTGGTTGTAGGCGTGCCATTAAGCAAATTGCAGTAACTAATTAGGGGGTTAGAAAAAACCACTAGTGCAGAGGTTCCCAAACTGTGTGCCGTGGCTCCCTGGGGTGCCTCGGGACACTTGCAGGGGTGCCCTGGGTTGGTGGTCCAGGACCAATTCAAATTATTCATGGTCAATATAATAGGCAAAACCAGTGCTGGTGGCTGCCAGTCATAAAATATGTGGTCAAACAGAAGCAAATCTTGTCCCTCACCACACAACTGACCCTAAGGATGACATATATTAACGCGATCTACTTAATGTAATATTTCTTTCTAAGTTTCTCAATAAGAAATTTTTGGCCTAGGGGTGCCGTGAAAAAAATTCTGATATTCTAGGGCGCCGTGAATCAAAAAGGTTTAGAAACCACTGCACTAGTGGGCTTATATCTAAAGAAGGTTAATGTGTGACGCACTCTTTTTTGTTTCTGTTTCATGAATAAATTAAAACTTACGTTTTATTACTTTTATTTAAGATAGGTTTTTCAATAGGCATGACATAAGGCAAATGGTCAGCCCGGAAAGATAAAGAATTAATGAGAGATATAAAATTATTTTTTATTTCTGGCACTACCTATGCATGGGTATACGGGTAGAGCAAATAAATGATTGAAGAAAGTGAAGTATATAAAAGGAATTTCTACACAGGTTTTAATTATCAAATTTATGAGATCCTTTCACAACTGGATTGTGATCTCAGAAAAAAAACCTTTAAAGAGGTTTTTTCTGAGATCACAATCCAGTTATGAAAGGATCTCATAAATTTGACAGTGATTGGCTGGTACTTTATCTCCATCCCAGGCTTAGTAAATAGACTCCTAAGACACTACGGGACAAATTACGCAGTTCCTATGGTTTGGGTACATCTCTGATTTTTTGAGATCAGGCGCTGGATCTGTACTGCACATGTGCAGAGATCTGATTGACATGCCGCGGCCGTTTAAGGGCATGAAAGAGGTGATCTGGGCCAGCGCCCCAGAAAACAAGGACATGTCGGCTTCATATTCTGGGTGTGATGAGGCCAGTGGCTGCGTCCTTGGAAGTAGCTCCACTGGCCCCGGCTGCGTTAAAACATGCGTGTTCATAGCGACAACGCTTTACGTTGGCTCTTCTTATAATTGTGATGCAGAATTGGTCAGGTACTGGATTGTTTACCCACTAATAGGGAATTTAAGCTGGGTTTAGACCATTGTGAGACAGGTTAGTTTTACCCTACTGATGAGGTGTTGTCACCATAGTAATCTTAATAGTTACTCAGATGATGAAGTTCACGCAGAGTGATCCAATGCTTCGTGTTCGGGCACAGCAGCAGATCACAGAAGCATGCAGGTGGTGTCTATATACACAAGATGTCTTCTGCAGCATTAGCCATTCTACTGTGTCTATCTCTAAATCAGGCCCTATAGGCGAATGTGTGCGGCTATGAAGTGAATATGGCACAAAATTCAGGAAAAAGTACAAAATTACATAAATCATACCCATGGCATACCCTGCCAGGAAGCTTGCACAATGTGGCACAAAAATGCTAACTGTATGAGGACCAATTTGTAGCTTTTCTCCCTAAAAGCTTTTTTTCTAGGGGGTGTTTGTAAAAGAAAAAATACAGAGAATCCAGACAGCTATTTTTCACATATTGCATATGTATACTTCCTAATAGGACATGGTCTATACACAGAATCTGGTTGTATTAAACCAGTGTCAGACTGGGACATGAAGGGCCCACCGGGGGAATGCAGTAACAGGGGCCCAGGCTTAGGGGCGTGGCCAGCCACCTCAGAGGCTTGGCTAACCATTAGAGAGTACATGGTCTGGGGCCCTTGATAAATATCTAAATACTGCTAGTGCATTCATGATAATGTACCAGATTTATAACAGCAATGCACTGTAGAGAATACATCATAGTCCTTTGCAGCATAAGGTAACATATGTATAATTCAAATGTATAGTCTGGAACCTGAGCCCTAGAGGAAGGGGTTGGGCCCTCAGGCAGTGGTTTCCCCTGTGCCCCTGTGGGCCAGTCCGACCCTGTATTAAACAATGAACTGCACCATTCTATTCTGCTTGAGAATAACATTTCTACAAATAACGATCAATGAGTGAAATAGACTAAAGCATCTGAAACAAAGTGCATGTGTATTTGGAGAAATGGATTAATCAGTATCATTCATCTAATTAAAAGCTGCTGACAGTCTAATAACATTCGCTCCAAAAATGACCCGTATACATTACAATACATAAAAGTGCCAGGCCATCTGATTCACTTTACCACACATCAGTCTTATTCCGGGTACACACTAAACGGGTTGGATATGGGATCCCGACGTTCGGGATCCTGGCGGTCAGAATACAGACGCTGCGATCCCAACTGCCAGAATGGGGACAAGCGCAATTAAGGTTCTATTCCCACCCTATGGGTGTCATGGGGATTCACGAGTGGGAATAGATGCGGAGCAGCTGCCGACATTCTGATGGTCGGCGAGCTCGCTAGTGATGGGATCCACAGGGGTGCCGACATTAGCAAGTGCATATACACTTGCTGATGTTGGCAGTGACAGAGGGGGGGGGGGGGGGGGGTGTAAGCGATGCCATGCTGTCGCAGATTGATATCCCCAGATTGATTACTGCGTCTAATAGGATACCCTTCTTAGGGGTCGATTCTATTCGGCAACTAATGAATAGCGCCGGGAATTAGCTCCCGACGCTATTCAATTCAGCAACTAGTTACCTGCAATTGTCGGGAATTCTTCTCTCATCCCCGGGGGATGAGAAGAGAAACCCGACAAAAGTGCTGCCTCGCGGCCGGCGCGAGGCTGATTCTGTCGGGAATCAGCCTCTCGCCGGGGACTTAAGTCAGAGAATGCCCGTTCTCCCGACAAAACTACCTGTTTTGTCGGCGAGAACGGGCCATCGCCGACGTAACTAGTTGCTGAATTGAATAGCGTCGGGAGCTAATTCCCGGCGCTATTCATTAGTTGCCGAATAGAATCGACCCCTTAGAGTGTCTTTATTGCTGGTAGTCAAAAATATGAATCTAGGCGGAGACACATATTTGCGACACTGCCTCCATCGCCCAGAAGTGTATGTGCTTCACGTGCTCACAGGTTTATGAAACCTTCTAAAGAGAACCAGTAAATGTGTTGACAATAGCAACCAGATTGTAGCTATCATTTTCTAGAATGTACTATAGATAAATGATTGCTAGAATGTGGTTAGTTGTTATAGGCAACACCACCACTGTTTCTCTTTAGATATTTTGCCCCTCGGACATTCTGTGTACCCTTTAAATGCCCCTCAGACCCCTCAAATAGCTCTTGGACCCTTTCAATGCCGTATATACCTATCAGAATCACCCCCGCCCACTTACCCTTGGCGCTGCTGAGAGGCAAATTCTCCTCTTCCAAATCGTATGTAATGTGACAGTGCTCAGTGCACAGACTGTGACCTCTCACACTGTGCAAAGGAGGATGTCACCTGATGCACCTGCAGGTCCCCCTCCTCTTATGTTCAAGCACCAGAGGTAAAAATGGTGTTTAGAATAGAGTGGTAAGCTATACATGTTACAGTGCATCCCGAAAGTATTCACAGCGCCGCATGCCGAAACACACCCATTACAGTCCTATAACACACCCATAAAACTACCTCTTTAGGCTTGTTCAGCGGAAACAGGATGCACCTGAGCTCAATTTTGAGCTTCATGGCAATGGCTGTGAATACTTATGTACATGTAATTTCTTACAGTTTTTATTTTTTATAAATTTGCAAAAATCTAAAAAAAAACTTTTTTAACTTTGTCATTATGAGGTATTGTGTGTACAATTGTGAGGGAAAAAATTAATTTATTCCGTTTTGTAATAAGGCTGTAACATAACAAAATGTGGAAAAAAGTGAAGCGCTGTGAATACTTTCCGGATGCACTGTACATCTTAGGTGTGAAACATTATCCAAATAAATAGCTATTTCTATTTAATTCATATTGGGTCTGATTGAGAGGTACATGCAGTGGCAGTGTTTATGCAGTGAGTGTTTTTTGCTACTGTGCTTCTACAAAAAGACTAGAAATCGCTATGTGCAAACCATGAGTGTGATGGCATACCCAGCTTTATAAATTATCGCTATTATTTGAGATGGCACGTGAGATCTCTGGGCTTCAGGGTGGAGACTAGGAACTACCTAAGATTTAGGACTACCTGGTGTGCACTGGCTCCTCCCACTATGACCCTCCTCCAGAATCCTGTGCCCGGCTCGAGCTGGAGGCACACTAGGGGCTCTCCTGAGCTCCTAGAAAGAAAGTATATTTTAGGTTTTTTATTTTACAGTGAGACCTGCTGGCAACAGGCTCACTGCAACGAGGGACTAAGGGGAGAAGAAGCGAACCTACCTGCTTGCAGCTAGCTTGGGCTTCTTAGGCTACTGGACACCATTAGCTCCAGAGGGATCGACCGCAGGACCCGTCCATGGTGTTCGTTCCCGGAGCCGCGCCGCTGTCCCCCTTACAGAGCCAGAAGCATGAAGATGGTCCGGAAAATCGGCGGCAGAAGACTTCAGTCTTCACCAAGGTAGCGCACAGCACTGCAGCTGTGCGCCATTGCTCCTCATACACACTTCACACTCCGGTCACTGAGGGTGCAGGGCGCTGGGGGGGGGCGCCCTGAGCAGCAATAAAAACACCTTGGCTGGCAAAATAACCACAATATATAGCCCCAGAGGCTATATATGTGGTAATTACCCCTGCCAGAATACATTAAAAAGCGGGAGAAAAGTCCGCGAAAAAGGGGCGGAGCTATCTCCCTCAGCACACTGGCGCCATTTTCTCTTCACAGTGCAGCTGGAAGAAAGCTCCCCAGGCTCTCCCCTGTAGTTTTCAGGATCAAAGGGTTAAAAAGAGAGGGGGGGCACTAAATTTAGGCGCAATATTATATATACAAGCAGCTATTGGGGAAAATTCACTCAGTTATAGTGTTAATCCCCACATTATATAGCGCTCTGGTGTGTGCTGGCATACTCTCTCTCTGTCTCCCCAAAGGGCTTTGTGGGGTCCTGTCCTCAGTCAGAGCATTCCCTGTGTGTGTGCGGTGTGTCGGTACGGCTGTGTCGACATGTGTGATGAGGAGGCTTATGTGGTGACGGAGCAGATGCCGATAAATGTGATGTCGCCCCCTGTGGGGCCGACACCAGAGTAGATGGATAGGTGGAAGGTATTAACCGACAGTGTCAACTCCTTACATAAAAGGCTGGATGACGTAACAGCTGTGGGACAGCCGGCTTCTCAGCCCGCGCCTGCCCAGGCGTCTCAAAGGCCATCAGGGGCTCAAAAACGCCCGCTCCCTCAGATGGCAGACACAGATGTCGACACGGAGTCTGACTCCAGTGTCGACAAGGTTGAGACATATACATAATCCACTAAGAACATCCGTGACTTGATCCCGGCAATAAAAAATGTGTTACACATTTCTGACATTAACCCAAGTACTTTTAAAAAAGGGTTTTATGTTTGGGGAGAAAAAGCAGGCAGTGTTTTGTTCCCCCATCAGATGAGTGAATGAAGTGTGTGAAAAAGCGTGGGTTCCCCCGATAAGAAACTGGTAATTTCTAAAAAGTTACTGATGGCGTACCCTTTCCCGCCAGAGGATAGGTCACGTTGGGAGATATCCCCTAGGGTGGATAAGGCGCTCACACGTTTGTCAAATAAGGTGGCACTGCCGTCTTAGGATACGGCCACTTTGAAGATGCCTGCTGATAAAAAGCAGGAGGCTATCCTGAAGTCTGTATTTACACACTCAGGTACTAGACTGAGACCTGCAATTGCCTCAGCATGGATAGTGCTGCTGCGGCGTGGTCCGATACCCTGTCTGATAATATAATACCCTAGACAGGGATAATATTTTGCTAACATAGAGCATATTAAAAGACGTCATCTTATATATGAGGGATGCACAGAGGAATATTTGCCGGCTGGCATCCAGAATTAATGCAATGTCCATTCTGCCAGGAGGGTATTAGGGACCCGGCAGTGGACAGGTGATGCTGATTTTGAAGGCACATAGAGATTCTGCCTTATAAGGGTGAGGAATTGTTTGGGGATGGTCTTTGGGACCTCCTATCCACAGCAACAGCTGGGAAAGAAAACATTTTTTACCTCAGGTTTCCTCACAGCCTAAGAAAACTGTATTATCAAGTACAGTCCTTTCAGCTTCAGAAAAGCAAGCGGGTCAAAGGCGCTTCCTTTCTGCCCAGAGACAAGGGAAGAGGGAAACAAAAATCTTCCCCCGCTTCCTCTGAGTCCACCGCATGTCACTGGGACTCCACAGGTGGAGCCAGGTGCGGTGGGGGCGCGTCTCGGGAACTTCAGCGACCTCTGGGCTCGCTCACAGGTAGATCCCTGGGTTCTGCAAGTTGTATCACAGGGATACAAGCTAGAGTTCGAGACGACTCCCCCTGCCGTTACCTCAAATCAGCCTTGCCTGCTGCCCTTGGAGAGGTAGTACTGGCGGAAATTCACAAGATGTACTTCCAGCAGGTGATAATCAAGGTACCCCTCCTTTAACAAGGCCGGGGTTACTATTCCACAATATTTGTGGTACCGAAACCTTAGGGTTCGGTGAGACCCATTTTAAAATTGGAATCCTTGAACACATATATAAAAAAATTCAAGTTCAAGATGGAATCGCTCAGGGCGATTATTGCAAGCCTGGACGAGGGAGATTACATGGTATATCGGGACAACAAGGATGCTTGCCTGCATGTCCCATTTACCATCCTCACCAGGAGTACCTCAGATTTGTGGTACAGGATTGTCATTACAAATTCCAGACGTTGCCGTTGGGCCTGTACACGGCACCAAGGGTATTTACCAAGGTAATGGCCGAAATGATGATACCCCTTCGAAAAAAGGGAGTTTTAAATTATCCCATACTTGGACGATCTCCTGATAAAGGCGAGGTCCAGGGAGCAGTTGTTGGTAGGGGTAGCACTATCTCTGAAGTGCTACAACAGCACGGTTGAATTCTAAATATTACAAAGTCACAGCTGGTCCCTACGACACATCTACTGTTCCTGGGAATGGTTCTGGACACAGACCAGAAATAAGTGTTTCTCCTGGAGGAGAAGGCCAAGGAGCTGTCATCTCTAGTCAGAGGCCTCCTCAAACCAAAACAGGTGTCGGTGCATCACTGCACGCGAGTCCTGGGAAAACTGGTAGCTTTCTACGAAGCAATTCCATTCGATGGGTTCCATGCAACTTTTCAGTGGAACCGGTTGGACAAGTGGTCCAGGTCGCATATCAGATGCATCAACTGATAACCCTGTCTCCAGGGACTAGGGTGTATCTGCGGTGGTGGCTGCAGAGTGCTCATCTTCAAGAGAGCCGCAGAGTCGGCATACAGGACTGGGTCCTGGTGACCACGAATGCCAGCCTTCAAGGCTGGGGGGCAGTCACACAGGGAAGTATCTTCCAGGGACTATGGTCAAACCAGGAGATTTCCCTACACAAAAATATTCTGGAACTGAGGGACATTTACAATGCCCTAAGTCAAGCAAAACCCCTGCTTCAAAACCAGCCGGTACTGATTCAGTCAGACAACATCACGGCGGGTGCCCATGTAAACCAACAGGGCGGCACAAGAAGCAGGAGGGCGATGGCAGAAGCCACAAGGATTCTCCGATGGGCGGAGAGTCATGTGTTAGCACTGTCAGCAGTGTTCATTCCCGGAGTGGACAACTGGGAAGCAGATCTTCCCAGCAGACACGACCTCCACCCGGGAGAGTGGGGACTTCATCCAGAAGTCTTCCAAATGATTGTACACCATTGGGAAAGGCCACAGGTGGACATGATGGCGTCCCGCCTCAACAAAAAGCTATAAAAAGATATTGCGCCAGGTCAAGGGACCCTCAGGCGATAGCTGTGGACGCTCTGGTAACACCGTGGGTGTACCAGTCGGTGTATGTGTTCCCTCCTCTGCCTCTCATACCCAAGGTACTGAGAATAATAAGAAGGAAAGGAGTAAGAACTATACTCGTGGTTCCGGATTGGCCAAGAAGAGCTTGGTACCCAGAACTTTAAGAAATGATCTCAGAGGACCCATGGCCTCTGCCGCTCAGACAGGACCTGCTGCAGCAGGAGCCCTGTCTGTTCCAAGACTTACCGCAGCTGCGTTTGACGGCATGGCGGTTGAACACCGGATCCTAAAGGGAAAAGGCATTCCGGAGGAAGTCATTCCTACGCTGATTACGGCTAGGAAAGATGTGACCGCAAAACATTATCACCGCATATGGCGAAAATATGTTGCTTGGTATGAGGCCAGGAAGGCCCCAACAGAGGAATTTCAACTGGGTCGAATTCTGCACTTCCTACAGTCAGGAGTGACTATGGGCCTAAAATTGGCTTCCATTAAGGTCCAGATTTCGGCTCTGTCGATTTTCTTCCAGAGAGAACTGTCTTCACTGCCTGAAGTTCAGACATTTGTAAAGGAAGTGCTGCATATTCAGCCCCAACTTGTGCCTTCTGTGGCACCTTGGGATCTCAACGTGGTGTTGAGATTCCTAAAATCATGGAGCTACTTAAAACCGTGGATCTGAAATATCTCACGTGGAAAATGGTCATGTTGTTGGCCTTGGCTTCGGCCAGGCGTGTATCAGAAATGGCGGCTTTGTCAGGTATAAGCCCTTATCTGATTTTCCATATGGATAGGGCAGAATTGAGGACTCGTCCCCAGTTTCTCCCTAAGGTGGTATCGGCTTTTCACTTGAACCAACCTATTGTGGTGCCTGCGGCTACTAGGGACTTGGAGGATTCCAAGTTACTGGACGTAGTCAGGGCCTTGAAAATGTATGTTTCCAGGACGGCTAGAGTCAGGAAAACTGACTCGCTATTTATCCTGTATGCACCCAACAAACTGGGTGCTCCTGCTTCTAAGCAGACTATTGCTCGCTGGATTTGTAGCACAATTCAGCTGGCGCATTCTGCGGCTGGACTGCCGCATCCTAAATCAGTAAAAGCCCATTCCACAAGGAAGGGGGGCTCATCTTGGGCGGCTGCCCGAGGGGTCTCGGCTTTACAACTTTGCCGAGCTGCTACTTGGTCAGGGGCAAACACGTTTGCAAAATTCTACAAATATGATACCCTGGCTGAGGAGGACCTTGAGTTCTCTCATTCGGTGCTGCAGAGTCATCTGCACTCCCCGTTTGGGAGCTTTGGTATAATCCCCATGGTCCTTTCGGAGTTCCCAGCATCCACTAGGACGTCAGAGAAAATAAGATTTTACTCACCGGTAAATCTATTTCTCGTAGTCCGTAGTGGATGCTGGGCGCCCATCCCAAGTGCGGATTGTCTGCAATACTTGTACATAGTTATTGTTAACTAAAGGGTTATTGTTGAGCCATCTGTTGAGAGGCTCAGTTGTTTTCATACTGTTAAACTGGGTATAGTATCACGAGTTATACGGTGTGATTGGTGTGGCTGGTAAGAGTCTTACCCGGGATTCAAAATCCTTCCTGATTATGTCAGCTCGTCCGGGCACAGTGTCCTAACTGAGGCTTGGAGGAGGGTCATAGTGGGAGGAGCCAGTGCACACCAGGTGACCTAAAAGCTTTCTTTAGTTGTGCCCAGTCTCCTGCGGAGCCGCTATTCCCCATGGTCCTTTCGGAGTTCCCAGCATCCACTAGGACGTCAGAGAAAATAAAGTTACACTGGAGTCTCTGCGCCAGCAACAGGCAGCTTCAGGAGTCGATGCTCGTCTGATGGTGGAGTGATCAGATCCACCAGCGCACTTGAGCAATGCTAACATACTGTAAGTGGGCATCACAGGGTTTGCACAGTCCGTCACACGGAAGAACACTAGCGGAATGTTAGGTCCATTAAGTGAAAACAAAGGCGTTTGCTAGAGTACAAATGCAGGATGCTTTCCAACTATGATTGAAAACTGGTGCCAAGACAAGCCGCAAACACAGATATCTGACACAGGTTACTTATGGCAACAGAGATTTGTACTGTACAGTAGGTGGATCTTTTACATGTCAAACTACTCCCCCCCCCCCCCCCCCCTTATGTACTACACACAGCTTGCACATGACAGCGTTTAACAAAGAGAAATCACACAGTACAAATGAATTGCAGGTAACAGTCAGAGTTGTAAGTATGAACTGTATGAATTAATATTATATATAGGGATGTAGTTAGGGTGGTCTTCAGTTTGCCGGCTGTCGGGATCCCGGCGCACAGTATCCTGACACCTTTTCTCCCTCTTGGAGGGAGAATAGATAGCGTGGCGTGCATAGCGCTCCACCGTGCCTGCAGCGTGGTGAGCGCAGTGAGCCCGCAAGGGGCTCATTTGCGCTCACCCAGCTGTCCGTATGCCGGCGGTCAGGATTCCGGCGCCGGTATGCTGGCCGCCGGGAGCCCGGCCGCCAGCATACCCTACTACACCCATGTAGTTACAATGCCGCTGGACAGCATCCCGGCAGCCAAAAAAACGATGCTGGAATCCCAACCGGCGACATAATGCCGGCAGCAAAATCCCAACGGCGCTCGGGATCCTGGCATCAAAATACCGACGCCAGGAATCTCGAACGCTCGCGTCCTGCTGCGGGGGGTGGGAGGTTAGGTTTAGGAATTAGAAGGGGGGTTAGGGTGCAGGGATGGGAAGGGGGTGGTTAGTTACCGGGGAGGGGGAGTTAGGGTTAGACATCAAACGGGGAGGGTTAGGTTTAGGCAGCGGGGAAGGGAGGGTTGGGTTAGGCACCACCGGCGAAAGTTAGGGTTAGGCTACGACAAGGGAGAGTTAGGGTACTTTTTGGGGGGCTGTCGGTATTTTGATGGTCGGGATGCCGCTGTCTGTATTCTGACCGCCGGCATCCCATCCATCAGTGTGTGTGTGTATATTATATATATATATATATATTCGACTTTGCATCGCGTACAATTCTGTCGATATGCCCTCGCTTCACTTACGTTAAACACCCCGTTACATCCCAGTTACGTTCCTTTAGTCACAGGAGGAGGTTCATTTGGCTTGGCTTGCGCAGAAGTAATTGGATGCACCAAAGCAAGCATACGCAGAGTGAAACCACGCAACATAAGGCCCGCAAACAGGCTTCCATTTAATAACTACATCACCCCAGGGATTAACGGAAAATATCCAATTTCTATACTGTATTACACTGTTCTTTTCACTGGACATGCCAATCATACCCCTTTCAGACTAGCAAAAATTTCCAGGGTTATTGCACGTGAACGCGCATCAACCCAGGATATTGCCTAATCTGAAAGGGTCCTAAAGGAATATCCCGGGTCGAGAATCCCGGCATTTCATACCAGGTCGCGACCTGGGTTGAAGCCGAAATCGACCTGGGATTTGTGCAGTGTGTACGGGTAAGCCGGGTCAAGGCAATCCGGCACCTGTTCTCTGCATAGTTGGAGGCGGCGCTTGGAGATAATCATCTCCAAGCTCTGCCTCCTGTAGCGTCAGTGGTGACGTCATCAACCCGGCAATATGCCAGTTCGGGCCGCACGTCTGAAAGGGGTCTCAAGCCGGGTCACACCTGGGAAGCACCTGTGTACACATTCCCGGGTGTGACCCGCCGGCCGTGACGTGCGGTGGGGTGAGGCAGAGCCTTTCCTGTCATACTAACGTTTGTGTCAGAGTTTTGACTGTATAAAGTATATGAAAAATACAAAGAATATGATTGAAATATCTTCTTTGCGTTATTCTAATCATTTTATAGCCAAAACTCTGGAGTAAAAAGTCTATGGAGAGGTGAGGCAGTGCCTCACCTGCTTATCTTTTCCGCACATCTCTGATCAAAACTCATATACTGCTGCACCTGTGTATAATGCCCAGATGTACGCTTTGGCTCATTTTGTGTGTAAATCTGGCTCTGGTGCTAGCTAGTGCCTCCTGAGCCTTTTAGCTCACCGCACGTCCCTGCGACCCGGCTATGCAAGTCTGAAAGGGGTATAAACTACAAAGGTAAATGCATAACACGGACATTCCACCAGTTCACATGAAGGAAATCATAAAAATAAAATCACTCTGATATGCAGTATTAGTCCACAATTAAGAAAAGTATACTTTTCTTATAATTGGGCTCTCTGAACACCAGGTCAGCGGTAGAGATTTTAGCTTTATTTGCTTCTCCAATTCAATTTCAATTCTGAATGGAGCAAAAGGTGTATTCCTGTTCTCTCTGTTCTCATCCATACATGAGACAGCACTTGTCCATTAGCCATAAGACTATTACATGGACCTCATGAGTATTCCCCCCCATCTAAGCTAGTCATGATTCTGACTTAACTAAGCCAGTCATATTCAAGACCCAGATTTTTCCCAGGTCCTTGTCTCGGTGTGAAAGCAGCATCAATACAGCCGTGGGCCTCAGTCCAGTTATTAAAAGCAGAGGGAGGCATCTTGTGTCAGCTGGCTCCTGTATGCTTCTGTGACCCGCTGCTGCATCTGTGGAAAGCAGCATCGGATCACTTGCATGAACATCGGCTGGGTAACCGGAGGATTACTCAGGATGGTCGGCTGTTCAAGCTGCCAGGACCAACAAGTCTGCTTAGGAAGATGCAGACACTGGCCTCAGTATGCTTACAAAACGGGGGCCATTTTGTTGACCGCCGTCCATCATCGCCCTGCCTCCAAATGGCCACAGCCTGTCAATAAGGCTGCAGCTTGGGGGGCACTACGTGCGACGACACAGGACCCATTCTGCACATGCACAGAACAGGTCCTACACATGTACACTGCATCAACCATCGGATTTGTACGTAATCGAATCAGGCCCCGTGTTCATTAGGCTTGCTTGGACCTAGGATTGGTGTGAAAGGGGTATGAGTCTGACCCAGTCAGTCGCCAAGTACCTCCACTAGAGTTCCCCCTAGGTTGAGGCAGAGGCAGGACGCCGGAGTTCGGGGGCACATTGCCGCATGCGTGCCCGAAACTGGGGCACGGGCATGCAAATTAGGAGGTGTGGCCACGCCCCCTTCATTTTAGTGGGCGGTGCGGCCCACAGACACTACTATAGAGGGAGTCTGTGGCCGGCGACGTCACTTTTGTGGGCGTGCCCAGCACCTCCGTCGGTGCTGGGCTTCCCCCAGCTCTCCCAATGCGTGAATGGATGCCGCGCGCATGCGCACGGCATCTTTACACGCTGGGAGGACAGGAAGCGGGCGGCTGTTCTAGCAGGGCGCCGCAAAAGGGGCAGGGCGGGTTTTGCCTTGTAAAAAACGGGCAGGGCGCGGCGCCCTGCTAAAATAGCCTAGCGTGAACACTACTCCTGTGTGATCACATGGTGAAAGATGGGTGTTATGCTATAAACATTCCCAAGCCTCTCTGCTTAGATCGTATAAAGGGACTGTAATTGCAAATAACATTGCTTGAATGAAAACAACTCCATAGGGTGTATTGGCTAAATGTGGCAGCTCTGTCCACAGAATTTAAAACGGCAATTATATTAAATGCAAAAATGGGTTTGCAGCTAAAATAATTGCACTTTTAATTCCCACAGCCAAATCCGACGTCAGGTGGGAAAGTCACTGCTTAGTAAATATACTCCCATGTGTCTTCTTACAGGTAACCAGAGAAAATTTGTATTGAAGAAACAAACCTCCATTTTACATGGGATTACACCTTCAAAAGTGAAATGCATTTTAAAAATAGACTGCAGACACAGATGAATGTTTAAGTAAGGTTGTATATCTATTACCAAATCATAGAGTTGGCACATTTTGACCTGACCTTGCTTATGAGAGCCAAAGCAGAGATAATATATTAATGCTGCATTGTGGTGCAAGATTTGTACTGAGCTATAGGAAGACATCAGGGCCTTATTTACACTGTATAACTCACACTCGGCAAGTAACAATGAACTGGGTGATTTGCCAATGCAAATTCTTCACCTAATGCAAAGTCAATACAATCAGCCCTGTGAGTCCAAATAATATATACTACCATTACCAACAGCATGCAGTCTACTTGCTATTAAAGCTATTCGTGTATACATTTTTCTATGAGTATAATGGTATGTGAGTGTTACCAAATCTAATATATGACATATAGTTTAAGATATCTCTGTACATGGACATACACCTAGCTAAAGGTTGTAAACTTGCATTTGTAACAACAGCAATGACAAATAGGGAAGTAGGTTACCAGTTCATATTGTAATAATACAAAGGTCAAAAAGATCAATTACTAAAGATTATGGGGTGTATTTAATAACAAGTGATATTCTTTTTATTACTTGTTACCAATCTTAAATGGTGCTCCTAGGGTTGGGTACGCACCAGAGATGTTGGTGCACCCACCATTGTTCTGTTTGAGCAGCCGATCCAGGTAAATATACACACTTATAGGCCCTACACACTGGCCGATTTTTGGAAAGATATGAACGATCTCGTTCATAAATGAACGAGAACTCGTTCATATCTTTCAGTGTGGAGGCTCCAGCGATGAACGATGCGCGTCCCCGCGCTCGTTCATCGCTGGTCTCCCGTCGGCTGTGCATGCAGGCCAATATGGACGATCTCGTCCATATTTGCCTGCACTTCAATGCAGCCGCGTGACGGGGGGAGTGAAGAAACTTCACTCCCCCCGTCACTGGCCCCCGCCGCCGGGTCGCTCGTCGGCCGTATCCGCCGTCGGGCAGCTCGGCGGCGGATCGGCTAGTGTATAGGGCCCCTTAGCGATTGGTCGTTTGAGGTGTCAGTGGTGTTATGCAGCTGGGTATTTGTATCTTCCAGTTGTGCCGTCATGCCGTCGCCCCCCTCAGCAGTCCGGCCGGCTGTACACAGATCCAGATAGTATCAGCTGCGCTGCACAGCTGACGCGATATGGCTGTGAACGTCCTCATTCATATCGGGGGTACACGCACACTGTCAGACTCAGGGAGCCGGATGTACTAAGCGGAAAATGCGGTAAACTCCCTGTTTACCGCATTTTCCTGATTTACCAACCCCCGGCCGGCAGGTCAGCGCCGCGGCGGGGTACGCCAGCTTTAACTGGCGATAGTCCATAGAAGCCTATGGGCTTCTCTCCACGGCGCTGTGTGAGGGATCCGATCGGATCCCTCCCAGCATGCCCTGCGGCCGCCCCCGTCACCCCGGGCATGCGCAGACTGACTCCCGGGCCGAATCCCGGAAGTCAGGCTGCCGCTGCGCATCGCGGAGTTCAGCTCTTATCGGAAGAGCTGTCCTCCGCAATGCTGATCGCATATGTTAGTACATATGCGATCAGCATCGTGGCGCAGGGCGTACATCCCGCCCATTATACATCCCGCCCATTATATATCAGCTAGGGTGTACCCAGCTTTACTGTTGTGTGTCATGTGTTTGAAAAATGACAGGAGCTGATTGGTAGGAGGAGAACCATTACATTATGCCCCTAGGTTTTATTCTTTAATATTATATTTATCATTACAGTCAACATTAGGGCATGTAACTGCATGTTTCTAATCTGTTATGACTGAGAGTTTTAAATGACCTCAGATGTATAGTACAAAGTAATGGACACTACTATTATACAAAATGCGACATCACATTGGACCCAAGTCGGATTAAATAACCCCGTTTTATGATCCATGCCAGGAAACAAGTATAGCACTGTACATATACTTTCTGCAGCATCATTATAGCCCCAGAGAGAAATGGCAGCAGCAAACCATACAGAAAGTCATTACTAAATAAAATGGCTGTCAAGCAGTTGGCATATAAATCCTGGTATAAAATACAGTACATGATATATACACAAGGAATAAAATACAACCAAAAATCACCTGTAATCCAGCAGTGCTATCAGGACCCCACCCCAACCTGTTTCTTTTACTTTCAAATTGGATCTCACTTCAGTCAGAATACAATGAGATCACTCTGTTATTTTTAGCCAGAAAGAGACAGATAAGGGATTGTAATCCCGTTGCCCTATATCCCTGTGGTATAGTAATAATTGGCAGAGGCACAGCTCCCAGGCAGTCTCATGTGGGCATTACACTATCCAGATCCTCCTGCATGTGGCACAGGGAGCAATGTAACGACAGTGTTATGCCAGCCAGCCACCCCCTCCTCCCCAGCACCCACAGCAAGGGCCACATCCCAAGGGCAACCCACAATTGAGGAGCTGAAACTGTATGTATAATATATATATATATATATATATATATATATATATATATATATACACACACACACACTAAATAGATATGACATGTACAAAGGATAAAGGCATAGATGCTGATGACTTCCCGGTCTCCATAGACTGTATGCATCTCCCTGCATGTGCAGCTCCATTCATTACACAATAGGATCAATACATCCTTCTGCACATATACCCCGGGGCCGCTCCCCTTGTTTCTAGCTCACCCTGCAGCAGCTGCACCGAATCCCTGTGCTCACCCCGAGGGGTCGCATGGAAGCTAGGCTGGTGCCCCAGCTCAGAGTGGGCTCCTTTACCTTATTGTCACCCGGCGCCGGCACTTCCTGCTACACGGGAGCCGGGGAGAGAGCAGCAGCCACCTCCAGCCTCAGAACTGAGCATTCAGCACTGACACACTGAGAGGGAAGAGGAGGAGTGTGGGGATAGGAAGCCGCCCACAGCACAGCCATCATACCCACGCCTTGCACAGTCAGTCTCCAGGGAAAGAGACTCCTCTCCTATGGTTTCTCTGTGACAGGGAATGGAGAGCAGGGAGTAAAAGGCTGCTGTGCCTGACTGGGGCTGGGAGCTGAGCTGTCAAACGTGATGCAATCTGTTAGCCAAATCCTGTATCACTTCTATGTAGAATGAAATAGTTGTCTCTTGCAGATGCAGCTTGCTACTCTCACCCACAGTGGCTGACTTTACCAGCCTGAGTGACAACATTCCATGGGGTCAATCCAATTAGGCGCAAGTTGTTTTCACAGCAAATTCACACTGCATATTGCATTTGCAATCCAATTCCAAACTCGAATTGCGTGTTCAGAGGAAATTCACATTTTTTTGTGCGCACCCCCAGTGTGTGAAAAGGAAGGGAATATCTGTAGGGAAATGTCGGGATTAAAGACCATCATACATCTATGATAAATTGGGGCAATTCTCAGTTCTAGAGATGATTGTCCCAAAAATAGTGATGAATGGGCTCTCCCTATTGGCAATCCCAATCAAAAAGTGATCGGGATCACCAAATTAGAGTTTTAAACATGTTTAAAAATCTATATTTATAGGGCCAATAGACCAACCATTTTGCCGTTACTGTGGGGGAGAGTGGATTTATAGCAACAGCGGCAGTAGTGGAGGTGCGGGGATCTGTGCGAGTATAATAGCATTCCCCTCCAGGGACACTTGTGATTGGTGCAGCTGCCCTTTTCAAAAATGTTGCTGAGTTGTAATTGGCTCACTCACGGCACCATTTTTTAAATTTCAATCGCGGTTCCTGCTAATATTAGCAGTGCGAGACAGGAGGCAGACGGTAGAGAAGTAGCTCAGAAGAGCTTGTGAAGATGCCAGAGTTAGTCCTGGGGAGGCGGCGGCAATGTAAAAGAGCCACCAACCCTGGGTGAAGGTGCAGTGAAATAAATTCTTAAAACATCAGGTGTTATGTCTTTATTTTAAAATCTCCTTTACAGTGGGATTATAGGTACCAGTTGGCCCTTAATGCAGTTCATGCTTGTACATATGGTTCTCCAAGTACTGGAATGCGAGGCAGGCTTTTTTGGGACCTGTAGTCCCACTGCAAAGTACAATATTACTGTTTGCAAAATCACAAGCTATCAACCCTGCGCTCAGCTCCCAGGGGTGCAGGGAAAAGCACTGGGCTTCAGCCCAGGCCTGGGGTCAGTGCCAGATTAAGGTCCACATTGGCCTGGAGCTGAACTCTATGAAGGGCCTATTGTTGCCACGCAGTGGTTGTGAATTTTTCCTTGTGTGGGCAGGGGTGTGTGGTGGCATACTACATCACTGCACTTCCTCCCCACACTACATCTCTTCACTATAGCACAACTATACTACATCTCCATAATACGGGGCATATTTATCACAATTCATATCCGAGATGCGTATGTGATTCATTTGACCTAAATCGCGTTGCGATAATTGAATACATTACAAGGATTAATCCATTATCGCATACAGAGACAGAGCTTGTGAGAATCCAGTTGCCACAATTCTCAGGGTATTTTTCACAAAAAATACCCTGAGATTGTACAGTGCATGCGCTGCCACCGGCAATTAAGACTCTATGTGGACAAAACACGTGTGTCTGTATAAATGTGAGTGAAAAATATCTAAATATGAATATTACAGTATATATTAAACAAAGCCAGAGCGCATGCCTCTCGGCAAACACAGTCAGCTGCAAAAGTGCAGGGACACAGATACATGCTTATATCTCCTTAAAGTACAAGTGAGACCATATACCGCTGCCAGTATAGTATCCACTTTCCCTACCTCTCCCTGCTAACAATGCTGCACAGTCACTCCAGCAGCATAACACGGTGGCAATACTTCCTTCACTGAAGCCGGCGATCTCCTTAAGCTGCTAATTGATGCTCCATATAACGCTGTGTCAGTTGGTATGGGTGGATGGTTTGGCGGCTTTCCTGCTGACAAAGCTGCACACTCCCTCCTGCATCTTGAGGTGGGAGCACTTCTTTCATTATAGCCGGCAATATCCTTAAGCCGCTACTTTATTTTCTGGATGCTCCGTATAGCGCTGTGTCATTCTTTGTGGGTGGGCAGGTCGGCCTCACGTGCCTAGCGGGAAATCCGCCACTGGGGGGCAGAGACACAGGTGGAAAGGCTGGAAGAAGCACACATGGTGAAGGGGATCGGAGATACAGGTGGGAGGAGGTATAGATACAGATGGGAGGGGGCACATATACAGGTGGAAAGGCTGGAAGAAGCAAACGTGGTGAAGGGGGCATAGATATAGGTTGGGAGGAGGCACCGATATGGGTGTAGAGTAGAGATGTGCACCGTAAATTTTTCGGGTTTTGTGTTTTGGTTTTGGAATCGGTTCCGCGGCCGTGTTTTGGATTCGGACGCGTTTTGCCAAAACCTCCCTGAAATTTTTTTGGCGGATTCGGGTGTGTTTTGGATTCGGGTGTTTTTTTACAAAAAACCCTCAAAAACAGCTTAAATCATAGAATTTGGGGGTCATTTTGATCCCATAGTATTATTAACCTCAATAACCATAATTTACACTCATTTTCAGTCTATTCTGAACACCTCACACCTCACTATATTATTTTTAGTCCTAAAATTTGCACCGTGGTCGCTGGATGGCTAAGCTAAGCGACACAAGTGGCCGACACAAACACCTGGCCCATCTAGGAATGGCACTGCAGTGTCAGGCAGGATGGCACTTCAAAAAAATAGTCCCCAAACAGCACATGATGCAAAGAAAAAAAGAGGCGCACCAAGGTCACTGTGTGACTAAGCTAAGCGACACAAGTGGCCGACACAAACACCTGGCCCATCTAGGAGTGGCACTGCAGTGTCAGACAGGATGGCACTTCAAAAAAAATAGTCCCCAAACAGTACATGATGCAAAGAAAAAAAGAGGCGCACCAAGGTCGCTGTGTGACTAAGCTAAGCGACACAAGTGGCCGACACAAACACCTGGCCCATCTAGGAGTGGCACTGCAGTGTCAGACAGGATGGCACTTCAAAAAAATTGTCCCCAAACAGCACATGATGCAAAGAAAAAAAGAGGCGCACCAAGGTCGCTGTGTGACTAAGCTAAGCGACACAAGTGGCCGACACAAACACCTGGCCCATCTAGGAGTGGCACTGCAGTGTCAGACGGGATGGCACTTCAAAAAAATTGTCCCCAAACAGCACATGATGCAAAGAAAAAAAGAGGCGCACCAAGGTCACTGTGTGACTAAGCTAAGCGACACAAGTGGCTGACACAAACTCCTGGCCCTTCTAGGAGTGGCACTGCAGTGTCAGACAGGATGGTACTTAAAAAAATAGTCTCCAAACAGCACATGATGCAAAGAAAAATGAAAGAAAAAAGAGGTGCAAGATGGAATTGTCCTTGGGCCCACCCACCCACCCTTATGTTGTATAAACAGGACATGCACACTTTAACGAACCCATCATTTCAGCGACAGGGTCTGCCACACGACTGTGACTGAAATGACTGGTTGGTTTGGGCCCCCACCAAAAAATAAGCAATCAATCTCTCCTTGCACAAACTGGCTCTACAGAGGCAAGATGTCCACCTCATCATCATCCTCCGATTCCTCACCCCTTTCACTGTGTACATCCCCCTCCTCACAGATTATTAATTCGTCCCCACTGGAATCCACCATCTCAGATCCCTGTGTACTTTCTGGAGGCAATTGCTGGTGAATGTCTCCACGGAGGAATTGATTATAATTCATTTTGATGAACATCATCTTCTCCACATTTTCTGGAAGTAACCTCGTACGCCGATTGCTGACAAGGTGAGCGGCTGCACTAAACACTCCTTCGGAGTACACACTGGAGGGAGGGCAACTTAGGTAGAATAAAGCCAGTTTGTGCAAGGGCCTCCAAATTGCCTCTTTTTCCTGCCAGTATACGTACGGACTGTCTGACGTGCCTACTTGGATGCGGTCACTCATATAATCCTCCACCATTCTTTCAATGGTGTCCACCATTCTTTCAATGGTGACAGAATCATATGCAGTGACAGTAGACGACATGTCAGTAATCGTTGGCAGGTCCTTCAGTCCGGATCAGATGTCAGCACTCGCTCCAGACTGCTCTGCATCACCGCCAGCGGGTGGGCTCGGAATTCTTAGCCTTTTCCTTGCACCCCCAGTTGCGGGAGAATGTGAAGGAGGAGCTGTTGACGGGTCACGTTCCGCTTGACTTGGCAATTTTCTCACCAGCAGGTCTTTGAACCTCTGCAGACTTGTGTCTGCTGGAAAGAGAGATACAACGTAGGTTTTAAATCTAGGATCGAGCACGGTGGCCAAAATGTAGTGCTCTGATTTCAACAGATTGACCACCCGTGAATCCTGGCTAAGCGAATTAAGGGCTCCATCCACAAGTCCCACATGCCTAGCGGAATCGCTCTGTTTTAGCTCCTCCTTCAATGTCTCCAGCTTCTTCTGCAAAAGCCTGATGAGGGGAATGACCTGACTCAGGCTGGCAGTGTCTGAACTGACTTCACGTGTGGCAAGTTCAAAGGGTTGCAGAACCTTGCACAACGTTGAAATCATTCTCCACTGCGCTTGAGTCAGGTGCATTCCCCCTCCTTTGCCTATATCGTGGGCAGATGTATAGGCTTGAATGGCCTTTTGCTGCTCCTCCATCCTCTGAAGCATATAGAGGGTTGAATTCCACCTCGTTACCACCTCTTGCTTCAGATGATGGCAGGGCAGGTTCAGGACTGTTTGCTGGTGCTCCAGTCTTCGGCACGCGGTGGCTGAATGCCGAAAGTGGCCCGCAATTCTTCGGGCCACCGACAGCATCTCTTGCACGCCCCTGTCGTTTTTTAAATAATTCTGCACCACCAAATTCAATGTATGTGCAAAACATGGGACATGCTGGAATTTGCCCAGATGTAATGCACGCACAATATTGGTTGCATTGTCCAATGTCACAAATCCCCAGGAGAGTCCAATTGGGGTAAGCCATTCTGCGATGATGTTCCTCAGTTTCCGTAAGAGGTTGTCAGCTGTGTGCCTCTTATGGAAAGCGGTGATACAAAGCGTAGCCTGCCTAGGAACGAGTTGGCGTTTGTGAGATGCTGCTACTGGTGCCGCCGCTGCTGTTCTTGCTGCGGGAGGCAATACATCTACCCAGTGGGCTGTCACAGTCATATAGTCCTGAGTCTGCCCTGCTCCACTTGTCCACATGTCCGTGGTTAAGTGGACATTGGGTACAACTGCATTTTTTAGGACACTGGTGACTCTTTTTCTGACGTCTGTGTACATTTTCGGTATCGCCTGCCTAGAGAAATGGAACCTAGATGGTATTTGGTACCGGGGACACAGTACCTCAATCAAGTCTCTAGTTGCCTGTGAATTAACGGTGGATACCGGACACACATTTCTCACCACCCAGGCTGACAAGACCTGAGTTATCCGCTTTGCAGCAGGATAACTGCTGTGATATTTCATCTTCCTCGCAAAGGACTGTTGGACAGTCAATTGCTTAGTGGAAGTAGTACAAGTGGTCTTCCGACTTCCCCTCTGGGATGACAATCGACTCCCAGCAGCAACAACAGCAGCGCCAGCAGCAGTAGGCGTTACACTCAAGGATGCATCGGAGGAATCCCAGGCAGGAGAGGACTCGTCAGACTTGCCAGTGACATGGCCTGCAGGACTATTGGCTTTCCTGTGTAAGGTGGAAATTTACACTGAGGGAGTTGGTGGTGTGGTTTGCAGGAGCTTGGTTACAAGAGGAAGGGATTTAGTGGTCAGTGGACTGCTTCCGCTGTCATCCAAAGTTTTTGAACTTGTCACTGACTTCTGATGAATGCGGTCCAGGTGACGTATAAGGGAGGATGTTCCTAGGTGGTTAACGTCCTTACCCCTACTTATTACAGCTTGACAAAGGCAACACATGGCTTGACACCTGTTGTCCGCATTTGTGTTGAAATAATTCCACACCGAAGAGCTGATTTTTTTTGTATTTTGACCAGGCATGTCAATGGCCATATTCGTCCCACGGACAACAGGTGTCTCCCCGGGTGCCTGACTTAAACAAACCACCTCACCATCAGAATCCTCCTTGTCAATTTCCTCCCCAGCGCCAGCAACACCCATATCCTCATCCTGGTGTACTTCAACAGTGACATCTTCAATTTGACTATCAGGAACTGGACTGCGGGTGCTCCTTCCAGCACTTGCAGGGGGCGTGCAAATGGTGGAAGGCGCAAGCTCTTCCCGTCCAGTGTTGGGAAGGTCAGGCATCGCAACCGACACAATTGGACTCTCCTTGGGGATTTGTGATTTAGAAGAACGCACAGTTCTTTGCTGTGCTTTTGCGAGCTTAAGTCTTTTCATTTTTCTAGCGAGAGGATGAGTGCTTCCATCCTCATGTGAATCTGAACCACTAGCCATGAACATAGGCCAGGGCCTCAGCCGTTCCTTGCCACTCCGTGTCGTAAATGGCATATTGGCAAGTTTACGCTTCTTATCAGACGCTTTCAATTTTGATTTTTGGGTCATTTTACTGAACTTTTGTTTTTTGGATTTTACATGCTCTCTACTATGACATTGGGCATCGGCCTTGGCAGACGACGTTGATGGCATTTCATCGTCTCGGCCATGACTAGTGGCAGCAGCTTCAGCACGAGGTGGAAGTGGATCTTGATCTTTCCCTATTTTAACCTCCACATTTTTGTTCTCCATTTTTTAATGTGTGGAATTATATGCCAGTATCAATAGCAATGGCCTACTACTATATATACTGCGCACAACTGAAATGCACCACAGGTATGGATGGATAGTATACTTGACGACAGAGTTAGGTAGAGCAGTGGCCTTCCGTACCGTACTGCTATATATACTGGTGGTCACTGTCAGCAAACTGCAAAACTAAAATGCACCACAGGTATAGAATCTAGATGGATAGTATACTTGACGACACAGAGGTAGGTAGAGCAGTGGCCTTCCGTACCGTACTGCTATATATACTGGTGGTCACTGTCAGCAAACTGCAAAACTAAAATGCACCACAGGTATAGAATCTAGATGGATAGTACACTTGACGACACAGAGGTAGGTAGAGCAGTGGCCTTCCGTACCGTACTGCTATATATACTGGTGGTCACTGTCAGCAAACTGCAAAACTAAAATGCACCACAGGTATAGAATCTAGATGGATAGTATACTTGACGACACAGAGGTAGGTAGAGCAGTGGCCTTCCGTACCGTACTGCTATATATACTGGTGGTCACTGTCAGCAAACTGCAAAACTAAAATGCACCACAGGTATAGAATCTAGATGGATAGTATACTCGACGACACAGAGGTAGGTAGAGCAGTGGCCTTCCGTACCGTACTGCTATATATACTGGTGGTCACTGTCAGCAAAACTCTGCACTGTACTCCTCCTATATAATACTGCTGGTCCCCAGTCCCCACAATAAAGCAGTGTGAGCACAGATATATGCAGCACACTGAGCACAGATATGGAGCGTTTTTCAGGCAGAGAACGGATAAAACTGGTGGTCACTGATCAGCAAAACTCTGCACTGTACTCCTCCTATATAATACAGCTGCTCCCCAGCCCTCCCCACAATTAAGCAATAAGCACAAATATTTGCAGCAACATTAATAAACGGAGAGGACGCCAGCCACGTCCTCTCCCTAACATTATCCAATGCACGAGTGAAAATGTCGGCGACGCGCGGCTCCTTATATAGAATACGAATCTCGCGAGAATCCGACCGCGGGATGATGACGTTCGGGCGCGCTCGGGTTAACCGAGCCATACGGGAGAATCCGAGTATGCCTCGGATCCGTGTAAAATGGGTGAAGTTCGGGGGGGTTCAGTTTCCGAGGAACCGAACCCGCTCCTCACAAGTGTAGAGGGGGCAGAGACACGGGTGGGGAGGTGTCACAGATATGGATGGGGAGGGGCCACAGATATATGTGGGGAGGGGGCACAGATAGAGGTTGGTGAGGGGGCAGGGGCACCAATGGTAAAAGAAGCAGTGGCACAGGTGTGAAGGGGAAGAAACAGGTGGGGTGAAGTGGGATATATTCTTAGAGGCAGTAGCAGTCTGACATAGGCAGCTGCAGCCATATCTGTTGTCCCTGGCCATTTAGGGGAAAACTTAACAAGTAATAGCCTTTTTTGTACTTTTTTAATATTTTTCATTTAATTTGTAATTAAATGAAAAATTTATTTTTATCTTTTTTTTTACTTTAAAAAATTGCACAAATTAGTAATTTGACACCTTTTAAGTGCGTTAAGTACTTTCCTTATGCCCACTAACAACCTTCTATGATTCTGCTAACAAAGTTGTCACTTTTGTGGGGTTCAGGAATGTCTGCCTTTTTCTTGCACTTCTCCCAGGTTGTATTTTGTAGAAAAGTCGCACACCCTAAGCTGCGAGATCCAAGAATTGCCATTTCTAATTGGATATAGCATTTCTCGGGTGTGCATATTGATGTGAAGTCTGCGAGTTTCATGAAACAAACTCGCATTCACAGACTCACACCTAATTGGACGGAACCCTATAACTGTACTAAGGAGTAAGAAACTTTCTAGTCGGTGGAATAACCCCAAAGAGAATAGGTTTTCTCAGCCCTGGATACCAGTTACAGGGGCTAATTCAGACCTGATCGCTAGGCTGCATTTTCGTACAGCCTGCAATCAGGTCTAAACTGCGCATATGTATGCACCACAATGCACAGTGACGTCGCATGGGTACAAGCGGATCACCACTCAGCGATGGCTTTGTGCGAAGAATGCATTAGCGCGGGTGATCGCAAGGAGATTGACAGGAAGAAGGCGTTTGTGGGTGGCAACTGACCGCTTTCAGGGAGTGGTTGGAAAAACGCAGGCGTGTCCAAGCGTTTGTAGGGAGGGTTCCTTGAACTCAATGCCAGTCGCGGACAGGCTGAAGTGATCGCAGCGGCTGAGTAAGTCCTGGGCTATGCAGAGACTACACAAGATCTGTTTGTGCAGTTTAGCTACACATGCGTTCGCACACTTGCACAGCTAAAATACACTCCCCCAGTAGGCGGCGACTATCTGATTGCAGCAGTGCAAAAGTCGCCTTCTAGCAATCAGGTCTGAATTAGGCCCACAGTTCGCACCAGCACATGCTGGTGTCAAGTCCTGGCTGTTATTGAGGCAGTCTAATCCAATATGAGGGTTGTGTGTTAGGGATTAACTTCATTATATAGAATGGGGTGCTGAAAAAAATCTATCAATATTTCTCAAATTCATAAACCGATGATTCGGTCCTCTACAGGGTCCTTTATCATAGCACAGTGAGCTCTGGACCGATTTTAAATACACCACAAACTAAACAACCAATTATCAAATAGTCCCCATCCACAATCAAATCTGGCTATATGGGACAGTCCTGTTGAAGATCTTTAAATAACCATTCATCTTTGCTGAGGATTAATGTCCGGTCCTTTGAGTTAAGTAGCAATGTTAACATTTTAAAAAAACCTTTCTGTCAGAAATATGTTTGTCAGTGAGGCGGGGACGTGCTGCTGTCAGTGAGGCAGGGATGTGCTGCTGTCAGTGAGGCAGGGATGATTGCTGCCAGTGAGGTGGGAGATGTTCCGGTGTCAGTGAAGCGGGGATGTGCCACTATCAGGTGGGGATGTGCCGCTGTCAGTGAAGCAGGGATGTCAGTTACAGTAGGTGGACATGTGCCACTGTCAGTGAGGTGGGAATGTGCCACTGTCAGTGAGGCAGGGATGTGCCGCTGTCAGTGAGGCAGGGATGTGCCATTGTCAGTGAGGTGGGGATGTGCCGCTGTCAGTGAGATGGGTATGTGCCGCTGTCAGTGAAGCGGGGATGTGCCACTGTCAGGTGGGGATGTGCCGCTGTGTCAGCGTCCGGGGTCTTACCGGAACGCTGGGGCCGCGGGGCGGGCTTCACGGGCGGCCGGGCAGCGGCGGTGGAGGGCTGCGGCGCTGGGTTCAAGGGTACAGGCAGCGGTAATGGCGTTGAGGGGGTCTGCTCGTGGCGGCGGGACGCCTCTGCAGCAGCTCGCTCTCGCTAAGCCGTTGCCTAGGAGACCAGGGGCAGTGAGCAGCATGTTGTCAGAAAAGGTCTGCATTACTGGGCGCCGCCATGTTGGAGACCAAGTTTCTGACATAATTCCTGTTCATAGTTTTCCAGCCAATCCAGGGAGACTTCTTCCTATAAAAGGGGGCTGGTTTAGGACAGGGATGCCAGTGCTTCAAGTTACAACCCTGTTGTAGGTGCTTTAGCCTGTGCTCCCAGGATTCCTGCTGTATTCTGGTACTTCTAACCCTGCTTTGCCAGTTCTCAGTTGCTGCTGCAGTTTTCCCGTTCCTAGCCTGCTGCTGCCCGTGGAGACGCTCTTGGAAAACCCGGTTCAGTAAGACCCTTTGGGCACGGACGACCCCGGGTCTCTTGCCTCGTCCTCCAAGCCACAGTCCGCAGATCCTTGCTTCCAGCCAAGTCCTCGAACCACCATTCACAGTCCTTAGCTCGCTATCTCCAGCTTCATCTTTCAAGCCACAGTCTACAGTTCTCAGTCTCCAGTCACGACCAAAACTACCGTCCACAGTTCTCAGCTCCTCTACCGCAGTTTCATCTCATAAGTCGCAGTCCACGGTTCTTGTCTTCAGCCTCGTTTTACTCTCACCCACAGTTCCACAGTTCTTTGTCTACGACCACGTTCTCAAGTCACCGTTCATCAACCTCAGTTTTCTACCTCTGCTCTGTACATAATAAATACTTTCCATTGACTCTCAAACTCCGCCTACATCCTTTATTGCTCCGTATCCCATGCAAAGGAACTATATCCAACCCCCTCATTTTGTTCTTCCCCAGCCTGCTACCTCCTGGGGCAAGTCTCAACTGCCGGATCCCCAAACTTTGCTAGACGTGACAGTGAAGCAGTGGCCCAATGGATTCGACGGGTGATCAGGCCTCAGGAGGAGATTCAACCGCAGATATCTGGTCTCGCTTAAGTAAGCAGGAGGCCACAAAATCTCAAATTGTGCAGTTCATGCAGAGTATGTCCGAACGTCTCGATTCTCTCTGTGTTGCCATGACGGCTCCTCAAGTTCCTACAGCTGCTCCCACATTAGCACCTCCGGTTCCGCTTCCTCCTTTGCCAGGCCCACTTCCACGGTTGCATTTGCCATCTCCCAGTAAATTCGATGGGAATCCAAAGCAATGCCGTGGGTTTCTTAACCAGTGTGAAATCCAGTTCGAACTACAGTCGGCCAGTTTCCCATCAGCACGAACCAAGGTAGCCTATACCATTTCTTTACTTACTGGGCAAGCGTTGGAATGGGCGTCACCTTTGTGGGAGAGGTCGGACCCAATCCTGTCTAACTACTCGGAGTTTGTAGCCGCCTTTCGAAGAATCTTCGACGAACCGGGCAGGACTTCTGCAGCCTCATTGGAGATCCTGCGCCTGCGTCAGGGCACGTGTACGGTCAGTCAGTACGTGATCCAGTTTCGTACTCTCTCCTCTGAACTGAACTGGAATGAGGAGGCTCTCATCGCAGCTTTCTGGAGCGGTCTCTCCGAGAAGATAAAAGATGACCTCGCGACTCAGGACGTACCTGATAAGTTGGATAAGTTAATTTCCCTATGCAATAAATTAGACTTAAGATACAGAGAACGCTGTATGGAGAAATCACGGTCAGATCGTCCCAGGCCTCGAGTCGTTCCTCCACCAACACCATCAACTCCAACTACTGAGGAACCCATGCAGATCAATCGTTCCCATCTTTCCAACGAGGAACGTCAGAGACGGCGACAAGGGAACTTATGCCTGTACTGTGGTGCATCTGATCATTTTGTTAAATCTTGTAGCCAACGTCCGGGAAACGCCCGCTCCTAGCTTGTGCCGGAGAGGTCAAGCTAGGAGAATTCTCAGAATTACCTGCCAAGAAAGAGTCAGTCTTGTTAACCCACCTGGAGCTTCCTTCTTCCTCTCTTCTCATCCCTGCACTACTCGACTCCGGAGCCGCCGAAAGTTTTATTACATCAGCTCTGGTCAAACGATCTGGGATACAAACGGTCCGTTTGGATCGTACCATCTCAATTACTGCTGTGGATGGAAGTCATATTCCTGAGGGAATTATCACTCTTCGTACAATTCCTCTTAAGATGAAGGTTGGAGCTCTTCATTCGGAAAACATCTCTTTCCTAGTAATTCCCAAAGCCTCTCACGAACTGATCCTAGGATTAACATGGTTAAGTAGACACAATCCCCACATAGATTGGCAAACCATGGATGTTCTTTCCTGGGGACGAAACTGTTTCCAGAACTGTTTGCCCTCTGTAAGACCTCTCTGCTCTTCTAGTCCTTCCAGCCTCCCTGCAGAATACCAGGCCTTCCAAGATGTTTTTAGTAAGCATGGGGCGGACACCTTGCCTCCGCATCGCACTTGGGATTGTCCCATTGATCTGGTACCCGGCAAGACTCCTCCCCAACGTCGAATCTACCCGCTCTCACTCCCTGAGACTCAGGCCATGTCGGAGTATATCCGGGAGAACTTGGAAAAAGGGTTCATTAGGTCATCCACCTCTCCGGCTGGGGCAGGGTTTTTCTTTGTCAAAAAGAAGGATGGGGGTCTGCGGCCCTGTATTGACTATAGAGGTCTCAATGACATTACAATTAAGAACAGATATCCATTACCTCTTATTCCAGAACTGTTCGACCGTGTTAAAGGAGCTACTGTATTCACTAAGCTGGACTTACGGGGAGCCTACAACCTTATACGTATTCGCCCAGGTGACGAATGGAAGACGGCTTTTAATACCCGCGACGGCCACTACGAATATCTGGTAATGCCTTTTGGCCTATGTAACGCACCAGCCGTCTTTCAAGAATTCGTTAATGAAATCTTCAGAGATCTCCTCTATGACTGCTTGGTGGTTTACTTGGATGACATCCTCATTTTTTCTAGGGATCTGAAGACCCATCGAGAACAAGTCAAAGAAGTTCTAACTCGTTTACGGAGGAATCAACTATTTTGTAAGCTCGAGAAGTGCACCTTCGAAGTACCCACGATTCCATTCCTCGGTTACATCCTTTCAGGGCAGAAATTGCAGATGGATCCCGCTAAAGTCCAAGCGATTCAGGATTGGTCGCTTCCAGCTTCCCTTAAGGGAGTTCAACGTTTCCTGGGGTTCGCTAACTTCTACCGAAGATTCATTCAGAATTATTCCTCTGTCATAGCCCCCATAACAGCATTAACCAGGAAAGGAGCCGATCCAGCCAAATGGTCTCCAGAGGCTTTAGAAGCCTTTTCATCGTTAAAGAAGGCCTTCATGACCGCTCCTGTTCTTCAACAACCTGATCTCAGTCGTCCGTTCCTGGTGGAAGTCGATGCCTCCACGGTAGGAGTGGGAGCAGTTTTATCTCAGCTCTTCGAGGACAAGAAAGTCCATCCTTGTGCGTTCTTCTCGCGAAGATTCTCCCCCGCTGAGCAGAATTACGCTATTGGGGAGCAAGAATTACTAGCAATTAAGTTAGCCTTTGAGGAGTGGAGGTATTTGTTGGAGGGAGCTCAGCATCCAATCTCGGTAACCACGGATCATAAGAATCTCCTGTATCTACAGTCAGCCCTATGTCTGAATCCACGTCAAGCAAGATGGACACTCTTCTTTACCCGTTTCAACTTTAAACTTAGTTACCGCCCAGGGTCCCTCAACAAAAGGCAGATGCATTATCTCGTTCCTTGAGTTCTGAAGAACCCTCTGACCGTTCAAAAGAACAATACATCTTAGACTCCACCTCTTTTTCAGCAACCAATACCTCTCCACTTCCTCCTCCAGGAAAGATCTTCGTTGCTCCAAATCTTCGCAAGAGACTGCTTACATGGGCTCACTCTTCCTCCTTCATGGGCCATGCGGGTGGTCATAAAACGCTCAAATTCATTCAGCGCTCCTACTGGTGGCCTCATCTCAGGACTGATGTACAGGAATTCGTGGCTGCCTGTCCAAAGTGTGCTCAGCATAAAAATCCTAAAGGTCCTCCAGCCGGGTTACTTCATCCGCTACCTGTGCCGCAAAGACCATGGACACATATTTCTATGGACTTTATTACTGATTTGCCTGTGTCTGGCGGACGGAACACCGTATGGGTCATAGTTGATCGATTTTCTTTAATGGCACACTTTGTTCCCCTGACCAGTCTTCCATCAGCATCCCAGCTGGCAAAATTATTCATAGAAGAGATTTTCCGTCTCCATGGATTACCGCAGGAAATCGTATCTGATAGAGGTCCCCAGTTTGTGGCCAAGTTTTGGAGATCCCTATGTTCTGCTCTTGGCGTGAAATTGAATTTCTCCTCAGGATATCATCCTCAAACGGTTGGTCAAATAGAAAGAGTGAACCAGGACCTGGAGACATTTCTGCATTTATTCATGTCCTCCTCTCAGGACGACTGGCTGGACTTCCTCCCATTTGCAGAATTTGCCCATAACAATCTTTATCACTCTGCCACAAAATCTTCTCCATTTTACATTAATTATGGTTATCATCCGAAAGTTCCTGACTTCCAACTTCTGCCTACACTCGAGGTTCCAGCCGCAGAGTCAACACTTAGACAATTTACTGAATCCTGGAAACAAATTCACAAGGCCTTGCTCAAGACATCCAAGAAGTATAAGACCTACGCAGATCTAAAGCGAAAAGCGGTACCAAGCCTTAAAGTGGGAGATCGGGTTTGGGTTTCCACACGTAACCTAAGATTGAAGGTTCCTACTAAGAAGTTTGCTCCCAGGTTTATTGGGCCCTACCCAATCGAAAGAGTTTTGAAT
Organism: Pseudophryne corroboree; assembly: GCF_028390025.1. Taxonomy (NCBI): domain Eukaryota; kingdom Metazoa; phylum Chordata; class Amphibia; order Anura; family Myobatrachidae; genus Pseudophryne; species Pseudophryne corroboree. The sequence continues at coordinate 217,896,752 of NC_086444.1, read as the reverse complement.
CCTGTGGCTTACAAGGTGAAGTTACCTCCACATTTAAGAATCCCTAACGCTTTTCATATTTCTCTCTTAAAACCGTTGGTACTCAATCGATTCAGAGCTGCTTTACCTAAATCACCCAAGATCCAGTCAATACAAGGAGACGAATTTGAGATTCATAAGATCCTCGAATCCCGCAAACGATATGGTCGCCTCCAGTACCTAGTTGATTGGAAGGGATATGGACCTGAGGAAAGGTCCTGGGTAGAGGCAGAGGACGTCCATGCCCCAAGTCTTCTTCGGACATTTCATGCCAAATTTCCAGCTAAACCTTATAGGTGTCCGGAGTCCACCCACAAAGGGGGGGTACTGTCAGCGTCCGGAGTCTTACCGGAACGCTGGGGCCGCGGGGCGGGCTTTACGGGTGGCCGGGCAGCGGCGGAGGAGGGCTGCGGCCCTGGGTTCAAGGGTACAGGCAGCGGTAATGGCGTTGAGGGGGTCCGCTCGTGGCGGCGGGACGTCCCGCTGCAGCAGCTCGCTCTCACTAAGCCGTTGCCTAGGAGACCACGGGCAGTGAGCAGCATGTTGTCAGAAAAGGTCTGCATTACTGGACGCCGCCATGTAGGAGACCAAGTTTCTGACATAATTCCTGTTCCTAGTTTTCCAGCCAATCCAGGGAGACTTCTTCCTATAAAAGGGGGCTGGTTTAGGACAGGGATGCCAGTGCTTCAAGTTACAACCCTGTTGTAGGTGCTTTAGCCTGTGCTCCCAGGATTCCTGCTGTATTCTGGTACTTCTAACCCTGCTTTGCCAGTTCTCAGTTGCTGCTGCAGTTTTCCCGTTCCTAGCCTGCTGCTGCCCGTGGAGACGCTCTTGGAAAACCCGGTTCAGTAAGACCCTTTGGGCACGGACGACCCCGGGTCTCTTGCCTCGTCCTCCAAGCCACAGTCCGCAGATCCTTGCTTCCAGCCAAGTCCCTGAACCACCATTCACAGTCCTCAGCTCGCTATCTCCAGCTTCATCTTTCAAGCCACAGTCTACAGTTCTCAGTCTCCAGTCACGACCAAAACTACCGTCCACAGTTCTCAGCTCCTCTACCGCAGTTTCATCTCATAAGTCGCAGTCCACGGTTCTTGTCTTCAGCCTCGTTTTACTCTCACCCACAGTTCCACAGTTCTTTGTCTACGACCACGTTCTCAAGTCACCGTTCATCAACCTCAGTTTTCTACCTCTGCTCTGTACATAATAAATACTTTCCATTGACTCTCAAACTCTGCCTACTGTACATCCTTCATTGCTCCGTATCCCATGCAAAGGAACTATATCCAACCCCCTCATTTTGTTCTTCCCCAGCCTGCTACCTCCTGGGGCAAGTCTCAACTGCCGGATCCCCAAACTTTGCTAGACGTGACACGCTGTCAGTGAAGCAGGGATGACAGTTACAGTAGGTGGGGATGTGCCGCTGTCAGTGAGGCAGGGATGTGCCGCTGTCAGTGAGGCAGGGATGTGCCATTGTCAGTGAGGTGGGGATGTGCCGCTGTCAGTGAGATGGGTATGTACCGCTGTCAGTTACAGTAGGTGGGGATGTGCCGCTATCAGTGAGGTGGGAATGTGCCGCTGTCAGTGGGGCAGGGATGTGCCGCTGTCAGTGAGGCAGGGATGTGCCACTATTAGTGAGGCAGGGATGTGCCATTGTCAGTGAGGTGGGGATGTGCCTCTGTCAGTGAGGCGGGGATGTGCCGCTATCAGTAAGGTAGCGATGTGCCGCTGGCAATGAGGCAGGGATGTGCCGCTGGCAGTGATATGCCACTGTCAGTGAGGCAGGAATGTGCTGCTTTCTGTGAGTGATGCTAGTGTTTACAGTTGTGTAGTGATAGTACTGTGCCTTGGTGATGAGGTTTTGGTGACAGTTGGAAGTAGTTCAAGCATGCAATTATGCTTGGAAGCATGCAAATGCACGGACATGTGTCCAATCATGTTAGTGTGATTTCTGTCATTAATAATATAGAATTTTTTATGTAATATAGAGATGAGCGGGTTCGGTTTCTCTGAATCCGAACCCGCCCGAACTTCATGGTTTTTTTCACGGGTCCGAGCAGACTCGGATCCTCCCGCCTTGCTCGGTTAACCCGAGCGCGCCCGAACGTCATCATGACGCTGTCGGATTCTCGCGAGACTCGGATTCTATATAAGGAGCCGCCCGTCGCCTCCATTTTCACACGTGCATTGAGATTGATAGTGAGAGGACGTGGCTGGCGTCCTCTCCATTTAGATTATAAGAGAGAGAGATTTACTGGAGCTTAGGACTAGGAGGAGTACTGTAGAAGTGTAGAGAGTGCAGAGAGTTTACTAGTGAGTGACCACCAGACAGTGCAGTTTATTTAATATATCCGTTCTCTGCCTGAAAAAAGCGATACACACAGTGACTCAGTCACATACCATATCTGTGTGCACTGCTCAGGCTCAGCCCAGTGTGCTGCATCATCTATATATATTATATATCTGTCTGACTGCTCAGCTCACACAGCTTATAATTGTGGGGGAGACTGGGGAGCACTGCAGTGCCAGTTATAGGTTATAGCAGGAGCCAGGAGTACATAATATTATATAGTGAGTGACCACCAGACAGTGCAGTTTATTTAATATATCCGTTCTCTGCCTGAAAAAAGCGATACACACAGTGACTCAGTCACATACCATATCTGTGTGCACTGCTCAGGCTCAGCCCAGTGTGCTGCATCATCTATATATATTATATATCTGTCTGACTGCTCAGCTCACACAGCTTATAATTGTGGGGGAGACTGGGGAGCACTGCAGTGCCAGTTATAGGTTATAGCAGGAGCCAGGAGTACATAATATTATATTAAAATTAAACAGTGCACACTTTTGCTGCAGGAGTGCCACTGCCAGTGTGACTGACCAGTGACCTGACCACACTGACCACCAGTATAGTTAGTAGTATACTTATATTGTGATTGCCTGAAAAAGTTAAACACTCGTCGTGTGACTTCACTTGTGTGTTGTTGTTTTTTTTATTCTATAAAAATAAAACTCATTCTGCTGACAGACAGTGTCCAGCAGGTCCGTCATTATATAATATATAATATATACCTGTCCGGCTGCAGTAGTGATATATATATATTTTTTATATCATTTATCATCCAGTCGCAGCAGACACAGTACGGTAGTTCACGGCTGTGGCTACCTCTGTGTCTGCACTCGGCAGGCAGTCCGTCCATAATTGTATACCACCTAACCGTGGTTTTTTTTTCTTCTTTATACATACATACTACTACGACATCTCTTTATCAACCAGTCTATATTAGCAGCAGACACAGTACAGTACGGTAGTTCACGGCTGTGGCTACCTCTGTGTCTGCACTCGGCAGGCAGTCCGTCCATAATTGTATACCACCTAACCGTGGTTTTTTTTTCTTTCTTCTTTATACATACATAGTTACATAGACATCTCTTTATCAACCAGTCTATATTAGCAGCAGACACAGTACAGTACGGTAGTTCACGGCTGTGGCTACCTCTGTGTCTGCACTCGGCAGGCAGTCCGTCCATAATTGTATACCACCTAACCGTGGTTTTTTTTTCTTTCTTCTTTATACATACATAGTTACATAGACATCTCTTTATCAACCAGTCTATATTAGCAGCAGACACAGTACAGTACGGTAGTTCACGGCTGTGGCTACCTCTGTGTCTGCACTCGGCAGGCAGTCCACAATTGTATACTAGTATCCATCTCCATTGTTTACCTGAGGTGCCTTTTAGTTGTGCCTATTAAAATATGGAGAACAAAAATGTTGAGGTTCCAAAATTAGGGAAAGATCAAGATCCACTTCCACCTCGTGCTGAAGCTGCTGCCACTAGTCATGGCCGAGACGATGAAATGCCAGCAACGTCGTCTGCCAAGGCCGATGCCCAATGTCATAGTACAGAGCATGTCAAATCCAAAACACCAAATATCAGAAAAAAAAGGACTCCAAAACCTAAAATAAAATTGTCGGAGGAGAAGCGTAAACTTGCCAATATGCCATTTACGACACGGAGTGGCAAGGAACGGCTGAGGCCCTGGCCTATGTTCATGGCTAGTGGTTCAGCTTCACATGAGGATGGAAGCACTCAGCCTCTCGCTAGAAAAATGAAAAGACTCAAGCTGGCAAAAGCAGCACAGCAAAGAACTGTGCATTCTTCGAAATCCCAAATCCACAAGGAGAGTCCAATTGTGTCGGTTGCGATGCCTGACCTTCCCAACACTGGAGGTGAAGAGCATGCGCCTTCCACCATTTGCACGCCCCCTGCAAGTGCTGGAAGGAGCACCCGCAGTCCAGTTCCTGATAGTCAGATTGAAGATGTCAGTGTTGAAGTACACCAGGATGAGGAGGATATGGGTGTTGCTGGCGCTGGGGAGGAAATTGACCAGGAGGATTCTGATGGTGAGGTGGTTTGTTTAAGTCAGGCACCCGGGGAGACACCTGTTGTCCGTGGGAGGAATATGGCCGTTGACATGCCAGGTGAAAATACCAAAAAAATCAGCTCTTCGGTGTGGAGGTATTTCACCAGAAATGCGGACAACAGGTGTCAAGCCGTGTGTTCCCTTTGTCAAGCTGTAATAAGTAGGGGTAAGGACGTTAACCACCTCGGAACATCCTCCCTTATACGTCACCTGCAGCGCATTCATAATAAGTCAGTGACAAGTTCAAAAACTTTGGGTGACAGCGGAAGCAGTCCACTGACCAGTAAATCCCTTCCTCTTGTAACCAAGCTCACGCAAACCACCCCACCAACTCCCTCAGTGTCAATTTCCTCCTTCCCCAGGAATGCCAATAGTCCTGCAGGCCATGTCACTGGCAATTCTGACGATTCCTCTCCTGCCTGGGATTCCTCCGATGCATCCTTGCGTGTAACGCCTACTGCTGCTGGCGCTGCTGTTGTTGCTGCTGGGAGTCGATGGTCATCCCAGAGGGGAAGTCGTAAGCCCACTTGTACTACTTCCAGTAAGCAATTGACTGTTCAACAGTCCTTTGCGAGGAAGATGAAATATCACAGCAGTCATCCTGCTGCAAAGCGGATAACTGAGGCCTTGACAACTATGTTGGTGTTAGACGTGCGTCCGGTATCCGCCGTTAGTTCACAGGGAACTAGACAATTTATTGAGGCAGTGTGCCCCCGTTACCAAATACCATCTAGGTTCCACTTCTCTAGGCAGGCGATACCGAGAATGTACACGGACGTCAGAAAAAGACTCACCAGTGTCCTAAAAAATGCAGTTGTACCCAATGTCCACTTAACCACGGACATGTGGACAAGTGGAGCAGGGCAGGGTCAGGACTATATGACTGTGACAGCCCACTGGGTAGATGTATGGACTCCCGCCGCAAGAACAGCAGCGGCGGCACCAGTAGCAGCATCTCGCAAACGCCAACTCTTTCCTAGGCAGGCTACGCTTTGTATCACCGCTTTCCAGAATACGCACACAGCTGAAAACCTCTTACGGCAACTGAGGAAGATCATCGCGGAATGGCTTACCCCAATTGGACTCTCCTGTGGATTTGTGGCATCGGACAACGCCAGCAATATTGTGTGTGCATTAAATATGGGCAAATTCCAGCACGTCCCATGTTTTGCACATACCTTGAATTTGGTGGTGCAGAATTTTTTAAAAAACGACAGGGGCGTGCAAGAGATGCTGTCGGTGGCCAGAAGAATTGCGGGACACTTTCGGCGTAAAGGCACCACGTACAGAAGACTGGAGCACCACCAAAAACTACTGAACCTGCCCTGCCATCATCTGAAGCAAGAAGTGGTAACGAGGTGGAATTCAACCCTCTATATGCTTCAGAGGTTGGAGGAGCAGCAAAAGGCCATTCAAGCCTATACAATTGAGCACGATATAGTAGGTGGAATGCACCTGTCTCAAGCGCAGTGGAGAATGATTTCAACGTTGTGCAAGGTTCTGATGCCCTTTGAACTTGCCACACGTGAAGTCAGTTCAGACACTGCCAGCCTGAGTCAGGTCATTCCCCTCATCAGGCTTTTGCAGAAGAAGCTGGAGACATTGAAGGAGGAGCTAACACGGAGCGATTCCGCTAGGCATGTGGGACTTGTGGATGGAGCCCTTAATTCGCTTAACAAGGATTCACGGTGGTCAATCTGTTGAAATCAGAGCACTACATTTTGGCCACCGTGCTCGATCCTAGATTTAAAGCCTACCTTGGATCTCTCTTTCCGGCAGACACAAGTCTGCTGGGGTTGAAAGACCTGCTGGTGACAAAATTGTCAAGTCAAGCGGAACGCGACCTGTCAACATCTCCTCCTTCACATTCTCCCGCAACTGGGGGTGCGAGGAAAAGGCTCAGAATTCCGAGCCCACCCGCTGGCGGTGATGCAGGGCAGTCTGGAGCGACTGCTGATGCTGACATCTGGTCCGGACTGAAGGACCTGACAACGATTACGGACATGTCGTCTACTGTCACTGCATATGATTCTCTCAACATTGATAGAATGGTGGAGGATTATATGAGTGACCGCATCCAAGTAGGCACGTCACACAGTCCGTACTTATACTGGCAGGAAAAAGAGGCAATTTGGAGGCCCTTGCACAAACTGGCTTTATTCTACCTAAGTTGCCCTCCCACAAGTGTGTACTCCGAAAGAGTGTTTAGTGCCGCCGCTCACCTTGTCAGCAATCGGCGTACGAGGTTACATCCAGAAAATGTGGAGAAGATGATGTTCATTAAAATGAATTATAATCAATTCCTCCGCGGAGACATTGACCAGCAGCAATTGCCTCCACAAAGTACACAGGGAGCTGAGATGGTGGATTCCAGTGGGGACGAATTGATAATCTGTGAGGAGGGGGATGTACACGGTGATATATCGGAGGGTGATGATGAGGTGGACATCTTGCCTCTGTAGAGCCAGTTTGTGCAAGGAGAGATTAATTGCTTCTTTTTTGGGGGGGGTCCAAACCAACCCGTCATATCAGTCACAGTCGTGTGGCAGACCCTGTCACTGAAATGATGGGTTGGTTAAAGTGTGCATGTCCTGTTTTGTTTATACAACATAAGGGTGGGTGGGAGGGCCCAAGGACAATTCCATCTTGCACCTCTTTTTTCTTTTCTTTTTCTTTGCATCATGTGCTGATTGGGGAGGGTTTTTTGGAAGGGACATCCTGCGTGACACTGCAGTGCCACTCCTAAATGGGCCCGGTGTTTGTGTCGGCCACTAGGGTCGCTAATCTTACTCACACAGTCAGCTACCTCATTGCGCCTCTTTTTTTCTTTGCGTCATGTGCTGTTTGGGGAGGGTTTTTTGGAAGGGACATCCTGCGTGACACTGCAGTGCCACTCCTAGATGGGCCCGGTGTTTGTGTCGGCCACTAGGGTCGCTAATCTTACTCACACAGCTACCTCATTGCGCCTCTTTTTTTCTTTGCGTCATGTGCTGTTTGGGGAGGGTTTTTTGGAAGGGACATCCTGCGTGACACTGCAGTGCCACTCCTAGATGGGCCCGGTGTTTGTGTCGGCCACTAGGGTCGCTAATCTTACTCACACAGCTACCTCATTGCGCCTCTTTTTTTCTTTGCGTCATGTGCTGTTTGGGGAGGGTTTTTTGGAAGGGCCATCCTGCGTGACACTGCAGTGCCACTCCTAGATGGGCCCGGTGTTTGTGTCGGCCACTAGGGTCGCTAATCTTACTCACACAGCTACCTCATTGCGCCTCTTTTTTTCTTTGCGTCATGTGCTGTTTGGGGAGGGTTTTTTGGAAGGGACATCCTGCGTGACACTGCAGTGCCACTCCTAGATGGGCCCGGTGTTTGTGTCGGCCACTAGGGTCGCTTATCTTACTCACACAGCGACCTCGGTGCAAATTTTAGGACTAAAAATAATATTGTGAGGTGTGAGGTATTCAGAATAGACTGAAAATGAGTGTAAATTATGGTTTTTGAGGTTAATAATACTTTGGGATCAAAATGACCCCCAAATTCTATGATTTAAGCTGTTTTTTAGTGTTTTTTGAAAAAAACACCCGAATCCAAAACACACCCGAATCCGACAAAAAAAATTCGGTGAGGTTTTGCCAAAACGCGTTCGAACCCAAAACACGGCCGCGGAACCGAACCCAAAACCAAAACACAAAACCCGAAAAATTTCAGGCGCTCATCTCTAATATTTATAACAGTCTTGGGTTTGCGGTCATGCTCTGATATACGCATGCCTTGGTGTGAATTTAACCACCCAAAGTGACAGTTTTGCATGATAAATAGAATATCAGAGAACATATGCAAAAATAGGAATTTAAAACCTACCGGTAATTTCTTTTGTCGTAATCCGTAGTGGATACTGGGGAATAGTATAATACCATGGGGTATAGATTGGGTCCACTGGAGCCTGGCACTTTAAGAAATTAATAGTGTGTGCTGGCTGCTCCTCTCTATGCCCTTCTTAGCAGACTCAGTCTAGGAAACTGTGCCCGAGGAGACGGACATACTTTGAGAGAAGGATATAACACATAAAGCGGTAAGATAACAAACACATTCTCAGAGATCCGAACCGTACCGAACTTCCCCATTCAAGTCCGGTTCTGAGCCAGTCTCGGGTTTTCCCGAAACCAGAACGAGGCAAAACGTCATCATCCCGCTGTCGGATTCTTGTTGGGTTTGGATTCCATATAAGGAGCCGCGCGTCCCCGCCATTTTCACTCCGGCATTGGAGAGTGTAGAGAGAGGAGTGTTTCCGTTCTCTCAGTGTCCTCAGTGTCCGTATCTTGTGCTGTATCTGTCCAGTCACAGTGGTTGTGTGCTCTGCTGCCATATGTCCAGTGCTGTCCAGTAGTGGTGTGTTGTGCTGCATCAGTCACAGTGGTGGTGTCCTCTGCTGCCATATGTCCAGTGCTGCTGTATAATAAGTCCCTTACAGTGTTGCTGTGTTGTGCTGCATCAGACCAGTGGTAGTATCCTGTGCATCAGTCATTCCAGTGACCAGGCAGTCACAGTGGTATACGCTGCTGCTATATGTCCACTACTGCTGTATAATAATAATAATAATAATAATAACAACAACAAGTCTCTTACAGTGTTGCTGTGTTGTGCTGCATCAGACCAGTGGTAGTGTCCTGTCCATCAGTCATTCCAGTGACCAGGCAGTCACAGTGGTATACGCTGCTGCTATATGTCCACTGCTGCCATATAATTGGGGTCATTCCGAGTTGTTCGCTCGTTGCCGATTTTCGCTATATTGCGATTAGTCGCTTACTGCACATGCGCAAGGTTCGCAGAGCGCATGCGCTTAGTTATTTTACTCAAAAGTTAGGTGTTTTACTCACGGCATAACAAGGTTTTTTCATCGCTCTGGTGATCGTACTGTGATTGACAGGAAGTGGGTGTTTCTGGGCGGAAACTGGCCGTTTTATGGGAGTGTGCGAAAAAACGCTGGCGTTTCTGGGAAAAACGCGGGAGTGTCTGAAGAAACGGGGGAGTGTCTGGGCGAACGCTGGGTGTGTTTGTGACGTCAAACCAGGAACGAAACTGACTGAACTGATCGCAATGGCAGAGTAAAGGCCCGTACACACTGGCCGATATATCAGCCGTTCTCTTGAACAGCCGATATATCGCGGGTCCGTCGGCCAGTGTGTACGGCCGATACGTCTGTGAACTCCATCGTTCACAGACGTATCGCGTCGGCCCCGCAGCACAGCCAACGGCCAATATATCTACCAATATATTGGTGCGTCGCAATGTGTGTACGGGTGGTCGGCCGACCGCCCGTACACATGCTGCGGCGGCCGGCGGTAATTGACAGCTGAACTGGGCAGGCGTGTGTACACGCCCGCCCAGTTCATGACGTCAGTCCCCGACGGATCGGGCAGTGTGTATGCTGAACACACTGCCCGATCCATCTATAGATATATCTGCCGATCAATTGATCGGCAGATATATCTTTCAGTGTGTACCCACCTTTAGTCTGGAGCTACTCAGAAACTGCTAAGAATTTTCTATTCGCAAATCTGCTAATCTTTCGTTCGCAATTTCAGTGATTTTGCCATTTAATTCCAGTGATTGGGACGTATAATTCCAGTGATTTTGCCATTTAATTCCAGCGATTTTGCCATTTAATTCCAGTGATTTGTACGTATAATTCCAGTGATTTGGACGTATAATTCTGGTGGTAATTGCTTGTGTCGCTTGGCTTAGTCATACAACTACCTCATTGCACCTCTTCGACGGTATCCGGACGGCTTATTGAACCAACAAAGACCGACAACCAATAGATCGACAACCATATGTCGAACATAACTACATCGACAACAAGAAAAAATCGACAACCAGTAGATCGACACCAACTATAGATCGACAACATCATGACCGACAAGAAAACAACATCGACAAACACAACACAGAAACATTATAACATCGACAACATGCTCACAGACAAAGAAAAACATAGACTGCAAACAACATAGACATAAAATTCATCGACAACAAACATATAGACATACCAATACATCGACACCAAAAATATAGGCATACCAATAGATCGACAATACAGTCATCGACAAACACAAAGGTCGACAACATGAAACACAGACATAACCTACTTAGACAGCAAACAGATCGACAACATATACATCGACAAAACAATAATCGACATCACAAGAATTAGAAATACCATAAATTAGACAAACATAAAGGTCGACAACATGAAAACAGACAGCAAACAGATCGACAAAATATACATCGACACAAAAATAATAGACATCACGTGAATCAGATACACCATAAGATAGACAAACATAATGGTCGACAACATGAAAAACAGACTTAACCTATTTAGACAACAAACAGATCGAAAACATATACATCGACAAATCAATAATCGACATACCAATAGTTCGACAATACAGTCATCGACAAACACAAAGGTCCACAGAATACCAAACAGATTTGATAATCATCACCCCCCTACAACCCTTCCAAATCCCTCCTGAATCAGCCGCTACCCCCGCTAATAGCTTCAGCCGCCCGACTCTCCCCTAAAGCGTGGAACTACAAGTCCAATCTCCCCCAAGCCTTTACACACTGCCGTCAATCCTTCCCTGCATGGTACACTAGACCCCCCTCCCTGCGCACCCCTCTATTTCTGGACGCACACTCCTAGTCTTCTCATCATCCCCCCCCCCCCCCTGCACCCCGTCAGGCGTCTTGGATTAGACGCTACCCCCGCTAACAGCTTCAGCCGCCCGACTCTCCCCTAAAGCGTGGAACTACAAGTCCAAGGCTGACTGCCAATCTCCCCCAAGCCTTTACCCACTGCCGTCAATCCTTCCCTGCATGGTACATTAGACCCCCCTCCCTGCGCACCCCTCTATTTCTGGACGCACACTCCTAGTCTTCTCATCATCCCCCCTGCACCCCGTCAGGCGTCTTGGATTAGACGCTACCCCCGCTAATAGCTTCAGCCGCCCGACTCTCCCCTTAAGCGTGGAACTACAAGTCCAAGGCTGACTGCCAATCTCCCCCAAGCCTTTACCCACTGCCGTCAATCCTTCCCTGCATGGTACATTAGACCCCCCTCCCTGCGCACACCTCTATTTCTGGACGCACACTCCTAGTCTTCTCATCATCCCCCCCTGCACCCCGTCAGGCGTCTTGGATTAAACGCTACCCCCGCTAATAGCTTCAGCCGCCCGACTCTCCCCTAAAGCGTGGAACTACAAGTCCAAGGCTGACCGCCAATCTCCCACAAGCCTTTACCCACTGCCGTCAATCCTTCCCTGCATGGTACATTAGACCCCCCTCCCTGCGCACCCCTCTATTTCTGGACGCACACTCCTAGTCTTCTCATCATCCCCCCCTGCACCCCGTCAGGCGTCTTGGATTAGACGCTACTCCTGCTAATAGCTTCAGCTGCCCGACTCTCCCCTAAAGCGTGGAACTACAAGTCCAAGGCTGACCGCCAATCTCCCCCCAAGCCTTTACCCACTGCCGTCAATCCTTCCCTGCATGGTACACTAGACACCCCTCCCTGCGCACCCCTCTATTTCTGGACGCACACTCCTAGTCTTCTCATCATCCCCCCCTTGCACCCCGTCAGGCGTCTTGGATTAGACGCTACACCCGCTAATAGCTTCAGCCACCCAATTCTCCCCTAAAGCGTGGAACTACAAGTCCAAGGCTGACCGCCAATCTCCCCCAAGCCTTTACCCACTGCCGTCAATCCTTCCCTGCATGGTACATTAGATCCCCCTCCCTGCGCACCCCTCTATTTCTGGACGCACACTCCTAGTCTTCTCATCATCCCCCCCTGCACCCCGTCAGGCGTCTTGGATTAGACGCTACCCCCGCTAATAGCTTCAGCCGCCCGACTCTCCCCTAAAGCGTGGAACTACAAGTCCAAGGCTGACCGCCAATCTCCCCCAAACCTTTTCCCACTGCCGTCAACCATTCCCTGCATGGTACACTAGACACCCCTCCCTGCGCAGCGCACCCCTGTATTTCTGGACGCACACTCCTAGTCTTCTCATCACCCCCCCCCTGCACCCTGTCAGGCGTCTTGGATTAGACGCTACCCCCGCTAATAGCTTCATCTGCCCGACTCTCCCCTAAAGCGTGGAACTACAAGTCCAAGGCTGACCGCCAATCTCCCCCAAGCCTTTACCCACTGCCGTCAACCATTCCCTGCATGGTGCACTATACCCCCCTCACTGCGCACCCATCCTAAACAAACCAAATCATGTTTATGTCTCCCTTACACCCCTATCTGTAGACTCGAAGTCTCTTACATCCAAACACAACACTAATCAGAGTCACATGAAGTTCACCACTTATCTTATTGTCTCCTCCAGACCCCATGTCTCTCCTGTCAAAACGTTTGAATGATCACGCACCCAAGAACATGTCTCTAATTTTTGTTTCCAAACTCTAAATAATAAACTCCCCCCACACTATTCTATGCACCCTCATTCAAGTCATCACCCCCCCACCCAATTTTACATCCCCCCAATCCATCCAGAATCACAAGCTTCCTCCGCTAATTTCCAACTCAAATACCCTCCCCTAAAGCGTGGAACTACAAGTCCAAGGCTGACCGCCAATCTCCCCCAAGCCTTTACCCACTGCCGTCAATCCTTCCCTGCATGGTACACTAGACCCCCCTCCCTGCGCACCCCTCTATTTCTGGACGCACACTCCTAGTCTTCTCATCATCCCCCCCTGCACCCCATCAGGCGTCTTGGATTTGACGCTAACCCCGCTAATAGCTTCAGCCGCCCGACTCCCCCCTAAAGCGTGGAACTACAAGTCCAAGGCTGACCGCAAATCTCCCCCAAGCCTTTATACACTGCCGTCAATCCTTCCCTGCATGGTACACTAGACACCCCTACCTGCGCACCCCTGTATTTCTGGACTCACACTCCTAGTCTTCTCATCCTCCCCCCCCTGCACCCCGTTATGCGCCACTAATGAGACTCTGACATCCACAAAGTTATTCCTATTGCATGTCGCTACAAGTCTCATTCCAGACCATGAACAATCGTATGACGGCACTCTCCATATATTCTTGATACACCTATCTAAGTATAAATATTTTATATAGTAGACTAGTATCGGTATTTCTCCTAATAAACCTTTGTTATTTAAATTCAATCAATATCCCTACGTATTTCTCTAAAAAAATATTTTTTAAACTAAACCCTCCCACTTATTTAAAATTACTCTTTTTTCATTGGTTACATTTGAATATTTTTTAACTCTTCCCCCTCTTAAAAATCCTATAAAGAGGTACTCATTGCTCAGGTGTACATAACCGACATTCTCTCCGAAGGCTGAAAAAACAGATGTTGCCATTGCCAAGGCATCAATAAAGCAACGTGCAAGGGATACCAATGATCCACCATCTGTAATAATTCAAGCGGTTACTGCACAAATGCCGTCTACCAGTGCTGCCTGTCTTCCTAACAGTGAATCCCTCCGGAAACTTGTGAAAAGGGTAAGGAGAGAGGATTGCCCACCTGAGCCAACCACACTTGATGATATTGATATCCCACATAATTTGGAATACATTGATGGGATAAAATTTCTGGGAAAGGACAGTACTTTCCACAACGAAAGAACACTATTATTCAGTACAGAAGCTAACTTGCATAAGCTTCATGAGGCACCGTATTGGGTAATGGATGGCACTTTCAAAACGTGTCCAACCCTATTAAGACAAATCTACTCAATTCATGCTATGGTTGGCACCGATGATAGTACACAACGCTTTGTCCCCAGGGCCGTCTTTTCGTATGGGCTCAATGGGCTCTTGCCCAAGGGCCCCAAGAGAATAAGGACCCTAGGCTGATAGCTGAGGGTCCCCTCTTTCCAGGGGTACCAGATTTTTGAAAATCGGCCCTGGGGAACCGGAGATATCAGACTTGAAAGCAGTGGTCCCCATCCAAGCCTGTTAACTGCTCTTCGCAGCCCGATATTTCAGGTTCTGTCTGACTTAGAGTATTTCTAAGGGTATAATCCAAAAGCTGTGACTCTCCCCTTTTAGTGGACACTGGCAGCTTATTTCTACTATGCCCAGAACCAGAGATATCAGCCTTCCAGCAGATGGTCCCTGCTCCAGCTCCACATGCCGAATATGCAGTTTCATATTTTCATTGGTGAATTGCTCTGGCTTCTGAACTCTGATCCTCAAGTCCCTAGAACCTTCTGAAAGGTGGGACTCTCTAGTGTTTTTTTTATCCCATTCAAAGCTAAGAAATAAATTTTCAGTAACTTGAGATATCTGCAGTCAAGCAAGCTGCCCTCCCACCGTAAAATGATAAATATTAAGCCCACTCCACTAGTCACCCCTCCCCTATGTATTAAAGACTCCCTACCACCCTGGAAGTCATGTACCAGGGCTTCTTCATTCAGCCCAATGCCCCCTTCTACAGTTTAGCCCCATCTGTGCAGTAAAGGAGTAATTAGCAGAAATCACTGCTTCAGGTCCTACATGCTAAGCAGAAGATAGAACACCCCCTACTGCCCGCGGGACATCAAAGCTGCTGCTGATAGCTCCTTCCACCCCTACCGCTGGAGCATGGGTAGGGGGCCCAGTGCATTGCTGTGCCCAGGGGCCTACACTGCTGTTAAGACGGCTCTGTTTGTCCCACTGGTCTATGGATTGCTTAGTAGCAAAAGTGAGGTTTGTTATATCCGTTTTTTAGAAGACCTACAGGATTATGCACAGGAATATGATATTCAATTTTCTCCACTGTACATATTGACAGATTTTGAAAATGCTGCAATACAAGTAGCTAAACAAGTTTTTCCTAGTAGCACCCATAAGTGTTGCTTGTTCCATTTAGGTCAAAATATTTGGCGAAAAATTCAATCATGTGGCTTATCTGTACAATATGGACGTGATCATGGATTTGCTATGAAACTTAGGCACCTTCAGGCACTTTCCTTCCTCCCACCAGACGAAATCCCTGCTGCATTTGAACAATTAAAATCAGAAATGCCTCCTAATGCTGCCCCAGTAGTAACATATTTTGAGGAGACCTATATATTGGGTCGGCTTAGAGAACGAACCAGAAGTCAAAACAGATCTCCCCCACTGTTTCCACCATGCATGTGGTCAGTGCATGACAATATGCTTGGTGGGATTCCAAGGACCCAAAATAAGTTGGAAGGATGGCACAGGAGATGGAATATTCTCCTGGGAGAGAAAAAGTTTGGAGTCTACAAACGTATCTCATATCTTCACAAGGAGCAACAAATGACCACCAAGATCTTAGAAAAAGTTACCTTTAATGTTGCCCGAACACCCACCAAACGTGAAAATACTGCTCGAGAAGATGCACTACAGAAATGTTTTGCACAACTTGGTTGCATAGATTTGATGGAATTTCTAAATGCCATTGCCTTCCATCTCAAGTTGGAGTAACTTTAAAAATAATTCTAAACATTGTTCTTTTTGCATTTTAAAATTAAGTTTCATATTTCATATGGTTTATTTTGCATTAGTTGACTTTCAATCATTTTAAATACCAAAAAAAAAAATATTCACTTTTCACATATTGAATTTCGGGATCCTATCATTACTGGTAAGTAGAATTTTTAAAATGTTATAAAATAACTATTATTCAACTATTTTCTACATTCTGTTTTCCATTCTAAAATATACATATAGCAAAAATCTCTAGCTATATTTAAAATGTAAAAAATATAATGGTTTCCTATTTCAGTTTAATACAGTTGTCACGAACCGGTCTCTCACCTTTGCGGGTTCTGGGGTTCATCTGTTGCCAGTGCGGTTGCTCGCGGTGCTGTGCGCCCGTGTGGGGACGCAGCGTGATCAGTGGCACAGGTAATGCAGAGTCTGGGAACTGGGAGTGCGGGGACCAAATGGCCTAAGGCACTGCGGTGTGTCTGCTGTATAGGAAGTGGCCATGTTGGAGACCAAATAGGTAATACAGAGCACTTGTGAAAACACCTGTGGGCAGGTGTAAGCCAATCCCGTGCTTGTGCTGCCTTTAAGTAGGCTGGGATTATGTTACTCTGGGCCAGTGCTTTGTTGTATCAACGCTGTGCTCTAGCTCTGAGCTCTCTCCGTGCATTCCTGTGTGATTCCCGTGGTCCAGATATCGCCTCCGTTCCCAGAGGTCCGTCTGCAGCCTTCACTGCTAAAAGATCCACCAGCTCCCCGCTGTGCTGTCAGTTAATTGCACACCTACTGGAAGCAGTTGGATTCCCAGAGTCTTGCATGAGGTTACCTTGTCTGCCTACCATACAAAGTTTGGAGGATTCCATTACCCTCAGCTGTTCGTTTGTTCTACTCAGCATTTAACCCGTTCATCACCTTGTCATCTGCTACAGTTTTCACAGTGCTCTCCGGAACCCGCAAGTAACCCAATTAAGTACTTTTATTTTCTATGTTACCATAACAAGGATAATTCTTCACAGCCTCTCAGTTAACTCTCAAAACTTCATTGCAAATCCTTACAGTTATTTCTTCATGTCTGCATTACCCAGTTAAACACATTCTGCCGTTCAGCATCAAAGCTTGTTTATATTTGGACAATTCAACATTTATTCATCAGCTTGTTTCATATACAGTTCCATGAACATTTCTTTTATTTGTCTTTGAGATTCATCCTGCATATTATTTCTGCCATTCCTGCAATACTTCAGTATAATATGATGATTAACAACTTGTCATTTAACTCTTTACTGAATTGTTATTTTTAATAAATATATGAAACGGAACTTTTTCTCGTCCTCCCTGCTTTCTTCATACCCCAGCACCTACACCTGTGGTTGGTCCCGGGTTAACGGATTCACAAAAAACACCCGGACCTGACAGTAAGCACTGGCGACATGGATCCGTCAAGTGACCAATTCGCAGGAGGCGGTGCTACGTCAGATATCCTTTCCCGTCTGGAAAACCAGGAGTCTATACAGACACAAATAGTGCAGTTTATGCAAACTATGGCAGACCGTTTAGAGACTCTTCATACGGCTATTAAAACATCTCAAGTCCAGATTCCAACTCCGGTTGTCCCAGTTACCACTACAGCTTCTCCTGTGACGCTGCCTACGTCCCGCTTGCAGTTACCCTCTCCGAGTAAGTTTGACGGAACTCCAAAACTTTGCAGAGGATTCCTGAATCAATGCGAGATCCAGTTCGAACTGTTGTCCGCCAGTTTCCCATCAGCTCGTTCTAAGGTTGCATATATTATTGTCCTCCTCTCCGGTCAGGCTCTGGAGTGGGCATCACCATTATGGGAAAGAGGTGATCCTATCCTCTCTAATTACAAAGAGTTCGTATCATCCTTCCGGAGAATCTTTGACGAAACAGGCAGGACCACCTCAGCATCTTTGGAGATTCTCCGTCTACGTCAAGGTTTACGTCCTGTCAGTCAATATATTATTCAGTTTCGCACGTTGTCTTCAGAGTTAAACTGGAATGAGGAGGCCCTGATCGCCGCGTTTTGGAATGGACTTTCAGAGAGAATCAAGGATGATTTAACTATCCGGGATGTGCCAACTAAACTGGATGAATTGATTTCTCTCTGTAACAAACTTGACCTACGCTACAGGGAGCGATGTTTAGAGAAATCCAGGGCAGAGCGATCCAGTCCACGTTATCATCCTAGGCCTCAACAAGATTCTTCATCACAGTCTCCAGTGACGACAGAAGAACCTATGCAGATTGGGCGCTCTCGCCTCACAGAGGAGGAACGACTTCGTTGTCGACAGGGTAACCTCTGCATGTACTGCGGGTCCTCCGAACATTTAGTTAAATCCTGCAAACTCCGGCCTGGGAGACTCTCGCTCCTAGCTTATCCAAGGGAGGTTAAGCTAGGAGTTACTTTAGAATCACGTTCTGGGAAAGAGCCGACCTTGTCTATTCAATTAAAAGTTCCAAGTTCTACAGTGAAAGTTTCAGCCCTCCTAGATTCCGGGGCAGCCGAGAACTTCATCTCCTCAGCCTTTGTCATACGGTCTAAAGTTCAAACCATGCCTCTGGAAGCAGCAGTTGCTGTTACAGCAGTGGATGGAAGTCGAATACCAGATGGTATAATTACTCATCGAACCGTATGTCTCAAGATGAAAGTTGGTGTGCTCCATTCCGAATACCTCTCCTTCTACGTGATTCCCAAAGCCTCTCAAGATGTGATACTTGGTTTACCTTGGCTGCAGAAACATAATCCTCAACTTAATTGGCAAACCATGGAAGTCCTTTCGTGGGGTAAATCTTGTACCAAGGACTGTTTAGCCTCAATTGTACCTCTCCGGTCAATTATCCTTCCCGACCTACCTCCGGTATATCAATCCTTTGCGGATGTTTTCAGTAAACAAGCAGCAGACTCTCTACCTCCTCATCGCGAATGGGACTGCCCAATCGTCCTGGTTCCGGGCAAAACCCCTCCTAGGGGACGAATTTACCCGCTATCCATCCCAGAGACGCAAGCTATGTCTGATTATATACAGGAAAATCTAACCAAAGGATTTATCAGACCATCTTCTTCACCTGCAGGAGCCGGATTCTTTTTCGTTAAGAAGAAGGACGGTGGGTTACGACCATGCATAGATTACCGTGGACTCAATGAGATCACTGTGAAAAACAAGTATCCATTACCCTTAATTCCAGAATTATTTGACCGGGTAAAGGGAGCTACTGTGTTTACAAAACTGGATCTCCGAGGGGCCTACAATTTAATCCGCATCCGGGCAGGGGACGAGTGGAAGACTGCTTTTAATACCCGGGATGGGCATTACGAATACCTTGTAATGCCTTTTGGTCTTTGTAATGCACCTGCAGTTTTTCAAAGCTATGTGAATGAACTTTTTCGTGATCTTCTCTACAAGTGTCTAGTAGTGTACCTGGATGATATCCTAATATTCTCTAAGGATCTAAAGTCTCACCGTCACCAAGTTAAAGAGGTACTGACACGTCTGAGGAAAAATCAACTTTATTGTAAGTTAGAGAAGTGCACTTTTGATGTATCTTCCATACCGTTTCTTGGTTACATCATTTCTGGATCAGAGCTATGTATGGATCCCGGTAAGGTACAAGCTATCCGAGATTGGTCCACTCCTACAACTCTCAAGGGGATTCAGCGATTTCTTGGCTTTGCTAATTTCTATAGGAGTGTTATGCACACCAGTGCCTGCAGGAAAGTACTGGTGTCAGAACTGTTATGCACTCCAGTGTCTGCAGGAATGTACTGGTGTTTGAACTGTTATGCAAAACAAATGGACTCACAGACAAACTGGGGAATATGACATAACGTACACAGAAGGTAATAGGGTAACAAAATACACACAAAGTGAACAGAGAAGCCCAGAGGCTAAGGAACTGGGTATCTCCCTTGTATTAGAACTGCACAGATGGAAAAAGCAAGATGTTGTGTTTTAATACATAGAGAACCCGAAATGCTGTTGCTAAGGGCAACAGCAAAACCCTAAAGGGTTACCAACGGGTGTGGCAGTAAACTCCTTGGTCAGAGATGGAATGATAGACACAAGGAGAGTCTCCACAATCCTATTTCTCACTTGCAGTGCACAGGTTTTAGCTTACTGCCACTTAACTGACCCCTGACACCTAGCACAGTGAGACAGGATTAGACAGGCAAGTCTTAGAATACAGCCGCAAACTTGCTAAGTTCACAGAGTAGTAACAGAACCCCAGCAAGCTAAACGACTGACTCCAGTCTTACTGCTAGGTCTGGATTGGCAGAGTGTAATACCAAATCCCCAGGCCTATTTGCAGTAAGCAACAAACAAATACAAAGCTACACAGTACTGGCTAACTTTCATGAACTGACTAACCAACAAAGATTCAGCAGCATCTGCTTACCCTGAAAAGAGGCCTTATAAAGCAGGTGCTGTCCACGCCCCACTCAGACCTCACAGACTGTGAGCACAAAAACCAGCACCGGATCCCCTGCCGTGCACAGAGCCTATAACCACTGCACAGCAAAAGACCCGAACCGGAGTATCAGCTGCGCTCAGGTTACTCCACTAGCACTTGTCTCCCGGTTGCCATGACGACGTGGCAGCACAGGGCAGGAGACCCTAACAGTACCCCCCCTCTGACGAGGGGTCAAAGAACCCCTACCACCGGGTTTATCGGGGAACTGCGAGAAGAAAGAGCGTATCAGTCTGGGGGCATGAAGATCACAACTGCGCACCCACGACCGCTCCTCCGGGCCATACCCCTTCCAGTGCACCAAAAATGACAGCCGACCCCGAACCACCTTGGAGTCAAGAATCCTTTCAACAACAAACTCCCTCTGGCCACGTATCAGAAGAGGGGAAGGTCTTCCACTGGAAGAAGGATTACTAATCGCTAGAGATGAGCGGATTCGGTTTTACTCGGTTTTACTCGGTTCTCAAAACCGAATCTTATTGGCTCACGGATGTCACGTGTTTTGGATAGCCAATAAGATTCGGTTTTGAGAACCGAGTAAAACCGAGTAAAACCGAATCCGCTCATCTCTAATCGCCCGTTTTAAAAGGGAACAATGAAATGTTTTATTGATACCCAAAGAACGGGGCAGATCTAACTGAAATGCCACCGGATTGATAACCCTGGTGATCTTATAAGGGCCGATGAACCGGGGCCCTAATTTATGAGATGGCTGTCTCAACTTCAAATTCTTGGTAGACAACCAGACGAAGTCTCCTAATTTGAAGCTGCAGGGTCTTTTCCGCTTATCAAAAACCCTTTTGGTCACTAATGACACAGACACAAGGGCTTTCTTCACTTTCCGCCAAATACCTCTAAGGACCGAAACCACAGAGGAACCACCAGGCGTGGAGTCCAGGGGGTCAAAAGAATTGGCCTTAGGATGATGCCCATACACACAAAGGAAGGGAGAGATCCCTGTAGCAGAGTGAGCCGCGTTGTTATAGGCAAACTCCGCCATGGACAGATGAGCAACCCAGTCAGTCTGACACTTGGAGACATAACACCTGAGGAACTGCTCCAAGGACTGGTTCACCCTTTCAGTCTGCCCATTAGACTGCGGATGGTAGCCTGACGACAAGCTGACAGAAATCTGGAGATCGGAACAAAATGCCCTCCAGAATTTGGCCACAAACTGGGATCCGCGGTCAGAGACCACATCAAGTGGCAACCCGTGGAGACGCACAACATGCAGCATAAATAATTCAGACAGGCGTCTGGCTGATGGCAGCCCAACCAGTGGAACGAAGTGCGCCATCTTCGAAAACCTGTCAACGACAACCCAGATGGCTGTCATCCCTGAGGATTTGGGCAAGTCCACCACAAAATCCATTGAAATGTGGGTCCATGGCTTAGATGGGATAGAGAGTGGATGTAATGGGCCAACAGGAACCCCTCTAGGAGTCTTATTTCGGGCACAGATGTCACATGCCCGAACCCACTGATCCACATCCTTAGCCACCGAGGGCCACCACACCGCCCTAGATAGCAACTCCCGAGTTCTGGCAATACCCGGGTGACCTGCCGACTTCTTGGCATGGAATTCCAGGAACACTCGCTGTCTTAACCTAGGAGGCACAAACAAAAGACCTACCGGAAGGTCTGGAGGAGCCTGCTCCTGTGCTCTAAGGACTAATGATAAGAGGTCCTGGGTAATGCCCACTTTAATACATGATGGGGAAACAATGGGCAACGGCTCCTCGGTGGTCTCCTGGATTGGAGCAAAACTCCGCGAGAGTGCATCAGCCTTGATGTTTTTTGACCCAGGGCGATATGTTATCAAAAAATTAAAGCGAGCAAAAAACAAAGCCCATCGTGCCTGCCTGGCATTGAGACGCTTCGCTGACTCTAAATATGCCAGATTCTTATGGTCAGTGAGAATTGAGACCACAAACTTAGCCCCCTCAAGCCAGTGTCTCCACTCCTCGAGTGCATCCTTAATAGCCAACAATTCCCGGTTACCCACGTCATAATTCATCTCGGCAGGCGAAAATTTACGGGAAAAGTAAGCAC
This sequence comes from Pseudophryne corroboree, assembly GCF_028390025.1. NCBI lineage: Eukaryota > Metazoa > Chordata > Amphibia > Anura > Myobatrachidae > Pseudophryne > Pseudophryne corroboree. The sequence continues at coordinate 217,874,298 of NC_086444.1, read as the reverse complement.
AGGGATGAAGGCGATTATCAGACACTCCCATCTGAGAAAGCACTGCCCCAATACCCATCTCAGAGGCATCCACCTCCACCACAAAAGGACGCTCTGGATCTGGGTGTCGCAGCACCTTGGCCGAAACAAATGCCCTTTTGAGACGGGCAAAAGCCGCTTTAGCCTCACAAGACCAGTGAGCAACATCCGCCCCTTTCTTAGTGAGTGCCACCAAGGGCGCCACTATAGACGAAAATCCAGCGATAAATCGTCTATAAAAATTCGCAAAGCCCAGGAAACGCTGAAGCGCCTTCAAACTAGTGGGCTGCACCCAATCCAGGACTGCCTGTACCTTGGAACCCTCCATTTGGAAACCTTCTGGGGAGATAATATATCCTAGAAATGCGATTTGCTGAACTTCAAATTCGCACTTCTCCAGCTTCGCCCCAAGCCGGTGGTCTCTGAGTTTCTGGAGGACTAAGCGTACATGCTTCCGATGTTCCTCCAGGGAATGGGAGAAGATTAGGATGTCATCTAAGTATACAACTAAGAATCTATCCAAATATTCCCTGAGCACATCATTCATGAAATCCTGGAAGACTGCCGGGGCATTACAGAGCCCAAAAGGCATCACCAAATATTCATAATGCCCTGAGTGGGTATTAAAGGCAGTCTTCCATTCATCCCCCTCTCTTATTCGGATTAGATTGTACGCACCGCGTAGGTCAATCTTAGAAAAAATGGTGGCAGTACGAAGCTGGTCAAACAAGACCGAAATGAGAGGCAGTGGGTATGAGTTTTTAATCGTGATACGGTTCAATTCCCTGAAGTCGATGCAGGGTCGCAACGAACCGTCCTTTTTACCCACGAAGAAGAACCCCGACCCAACTGGAGACTGTGAAGGTCTGATAAATCCCTTAGCCAAGTTCTCCTGAATGTACTCTGCCATAGCCTGAGTCTCAGGACGTGACAGGGAGTACAACCTGCTCTTGGGAAGCTTAGCATTTGGCAACAAATCAATGGCACAGTCATAGGGGCGATGGGGAGGTAGTACCTCTGCAACTTTTTTGGAGAACACGTCCGCAAAATCTGCATAAGACCCTGGCAATCCTGGCAAACTTAGCTGCGAGAGCCTGACTGGAAGGCTCAAGCAACTCCTGAAACAATCAGTACCCCAACTAAGAATCTCCCCAGAGACCCAGTCAAATTGAGGATTGTGGGCCCTTAACCAGGGTAACCCCAACACCAATGGGGCAAAAGTACAGACAGTCACATAAAAGGACAATTTTTCAGAGTGTGTGGCTCCAATAAACAAAGAAATCTGGCTAGTGCAAGAGGTAATTTTACCTTGGGATAATGGTTCCCCGTTTAACCCACAAATCTCAATTTCCGATGCCAAGGGTACTAAGGGAACAGAGTGTTTCAGGGCGAATTGGCGGTCCATAAAAACCCCGTCGGCCCCACTGTCCACAAAGGCCTCAGTCTTGACAGTTTGACCGAGGATCTTCAAGGTCACCGGAATGATAAAAGTCTTCTTGGGAAATTCTGACTTCTGGCCTGACAGGATATTTCCCATCACCCTCAGGCCCTGAAGTTTTCCGGCTTTTCTGGGCATGATACTACCACATGACCTTTATTCCCACAGTACAAACACAACCCCTGCTGTCTCCTCCGCGTCTTCTCACGCGAGGAGAGGCGGGTAGCCCCAATCTGCATAGGCTCCTCAGAAAATTCCTCAGAGTCTGAGGTTCCCTTGGGAAGGAAGGAAATCTCAGTCTCCCTTTCAAGCCTACGCTCTCTCAGCCGTCTATCCACCCGGATGGATAACTGCATGAGCTGATCCAAGCTATCAGGCAAGGGATATTGTACCAGTTGGTCCTTTATCTGGTTAGAAAGACCTCTTCGGTACTGGTGTCTCAGGGCTGGGTCATTCCACTGGGTATCATGGGCCAACCTCCGAAACTCCGTACAGTAAACCTCAACTGGCCTTCGCCCTTGCTTAAGGATCGAAATCTGAGCCTCGGCTGAGGCCGTCTTGTCAGGGTCATCATACAACATGCCCAGTGCCGTAAAAAAAGCATCAACACTTTTAAGCGACGGACAGTCAGGCTGCAACCCATATGCCCAGACCTGTGGGTCTCCTTGTAGCAAGGAAATCACTATGCCCACCCGCTGAATCTCCGACCCAGAAGACTGAGGCCTAAGCCGGAAGTATAGCTTGCAGCTCTCCTTGAAACAAAAGAACTGCGAGCGATCTCCAGAAAAACGATCCGGGAGATTTACTTTCGGCTCCTTAACCCCTGCAGGTGCTGCTGCTGCGGGAGCTCCACCAGCAGCCTGGGAGGTGTGCATTTTAATGGACAAATCATTAAATTGTCGAGTCAGGACCTGCACCTGATCGACCACCTGTTGCAACGTATTTTGAGGGGTATGCTCCATATTCCCACAAAATTTCAACAGGAGTATTAGGCTGCTGAATATGTTATGCACACCAGTGCCTGCAGGAAAGTACTGGTGTCAGAACTGTTATGCACTCCAGTGTCTGCAGGAATGTACTGGTGTTTGAACTGTTATGCAAAACAAATGGACTCACAGACAAACTGGGGAATATGACATAACGTACACAGAAGGTAATAGGGTAACAAAATACACACAAAGTGAACAGAGAAGCCCAGAGGCTAAGGAACTGGGTATCTCCCTTGTATTAGAACTGCACAGATGGAAAAAGCAAGATGTTGTGTTTTAATACATAGAGAACCCGAAATGCTGTTGCTAAGGGCAACAGCAAAACCCTAAAGGGTTACCAACGGGTGTGGCAGTAAACTCCTTGGTCAGAGATGGAATGATAGACACAAGGAGAGTCTCCACAATCCTATTTCTCACTTGCAGTGCACAGGTTTTAGCTTACTGCCACTAAACTGACCCCTGACACCTAGCACAGTGAGACAGGATTAGACAGGCAAGTCTTAGAATACAGCCGCAAACTTGCTAAGTTCACAGAGTAGTAACAGAACCCCAGCAAGCTAAACGACTGACTCCAGTCTTACTGCTAGGTCTGGATTGGCAGAGTGTAATACCAAATCCCCAGGCCTATTTGCAGTAAGCAACAAACAAATACAAAGCTACACAGTACTGGCTAACTTTCATGAACTGACTAACCAACAAAGATTCAGCAGCATCTGCTTACCCTGAAAAGAGGCCTTATAAAGCAGGTGCTGTCCACGCCCCACTCAGACCTCACAGACTGTGAGCACAAAAACCAGCACCGGATCCCCTGCCGTGCACAGAGCCTATAACCACTGCACAGCAAAAGACCCGAACCGGAGTATCAGCTGCGCTCAGGTTACTCCACTAGCACTTGTCTCCCGGTTGCCATGACGACGTGGCAGCACAGGGCAGGAGACCCTAACAAGGAGATTCATTAAGAATTATTCGACGTTAGCTGCTCCCATCACAGCCCTAACTCGCAAGGGAGCAAATCCTACGAACTGGTCTTCTGAAGCAATCAAAGCCTTCTCTGATTTAAAGCAAGCCTTTGTGTCAGCCCCCATTCTTCGACAGCCTGATTTGAATCGTCCCTTTCTACTAGAGGTGGATGCATCTACAGAAGCAGTAGGAGCTGTGTTGTCACAAGTCTTTGAAGATAAAAAAGTCAATCCCTGCGGATATTTCTCCCGTAAGTTCCTCCCGGCCGAGCGTAATTATGCAATCGGTGAGCAAGAATTACTTGCCATCAAGTTGTCATTTGAGGAGTGGAGATACCTTCTAGAAGGAGCACAACATCGCATTACAGTTTATACTGATCATAAGAATCTTCTATATCTGCAGTCAGCTCAGTGTTTGAATCCACGACAAGCTCGATGGGCGCTTTTCTTCACATGATTTGATTTCAAGCTCACCTATCGTCCAGGGTCTCAGAACAAAAAGGCGGATGCCCTTTCCCGGTCCTTTGCTTCTTCTGAATTAAATGATGCTACCACGAATCAAGCCATTGTGAATCCTACGTCCTTTTTAATGACTCGAACCTCTCCAGTTCCTCCGCCTGGCAAGACCTTTGTCGCCACAAATCTTCGAAAACGGCTGCTTACCTGGGCTCACTCCTCTTCCTTTATGGGTCATCCTGGGGTTCTAAAGACTCTCAAATTTATTCAACAGTCTTATTGGTGGCCACGTCTCAAAACCGATGTCCAAGAGTTTATAGCAGCATGTCCTAAATGTGCCCAACATAAGAGTCCAAGAAGTTCTCCACCAGGTTTATTACATCCATTATCCATACCCAAACAACCATGGACTCATATCTCAATGGATTTCGTGACCGATCTACCTCCATCAAAAGGGCGAAATACCATTTGGGTGATAGTGGATCGATTTTCGAAAATGGCACATTTCATTCCATTAACTGGGTTACCATCAGCCCCTTTACTAGCCAGATTGTTCATCTCTGAAATCTTCAAGTTGCATGGCCTTCCTCGAGAGATTATCTCTGATCGGGGAACACAGTTTGTGGCCAAGTTTTGGAGGTTGTTCATCTTTAAATGTCAAGTTGAATTTTTCTTCTGCATATCATCCTCAGACAGATGGACAAACTGAGAGAGTCAACCAAGACCTTGAAACATTTCTCCGGCTATATATATCGTCCTCACGGGATGACTGGGTTGACTACCTTCCATTGGCAGAATTTGCTCATAATAATCTCTTCCATTCATCTTCAGAATCTACGCCCTTTTATATTAACTTCGGCTTTCATCCTCGTGTGCCAGAGTTCCATCCATTGCCAGCCCTAGAGGTTCCAGCAGCAGATCAAGAGCTTCAACGTCTATCTAGAATCTGGAGTTGTGTGCGTAAGTCGTTGGTCAAAACTTCCGCTCGTTATAAATCTTTTGCAGATAGAAAACGTAAAGCTGTACCGAATTACAAGGTGGGAGACCAAGTTTGGATTTCTACGCGCAATCTCAGGTTCAAAGTTCCTTCTAAGAAATTTGCTCCCAAGTTTATTGGTCCATTTCCCATTGTAAAGGTACTCAATCCTGTGTCATACAAAGTCAAGTTGCCACCATCTTTGAGAATTCCTAACGCCTTTCATACATCTTTATTGAAGCCTTTGATTCTCAATAAGTTCCGTACTACCCAGTCCAAATCTCCTAAAGTTCACTCTGTGCAGGATGAGGAATTTGAAGTTAAAGAGATTGTGGACTCACGTTCACGATATGGACGTTTACAGTTTTTGGTCGACTGGAAGGGTTCCGGTCCGGAGGAGAGATCCTGGGTTTTCTCTGAAGATGTTCATGCTCCAAGACTGATACAGAAATACTTCTCCAGAAATCCTGACAAGGTTCAAAGGTGTTCGGAGACCACCCGTAGAAGAGGGGGTACTGTCACGAACCGGTCTCTCACCTTTGCGGGTTCTGGGGTTCATCCGTTGCCAGTGCGGTTGATCGCGGTGCTGTGCGCCCGTGTGGGGACGCGGCGTGATCAGTGGCACAGGTAATGCAGAGTCTGGGAACTGGGAGTGCGGGGACCAAATGGCCTAAGGCACTGCGGTGTGTCTGCTGTATAGGAAGTGGCCATGTTGGAGACCAAATAGGTAATACAGAGCACTTGTGAAAACACCTGTGGGCAGGTGTAAACCAATCCCGTGCTTGTGCTGCCTTTAAGTAGGCTGGGATTATGTTACTCTGGGCCAGTGCTTTGTTGTATCAACGCTGTGCTCTAGCTCTGAGCTCTCTCCGTGCATTCCTGTGTGATTCCCGTGGTCCAGATATCGCCTCCGTTCCCAGAGGTCCGTCTGCAGCCTTCACTGCTAAAAGATCCACCAGCTCCCCGCTGTGCTGTCAGTTAATTGCACACCTACTGGAAGCAGTTGGATTCCCAGAGTCTTGCATGAGGTTACCTTGTCTGCCTACCATACAAAGTTTGGAGGATTCCATTACCCTCAGCTGTTCGTTTGTTCTACTCAGCATTTAACCCGTTCATCACCTTGTCATCTGCTACAGTTTTCACAGTGATCTCCGGAACCCGCAAGTAACCCAATTAAGTACTTTTATTTTCTATGTTACCATAACAAGGATAATTCTTCACAGCCTCTCAGTTAACTCTCAAAACTTCATTGCAAATCCTTACAGTTATTTCTTCATGTCTGCATTACCCAGTTAAACACATTCTGCCGTTCAGCATCAAAGCTTGTTTATATTTGGACAATTCAACATTTATTCATCAGCTTGTTTCATATACAGTTCCATGAACATTTCTTTTATTTGTCTTTGAGATTCATCCTGCATATTATTTCTGCCATTCCTGCAATACTTCAGTATAATATGATGATTAACAACTTGTCATTTAACTCTTTACTGAATTGTTATTTTTAATAAATATATGAAACGGAACTTTTTCTCGTCCTCCCTGCTTTCTTCATACCCCAGCACCTACACCTGTGGTTGGTCCCGGGTTAACGGATTCACTAAAAACACCCGGACCTGACAACAGTCTTGTACCCATTTAATGTTTTTGTTAAAGTTTCCCTTCATTATGTTTAACATAAATTTTATCAATATTCATCAATTATAAAAATTTATATGCTTTATCAAACAGATTTACAAGCTTTTGTATATGTAAAAATTAAAAAAATAGATATTGTTTTTGTTCCAGCATTTAGTCAATCGTAGTTTTACTGCAATGGGTACATGCTTTTATTTGCCTAATCCAGGGTGGACATACTGTGGTTCTCCATCTGCTGTGGAAATAAACATCCCAGCATGCACTCTCACAGGTTTGCTTTGATTATATTATAAAAATTTTGTCCATGCTTGCTGGGATGTGTATTTCAAATGCTGATGGAAACCATGGACTAGGTCATGGTTAGGCAACCTTTGGCTCACCAACTTCTCTGTAAGTAAACCACCCAGCATGCACTGCCACAGTTTTTGCATTACTATAATCAAAGAAATGTTTCATGGGATGCTGGATGTTGTAGTTCCATAGCTCATTTAGACACATGCTGTGTAACCCTGGCCTATTCCTTATGAAATAACTGTTGTTAACACAACAAGAATTATTATAATTTATGTATAAACTTTAAAAATTAAAAACACTGATACATATAAATTATATTAGTAATGGTTTATTGTGCATGTTAAAGAATAAATATTATGATTGGTTAATAACAATCTTACATTGTTACACCTCACCTCTCAAACAAGCAATACTCGCCTCCCTTAAAAATAATTATTTAATAAAATTTTAAATAATTTGTTAGCACACAAATGTCAATATAGTATAGTAGACAATAACTATAAATTTATATAACTTTAATTTAGCTTTATAAATTTTATACAATTTCGAAATGCATATCAACTATTCCAAACAAATATTGACATTTATGCAGTGCTAATCTTTTAATCTAATTTTTTTTAAATAGTTAACTGTTCTGACCTCCCAATCATTGTCTGCAAGCCAAAGAAGAATTGTTCTCCTTATTAATTTGTTTACAGGTAATAATATATATTTTCCCAACATTTTATGTGTGTTATTTAGCCTCTATTTATGTACCTTAATCAGCTATTCTAATTTAATATTTTAATGTTTACATTGCTAATAATTATTATTTTATTACATAAACTAGTTATCTGCTTTGACCTTACAATCATCTGCAATCCGAAGAAGAATTGGCCTCCTCATTATTTTGTTTATTGGTAACTATACCTATTGAAACAGTTTTTCTCATTTTTATATTTAGCCTCTTTACGTACTTTAATCAGCTCTTAACAAAACAGATTAAATATATTAAATAATAATTATAAGTTATTTCAAACATAATCTAGTTAACTGTTATGACCTTCAAAATGTCTGCCATCCATATCTAAATTTTTATATTCATTACTTTGTTTTGATGTAATTCTAGTTATAATCACAATTGTATTTCTAACATGAATCCAGGAATCATGTACCTTTAAAATTGTTCACATATCTAAAATTAACATATTTGGTTTACCTATACACACATATATATATTTACAAAAATATATATATATATTACAAAGTATTACAAATATTCCAGTTTACATAACTTAAATAATTATATTGATGCAGATGAGGTATTCCTTAAAAAGAGCATTTCTGTGTTTCAATCAAGAAAATGTTCATTGCAGGTAATTATCGTAGTATTAACATATATGATTTGTACACTTTTAAGTTATACACAGCAGTTAAAATGCCCCATACAATAGAGCAATTATGCCGGATTTCAACCCAATTTGTGTATTTTTACCCATATATTGTTTGAAATAGAGTATTTAGTCTGTGTATCCGATCCTCGGCCCCGTTAGCTTTGTATTGTATCATCCAGATTTATAGTGCTGCACTAGTGATATATCATGATTGCCTGCAATCGTATAAAAAAAAACATTTTTGTGCCAGCAATATATGGCATGCGATATGTCAGTGTAAGTTTCACTGGCATTCTCAGAACACTCCCAGCCCACCAAGCACCCTAATCCATCCCATCATACATATCTTATGGTACCTGTTATTGCATTGCTATAAATTTGCTGAGATATGTCACGCAGGCGATATATAGTGGGAGATTCAAATGTTTGAAGTCATTTGGGAGTCTGTTTTTTCCTATTAGATATGAAAAAACAGACTCCCAACTGACTTTTCAAACCTTTGAATCTCCCCCAGTGAATGCAAAAAAAAAATTAATTGTACAAAATAGTTATTGAATCGGATGGAACCACTCCCGGTAAGCTCCCTGTAGAGTTCAAGTGAAATCTCCCCAACTTCAGCCTCTAGACATATCGTTCTAGTGTATGTGGCCCTTAATGTTTCACATAGTCTAAAACTACATAGGACCAGATCTCTAACTTTTTTAATGCCTAATAATGAACCACTCTCTATTGTTAATATTACATAACAATCCAATATTAGTAAAGTTAATATATTTATTATAAAAAATAACATATTTAACAATATTGTTATGACTCAAATATGTTAAATATTTTCATCTTGATTTGTTAGAAAATATAACAAAAATAAAATGTTCTTATTTTTATAAATTGTTAATATAAAAAGTGTCAGGTTCGGATGGCAATAGTATTTCCACAGCTTCTTCATAAACTGTGTATACTTACAGAAATATATTACAAGAAGAAAAGTATACAATACGAATGTAACAGTGTAATATCTCACAATGTTTGTGTATTAAAGCTTACATATATTTAGCCTTTAGGTAAATAAAACATGATTACTCTTAGATTAACTAATATGAAAAACAAAATGATTGATCTATATTTTAACATAACTATATTGAAAACACGACAAAAATTATTTTATTGTATATATTTTTTATTGAATCATCATTGTTTGTGCACACAGTGTATTATGTTTTTTCAATACAGGAAAAGAAACTTGATACACAATGCATCAACAACAAAGACTATGAAAACCATCTTGATCCTACATAACATAATCTGATGTGGTGATATTATTCTTATTAATCTTTATTAGAGAAACATATATGATAGATTTTTTTAAGATTTCTGTATAAATCTATTAACAGTTATAATATGTTAACCTTTTCAAAGTTCACACTTTATAAATTAAAAGTTTTCATCAAATGAAAATACTATGTTTACTTATTTGTTTTTTATTCCTCAGAGTTACAGCACTCTGAAACTGAAGTGACGCAATATTTGTGAAATACATACGCGTGTATGTATTTGAGGCAAACATGGGAAATGATGATAGCGTCAATTGGCTAGATGGTTTACGCCATCAAAGATCCATATATATTTGCTAATCTGATCCCATCCTTAGCTTCATCACTTTAAATCTGAAATAAAATATATTTTCTATCAATATAAAAATGTTAATATTTTTTTATTTTTAAAGCTAAATTGTGTAATGTGTACATTAAACACACCGATATGTTCCGATTGTTAATCTATTCAAATCTTAATGAAAACACAATTACAATATATAAACACAATGGTAAGATAGTGCAAATTATTAACAATCCTAAACTTGCATTAATATTTTTTAGATATTATTAGAATAAAAAAGATATATATGCATGAACAACCACTGTAATGCGCAATACTGTATGTGTCTGTACATATATTTTCTATATTTTTATCTTGAACATCTGAACCCCACCCCCCACCACGACCAAAACATATAACTAAAAAACATGTATTTAAAACAATTAAACTAATGCACGACTTGAAGTATCTCAAAAAGTATAATCCTATTATCGATTTGTCTTTTCTAACAGGACACATGGATGACTCTGTATCCCTCTATCTTCAGTTCCTTCACCATGTCTCCCAAGACCGTTTGTGACATATCTAAAAAGGAAGTAAAACAGGTAAGTTCATGAAAGTTAATTTCCATACTTTTGTCCACCTTAACTTTAACTATAGTCTCCATTTTAAAAGAAATGCAAGTTTTAAAGGTAACAACCCCTAATTAGAATAAAATATTACAATATACAGTTCTTATCCTGATTCTAGAACAGTAGTGCACAGAAGATTTTTCCATTGTTGGTATTAACAACGGTTAAGTTAAAGATATACAAGCACTATAGAAATGTCTTCCATCATAATTTCTGTTTCATGTCACAGACAAAATAATCATGTCCCCACCACCAACACCAAAACGTTCCAAAAATGTATAACAAATATTAATATATGTATGTACAGTATATCTATAATATCCAGAATCCTGAACTCCACGAGAAATAGTCTATACTTGCCCAGGTGCCTTACAATAACACGTCAAAAGCAATCAACGTATATCACATACCCATCCAATGGCAGCACTACGGACTAATAAAAGAGTGCCGACGTTGTATGTATATATATATATATATATATATATATATATCGACCAGTCAGGTGGCACTCCATAAATTTCCAAATACTTCAAACTGCCGGTGCCTTCCCAATGGGAGAGGAATGAACCTCCCTCAAAAATACCACATCTGTATAGGCGGCACTCTCGGCGAATAAATCAAGACAAAACTCCCAGGATACTGTCTGTCAACGTTTCAATGTAAATAATTACATTTTCATCAGGACCTGATGAAAATGTAATTATTTACATTGAAACGTTGACAGACAGTATCCTGGGAGTTTTGTCTTGATTTATTCGCCGAGAGTGCCGCCTATACAGATGTGGTATATATATATATATATATATATGTAGTGTAAGTTTTTCCAGGCCTCCAAACAATAAATGCAATCTGCTGCGGTGCCCTCCTCGTCAGCTTGGCATAAGGTGACTATGTAGAAGCAAGGTAATCGGCGGCACTCACACAGGCTGATTCAATGATGCAAAAAGTGTCCCTTTATTGCCTACATGTTTTTTTTAAACTCCCTGTCTTCATGGCCAGATCTCTGTCCAAATAACTGTAAAAAATCTACAGACATTTACAAGTGTATTTAATCTTGTTTCTCACTCTTCTTCCTTATGCCTTTACTCTTTTTTTTACTTGTTTGCCTTTTATCTGTCACGCCACTTTGTCTACATGTATGTTTCCAGAGCTCTGGTCCTCTACATAAAACAAATAGATTTTTATGCTACATGCCAGCATTTTGCTTATACTCCACTCTTGTGCTGTCTAAACTTGTAGCCTATAACACTCTGCTAAGACTGTCTCATCACGTCTTTGCCTCCTAACTGTCCACCAAAGTAAATCACATGCTGTGCTGTTGTAAAAAATTGTCAAACCATACACAAAATTCAAATAGAAACTCAATGTAGGCTTAACTTAGTTTCCTATTGAGTTGGGTGAGTCATACTCGCATAGCGAATACGAAGACTATGGCTAAAATTAATTAAAACTAATACATGTTAGTGTTATATGTAGTATTTTTTAAGGGCAGGGTGCTGATCATTGAGGAGGGCACATTTTTTATCTTGAAGGGCACATTTTGGATGTGACGCTTTGCAAACAAAGCATAGCACATATGTCTCACCATATTTAGTTATCTGTGAATGCAATCTATATACATTTAGTAATTACCATTAATATTTAAGCTTCATCCTCATCGGTATCTTCCTGTCCCTTCCAATTTTGAAGTTGAATATTTGCACGCTCTAATCTTACTCGAAGATCCATATTCTCATCATATCTTGATCTAGGTCGATAAGCCAATTCCAATCTTGAATGCACTTCAGATGCTACAGCTATGGTTCTCAAATTTATGTTTTCAGTGCTGTATTCAGAGGGTCCAGGTGCAGCGGTGGATTCATAGGTTCCTGGTGCAGCGGTGGATTCTGAGGTTCCTGGTGCAGCGGTGGATTCTGAGGGTCCTGAGGCAGCGTTGGATTCTGAGGCAATTTGGGCATTAGTGTATTCTGAGGGTCCTGGTGCTGTGTTGAATAAATAGGGCCTTGGTGCAGTGGTGGATACATAGAGTCCTCTAGCAGCGGTGGATACATAGTCTCCAGGTAAAGTGTTGTATACATAGGTTCCTGGTAAAGTGGAGGATACATAGGGTCCTGTTAAAGTAGTGGATACATAGGGTCCTGTTGCAGGGATGGATACATAGGCTCCTGGTAAAGTGGAGGATACATAGGATCCTGTTGCAGGGATGGATACATAGGGTCCTGCTAAAGTGGAGGATACATAGGGTCCTGTTGCAGGAGTGGATACATAGGGTCCTTTAAAGTGGAGGATACATAGGGTCCTGTTGCAGGAGTGGATACATAGGGTCCTGCTAAAGTTGAGGATACATAGGGTCCTGTTGCAGGGATGGATACATAGGGTCCTGTTAAAGTAGTGGACACATAGGGTCCTGTTGCAGGGATGGATACATAGGTTCCTGGTAAAGTGGAGGATACATAGGGTCCTGTTAAAGTGGTTGATACATAGGGTCCTGTTAAAGTACTGGATACATTGGTTCCTGCTGCAGCGGTGGATACAGAGTATACTGGTACAGTGGTGGATACATAGGTTACTGTTGCAGTGGTGGATACATAGGGTCCTGGTAAAGTGTAGGATACATATGGTCCTGTTAAAGTGGTGGATACATTGGTACCTGCTGCAGCGGTGGATACAGAGTATACTGGTAAAGTGGTGGATACATAGGTTACTGTTGCAATGATGGATACATAGGGTCCTGGTAAAGTGGTGGATACATCGGTTCCTGCTGCAGCGGTGGATACAGAGTGTCCCGGTAAAGTGGTGTATAGATAGGTTCCAGGTGAGGCGCTCATTACATACTCTCTGTGTGTAGAGCTGGTTACATAGTCTCCGCATGTAGAGCTGGATTCAAAGGGTCCTGCTGTAGGATGGATATACAAGAAGGATTTTCTGATCTGGACATTCTTTGTCTTTCTTCTGTCAACAGTTGCATGAAAGTGGAAATCATGCGTGTGATGGTAATAGTCTCATACTGCCACGCTAGCATTTGATATATACTGTGCTGCATCTGTTGGCAGTTGATTGCTGCCACATTCTGTGATGAAACAAGATGATCGTAAAAATTTGCCAGAGTGACGAGTGCTTGATTCTGTTGTCTTTGTGTGGTGTTGAGAATATCTATATTATTATTCAGCTGATTTAATTGATGTTCAATTCTTTTCATTTCTTCATTTCTATTCCTCTCATTTAGCTGCATGGCTTCCTTTAAAGAATCCTGTTGGGTAATGGTTTGTGATCTGCTAACTTCACATTCTGTGTATATAAAAAGTTATATGTATAGTTAATACATAAATTTACATACTATGTTTTACTTAAAGTTAGAAGAATAGAAAATCAAGTTAGAAAAAAATGCAGTATCTATTACTGATAGTGGAGCTCAGTAAAAATTATGTTTTATACATTCAAATAAAAATACCTTGATTTGTAGAGTCCAGGAATTGGTCTTGAAGACCCTGGCCAAGTACACTAGAATGTGCAGTCTCTGCATTCAATTCCACCTGGTTGTTATCTTCTGTATCAATATTACTTTGCTGGCTATGCAATACAGGCTCCTCATTTATGTTATCCTGTGTCTGTGTGGCAGGCACCATGTTGCTTTCTATGGCTACAAACATAATAGGTAGATAAATACCATTCATCTTAAACTCCTTTTTTAATCATATTGAATATCAATGATTGTAAATTATATTTGTATTTATTTAAATAAATACCTTTATCTAACATTAAAGGGTTTTGCATAGTTGAATTTTCATCCACAGTGGAAGGATCGTCCATTGTTGATCGATCTTGCCTCATGGATGGTTCATTTACCGTGGAAGTCTCTTCCGTAGTGGAACTGTCAACCACAGAATAATATTCTTGCATCATTGATGGTTGGTCCACCATGGAAGGATCATCCACTGTTGCCGGATGTTTCAGCATTGATGGTTCGGCCACAAAGGAAGGATCATCCACTGTAGAAGTATGTTGTAGCATTGATGGTTCGGCCACAAAGGAAGTATCATCCACTGTAGAAGTATGTTGCAGCATTGATGGTTGTTCCAACATGGAGGCATGGTCCACTGTTGCATCATGATGCAGCATTGATGGTTCGGGCACCATGGAAGGATTGTCCAATGTTAAAGTATGTGGCATCACTGATGGTTCATCCGCAGTTGAAGGTACATTTTCTGGGATAACTGTTTTTGTTTTAGAAAAAGAAACTTTCCTTGCTATTTTTATAAAGGAACCTAAAATAAAGAATACTTAACGTAAACATTTCATAAAGTTTAATACATAAGATTTTATATACATTACAATATTTCCAGCATTATAAAACTGTGTAAAGCATACCTCCAAAATGTAGTTATTTCATTTAAAAAAAAATAACCATTATTCAAATACAAATAATGCTTTTAAGCGCAATAATATGGCTTATAAACCAATTTTTATTTTAATCCTACAACGTAGGGTAAAACATTATAGCTAGCAAAATTTAATTTTACATTATAAATTTACAATATAATGCTTTATATATATATATATATATAGCAACAGTAGGGGCGGCACTCAGTCCAGACTTCATAACTAGTTAAAAGTTTTACTTTATTAGGCCAACATGTTTCGAGGAGTACTCCCCGTCCTCAGGGCCAGACAACCCACCAACTACATAAAACAGTACTTATATACAAAAGACAAGACAAACACTAATGCTAATCGTACTCACCTGCTCCACGGCGCTGCCGCCCGCCACCTCGTCCGGCCGCACGTCCGCGTCGCCATCCGATGACGTCACGGCGCGCCGCGTCGCAGGCGAGTACCCATGGCAACCGGGCGATACTCCGCTCGGTCACCTACAGGGAGGCAATGGGAACAAAAAGCAAATATTAAACATAACATACAAAGTTACATAAAGCATATTAAAAACAAGAGTGTACAAAACAATCCTGAAAGATAATACTAGACTGGATAATTGCAACACCTAACTAGGTTAATGCCTACAGTGCTAATATAAATGAGCATGATTCTAAAAAAGATCAAACCAAGATAATACATACAAGACTGATTTGTTAAAGCATGGCTGCAGTACCTGATAAAGGAATAGGGTGAATGATTAATGGGGGAGTTTTTAGAGGAAACACTGCAGGCCCAGGTTCTCATTGAGACCACCGGGTGACAGTGTACCCAATTTATAAATCCACCTGGATTCTTTATGTAACAGTAATCTGTCTCTATTCCCGCCCCTGATCATGCGGGGGACATGATCTATCAGGATGGCTCTAATACTGGCTACCCTATGGCCCAGAAGTACACAGTGGCGGGCAAACGGTTGCTCGCTGTCTTTATTTTCAAAAGCCTTCTTTATGGCACTTCTATGGAGAGCCATTCTCTCACGGAACTGCCTAATGGTCTTGCCAACATAGGCAAGACCGCATGGGCACGTGAGGAGATACACAACATGAGTAGTAGTGCATGTTAAACGGTGTTTAATGGGAATTTTACGACCCGTGGAGGGATGGTTGAAGGAAGTGCCTACCAAGAGTGTATTGCATGTGGCACATCCCAAGCAGCGATAACACCCAGCCTTAGCTCGCAGGAAGTGAGATTCTCTATTGCTAGCCAGCTCCGTGATGTCTAATTTAACTATACGGTCGCCTATATTCCTTCCTCTGGTGTGACTCGGCAATAACGCCGTATTCACCATGGAGGACATGGCCCCGTCAGTTTGTATAACTGGCCACATTTGTTTAGCTTTTTTTACTGTTTGTCTACTCTTGGTGGTGTATTTATTAACCCAAGGAAACACTTCTCTACTACATTGTATACGAGCTTGGCCAGACTGCAATGCCTGCTGTCTGGTCATGTCTAGGACACGTTGTTTAGAAACCTCCAAGTCCCCCATAGGGTATCCCCTTTCAGCAAATCTGTGTTTCATGATGTCTAGTGCCCTACCTGTCTCTACTGGGTCAGATGTTATTCTCCGTACCATCAAAAATTGAGAGTATGGAAGTCCCCTCAGTAGGGGAGCTGGGTGGAAACTGTGATACTTAAGTACGGTATTCCTATCAGTTGGTTTTACATACAACGAAGTATCAAGCCTGCCATCCTTATGGGAAATGGTCACGTCCAAATAGTTAATGGCCTCTTTCTGCATAACATAAGTAAACTGTACTGGATGACTGGTCATGTTATGACTATCCAGGAGGGAAATTAAGTTTTCTGTGGGACCCTGCCATAAGATGAGCAAGTCATCTATATAGCGTCTGTAGTAGAAAACCTGCATGGATACCTCAGGGTCTATGGAAAACATCTGGCCTTCTAGTTGATACATAAATGCATTCGCGTACGATGGGGCCACAGCCGACCCCATCGCACATCCTGCAAGTTGCAACCAGAATTTGCCATTGAAGACAAAATAATTTCTATTCAGAATTTTGTCCAAAAGGGACATGAAGAATCCAACCTCTGGCCCTTTATAGGTGGGGTTGTTTTCTATCAATGACCTCACTGCCTCCATACCTGCACCGTGTGGAATGCAAGTATAGAGGCTAGTGACATCTGCGCTGCATAAGGTAAGCTCCTCAGGTATAGGGCTCAAATCCTGCAGCTCAAGGAGTAAGGCCGTGGTGTCCTTAAGGTAGGACGGTATCTGTTGTACACAGGGATTAAGATACGCATCTAAAAAAATGGAGACAGGGTGGTATAAGGAACCTCTGGCCGACACAATAGGCCGGCCAGGGGGGTCTTGCAGAGATTTGTGGACCTTGGGGACCGTATAGAACAATGGTGCAATGGGGAAATCAACCGTGAGTGCTTTATAGGCTTGAACTGTAATGGTCCCCTGGTCAACGGCCACTTGCAACAGGGAATCCAGTTCCTTCTTATATTCCACGGTAGGATCTTTGGACAACCTTTTATAAACTGCAGCATTATTCAATTGCCGTTCACTTTCCTTAATGTAGTCACCCAAGTCCTGCACAACTATAGCTCCCCCTTTGTCCGCTTTCCGGATCACTATATCAGTCCTGCTGGACAAGTCATTTAGCGCCGTCATCTCCTGTCTGGACATGTTGGGATATCCTGTATAGGCTGCACCGTTGTTACCCTCTAATTCCACCATGCGTGAAAAAGTCCTGATAGATGGATTGAGGCTAGGGGGGTCAAATTGTGACCGAGGTGCAATCGCCTGAAGTTGCGCTGGAATGTTCTCAATTAGTGGTCCCGAGCTTTTGTTATTAAAAAATTCCCTTCGCCTCAGTGATCTATTCAGACGTAACATCTCCACTTTCCACTCAAGGGGGTCAGGGATGTTTGTGGGAATAAATGAAAGGCCCTTAGCCAAAACTTGATATTCTATGTCAGTAAGAGGAGTAGAAGATAAATTGAATACCGATTCTTTCATTGCCTTGGTGGCCTCTGCCCTGATGTTCCTCTGGCCCTGCCCCGACCGCCGCGTCCTCTGCCGCGTCCGCGTCCTGGAGTAGGCACACGGTTGGATCGTGTTTGTATGATCCTGGGGCCTTGCCCTAAAGGGAGCTGGGCTTCAGATGAAGGGGTCATCTCCGGAGCATACTCAGAATCACTAGCCGATGTGCTAGTTCCCTGCTGCTGTTCTCTCCGTCGGCGTGATTGATGTCGGCGGTTGGGATATTGTCGCTCCTGTCCCGGTCTAGTACTACCAAGCCAGGGATAAACCTGCCTTTGCTGGTAGTCCCGCTGAACAGTGAGAAGTTTATCCTTCTTGAAGCGTATTAACTCCTGCCGGTATTGCTCCACCTGGCTGCTAAGCTTAGTCGGCCAGTCTGTATCCGTATCAGATGAAAGGCTCAGCTTATGTTCAGCTTCAAAAGTCAAAATTTGTTCTTTAACGGTATTCAACTCCCTGGTGGACTCTTCAACAACAAGTAAAATAAGATCCATAGAACACTTGTTTAGGATCGCAACCCACCGGCGGCAAAATGCAGGATTATAGCGGCCTATTGTGGGTGAGTTGCGAACCCTGAAACCTCTTGGGATCAAATTACTCCTATAGTAATCGGACAATGTAATGCCGTGATATAAAAAGTCCACTTCTCTACGTTTTAATTTAAGCCATTTGTTATAAAGATCCTCATTGGTATTCTTTGACGGTTCATCCTCCAGGCGTCGTTCAACCAGAATGGCTTTCGCCTCAGCATCAGAAAAGCTGAGGCGCTCCCTGGCATCACGATGTATCAGGTCTATCGCTGCCTCTAGTTCAGGGTTAAATTCAGCCATGCTTATGTGCAGATACGGTAACAAATGCTAATAGCTTTTACTCACAGTCACAAAAATCCTCAGGAAGATGTACACAAATGTAGTGCTAAAAAAGCAGCCTACACGACTGCAATAGAGTTCTGGTCCTATTTGTTGAAGTAAAGATGATAGTGAGGGGTGCCGTGACAAGGACAGAAGCTGCAAACCTCTCTCCTTATGTATATCAAAAGAAATCAATCCGGCACTCCACTCCCAATGCGTACAGCAGCTGCGGTGCCCTCCCAGCCAGAGACAACAGAGTCCAGGGTTTACACAGCAACAGTAGGGGCGGTACTCAGTCCAGACTTCATAACTAGTTAAAAGTTTTACTTTATTAGGCCAACATGTTTCGAGGAGTACTCCCCGTCCTCAGGGCCAGACAACCCACCAACTACATAAAACAGTACTTATATACAAAAGACAAGACAAACACTAATGCTAATCGTACTCACCTGCTCCACGGCGCTGCCGCCCGCCACCTCGTCCGGCCGCACGTCCACGTCGCCATCCGATGACGTCACGGCGCGCCGCGTCGCAGGCGAGTACCCATGGCAACCGGGCGATACTCCGCTCGGTCACCTACAGGGAGGCAATGGGAACAAAAAGCAAATATTAAACATAACATACAAAGTTACATAAAGCATGTTAAAAACAAGAGTGTACAAAACAATCCTGAAAGATAATACTAGACTGGATAATTGCAACACCTAACTAGGTTAATGCCTACAGTGCTAATATAAATGAGCATGATTCTAAAAAAGATCAAACCAAGATTTGATATGCTTTATGTAACTTTGTATGTTATGTTTAATATTTGCTTTTTGTTCCCATTGCCTCCCTGTAGGTGACCGAGCGGAGTATCGCCCGGTTGCCATGGGTACTCGCCTGCGACGCGGCGCGCCGTGACGTCATCGGATGGCGACGCGGACGTGCGGCCGGATGAGGTGGCGGGCGGCAGCGCCGTGGAGCAGGTGAGTACGATTAGCATTAGTGTTTGTCTTGTCTTTTGTATATAAGTACTGTTTTATGTAGTTGGTGGGTTGTCTGGCCCTGAGGACGGGGAGTACTCCTCGAAACATGTTGGCCTAATAAAGTAAAACTTTTAACTAGTTATGAAGTCTGGACTGAGTGCCGCCCCTACTGTTGCTGTGTAAACCCTGGACTCTGTTGTCTCTGGCTGGGAGGG
Source organism: Pseudophryne corroboree (assembly GCF_028390025.1). Taxonomy (NCBI): domain Eukaryota; kingdom Metazoa; phylum Chordata; class Amphibia; order Anura; family Myobatrachidae; genus Pseudophryne; species Pseudophryne corroboree. The sequence goes on along the minus strand of NC_086444.1, from coordinate 217,854,457 downwards.
CACCGCAGCTGCTGTACGCATTGGGAGTGGAGTGCCGGATTGATTTCTTTTGATATACATAAGGAGAGAGGTTTGCAGCTTCTGTCCTTGTCACGGCACCCCTCACTATCATCTTTACTTCAACAAATAGGACCAGAACTCTATTGCAGTCGTGTAGGCTGCTTTTTTAGCACTACATTTGTGTACATCTTCCTGAGGATTTTTGTGACTGTGAGTAAAAGCTATTAGCATTTGTTACCGTATCTGCACATAAGCATGGCTGAATTTAACCCTGAACTAGAGGCAGCGATAGACCTGATACATCGTGATGCCAGGGAGCGCCTCAGCTTTTCTGATGCTGAGGCGAAAGCCATTCTGGTTGAACGACGCCTGGAGGATGAACCGTCAAAGAATACCAATGAGGATCTTTATAACAAATGGCTTAAATTAAAACGTAGAGAAGTGGACTTTTTATATCACGGCATTACATTGTCCGATTACTATAGGAGTAATTTGATCCCAAGAGGTTTCAGGGTTCGCAACTCACCCACAATAGGCCGCTATAATCCTGCATTTTGCCGCCGGTGGGTTGCGATCCTAAACAAGTGTTCTATGGATCTTATTTTACTTGTTGTTGAAGAGTCCACCAGGGAGTTGAATACCGTTAAAGAACAAATTTTGACTTTTGAAGCTGAACATAAGCTGAGCCTTTCATCTGATACGGATACAGACTGGCCGACTAAGCTTAGCAGCCAGGTGGAGCAATACCGGCAGGAGTTAATACGCTTCAAGAAGGATAAACTTCTCACTGTTCAGCGGGACTACCAGCAAAGGCAGGTTTATCCCTGGCTTGGTAGTACTAGACCGGGACAGGAGCGACAATATCCCAACCGCCGACATCAATCACGCCGACGGAGAGAACAGCAGCAGGGAACTAGCACATCGGCTAGTGATTCTGAGTATGCTCCGGAGATGACCCCTTCATCTGAAGCCCAGCTCCCTTTAGGGCAAGGCCCCAGGATCATACAAACACGATCCAACCGTGTGCCTACTCCAGGACGCGGACGCGGCAGAGGACGCGGCGGTCGGGGCAGGGCCAGAGGAACATCAGGGCAGAGGCCACCAAGGCAATGAAAGAATCGGTATTCAATTTATCTTCTACTCCTCTTACTGACATAGAATATCAAGTTTTGGCTAAGGGCCTTTCATTTATTCCCACAAACATCCCTGACCCCCTTGAGTGGAAAGTGGAGATGTTACGTCTGAATAGATCACTGAGGCGAAGGGAATTTTTTAATAACAAAAGCTCGGGACCACTAATTGAGAACATTCCAGCGCAACTTCAGGCGATTGCACCTCGGTCACAATTTGACCCCCCTAGCCTCAATCCATCTATCAGGACTTTTTCACGCATGGTGGAATTAGAGGGTAACAACGGTGCAGCCTATACAGGATATCCCAACATGTCCAGACAGGAGATGACGGCGCTAAATGACTTGTCCAGCAGGACTGATATAGTGATCCGGAAAGCGGACAAAGGGGGAGCTATAGTTGTGCAGGACTTGGGTGACTACATTAAGGAAAGTGAACGGCAATTGAATAATGCTGCAGTTTATAAAAGGTTGTCCAAAGATCCTACCGTGGAATATAAGAAGGAACTGGATTCCCTGTTGCAAGTGGCCGTTGACCAGGGGACCATTACAGTTCAAGCCTATAAAGCACTCACGGTTGATTTCCCCATTGCACCATTGTTCTATACGGTCCCCAAGGTCCACAAATCTCTGCAAGACCCCCCTGGCCGGCCTATTGTGTCGGCCAGAGGTTCCTTATACCACCCTGTCTCCATTTTTTTAGATGCGTATCTTAATCCCTGTGTACAACAGATACCGTCCTACCTTAAGGACACCACGGCCTTACTCCTTGAGCTGCAGGATTTGAGCCCTATACCTGAGGAGCTTACCTTATGCAGCGCAGATGTCACTAGCCTCTATACTTGCATTCCACACGGTGCAGGTATGGAGGCAGTGAGGTCATTGATAGAAAACAACCCCACCTATAAAGGGCCAGAGGTTGGATTCTTCATGTCCCTTTTGGACAAAATTCTGAATAGAAATTATTTTGTCTTCAATGGCAAATTCTGGTTGCAACTTGCAGGATGTGCGATGGGGTCGGCTGTGGCCCCATCGTACGCGAATGCATTTATGTATCAACTAGAAGGCCAGATGTTTTCCATAGACCCTGAGGTATCCATGCAGGTTTTCTACTACAGACGCTATATAGATGACTTGCTCATCTTATGGCAGGGTCCCACAGAAAACTTAATTTCCCTCCTGGATAGTCATAACATGACCAGTCATCCAGTACAGTTTACTTATGTTATGCAGAAAGAGGCCATTAACTATTTGGACGTGACCATTTCCCATAAGGATGGCAGGCTTGATACTTCGTTGTATGTAAAACCAACCGATAGGAATACCGTACTTAAGTATCACAGTTTCCACCCAGCTCCCCTACTGAGGGGACTTCCATACTCTCAATTTTTGAGGGTACGGAGAATAACATCTGACCCAGTAGAGACAGGTAGGGCACTAGACATCATGAAACACAGATTTGCTGAAAGGGGATACCCTATGGGGGACTTGGAGGTTTCTAAACAACGTGTCCTAGACATGACCAGACAGCAGGCATTGCAGTCTGGCCAAGCTCGTATACAATGTAGTAGAGAAGTGTTTCCTTGGGTTAATAAATACACCACCAAGAGTAGACAAACAGTAAAAAAAGCTAAACAAATGTGGCCAGTTATACAAACTGACGGGGCCATGTCCTCCATGGTGAATACGGCGTTATTGCCGAGTCACACCAGAGGAAGGAATATAGGCGACCGTATAGTTAAATTAGACATCACGGAGCTGGCTAGCAATAGAGAATCTCACTTCCTGCGAGCTAAGGCTGGGTGTTATCGCTGCTTGGGATGTGCCACATGCAATACACTCTTGGTAGGCACTTCCTTCAACCATCCCTCCACGGGTCGTAAAATTCCCATTAAACACCGTTTAACATGCACTACTACTCATGTTGTGTATCTCCTCACGTGCCCATGCGGTCTTGCCTATGTTGGCAAGACCATTAGGCAGTTCCGTGAGAGAATGGCTCTCCATAGAAGTGCCATAAAGAAGGCTTTTGAAAATAAAGACAGCGAGCAACCGTTTGCCCGCCACTGTGTACTTCTGGGCCATAGGGTAGCCAGTATTAGAGCCATCCTGATAGATCATGTCCCCCGCATGATCAGGGGCGGGAATAGAGACAGATTACTGTTACATAAAGAATCCAGGTGGATTTATAAATTGGGTACACTGTCACCCGGTGGTCTCAATGAGAACCTGGGCCTGCAGTGTTTCCTCTAAAAACTCCCCCATTAATCATTCACCCTATTCCTTTATCAGGTACTGCAGCCATGCTTTAACAAATCAGTCTTGTATGTATTATCTTGGTTTGATCTTTTTTAGAATCATGCTCATTTATATTAGCACTGTAGGCATTAACCTAGTTAGGTGTTGCAATTATCCAGTCTAGTATTATCTTTCAGGATTGTTTTGTACACTCTTGTTTTTAATATGCTTTATGTAACTTTGTATGTTATGTTTAATATTCGCTTTTTGTTCCCATTGCCTCCCTGTAGGTGACCGAGCGGAGTATCGCCCGGTTGCCATGGGTACTCGCCTGCGACGCGGCGCGCCGTGACGTCATCGGATGGCGACGCGGACGTGCGGCCGGACGAGGTGGCGGGCGGCAGCGCCGTGGAGCAGGTGAGTACGATTAGCATTAGTGTTTGTCTTGTCTTTTGTATATAAGTACTGTTTTATGTAGTTGGTGGGTTGTCTGGCCCTGAGGACGGGGAGTACTCCTCGAAACATGTTGGCCTAATAAAGTAAAACTTTTAACTAGTTATGAAGTCTGGACTGAGTGCCGCCCCTACTGTTGCTGTGTAAACCCTGGACTCTGTTGTCTCTGGCTGGGAGGGCACCGCAGCTGCTGTATGCATTGGGAGTGGAGTGCCGGATTGATTTCTTTTGATATATATATATATATATATATCCAAATACTAGACCGGATGTGTGTATGTTTTTATGTTACACGATAACTCAGGAAAGTAGGTAGCAATTTACAACACACTGGGTAAACATCTGAATAAAAATCTGTAAATAAATAATGTGTGTATAATACAGAGCTCGAACACCTATCTGTGTGGGTGGTAAGGGGGTGACGTGTAAAAATCCTTAGTTGTCGGCCTAGCTGAGATGAATAGTGACAAGACATAAGTGGAGGGAGAAGGGTTGTGGGTTATTAGTTAGATATGGAAAAATGTCAACATGGTTTTTTAATACTGTTTTTGGTCTCGTATTCTTCGTAAAGTGATGTTCAACAAAAATTAGTGCACCCCGTCCCCTCGCATGGCTCGCTACGCTTGTCATGCTTTGTGCAAGGTGCCTAGCTCAGCTACCACTGCATTTGTTGCAGGTTACCATTCCTAATAGTAGTCCACGTGGATCGTTAAATAGGAAAAAGAAAAAAAAATGAAATTAAAAAAGTTTGGAAACTCAGGTCTACTTATTTCTCATGTCGATCTAATGACCTTGTCTACCTAATGAATGTTGACCTTTAGTGGCACACCCAATGTTTATCTACCTAATGACCTCCTCCAGCAAAAAAATAAGTAATGAGATGTTACATATGTAACATAGTGAGGTTTGACTGTAGTCCCAACATTTACAGCATTTAGAAGAGCAGCATCAGCAGCGTGAGGGGGCTGATAAAGAGTGGAATCATTCTCCTTTGCTTCTGCATTTTGACCCATTGGCGGCAGCAGCCTGCGGAGCATGTCCTTTATAAGTGTAATTGTTGATATTCTATTACAAACGAATAAGTAAACTTTTGGTATATCTCGTTGTTAAAACGAGAGACATAAGCTACAGATTTTAATAACAAAAATTGATTTTGATTATACAGGTTGAGTCTCCCTTATCCAAAATGCTTGGGACCAGAGGTATTTTGGATATGGGATTTTTCCGTATTTTGGAATAATTGCATGCCATAATGAGATATCATGGTGATGGGACCTAAATCTAAGCACAGAATGCATTTATGTTACATATACACCTTATACACACAGCCTGAAGGTAATTTTAGCCAATATTTTTTATAACTTTGTGCATTAAACAAAGTGTGTCTACATTCACACAATTCATTTATGTTTCATATACACCTTATACACACAGCCTGAAGGTCATTCAATACAATATTTTTAATAACTTTGTGTATTAAACAAAGTTTGTGTACATTGAGCCATCAAAAAACAAAGGTTTCACTATCTCACTCTCACTCAAAAAAGTCCGTATTTCGGAATATTCCGTATTTCGGAATATTTGGATATGGGATACTCAACCTGTACTAGCATTTACGTAGCAATGAACTATTATTCAGCTAATAATTATATATGTACTTTTAAAAAAACATATACTGAAACTGATGTTTAATTATGACCTAAGTGTTTATTTTGGCTCAATAGACCAAATAAATTAACAGTATATGTTTTGAAATGCACTATATTTAGTAATATCTTACATAAACTAATTATTATCTAAATCACTATACAACATAATCCAATATTGGAAACATTATTTACTGTTTTGGTGTAACCTTTTTTCTTTTGTTTAAATTTTTTTACCTGACTGTTTCTCTTCCAACATCTTCTCCTGTTTCTTATGTGTATTCTTTTGACTTTTTTCTTGAGCACCCTTAAGTTCTTTTTCAAATATAAAAAAGTACAATATAAATATTAGTTATTAAACCTTTTAACATCTCACACACACACACACACACACACACACACACACACACACACACACACACACACACACACACACACGTTGAGTATACCTCATCCTAAATGCTGGGTTCAGGTACTATTTTGTATATAGGATTTTAAAGTATTTTGTAATAACTGCATATCATAATGAGATATCATGGTAATGGTATCCAAATCTAAGCACAGAATGCATTTATGTTTAATTTACACATTTTACACAATTCCGTAAGGTTATTTTAGCCAATATTTTGAAACACTTTGTGCATTAAACAAAGTGTGTGTACATTCACACAATTAATTTATGTTTCATATACACCTTATACACACAGCGTGAAGGTCATTTTATACAATATTTTGTATAATGTGGTGTATTAAACAAAGTATTTACATGTAGCCCTCATAAAACAATTTTTTCAACATCTTACTGTCACATAAAAATTTCATGATTTAGCTTTTTTTCAGTATTTCCACATATTGGGATATGGGATACTCAACCTATGTTTGTGTGTATATATATATATATATATATATATATACACACACACACACACACGTCTTGCGGAATTATCGTTTTCATGGACACTACGCCAATATATCTATTTAGATATATTTATATACATATTTATAGGTTGTCAAATATTTACCCTGGGAACTAGTGCTTGGCCTATCTTCATCTTGTACCATTCTAAAGTGTTCTTCAATTTTTTTCTCCCAAACCTTTTGGAGTTTTCTTCTAGACTTTACTTTATGATTTGTCTTCCTCTTACAGTCACGTAGTCTCTTTTTGCAGCTTTCAGGAGTTCGTTGTATATCTCGAGCTGTAGACACAGATTTTGCTATTTCTTCCCAAGTATTATTTTTAAATTTCTGGTGTACATTAAAAGCTTCGGGACCAAATAGCTGACATGTATGATGAATAACTTGATCAATGAGGGGGTCTGTTTCATCATCTGTGAACTTTGGGGCCCTGTGGATGCTTCCTTCATCAGGAGAATCATATTCATCATGAGAAGCATCACTGTGACTCTTCTGACTGTGAGATGTTTCAGCTTCCTCTTGAGGAAGTGACGGTCGTTTTCTACTACCACCTTCTGCCATGTTTTTAAACTAATAAAATAAAATCAATTAAAAAGAATTACAAGATAATTCTATATATATGTTCTATAATTTTTTTATAGTAATAAGTTCATATTTAATAATAATGTTTTCAATTTATCTGGAGCCATGCACTGACACTTAGATTAAAAATAATTCACTAGCACTGAAACATCCATCGATGGTAGTAAACCATCTGTTTCTCCAAATCAATGTTCAATTTATTCAAACCTGATATATATCTATTCTCTCACCTACAGGTAATCAAAACAATTACTACAACTCTCAGCAGCTGCACAGTGAACTAGGATTCTATAGTCAGCAGTGTCTGTTTGCTTAGGTAATCAAAACAATTACTACAACTCTCAGCAGCTGCACAGTGAACTAGGATACTATAGTCAGCAGTGTCTGTTTGCTTAGGTAATCAAAACAATTACTACAACTCTCAGCAGCTGCACAGTGAACTAGGATACTATAGTCAGCAGTGTCTGTTTGCGTAGGTAATCTGGAGTTATTGTTTTGTACAGAATTTAGCCTGTTTAATTGTTAGATATTTGAGGGAATTTGGGATGTCCTCCTCCCATATCATTATTTGTTTGTTTTAGCTTTATTGCCCACCAGTGGGTGTTGGGCAATGGGTGGGGTTTTAATCAGTGAACCTATACCTTTCACATGTTAATGTTAGTTCATATTAGAGTGTACTTGGCTGATTAAGCCTGGCTGATTAATCCAGGGTGTAGGACTCTAAGGGAGTTATCCTAGGCGATTTCAACATCCCTATTGACATCCCCACACAATTCCCTGCCTCTAAACTCCTTAACCTCACCTCTTCACTTGGTATCTCCCAGTGGACCTCCTCACCCTCCCATGTTAATGGGAGCTCACTGGATCTGGTCTTCACTCGCCGCTGTGATATTTCTGATTTTTCCAACTCCCCATTTCCCCTCTCTGACCACCACCTGCTCTCCTTTAACCCATCTCTCTCGACTTCCCCATCTCTACCTCCTAAGGCTACCATCACTAAGCGTAACATTGAAGCTATTGATACCACATTCCTTTCCTCCCTGTTTGACTCACTTCTCTCTCATATTCTCTCTCTCTCTCATGCCCTGAACAAGCCACTTCCACATACAATGCATCCCTTCTGCTCTTGACTCTGTTGCTCCACCAACCACTATTCACCCTCGCAAATTAACACCTCAACCCTGGCACACCAAATACACCAGATATCTGCAAAAATGCTCACGTACTTCTGAGCGACACTGGAGGAAGTCACGCTCTAAGGCAGACTTCCTCCATTTCAAACTTATGCTCTCATCCTTCAGTGCTGCCCTTTCTCTTGCTAAACAGTCATACTTCAAGAACCTCATCTCCTCCCAGTCTTCCAACCTCCGGCGCCTCTTTGCCACTCTCAACTCACTCCTCTGCCCACGTCCACCTCGTCTCCCTTCCTCACTCTCTGCTCTTGACTTTGCCACTTCACATCCAAAATTGACTCCATATGTCAGGACATCACATCACACCAGACCATCAGTAACCAGCTTTCTCCCATCCCTTACCAACCCTCCTCATCCCTCACACCTACTCTGACATCTTTCTTCCATGCATCTGGAGAGGAAGTCATGGCCCTCATTCGTTCCTGTCCCCTCACCACCTCCCCACTTGACCCTGTCCCTTCCCGCCTCCTCCGCTACCTCTCTCCTTCTGCTTGTTCCCATCTTCTCAATCTATCCCTCTCATCAGGCACTGTCCCCTCTGCCTTCAAGCATGCACTCATCTCTCCTATTCTTAAAAAACCTACCCTTGATCCAAACACTCTCTCCAACTACCGACCCATCTCTCTCCTCCCTTTTGCCTCCAAACTCCTTGAGCGTATTGTCTACAACCACCTTACTTCCTTTCTTTCCTCACACTCACCACTTGACCCATTCCAGTCTGGCTTCCGTCCTCTCCACTCCACTGAAACTGCCCTTACAAACGTATGCAATTACCTCTATGCTGCTTAATCTAAGGGACACTACTCTATACTTATTCTACTTGATCTCTCTGCTGCTTTTGACACTGTGGACCGTCCTCTCCTACTGCAAATTCTTCACTCCATTGGTCTGCGTGACACTGCCCTCTCTTGGCTGTCCTCCTACCTTTCTGACTGTTTGTGACACTGTCTCCTCTCATGACTCCACCTCCCCCTCACTTCCACTAACTGTAGGGGTACCCCAAGGTTCTGTCCTTGGTCCTCTTCTCTTCTCTCTCTATACGTCCTCACTAGGTAAGCTCATTATTTCTTTTGGTTTCCAATATCATCTCAATGCTGATGACACCCAAATCTATCTTTCCTCTCCAGACCTCTCCCCTGCTCTCCTCACTCATATCTCCAACTGTCTCTCTGCTACCTCTTCCTGGATGTCCCAGCGCTTTCTTAAACTTAACGTGTCTAAGACTGAGCTGATCATCTTCCCTCCCTCCCGCATAACCTCACCTTCTACAATCTCATTATCTATTGATGGCACTACTATCTCCTCTAGCCCCCAAGTGCGCTGTCTTGGAGTAATCCTTGACTCCTCCCTCTCCTTCAAACCATACATTCAGCACCTCTCACAAACCTGCCATTTTCATCTAAAAAATATTTCCAGGATCATACCCTTTCTGACCCAGGATGCTACTAAGACTCTTATCCACTCACTGGTCATCTCCAGACTGGACTACTGTAATATGCTCCTGATTGGCATTCCTGACAGATACCTCTCTCCACTCCAATCTATCCTCAATGCTGCTGCCCGGCTCATCTTCCTCACCAAACGCACTACGTCCACCTCTCCTCTCTTACTAGACCTTCACTGGCTCCCCTTCCCTTTCAGAATCCATTTCAATCTTCTCACACTCGCTTACAAAGCCCTCACCCACTCCTCTCCCATCTACATCTCTGACCTTATCTCCCTTTACACTCCCACCCGTCCTCTTCACTCTGCTAATGCACTCTGACTCTCCTGCCTACGGATTACTTCCTCCCACTCCTACCTCCAAGATTTTTCACGTGCTGCACCACTTCTCTGGAATTCCCTACCTCTCCCCCTCAGACTCTCCACCTCTCTACAAAACTTCAAACGGGCTCTCAAGACCCACTTCTTCACCAAACCCAGCCAAATCTCATCCTAACCCTATGTTCTATGCTCTCTATGTACCCCATCTGTCTCACCCCTGTCTGTCTACCCCTCCCCTTTAGAATGTAAGCTCTCACGAGCAGGGTCCTCTTCCCTCATGTGCTTATCCTTTCTTACTTTAATAATCTTCAACTGCACCAAATCCATCAGTCTTCTGCCACCTGATACTAATTCCAGTGTCATCTGCTGATGTAACTATGTTCATTTACCCTGTACTTGTCCTATACTGTCATCAACTGTAAGTTGCTATTTTCCTGTTTGATTATTTGTTTATGTACTCTGTAATTGGGCGCTGCGGAACCCTTGTAGCGCCATACAAATAAAGGATAATAATATAGTCGCTGTCATACCTAGTTATGTGGACACATTTTATTTTACATTTATATTAATGCCCTGTGCATTATACTGCTCTGACACTAAGATGTCATTCACGACTTAGCACCGCACCCGGTTCTTACATAGCAGATGTACAAGCACTGGCGCATGCAATTAAACACAGATGTTCAAAACCATTGAGTGCTATGCACAGAACACTGAAACTATATTGAGAATTTATATACCATTCTTTTTTATTTATACTAGTATCACCGATGCACATACCTATCCTACACTTTCTGGATCCGGGAATAGGTTACACACACACACACACACACACACACACACACACACACACACACACACACACACACACATGTTGTAGTTGTGGCCACTGTTGTTGTGTCCCCTGTTGCTTTGTCCCAAGCAGATTTACCACAGTAGTTGTGCCCCCTGTTGCTCTGTCCCAAGCAGATTTACCACAGTAGTTGTGACCCTCTGTTGCTTTGCCACTTGTAGATATTACACAGTAGATGTGCCACCTGTTGATTTGCACCATGTTGCTTTGCCCCCCATAGTTGTGGCCTTGTTGTTGTGCCCCCAGTAGATTTGCCCCAGTAGTTGTGGCCCCTGTTGCTTTGCCCCAAGTAGTTGTGCCCGCTCTTGCTTTTCCCCCTGTAGATTTGCCCAAGTAGTTGTAGGCCCCTGTTGCTGTGCCCCATGTTGCTTTGCCACTTGTAGATTTTACACAGTAGATGTGCCACCTGTTGATTTGCACCATGTTGCTTTGCCCCCTGTAGTTGTGGCCCTTGTTGTTGTGCCCCCAGTAGATTTGCCCCAGTAGTTGTGGCCCCTGTTGCTTTGCCCCAAGTAGTTGTGCCCGCTCTTGCTTTTCCCCCTGTAGATTTGCCAAAGTAGTTGTAGGCCCCTGTTGCTGTGCCCCATGTTGCTTTGCCACTTGTAGATTTTACACAGTAGATGTGCCACCTGTTGATTTGCACCATGTTGCTTTGCCCCCCATAGTTGTGGCCCTTGTTGTTGTGCCCCCAGTAGATTTGCCCCAGTAGTTGTGGCCCCTGTTGCTGTGCCCCATGTTGCTTTGCCACTTGTAGATTTTACACAGTAGATGTGCCACCTGTTGATTTGCACCATGTTGCTTTGCCCCCTGTAGTTGTGGCCCTTGTTGTTGTGCCCCCAGTAGATTTGCCCCAGTAGTTGTGGCCCCTGTTGCTTTGCCCCAAGTAGTTGTGCCCGCTCTTGCTTTTCCCCCTGTAGACTTGCCAAAGTAGTTGTAGGCCCCTGTTGCTGTGCCCCATGTTGCTTTGCCACTTGTAGATTTTACACAGTAGATGTGCCACCTGTTGATTTGCACCATGTTGCTTTGCCCCCCATAGTTGTGGCCCTTGTTGTTGTGCCCCCAGTAGATTTGCCCCAGTAGTTGTGGCCCCTGTTGCTGTGCCCCATGTTGCTTTGCCACTTGTAGATTTTACACAGTAGATGTGCCACCTGTTGAATTGCACCATGTTGCTTTGCCCCTCGTAGTTGTGGCCATTGTTGTTGTGCCCCGAGTAGATTTGCCCAAGTAGTTGTAGGCCCCTGTTGATTTGCCCCCGGTAGTTGTTCCCCCTGTTGCTGTATCCAAAGTAGATTTGCCACAGTAGTTGTGCCCCCTATTGCTGTGCCCCCTGTTGCTTTGCCACTTGTAGATTTTACCCAGTAGATGTGGCACCTGTTGATTTGCCACCAGTAGTTGTGTCCAATGTCACCATGGCCCCTGTTGCTGTCAAACACACACACACCCCAGAAAAAACAAAATACTTACCACTGCCCCGCTCCTGTTTCCCGAACGCTGCTGCTGCTCCGACTGGCAGCCCGCTCCTCTCTATGGGAGAGACGTCATGACGTCTCTCCCATAGCAGCGCCGCACAGACACTAGAAGTCAATACTGACCTCTAGTGTCTGTCACTGGAGACGGCTACAGCGGACGCCCACGGCGTCTGCTGCAGCCGGGGAGCGGGGTGCGGGCAGGCGGCGGTGACTGCGGACACAGGACGCAGCGCACCGGGCGTATGCACTGCTTGCACGCACCAATAACCGCTCATGGCCATCCCAAATCATTATCTGCAGCATAAGTATTTCTCAGTAACAGTGTTTTAAATGGGATGGCCATAGGTGTGTTCAGCTACGATGTGAAAAGTGTGAGTGGACATCTATGGTCACTAACTGTGCTATGGTAGACCATATATGGTTTCAATCATCGATGGCCATACCAGCTTTCCATGAAAGACCTGCGGACCAATCACAGACCGGGCGTGGTGATTCACGGGTGCTGGGGTCTAAACTATGCTCGTTTGTACAAAAAAAAATTATTTTTTTTCAAATACATAAAATTTTGTTTAGGCTGAGCCAGCGATGTAGAGAAACCATTGGTTCTCCACCATCGATGGGAAAAGTATTCTACATCGGTCATAAACCAGGAATGAATTTGAATCATAGATGAACGATGGTCATCCCTAGTGTATTTATCTGTGTGGGCTAGCCCAAATGTATGTTGTGACAATAATCCGTCCTCACATCCAAAACACACTAGCCACACCCTGCTGGGCTCTGCAATGTGATAAGTGTTGGGTGACATAGCTGTGTATCTGTGCAGTGATGCTAGATGTCTTTAGCATGCTGAACAGGCAGCCAAGCATGGAGTTGAAGCGGCGCCATTTTGTAATTGGGGACGTACTGTCAGTCACTCAGACTGCAAAACGGCACTAAAACACAGCTATGTTATCCCAAAACCAGATAAATTTACAAAGCCTATCAGATAAAACTGCACTAGTAACTGTAGTACGATTGGTTGGAATGGATGCAGGGCAGAGGTGTGGTATGGGTAGCGGAGGGTATCTTGAAGATGGATGTAACACATAAATGTAGATTGCTGCATTCTACTGTCAGAAGTAGTTAATCTAAAAAAACATAGCAGGTCATGATAGTGAACTAGGTATTATGTAGATCTTGGGGAGGATACATTTAGTGTGTGTGTTTGTGTATGTCTAAAACTAACTATATTTAATTATAACTTCGAAGGATAGAATTAGAGGAAAGTTAGGAATTTACCTTAACAGGAAAGACAAATACCTTATTGTCACAAATCAATAGAATACAGCAAACCAGGTTTAGTGGTCTCTGACGCAGTGGGTAAAGATAGATTCCTTACGCTGACACTCATGAGCACTGTTCTCAAAATGGCGCCTAAGCAAGGGTGGATCTTGGCTTTTATAATGAATGTAAAACAAACCATCCTACTGCCTATTATTCTAAGTTTCTAATTGGTTAAGCTGTGTGGTAAGATAATGCATCATCTGACATATATCATAGCCAGCCAATGGTAATCGGAATCTGAAGAATGGGTTTGGTTTGAGGGGGTAGAGCGTCGGCCATTTTAATTATTGGCATGATTTATTTTTGGTTAGTTTTTTAAATATAAACTACTTATAGGTTTAAGGTCGAGAGTTAGCTTAACATAAGGCATCCAGAGAGGTCTCATGAATGCTGGGTCACGATGCTTCTTGATAAGGGTGCCCTGACATCGCGGGGTGCAGGACACACACACAAACACACACACACTACTTGTCCCATGCAGCCAGGCAGGGATCGCGTCCAGACCTTGGGGCTGTCAGGGATGTGAGAGGGCAGCCTGGGACATGTAGTACCATGCTTTTGGGGAGAGGGCTATAAGCGTCCCGTTTAGCGGCTTGCAATGGGCGTCTCATCAATGAAGGCTTGACGCTGTGCCTTGATGAGGGCGCCCTGACATCGCGGGGTGCAGGAGAGACACACACACAACTTGAGCCAGGCAGGGATCGCGTCCAGACCTTGGGGCTGTCAGGGATGTGAGAGGGCAGCCTGGGACATGTAGTGCCATGCTTTCGGAGAGAGGGCTATAAGCGTCCCGTTTAGCGGCTTGCAATGGGCGTCTCATCAATGAAGGCTTGACGCTGTGCCTTGATGAGGGCGCCCTGACATCGTGGGGTGCAGGAGACACACACACACACACACACACACACACACACTCTACTTGAGCCAGGTAGGGATCGCGTCCAGACCTTGGGGCTGTCAGGGATGTGAGAGGGCAGCCTGGGACATGTAGTGCCATGCCTTCGGGGAGAGGGCTATAAGCGTTCCGTTAAGCGGCTTGCAATGGGCGTCTCATCAATGAAGGCTTGACGCTGTGCCTTGATGAGGGCGCCCTGACATCGCGGGGTGCAGGAGAGACACACACACACACACACACACACACACACACACTCTACTTGAGCCATGCAGGGATCGCGTCCAGACCTTGGGGCTGTCAGGGATGTGAGAGGGCAGCCTGGGACATGTAGTGCCATGCCTTCGGGGAGAGGGCTATAAGCGCCCTGTTTAAATATAAAGGTAATAAATACATACATACATACATACATACATACATACCTGTCGACCTTTTACTTGTCGATCTATCCTCTGTCTAGCTTTTTTCTTTTCTATATATTAAATTTCTATCATTTACCGGTCGACCTATTAGCTGTCTAGCTTGGTTTAATTCGATGCTATACCTGTCGATCTTTTAGTTGTCATACTATTTATATTGTCGGACTTCTCATTGTCGATATATGTTCTGTCTAGGATGCTTATGCCGAACACTATGGTATGTCTAACTTTATGAATCGATTATGTACACGTCGTACTAATGTATTTGTCGACTAAAGTGCCATCGATTTAAAACCCACATCTATCTTACACATGTCGAAATAAACATTCTGTCTAACTAGCGCTGTCGATCGAAGTGCTGTCTGCCGAAGCTGCATCGATACCGCGTCCCAGACCCCTCTTCGACATCTTTGCATGAGGTGATGTTTGGGGCCTAGTTTTTGAAAAGTGCCATCCTGTCTGACACTGCCGTATGAGTCCAGGAGTACTGCTGTATTAGTTCTGGGGTACTGCCGTATAAGTCCACCAATTGCAAAAATTTAAAAAAATGACAGGGGCATGCTGGAGATGCTGTCAGTGGACCGAACAATAGCGGCCCACTCTCGACATTCAGCCACTGCGTGACACTACTAGATGGGCCAGGTGGTTGTGTCGCTTAGTTTAGTCATACAGCAACCTCTGTGCACCTTTTTTTCTTCTTTGCATCATGTGCTGTTTGGGGACTTTTTTTTAAAGTGCCATCCTGTCTTACACTTCCGTATATGTCCAGTGGTACTGCCATTTAATTCCAGTGATTTGGACGTATAAATCCAGTGATTTGGACGTATAATTCCAGTAATTTTGACGTATAAATCCAGTTATTTTGCCATTTAATTCCAGTGATTTTGACGTATTATTACAGTGATTTTGTACTATAATTCCAGTGATTTTGCCATTTAATTCCAGTGATTTCGACATATAATTCCAGTGATTTGGCCATATAATTCCAGTGATTTTGCAGTATAATTCCAGTGATTTTGCCATTTAATTCCAGTGATTTGGATGTATAATTCCAGCGATTTTGCCATTTAATTCCAGTGATCCTGCCGTATAATTCCAGTAATCCTGCCTATAATTACAGTGGTACTGGTGTATAATTACAGTGATCCTGCCGTATAAATCCAGTGATCCTGCCATATAATTACAGTGGTACTGGCGTATAAATCCAGTCCAGTGATACTGCCGTATATATATATACCCTGTTGCAAAGCCGATTACTGAGGCCATAACAACTATGCTGGTGTTAGACGTGCGTCCGGTATACACCATTAGTGCAGTGGGACTGCAGTGCCAACCCTAGATGGGCCAGGTGTTTGTGCCGCACACTTGTGTCGCTTAGCTTAGTCATACAGCTACCCCATTGCCCTCTTTTACTTCTTGGCATGATGTGCTGTTTGGGGACTATTTTTTTAAAGTGCCATCCTGTCTGACACTTCCATATATGTCCAGTGGTACTGCCATTTAATTCCAGTGATTTGGACGTATAATTCCAGTGATTTTGCAGTATAATTCCAGTGATTTTGCCATTTAATTCCAGTGATTTGGACGTATAATTCCAGTGATTTGGAAGTATAATTCCAGTGATTTGGCCGTATAATTCCAGTGATTTGGACGTATAATTCCAGTGAGAATTGTTTGTGTCGCTTGGCTTAGTCATACAGCTACCTCATTGCACCTCTTCTACATCTTTGCATGAGGTGCTGTTTGGGGCCTAGTTTTTGAAAAGTACCATCCTGTCTGACACTGGAGTGCCACTCCTGGATGGGCCAGGTGTTTGTGCTGCACACTTGTGTCGCTTGGCTTAGTCATACAGCAGCCTTGGTGCACCTCTTTTTCTTCTTTACATCATGTGCTGTTTGGGGACTAGTTTTTGAATAGTACCATCTTGTCTGCAACTGCAGTGCCACTCCTAGATGGGCCAGGTGTTTGTGCCGCACACTTGTGAAACTTAGCTTGGTCATACAGCCACCTCGGTGCAACTATTAGGCCTAAAAACAATATTGTGAGGTGTGAGGTTTTCTGAATAGACTGGAAATTAGTGGAAATTAATGTTATTGAGGTTAATAATACATACCGTAGGAGCATAATTACCCCCCAAATTCTGTGATTTTAGCTGTTTTTATCAAAAATCATACAGATCCAAAATCAAAACCAAAACATGAAAGGGTGGTTTTGACAAAACCAAGCCAAAACCAAAGCACAAAAGTAGAATTAGAACAAAAACACAAAACACGAAAAGTGCCAGCCGCACATCTCTAACCAACACACAAACAATAAGGTAGCAGAGCTAACCAGAACAGAGGAAAGCTACACTAACAATAGAAGGATAGCAATGCTAACCAAACATGGAACAGGGAAGCAACAGCAAACCCATCCAATAACAGTTACAACCAGATAAGCAGGCAACAAAGCTCTGAGGTGGGCACCCAGTATCCACAACGGACTACGAGAAAAGGAGTTACCGGTAGGTATTAAATTCCTATTTTCTCTAACGTTTTATTGGATACTGGGGAATAGTATATTACCATGGGGACATCTCAAAGCTCCCAGAACGGGTGGGAGAATGCTGAGACCCCTGCAAAACCACCTGACCAAACTGAAGGTCATCCTTGGCCAAGGTGTCAAACCTGTAGAACTTAACAAACATGTTCACACCAGACCAAGTTGCTGCACGGCACAACTGTAAGGCCGAGACACCCCGGACAGCCGCCCAGGAAGAACCCACCGACCTTGTGGAGTGGGCCTGAACTGAACTCGGCAGAGCAGCCGAAGTATAGTCTTTTTGAATAGTTCATTTGAGCCAAAGAGCAATGGACTGCTTGGAGGCAGGATGACCAATTTTTGTAGCATCATAGAGGACCAAAAGCGAGTCAGACTTCCTGTGATCAGTCCTTCTGATGTAAATCCTCAAAGCCCTCACAAAATTCAGGGACTTTGGAGCAACCGAAGTGTTTCCGATAAGACCGGAACCACAATTGATTGGTTTATATGAAAGGCGGACACTACTTTTGGTAAAAACTGTGGGCGAGTTCTGAGCTCCACCCTATCCTAATGAAATACCAAATATGGGCTCTTGCAAGACAAGGCCCCCAATTCTGACACTCGCCTAACCGAAGCCAAAGCCAGTAACATAACAAATACAAAAAATCTAATTTTAAACCCGCGCTCCAACTCAATGGGGCTGCAGCAGCTGCAGGAGTGGTCACCTCCACTCAAAGAAAGTCCTCAATACAAATACATGATTGCAGATGTGCGCTCCTTCTGGAACAACCCATAATTTGTGGACACCGGGAAATCTTCAAAAGTCAATCAATATCAATGTCAAAATGAAATCAGCTCTTCTTTAGACTATTTTCTCCCCTTATCCATTGTCCTCAAACAAAGCAAACGTTGGGGATAATAGTGAAGTACAGTTTATTGTATTACAAAATATATATATATATATATATATAAACACAGCTGATGGTGCGGCACTCCAAACGACGTAATAAAAGGACACTTACATATCTGTAGTAAAGACAACGTTTCAATGCTTTTACTTGTGCATTTTCATCAGGTCAAATGAACAACAGTCAAAGTGCTTACCTAAATAGTGTGTGCAGACGCCATCACCACGCTTCCGGAGCACAGGCCCACGCCCGGTCCGTCGGCGCTCCCACATGACATCATTGCTCACAGCCGGTTGCTATAGCAACAACAGTACACAGTGCAACATACATAACACTACAGTGCGTAATAGACAGAGCAGCCATATCGATCAGCATGAATATAAGTCGATCTATAGCAAGACCAACCATTTGCATTTGTAAAAGATGTGGTATAATACCATAAACATATAAACATATATAGCAGGTAACATCTAACTGCACCATATATTAAGAGACCGCAACACATTAGTAATGACAATGGAACCATGCGGCATCTATATAGGGACATACTGCATGTAGACCCAATATGCATAAGCATAACAGACAAAATGGCACACGTGTCAAAGATATATTATACTAATAGGTCGCTATGGCAACAGGGTATCAGCTATGCCTAGAGCTTATAAAAATGCATTTAAACCTAGGTGTTCATTAAGACCTCTGGGATGCAGAGTCCCCAGTCGGTGAATCCACCTGGTTTCAGATTGGAGCAATTTGAGGCCTCTATCACCACCCCAGATAAGGGGGGGAACATGATCGATCATCCGGTAGCGTATTGACACCAACGGGTGTCTTGCCACCGCAAAGTGTCGTGCGACCGGCTGGTCGCTCGAGCCTTTAATAATAGCCGCCTTAATGGCCGACCGGTGGGCTGCCATACGCTCTTTAAACATTCTTTCTGTTTTGCCTATGTATGACAGCCCACATGGGCACAGTATCTGGTATACTACAAACTTCGAAGAACAGGTTAATGTGTAATTAATGTACATGGCTCTACCCGTGAGTGGATGGGAGAAGCTTTTTCCACTGATCATGAATTGGCATGTGGTGCATGTGCATCTAATGCACCCTCTGGGATTGGCCTGCAATAATCTCTGAGGGTTAGGGGAGATATCTGCCTTAACAAGCATGTCCCTAATATTGCGCCGTCTGGTATAACATGACATAAGTTTAGTATGTCCCAGGTTAAGTTCCTGATCGGATTGTACTATGTGCCATATTTTCTTAGAAATTTGATTAATGCCACTACTCGCTTGGCTAAATTGGCCCACCCATGGGAAAATTGAATTCGGCTCATTCATTATAGGTTTAGACTGTAACAATGTGGACCGATCTGTAGCCAGGGCCTTCAGTTTGGCTTGCTCAAGTAATGTAGCTGGATAGCCTCTAGCCAAAAATTTACTAATCATAGTATTCATTTGGGTTTCCGCTAGCACAGGATCTGAGGTGATCCGGCGAACCCTAAGGAGCTGGGAATAGGGTAAGCCCCGCTTCAACGGTGTGGGGTGAAAGCTGGAGAAATGCAGCAAGTTGTTCCTATCTGTGGGTTTACTGAAAATGGATGTATTGATGTACCCATCTTTAATAGAGATGTCAACATCCAGATAGCTTACAGAGTGTGTACTCATGTTATATGTAAATTTAACTGGATGGTTACACTGATTGTGTGTCTCAAGAAGATGGACTAATCTTTCCTGGCTGCCCTTCCATATAATGAGCAAGTCGTCAATGTAGCGACAGTACATGATAATACTATCCGCTACTTCAGGATCTGCAAAGAATATCTCCTGTTCGACCTTAAACATATCTCTAACGTTTTATTGGATACTGGGGAATAGTATATTACCATGGGGACATCTCAAAGCTCCCAGAACGGGTGGGAGAATGCTGAGACCCCTGCAAAACCACCTGACCAAACTGAAGGTCATCCTTGGCCAAGGTGTCAAACCTGTAGAACTTAACAAACATGTTCACACCAGACCAAGTTGCTGCACGGCACAACTGTAAGGCCGAGACACCCCGGACAGCCGCCCAGGAAGAACCCACCGACCTTGTGGAGTGGGCCTGAACTGAACTCGGCAGAGCAGCCGAAGTATAGTCTTTTTGAATAGTTCATTTGAGCCAAAGAGCAATGGACTGCTTGGAGGCAGGATGACCAATTTTTGTAGCATCATAGAGGACCAAAAGCGAGTCAGACTTCCTGTGATCAGTCCTTCTGATGTAAATCCTCAAAGCCCTCACAAAATTCAGGGACTTTGGAGCAACCGAAGTGTTTCCGATAAGACCGGAACCACAATTGATTGGTTTATATGAAAGGCGGACACTACTTTTGGTAAAAACTGTGGGCGAGTTCTGAGCTCCACCCTATCCTAATGAAATACCAAATATGGGCTCTTGCAAGACAAGGCCCCCAATTCTGACACTCGCCTAACCGAAGCCAAAGCCAGTAACATAACAAATACAAAAAATCTAATTTTAAACCCGCGCTCCAACTCAATGGGGCTGCAGCAGCTGCAGGAGTGGTCACCTCCACTCAAAGAAAGTCCTCAATACAAATACATGATTGCAGATGTGCGCTCCTTCTGGAACAACCCATAATTTGTGGACACCGGGAAATCTTCAAAAGTCAATCAATATCAATGTCAAAATGAAATCAGCTCTTCTTTAGACTATTTTCTCCCCTTATCCATTGTCCTCAAACAAAGCAAACGTTGGGGATAATAGTGAAGTACAGTTTATTGTATTACAAAATATATATATATATATATATATGG
Source organism: Pseudophryne corroboree (assembly GCF_028390025.1). Lineage (NCBI taxonomy): Eukaryota > Metazoa > Chordata > Amphibia > Anura > Myobatrachidae > Pseudophryne > Pseudophryne corroboree. The sequence goes on along the minus strand of NC_086444.1, from coordinate 217,833,339 downwards.
AGTGAACAACTTCCATAAAATCAATGCCAAATAAAATCCACCACAGATTCTAGGTATAGTGTGCGTACCAAATAATATGGGGTGTCATCAGATGCCCACCCGTCAGCGTTTGTGTATTGTTCCTGGGGTACCTCCCGGGATGTTAGCACCCTTTCACCGCTGTTCAGGAACCTCTTTTTCCTTAGTTGGTCTGCTACAGTCTGTCCCAGATACCACCAACGCGTTTCAGCCCCTGAGAGCCTTTTTCAAGGTGTGTGGTGGACTGGATGATCCCTGGGTATTTAAACCCTAAGGTGTGATATCATTGGTTCAGACTGTTCAGGACCTAATATGCCCTTATATGCTATATTTATTAAATCCCCTGCATTGGTGTAAACATTAATGTACTTTAAGTTTGTTACTATTAATATAGTCTTATTCACTCTGTGAAAATAGGTTAAATATGTCCAAATACCGCTCGTGCGTTCCACCTGGAATGCACGCACCCCCCTTCCGCTTCCACCTGCCGTCCGCTCACTCCGGCGGCGGAAGTACCTCATAGTGCTTGGGTTCCGGTTGATGGAACGCATGAATCTCCTGCGCTCCACCACTTACCCGGAAGTGCGGCTCCGTAGTCTGTGGACCGCACGGCTCCCCTTGCGCTCCACAAGGTATTAACAACTGCGTGAGGGGAGTGATAAGTTGTTATACAAGCACAATGTTACCTAGTTAATAGTATAATAAAGTGCACACATATAGTAAAAGACATCAAATAAGGTAAAACATGATTCTTAACAAATGACTCAATTATTTAAAATACCACATATGGAAACCATAATATAAAGTGCTATTTGTTTAAAAATTCTGAAGGTTCATAGTATAAGGTGCTGTTTTTGTATGAAAAATTAATAATTTAATAAAATGGTTCATAGAGTCAGGGAAAACATAAAACAGAATAAAAAAAAGGAAACCAGTTAGAGGAACCATTTAAGTTCAAAATCTAAATTCAATCCTTTGGGGGCTAGTGTTCCCATATCAAAAATCCATCTCATCTCCGCTTGTGCCAAATTTTCCTCTAAGTTGCGTTTACGCCAATGGCTTTGTACCACTTTTATACCCACAACCCTAGTGAGTTCTACCGGATTATTTTTATGTACTTCTTTAAAGTGCTTCGAAACTGAGTGGTTTTCATATCCCTTTTTAATATTTCTAATGTGCTCCGCCCAGCGTTCCTTCAGGGGTCTAGACGTGCGTCCAATGTATTGCAGAACGCAACTGCATTCCAATAAATAGGCACAGTTTTTGGTGTTACAAGTTATAAAATCATTAATGTTGTACACTGTCCCTGTCATTGATTTAAAATCTACAGTTTTACTGGACTGATGGGTATGTGTTCTGCACATCTGACGTAGACTGCACCTATAAAATCCCTTGGTTTTTATGCGTCCTGATTTTTTGGGTGCAATGGCACTTTTGACAAATTTTTGCGTTAAATTGGGAGCTTTTTCTGTAGATGAATTTTGGATTATATGGTATATAAATTTCCAAAATTTGGTCCCTTTTTAGTAAATGCCAGTGTCTTCTTATGATTTTTTCAACTTCTGTATGTTGACCATTATATGTCGTAATGAATGGTAAGAGTATATCGTTATTCTCTTCTCGTATACTCGGCTTCAAAAGATCGGCCCTGTTCAGTCGCTGAATTTCCTCGATATGCTTGTTTATCCGATGTCCATCATAGCCTTTTGAGACAAATTTCTTTTTTAGATCATCAGATTGTGTCTTGAAAACTTCTACATCTGTACAATTCCGTCGCATTCTTCTAATTTGTCCGTTAGTCACATTATTTATCCAGTTTGGATGGTGATTACTATTAACAGGGATATATGAATTACTGTCTGTGGGCTTAAAAAAGGATTTGGTTTTAAGCAGGCCGTCTTCTATGTATAATGTCAAGTCTAAAAAATTGATTTCTGTTTTACTAGAATTAAATAACAATGTAATGTTAAAATCGTTAGTATTCAAAAAACCATAAAATTTAACCAAATCGTCCTCAGTGCCATCCCATATAAAAATAATATTGTCTATAATACGGTGCCATAATTTGATGTGGGTTAAAAAGGGGTTAACTTTAGGCCATATATAGTGGTCCTCCCATAGACTCATAAATAAATTGGCGTAGGCCTAGCAAACCGTGTTCCCATCGCTGTGCCCACTTTTTGTTGATAGAATTTACCATTATGCCAGAAAAAAATATTATTTAAAATGAACTTGATACTATCTAGGATAAATGGTATTTTTTCTATTTCAAAATTTCCTTTCTGAAGCTGGTATTCTACTGCCTGTATTCCTTTATTGTGTTCTATAATGGTATATAAGCTGTCAACGTCTGCAGTGCACAAGATTAAATTTTGCTGCCATTCGAAATGTCCCAATTTTTGTAGAATATCCGACGTGTCTCTTAGATAAGATCTAGTTTTTAGGACTTCAGGTTTCATATAATGATCTACGAAATGTGAGAGGTTAGATGTAATCGAGTTTGTACCCGCCACTATGGGTCTACCCGGTGGATTGTCAATATTTTTATGTATTTTGGGAAGAATATAAAAGACCGGAAGACTGGGATCTTTTATATTAATATATTTCTCCTCTGTGTCTTTTAAAATGCCCTTATTCTTATATTCAGTGACTAGACTTTTTAGTTCCTTTTCAATCCTCTCACTCAGATTTCCTCTTAGAACAGAGTATGTGACTTTACCTTCTAATTGTCTCCTAACTTCTGTTTCATATTTCTGTGAATCCAAAATCACTATACTTCCGCCTTTGTCTGCCGGTTTTATAATTATTTCTTTATTGTCACTTAACATTTGGATAGCATCTCTTTCTTTCTTTGTGATGTTTTGATTTTTTTCCCAACCTGGTTGTATTTTTTCCAAATCTACTGTAACTGCTTTATTAAAGATGTCCACGAAGCACCCCCGAACAAAAGTGGGGTTAAATGAAGATTTAACTCTAAATGGATCCCTCTCCATGGCCGTTTCTCCTTTTTGGCTCAAAAAATATTTCTTTAAGGCAACATTCCGTACGAACATTTGGACATCTAGATAAGTTTCAAATTTATTAAGTTTATTGTCTGGCGCAAATTTCAGACCTTTCTCTAGCACCTTCGTTTCATCATTTGTTAAGACGTTGCTAATAAGATTTTCAAAAATTGTTTTTCCCCTGGGGGAATTAAAATTATCATTATATTGAATGGTTTTAACTTTATCTTTCAATCCTTTACCTCTTTTCCCCCTTTTTTTCTTAGACCATTTAAAGACTAAAATCTTTTGAATCTCCTCCTGCTCGACCCTAAAAAATAATTGTCGTTAAACGCTCCAAATCGGTTTTTACTTTTTCTGTATGGGGGCCCCCTTTCTTCATGGCTGCTATGCCATTCATCCTTTACATAAAAATCTGTTCTCTTTTGTGGCCTTTCATTCCTCCCACGGTCTTCTTCATACGTTCTCCAGTTTCCATTTTGATATTTCTTATAAGGGTATTCTCTTCTATCTTTTCTACCAATTTCTAAGTTGCATAAGTTGTTTCTTCTTCTATCAGGCATCCTTTTATATCCTCTCTCTTCATTCATGTTCCTTTTAGGTCTCATTGGTGGGCTTTCGTCACAGTCACATGGGGATTCTTCTCGTTCCTTCTCTATAATTATTGGGATCATTTATTTTTCTCCTTCATCCATATAATTTTTATCCCTCAAATATTTTCTTTTCTTTCTTAGAATGACCTCCTTCTCTCTTCTTACTATCCTGCTTTCCATTTTCCTCTCTGAATCGACATATTCCTCTAAATATCTAAAAGGTATGAGGTCAGTACCATAGCATTCTATTTGTTTCTCTAACTGATCTAGGTTATTTTTCCTTTCTTGTACAATGAGCTCCATAAGTGATATGGAACATTGATCTATTAAACTATCCCATTTTTTATAGAATTCCTCACTTTCGTTGTCTGACGAAGGCTTTTTATCTATTTTAAGCCCCTTTGGGATTAATTTTTCTGATATGTACTGCTCCAAAGTGGTCGCCTCCCACCATACCTTACTCTCCTTAATAAGGGTGTACTCTAATTTTTTCATTATTACTTCCATCTCATTTATATTCCCTTGTGCCCTACTAGTTCCTTCAATTACATTCTTGTTATTTTCAAAAACCGAACTTAGTAGTAATTTTCTTTGTTCCCTGTATCCCAGCATGGTGCTAGCAGGTTCAAAACAGTGAAAAATACAGGAAAATACAAAAAATCTAATTTCAAACCCACGCTCCAACTCAGTGGGGCTGCAGCAGCTGCAGGAGTGGTCACCTCCACTCCAAGAAAGTCCTCAATACAAATACACAATTGTAGATGCGTGCTCCTTCTGGAACAACCCGTAATTTGTGGACACCAGGAAATCTTCAAAAGTCAATCAATGTCAATGTCAAAATGAAATCAGCTCTTCTTTAGACAATTTTCTCCCCTTATCCATTGTCCTCAAACAGAGCAAAGGTTGGGGATAATAGTGAAGTACAGTTTATTGTATTACAATATATATATATATATATATATGGAGTGAACAACTTCAATAAAATCAATGCCAAATAAAATCCACCACAGATTCTAGGTTGTCTGCCACAGTCTGTCACAGATACCACCAATGCGTTTCAGCTCCTGAGAGCCTTTTTCAAGGTGTGTGGTGGACTGGATAATCCCTGGGTATTTAAACCCTAAACTGTGATATCATTGGTTCAGACTGTTCAGTCTTGCGGTCCACAGACTACGGAGCGGCACTTCCGGGTAAGTGCTGGAGGGCAGGAGATTCATGCGTTCCACCAACCGGAACCCAAGCACTATGACGTACTTCCGCCGCCGGAGTGAGCGGACGGTGGGCGGTAGCGGAAGGGGGGTGCGTGCGTTCCACCTGGAACGCACGAGCGGTATTTGGACATATTTAACCTATTTTCACAGAGTGAATAAGACTATATTATTAGTAACACACTTAAAGTACATTAATGATTACACCAAAGCGGGGGATTTAATAAATATAGCATATTAGGGCATATTAGGTCCTGAACAGTCTGAACCAATGATATCACACCTTAGGGTTTAAATACCCAGGGATCATCCAGTCCACCACACGCCTTGAAAAAAGGCTCTCAGGAGCTGAAACGCATTGGTGGTATCTGGGACAGATTGTGGCAGTCAAACTATGTAAAAAGAGGTGCCTGAACAGCGGTGAAAGGGTGCTAACATCCCGGGAGGTACCCCAGTAACAATACACAAATGCTGACGGGTGGGCATCTGATGACACCCCATGTTATTTGGTACGCACACTCTACCTAGAATCTGTGGTGGATTTTATTTGGCATTGATTTTATTGAAGTTGTTCACTCTATAAATATATACATATATATATATATATATATATATATACATATATAGTGGAACAAATTGCTGCGGCACTCAGGGTCTTATGAAAAACGATGTGTATTAGTTGTCAATCACATAAACAGCGCACCAACATTTCGGGGAGTTCAACCCCTTTGTCAAGGTGTGACTCACACCTTGACAAAGGGGTTGAACTCCCCGAAACGTTGGTGCACTGTTTATGTGATTGACAACTAATGCACATCGTTTTTCTTAAGACCCTGAGTGCCGCAGCAATTTGTTCCACTATTGATTAATCTCTCTGAGGGCACCGGGGCACGGACTTGACCGAGGGAGTGCCGGGCTACACGATTCTTTATATATATATATATATATTGTAATACAATAAACTGTACTTCACTATTATCCCCAACGTTTGCTTTGTTTGAGGACAATGAATAAAGGGAGAAAATAGTCTAAAGAAGAGCTGATTTCATTTTGACATTGACATTGATTGACTTTTGAAGATTTCCCGATGTCCAAATATTACGGGTTGTTCCAAAAGGAGCGCGCATCTGCAATCGTGTATTTGAATATCAGTAACATAACAGTCTTCCACGTCAAGTATTTGATGTCTACCTTATGCAAGGGTTCGAACCAATCCGACTGGAGAAAGGTCAACACCACATTGAGGTCCCACAGAGCAGTGGGAGGAACAAATGGTGGCTGAATGTGCAACACCCCCTTAAGAAAGGTCTGTACTTCGGGAAACACCGCCAGTTGTTTCTGGAAGAAGATAGAGAGAGCCAAAATCTGAACTTTGATGGAGCCTAATCCACTCCTGCTTGCAGAATCAGTAGAAACCAAAAATGTGTTTGACCTAGCGCCAGTCAGTAATTAAAATACCGGCTGCTTTTTAGTGGGTATACTCACCCCACATAAACAGAAATATACACAAAAAAACTCCACAAGTGGAGAAGAAAAAAGCGCTGGTATTTAAACATTATAAACAATTTAATAATTAGTATAATACATACATATTACTTAAAATTACAAATAAAAACAATATCACAATGTATATGAAAGAAGCACTTTAAATATATATATTTTAACACCAGCCGGCATGTAAAAAAGTCCCAAATAGAGGATCCTTTTAAGTTAGACCACTGTGTCACTTGTCAGAAATGTTTATCTGAATATTCAGCAGAAAACAGTCACCTTAAGTAGCTTTTTAAGTGCAGGGGTACTTTACCCATCAGCGAGGTTACTCATTAGAAATAGTCCTCCCGACTGCTGGTAACAATTCCTTTTATTGCGGTCATATCCAGAGGGAAATAAAGTGGTAGCAATATTAGTATGGGAATGGATCACCCTAGGCAGTCGGCGCCTGTTTGCAGCTCATGTCAAGACAGCAGTGACACCCCCGCCTCTCCAGCATGTGCACTGCTCTCGCTACTGTGCCGCTCCGTCATCTGATGAAGCCACCGATAGAAGTTCTAGGCGGGGAAACGCATCAATCCAACTGAAAGCATACCAGCCGGCAGCAGATTTGGTCTCCTTTTTCTTGAGAAAGTCAGTAGAACCTTCACATTATACTTTGTAATGGTGTGCTGACGGAGCAGCACAGTAGCGAGAGCGGTGCACCTGAAGGAGCGGCGGGGGTGTCACTGCCGTCTTGACTCGAGCCACAAACAGGCGCCGACTGCTTGGGGAGATCCATTCCCATACTAATATTGCTACCAGTTTATTTCCCTCTGGATATGACCACGATAAAAGGAATTGTTGCCAGCGGCCGGGAGGACTATTTCTAATGAGTAACCTCGCTGATGAGTAAAGTACCCTTGCATTTAAAAAGCTACTTAAGGTGACTGTTTTCTGCTGAATATTCAGATAAACATTTCTGACAAGTGACACAGTGGTCTAACTTAAAAGGATCCTCTATTTGGGACTTTTTTACATGCCGGCAGGTGCTAAAATATATATATTTAAAGTGCTTCTTTCATATACATTGTGATATTGTTTTAATTTTAAATTTTAAGTAATATGTATGTATTATACTAATTATTAAATTGTTTATATTGTTTAAATACCAGCACTTTTGTCTTCTCCATTTGTGGAGTTTTTTTGTGTATATTACAGTAGAAACCAGCCCAGACAAAATTCCACAGGAGAATATTTTCGACCCTCACACCAAGAAACATATTTCTTCCAAATACGGTGGTAATGTTAGGAGGTAACCACCTTACGGGCCTGAACCATCGTGGAAACCACCTTGGATGGAAGACCCTTCCTGGTTAAAATTTCCCTCTCAACCTCCAGGCTGTCAAATGTAGCCGCCGTAAATCTGGATAGACGAACGGTCCTTGTAGAAGAAGGTCCTTGAGAAGCGGCAGAGGCTAGGGTTCCTCCAACGACAGGGTCAGAAAATCCGCATACCAGGCCTGACAAGGCCAATCCGGGGCAATGAGAACTGCCTGAACCCTTTCCTTTTTGAGTCTTTTGAGAACTCTTGGGATTAGCAGGATTGAAGGACACAGGTAAACTAACTGGTAAGGCCATGACGTTGTCAGAGCATCTTCCGCAACTGCTTGTGAGTACCTTGTTCTGGAGCAGTAACGACAGAGCTTCTTGTTGAGATGTGAAGCCATCAGGTCTATCTGTGGACAACCCCACCAGTGAACAAGTTGTTGAAACACTTGAGAGTGGAGGCCTAATTCCCCCGGATGGAGGTAGTGCCTGCTTGCCTGGAATGTGAATGGCTGAGATGGCCCTTGTGTTGGCTTCCTCCCAGAGAAGTATTTTTGACACCTCTCGCATTGCGGTCTTACTTCTTGTTCCTCCCTGCCAGTTGACGCATGCCACTGCTGTGGCGTTGTCCGACTGCACCTGGATGGCCTGATTCCGAAGTAGAGATGAGGCCTGTATTAGAGTATTGTAAATTGCCCTGAGTTCCAGGATGTTGATTGGAAGAGCAGATTCCTGAAAGCACCACGTCCCCTGGAACTGTGTGCCTTGAGTCACAGCCCCCCAACCCCGGAGGCCGACATCTGTTGTCAACAGCATCCATGACTGGGTGTTGAAACTCTGACCCTCCACCAGATGGGGGACTTGTAGCCACCACAGCAGGGATATCCGTGCTTTCGTTGACAGGGTTATATGCTGATGCATGTGCAGGTGAGATCCTGACCATTTGTCCAACAAATCCAGTTGAAACAGTCGTGCAGGGAACCCGCCGTACTGTATTGCCTCATAGGAGGCCACCATTTCTTTTTCATCCACTAGGGGTCACTGGAGTACTCTTGGGGATATGGGCGGCGTAGCAGAACAAAGGCACTGAATATTTAAATCTAGAACTCTCCACCCCTCCATATCCCCAGAGTACCTCAGTGTACGAACCCAGTGTTTTTTCTGTGCTCAAAGCACTAACATCGGCTTGTGGGATTCCCACACTTGTTGGAAGATTTTATTAATTTTTAATTTTTATTTTTAATTTTTTTTTAAGAGCACATCCCTTCCCAGTTTCAAGAAAGACATGGGTCCGGGATAGTGCCGCTGCATGGGCAGCGCATGGCGTGTCGGTCCTCACAAAGAGCACCCTCACAGCCACAGACAGCCCACTGCTCCGGCAAAGAGCAGCCAGGACTAGAGAGCTGGACGGAGCTTGCACAGAAGAAGCCCCGTCGCAGCCATAGATCACTGGAAGCTGACTGAAAGCTGGACGGAGCTTACACATAGAAGACCCGTCGCAGCCAGGACTACAGAGCTGGACGGAGCTTACACAGAAGAAGCCCCGTCACAGCCATGAGTCACATCACTGAAGCTGGACGGAGCTTACACATAAGAAGCCCCGTCGCAGCCATGATCAGGAGCAAGCAAGGTAGGCTGGGGAACGGGGCGGTCAGCGCAGGCTGCCGCCCCGCTATGTTGGGGTTAATATGCTTCGCCGCTCATACGCCGCCAAGCCCAGCCGCTACGTCTAATAGCGGCGCCCGTCCCAGCGCTCCGTTCAGCGCCCAGCTCCGTCCGGCCGCACAGCAGGGGGGAAGCCATACTCAGTAACAGAGACGGTGACATCAAGCCGCCCGTCCCAGCGCTCCGTTCGGCCGCCCAGCTCCGTCCGGCCGCACAGCAGGGGGGAAGCCATACTCAGTATGACCGCCGCTCCGGCACCTTCCATCCACAAGTGCTAGTGCAGGCCTTCCGCAGAGAGTTCGGCCGCCCAGCTACGTCCGGCCGCCCAGCGCCATACAGCCGCAGCTCCATCAGTCTCAGTACAGAGACGGTGACATGCCAGTGCAGGCTTCCCGCAGACACAGCGTTACAGGGGGGAAGAGGCACGGTGGAAGCTGGCGGATCAAATATAACAGCAGGGTATATAGATATATATATATCACAGGTATTTATAAGGTATTGTACCTGTCCTGGCAGTAATAGGCTATTGAATCTATATTACTGTCTGTGAATAGGCTATTGAGCCTATATATTAATGGCTGTTATTAACACTGTAAATAGGCTAGGGAGCCTATATTAAGGTCTGTGGTATCACTGTATAATAGGCTATTGAGCCTATATTAATGCTGTATAAATATATTAATGTATGTAATTATCATAGGCTATGAGCTTAGATATATTTATTCATAGAGCATGTGTTGTACCCGGCCTGTGATTATACTGTATAATATATTAACACGGAAACATTTGTAATTTGTTCTGTGATTATCAGGTCAGCATGGCAAAGGGGCCATTTTAACCATGCTTCCTGTTGTTTTCCAGTTTGTAATTCTGGAACATTCCTGCCCTACATCTCTAAGCCACCAGAGGCGCAGGGGTGTTAGTGGGAATTTGGTTCGGGTGCCCATGTGAACTGCTTTTCACATAAGAATACTCTTGTTTCTCTTCAGAGCTAATAAATCTTTCGCCTTTTACTAAAGATTTCCGTAGAGAGGAACAACCATGAGTTTCATATACAATAAAATATATATATGACACATAATAACTTCAATAAGTCGTGCAAGTGTCTGTCCGTTGCCTATTGTGGTGTCTGTCTGCATAGCGAGTAAGGCTCTAGCGCAGACTAAAAATAATTTTAAATATCCTATAAGCATGGGCAATTCACATTAAAAGAGCGGTAACATCGGAGTCTCGGAAGTACTCCGCCTGCTCTAACAAAAGACAATCTTTCCAAAGGGCCAAATTCCCTTTGGGTACCAGGGTGTTTATTTAACTGGTCTTATAATTTAATGCACGATTCTATGTCAGATCTCACACCGATAACTACGAGTGAGAAGGGTACATTAGACCAGCACTCAGATAGTGCGGGGTTGTTGACGTACATTGCTAAATCCCAGTGAGTCAATGTCTCCATTTTTACAAAGACTGAGTAGACTTTGACCACTATTTAATCGTTTCCAAAATGATGCGATCCACCATTGGTAAATGCGTTTGTGTCAAACATTATAAAGACCCAAGATACATTTGGGTCACTAGACTCTATGTATGGAAACAATGAGATAACTGTTAAAAGAAGCTGCAGAGTATATCTGTAAAGCTTCTACTAACGCCGGTTACTTCGATTCTCACTTTTCATCGTCGCTAGTTTCAGCACGACAAGGCCAGAGCTTGTTTGGTCCTAAATTTGATATTCAGCCATTACCGCATCCAGTATCAAAACGGAAATACTTGTGCCGGCGTTTATTCCCTTTAGACTTCAGTTTTTCCAGACGGTGGTACAAAACAGTCACGCCTTGTAACGACAGGACGCTACAGTCAGCAAGCCAGTGGTTTGATGACCTCTTTTCCAATTGTGGAAGCGCGTCTTTACATCTTACATTTGCGGGGGTTCCAGACTTCAACTCATGGATGTCTCAGCTATTTACAGATAAAGGACAAGACTGCCTCTGTCGAACGGTTTGGCAGGTTGCCATTTAGTCTCTGCTGGTTTTCAGCTGTCTTTATAATCCAGGCAGTAGTACACCAACAGAGTCAGGGTTACTTATTCCCCTCTGTTTGAGCAAAACCAGACAGCTCCGTCGCAATCTCAATCAGCAAGTCACTTACTGCAGTTTGAAAATGGAATTTCTGCGGTTAGTATTTTGCTTATTAGAGCCACAAAATTGCATAATTGCATTTGATCTTCACAATGCGTATTTACCCATTCCGGTTTGTTCATCACAGGTTCTAGCGTTTGCAAAACGCCACAACCATTAACCATTTCAGGTCTACCGTTTCTTGTCGCCTCGGGTATTTACCAAAGTGATGTTGGTGATGATAGCTCATCTCAGAGTCCTGATAGACATAAGAACTCTGTCTCAACAGAGTTCCTCTATCTTAGACGATCTGCTCATAAGAACTCTGTCTCAACAAAGTTCCTCTAACTTGCGCTACTAATGTATACTGCGGTGGCAGATCAAGTTCAAAAACAATCGCATCTAATTCCGTCTAAACGACGTCAATTCCTAGGTAAGATTATAAATACGGTAAATCGAAGACATTTACCTACTACACCAGCAAGAACAAATGTACATCTAGTAATTAGTGCAAAACACGCACACTAGCGGTACATTGCTGTATTCGCCAACACGCGCACTAGCGGTACATTGCTAGTTTCGCCTGTTAAGAATAATGATGTGTTTCAAAGCGATTTAGTTCGCCGGCCTTCACTCGCGTTTCCCACAGAGGGGCGAGGGTGTATATAATCTGGACGAGAGTCTCAGAGGTTCAGGAGTTGTAGTTAAAAAAGATCAGCGACAGAGGTTCTGAAACGGATCACGACAGATTGCTGTCGAGAAATGTCCTGGAACTCCGTGCATTTTACAATGCACTACATGCTTCGCTTTCAGTCTGACCAACAGTCAGACAACGCAACGGCAGTTGCATACACAACAACCAGGGAGAACCAAGAAGCCGCATGGCAATGCGGCAGGTAACTCGAATCCTCAATTGCCCAGAACACATTATGTGATAATGTCAACGGGGTTCATTCCGTGAGTGGACATCTGTTAGACAGATGATCTCACCCGTCAGGATTTAGATCCTGAAAACTGGACATTAAATCCAGAGGTCTTTCATATGTGAGTCCACAGAAGGGGGTTACCCTCAGGTATACATGATGGCATCTCGCCACAATTACAGCTCAGTATGTGTACAAAACAACAGATCACAAGGACAGTGGCGGTGGAGTCTCTCACATTCGTGTGGTCATTCAGCATCGTGTATCTGGCTCCACCATTTTCCGCTGCTCTCTCCGTTGCCAAAACGGATCATAAGACAGTTCGTCACAGTCATACTAGTGATATCTCATGGGTTTCGGAGAGCTTGCTTCTCAAATCTCCAAGGAATACTTGCACACGATCTTGGTCCGCTCATAATACGACCAGCCTGTTACAACAGGGAACGTTCTTTTACCCATAGTTACCTATGTACCTATTACCTATGTACCGCAGCTGCGGTTGACGGGGTGAGGGTTCAGACCGCCCTCTTAAGAAAAGAAATAGGGCATTACAGTATTATACCACCATGTTACGAGCTAGTAAGCCGCTTAAGGCAGCTCATTATTACAAAATTTGGTGTGCTTACGTAGGTGGTAAAGCTCGGAAGTTTCCGACATCATCCTTCAAGTTACCCGTATTCTGTTAAACGGGGTGGGATGGAAAACTGCGTTTATCTGCACTAAGGGTGCAGGTATCTGTGTGGTCAACTTATTTTCAAAGACGTTTGACTCTATTGCGTCTGTACACACCTTTCTACAAGGTGTCATCAAAGTGCAGCCTCCATTTATCCCACCTACAGTGCCAGGTGACTTGAGGTTGGGTTCAGATTTCTTACAGTTTTCATATTTTGAACCCTTACAATAAATGGGAATTAAGTTTCTCACTTGGGAAAACATTTTTCTTCTAGCCTTAGCTTCGGCAAGGGTTTTGTTTTCATATTTGGGGGCCTTGTATTCCAAGCCACCGTATTTGAGTTTTCTCATGACAAAGCAGATCTTCGGACGAATTCCGCTTTCTTATTTTTCACATCAATAAACCAATAGTGGTTCCTGTGTTGACAGCACATTCTAGAATTCTGAATGTGGTACACGCATTACGCGTTTATATATGTCCCGAACGTCTACAGTACGTGATACGGATACGTTGTTTGTTCTCTATAATGCTGCCAACTGGGGTTAGCCAGTTTCTCAGCAGATATTATCCAGTGGGATAATAATGACTACAAGTCAGGCTTACTTTAAGGCTAAGTTACAATCGCCTACGTCAGTAATAGCTCATCCCACAGGTTCTGTGGGAATGTCAGACCCAGCGGGTCGTGGAGCGTCTACGACGCGGCTACATAGCCTTCAGTGCACCACGTTTGTGCACGTTTACACGTTATGAATGGTTGCGGCATCAGCATCTAGCTTTGGCTGCCTACTGTTACAAGTGTCAAACAGCTCTCCCGCCCACGAGGGAAGCTTTGGTACGTCCCAAGAGTACTCCAGTGACCCCTAGTGGATGAAAAAGAAAATAGGATTTTGGTACTTACCAGGTAAATCCTTTTCTTTGAATCCATAGGGGGCACTGGACGGCCACCCAGAGCAGTTTTACCTGGGTTGTTTTAAGCTCAGAGGAGCTTAGGGTAACACGTTTTACCTGGTTTGTATTAAGCTCAAAGGAGCTTATGGTAACACATTTTCACCGATTGGTTCAAACTATAAAGGTCTATCGGTTATGCTGTCAACTGTTTAGTTGACACTAACGTTATGGGTCAACTTTGTTGTTGTCCGTTATGTTATAGGAATTCTCCATTGTCAACCTCTCTATAGTAGTTCGCTCAGTAAAAACACTGGGTTCGTACACTGAGGTACTCTGGGGATATGGAGGGGTGGAGAGTTCTAGATTTAAATATTCAGTGCCTTTGTTCTGCTACGCCGCCCATATCCCCAAGAGTACTCCAGTGCCCCCTATGGATTCAAAGAAAAGGATTTACCTGGTAAGTACCAAAATCCTATTTTTGCCCAGCAGGCGGATGCACAGATGAATCGAGACCACGCGAGGTTTCAGTACCGACCGGACCATAGACTGAATAGTCAAGGCCTTGTCCATAGGAAGGTAGACCTTCTGAGATACCATATCCAGGATCATCCACAGGAACTGAATTCTCTGAGACAGTTCCAAGTGAGAATTCTGGAAATTGAGAATCCAACCATGAGCCGTAAGCAAATTAGTAGTCAATTCGACACTGTGCAGTAGCTGTTCCCTGGACACCGCCTTTATCAGGAGATCGTCCAGGTACGGAATTATTTGGACACACCTCATGCGCAGTTGTAGCATCATTTCCGCCATGACTTTTGTGAATACCCTTGAGGTTGTGGAGAGACCGAAGGGTAAGGCCAGAAACTGGAAATGTTGGTTCAGAATCGCGAACCTGAGAAACGCCTGGTGAGGGGGCCAAATTGGGATATGTAGGTATGCGTCCTTCGGCAGAAACTGCTGTCTAGTCCTGAGCTCCGCTCTGTCCTCGTAAAAGACCAAGTAGGGACTTTTACACAATAAGGCCCCCAAGTCTGAGACACATCTAGCAGAAGCCTGGACCAGTAATATCACCATCTTCCACGTGAGAAACTTGTCTTCCTCCGTCATCAGAGGTTCAAACCAGGAGGACTGTAGAAATTCCAACACCACATTCAAATCCCAGGGTGCCATAGGCGGCACAAAAGGAGGTGGTATGTGGAGCACCCCTTGCAAGAAGGTCTGAACTTCTGGCAACACTGCCAATTTCTTCTGAAAGAAAATTGAGAAAGCTGAAATCTGGACCTTAACGGAATCCAGACGTAAGCCCTTATCGACACCAGCCCGCAGGAAACGTAAGAAATGTCCCAAGTGGAACTCTGCAGGTGGATACGTGCATTCCTCGCACCAAGAGACATATCTTCTCCAGATGTGATGATAGTGTTTTGACGTCACAGGTTTCCGGGCCTGAACCATGGTAGCAAAAACCTTCTTTGAAAGGCCCTTGTGAGCTAGGATGTTCCCCTCAACCTCCATGCCGTCACTGTAAGTCCAAGTATACGAACGGCCCTTGTTGAAGAAGATCTCTTCTTAGTGGTAGAGGCCAAGGGTTTGATTCACTTGAGCACCCTTGGGAGCAACGGAATCGGAGGAAACAGGTAGACCAGCTGGTAAAGCCAATGCGACATCAGTGTATCTACTGCCCTCGCCTGGGTCGTGAGCAGTACCAGTGAAGCTTCTTGTTGAGTCGAGAAGCCATCATGTCTATTTGTGGACAGCCCCACCAGTTGATGATCTGCTGAAACACCTGAAGGTGGAGCCCCCACTCCCCCGGGTGGAGATCATGACGACTCAGGAAGTCCGCTTCCCAGTTGTACACTCCCGGAATGAAGATTGCTGACATTGCTCTTATATTTCTTTTCGCCCAGAGGAGTATCTTTGTCACCTCTCGCATGCAGGCTCTGCTTTTTGTCCCTCCATGCCAATTGATGTACACCACTGCTGTGGCGTTGTCCGACTGTACTTGGGTCGCATGATCCTTGAGCAGAGGAGAGGCCTGAAGCAGAGCATTGTAGATCTCCCGAAGTTCCAGAATGTTGATCGGAAGGAGGGCTTCATGGGCTGACCACCTGCCCTGGAACTGAGCCCCTTGAGTGACAGCTCCCCATTCTCTCAGACTCGCATCCGTTGTGAGGAAGAACCAATCCTGAATCCCGAAACGCCGGCCTTCCAGGAGATTGGAGGACTGCAGTAACGAAAGAAGGGAAATCCTGGCCTGAGGTGACAGCCGTATCATCCGGTGCATCTGTAGATGTGTTCCGGAACCACTTGCTCAGGAGATACAATTGAAATGTTCTGGCATGGAACCTCCCATATTGGATCGCCTCATATGAGGCAACCATCTTCCCCAACAATCTTATGCAAAGATGGATGGATGCGCGAGCAGGTCGGAGCATCAGGCAGACCCTCCCCTGAAGTGTTCTCACTTTGTCCTCCGGGAAGAACACCTTCTGGGCCACAGTATCCAGCAACATCCCCAGGAACAGGAGCTGCTGAGTTGGCTCCAGGTGGGACTTCTGTAAATTGAGAATCCACCCATGGTGTGATAGAAGTTGGATATTGCGGTCGATATGGAGCAATAAAAGCTGCCTGGATCTTGCTTTTATCAGGAGATCATCCAGGTAAGGGACAACATTGACCCCCTGGACCCGGAGCTGGAACATAATCTCCGCCATTACCTTTGTGAATACCCTCGGAGCTGTGGACAGACTGAAGGGTAGTGCCTGGAACTGGTAGTGATCGTCCAGTAGGGCAAACCTCAGATAAGCCTGATGAGGTGGCCAAATTAGAATATGAAGGTAGGCGTCCTTGATATCCAAGGAAACCATTAATTCCTGTTCTTCCAGGCCTGCAATCACTGCTCTCAAGGATTCCATTTTGTACTTGAAAACCTTTAGGTAAGGGTTCAAGGACTTTAGTTTCAAAATGGGTATTACCGAACCATCCGGCTTCAGCACCACAAACATGTTGGAGTAATAACCCTTTCCTCGTTGTGGTATATGTACTGGAACAATGTCGTGGGACTGGACCAACTTTTGGATGGCCTGTTGCAATGTTACTTGAGTATCCTCCAAAGTTGGTAAGCTTGATTTGAAAAATCGTTGGGGAGCAGCACCATCGAACTGCAGCTTGTAGCCCTGAGAAATTAGGTCCTTGACCCAAGTATCCTGGCAGGAAACCTCCCAGACGCGGCTGAAGTGATACTGTCGAGCTCCCACCTCGAGATCCCCTCGAGGTGGGTGGGCATCGTCATGCTGAGGACTTAGTGGAAGCAGAACTAGTGCTCTGTTCCTGAGAACTGGTTTTTGCATTTCCCAGAAAAGGGGAGAGATTCCACACTGCGCTTGGACTCATGCGTCCACTATCCACTGACGCAACCACAAGGCCCTGCATGCTGACACTGCCATGGCAGAAGTTCTAGCATTAATATTGCCCATCTCCTTGAGTGAGTCACACAGGATGCGTGCAGTCCTGAATGTGCTTCAGGAGAGTCACCGTAGTGACCAGAGGCATATCTCCGGAGAGGCCCTCTTGAATTTGAGAAGCCCACGTGTGAATGGCATGGGTCATCCAGCAACCTGCTAAAATTGGCCTTTGCGATACACATGCTGCTGTGTAGATAGACTTTAGTGTAGTCTCTATTTTTCTTTCCCCAGGGTCCTTTATGGTAAAGGAGCCCGGGGCAGGCAGCACCGCCTTTTTTGACAGTCGAGAGACTGATAAGTCAACTCCCGGGGGTTCTTCCCAGAATTTTCTACCTTCAGGAGCAAATGGGAAAGTGTGCAAATATACGTTATGGTAAGAACTTACCGTTGATAACGGTATGTCTCTTAAGTCCACTGGATCCACAGGATAACAATGGGATATGATGAAGCGACAGCGGATTTTCACCAATCAGTCAAAGCTTTTCCGGCCTCCCAGCATGCAACGGGCCCATCCATATATCCCCGCCTCCTTGCTCAGGCAAATCAGTTGTATTCCAAAACTCAAGGCAGGATCATAGATAGCCCTAATCAGGCGATAAGAACACACATGCACACCCTTCCATACAAGAAGAGGTTAGTGAGTAAAAGGATCCTCAAATGTGGTGCATCAGGGTGGGATCCCTGTGGATCCTGTGGACTTAGGAGAAATTCCGTTATCAACGGTAAGTTTTTACCCTAACATATATTTCTCCGGCAGGGTCCACGAGTTATCCACAGGATAACAATGGGATTTCCCAAAGCAATTTAGTGGTGGGGACGCTCCTGATTGGACAGGAGAATCATTCACCTGAATTCTGCGTCATGAGAGGCAAAGGTATCCAAGGCATAATGTCTAATGAATGTCTTAATGGAATACCATGTGGCTGCCTTACATATCTGTTCTGCTGAAGCACCACGTTGTGCTGCCCAAGATGGACCTACCTTACGAGTAGAGTGAGCAGAGACATTAGCTGGAACCGGGAGATCAGCCTGAGAATATGCTTCTGAAATCGTCATCCGAAGCCATCTTGCCAGCATCTGCTTATCAGCAGGCCATCCTATCGTGTGAAACCCGAAGAGAATGAAGAGAGAATCTGTCTTCTGATGGCACTGGTACGATCCACGTAGATCCTTAATGCACGGACCACGTCCAGCGATGCATCTCCCGCAGAAAGGCCCGGTACCTGGAAAGCCGGGACTAAAATTTCTTCATTAAGGTGGAATTTAGACACCACCATCGTAAGATACCCAGATCTAGTTCTGAGAACTGCTTTATCTGGATAAAAAATCAGAAATGGGGACGACATGATAATGCCCCTAAATCTGATACTTTTCTAGCTGACGCCATAGCCAGTAGAAAGAGAACTTAGCTGTCAACCATTTAAGATCCACTTTATTAAGTGGTTCAAACAGGGCAACTTGAAGGGCTTTCAGGACTATACTTAAGTCCCAAGGCACTGTAGGAGGAACAAAAGGAGGTTGAATGCGCAGCATTCCCTGGAAAAAAGTATGCACATCCTGTAAATTGGCAATTTTCTTTTGGAACCATACAGTCAATGCTGATACTTGCTCTCTCAAGGAAGCCACCTTCAAACCTTTATCCATTCCTGCCTGAAGGAATGCTAAGACCCTGGAAACTCTGAAAGATTTAGGGTCCATTTTCCGGTGATAAATGCGAGCTGAGGAAGGTTTCCTTGCTCTGAGCATAGCTTGAATCACCTGTTGTGAAAAATCTCTTGACTTCAGGATAGAGGTTTCAAGAGCCACGCCGTCAAAGACAGTCGATCCAGATGTCTGTGATAACAAGGACCCTGCATCAGTAGATCTGGACGTTGAGGGAGCAGAAGTGGAACATCCATGCAGATCTGTGTACCAATGTCTTCTGGGCCAAGCCGGAGCTATTAGTATCACGGCACCATTTCCTTGCTTTATCTTTCTCAACATCCTGGGTAATAGGGTGATTGGAGGAAAAACATAAGCCAGATGAAAATCCCATCTCACCGACAGGGCATACACAAAGATCGCTCTGGGATCCTTTGTTCTTGACCCGTATGTGAGCACTTTGTTGTTCAGACGGGACGCCATGAGATCTATCTCTGGCAAACCCTACTTGTCTACTAGAATCTGAAAGACCTCCGGGTGTAGAGCCCATTCGCTTGCCTGAATGGCGTGTCGACTGAGAAAGTCCGCTTCCCAGTTTAGAACTCCTGGAATGAACACTGCGGACAAGGCTGGATGATGTTCTGCCCACTTTAGTATGTGACTTACCTCCTTCATCGCTTTTCGGCTGCGAGTTCCTCCTTGATGGTTGAGGTACGCTACTGCCGTCGCATTGTCCGAGCGGATCTGGACTGGTTTTCCCCAAAGAATGTCCTTTGCCTGAATTAGTGCAATATTTTATTGGCAGGCAACTTTCTTCCTTGGTCTATTGCCCCTGAAAACACAACCTTCCTGACACTGCTCCCCAGCCCTGGAGACTGGCGTCTGTCATCAGAATTTCCCAATCTGATATCCAAAAGGGTCTCCCCTTGTCCTGATGGGATGTATGTAGCCACCAGGCTAATGACCTTCTTACTTCTATCGTAAGAAATATAGATCTTTGATTAAGAATCAGATGCTGCAGAGGCCTCGAGTGGAATTGTGCATACTCCACCATGTCGAATGTTGACACCATCAAACCCATCAAGCGCATTGCTGCATGAATGGATACCTTTTGACTGTGTAACAAGTCCTGAATCCTTGACTGGACCTTGGATATCTTGTTCAGTGGTAAAATTACTCTCTGAAGACTTGAATCCAGTACAACCCCCAAGTGAGTTATCCGTTGTGACGGAACCAGAGATTGACTTTGCTCAATTTATGAGCCACCCGTGGTTCTGCAGACACGTTATTGTCTGTTGCAGATGACATAAGAGCAATTCATGCGTATGTGCCAGGATTAAAAGATCATCGAGGTATGGAAATATTCTTATCCCCTTCTGGCGGAGATAAGCTGCCATTACCACCATAATCTTGGTAAATACTCTGTGAGCTGTGGCTAACCCAAAAGGTAGGGCCTGGAACTGAAAATGCTGTTGGATAGCAAACCTGAGATAGCACTAATGGGACAGTGCTATAGGAGCATGTAGGTAAGCATCCTGTACATCCAGGGATACCATATAATCCCCTGGCTCCATGGCCAAAATGATGGAACGTAACGTCTCCATGTGAAACCGAGGTACCCAAATGTATTTGTTCAGTACTTTGAGATTGAGAATGGGCCAAAATGACCCATTTTGCTTCTGAACTAAAAACAGATTGGAGTAAAAACCCTGTCCTCGTTGTGCAGGAGGAACTGGAATGACTACTCCTGACTGAAGCAATTTCTGAACTGCTTCTAACAAAGCCCTGGCCTTCGTCTCTACCTATAGATAACGCTTCCTGCACCCAGGCATCTATTGTAGACTGCTGCCAGATCTATGCAAACTGAAGAAGTCGGCCCCCCACCTTGGGGTCCCCCAGGTGGAGGCCCACACCATCAGGCTGATGGCTTATTATCTGTTTTCCCAACCGGTCCGCTGGTAGCCCAATGCTTTTTAGTCTTACCAGACTTGTTGTATTGGGGCTGCTCACCATCACTTTTTCCTTTAGCTTTTCCTTGAGACCGAAAGGGCCGAAAATCCATAACTTTAGGTTTGAAATTGTATATGGAAGGAAACTTGACCTTCTTGGAGTCTGCTTCTGACTCCAGAATATCTGTCAATTCTTTACCAAAAAGAATGTCTCCAGAAAAGGGCAAAGATTCCAAAACCTTCTTAGATCCTGAATCAGCTTTCCATGTACATAGCCAAACTGCTCTCTGAGCAGCTATTGTTGAAGCTGATGCCCTGGAGGCAATAGTACCCATATCCAATGCTGCTTCTTCCAAGAACATTGCAGCCTGTTTTATATGAGCTATATGGGATTTTTGCTCTCTAGAAGCTATAGAAAAATCCCCCTCCAATGCATCAGCCCAGGCAGCCACTGCCTTTTCCATCCAAGCTGAAGCCATGGCTGGCCTTATGACTGCCCCAGAGAGGGAAAAAATGTTTTTTAGAAAACCATCCACTCTCCTATCCGTGACATCATTTAATGATGTTGAAGGCAAAGGTAATGTAGATTTTCGCACTAATCGAATTACATGTGTATGTACTTTAGGAGCCACCTCCCTTTTTAAACAATCCCCAGCTGGGAGAGGATAATTGGAATTCCATTTCTTAGGAACTCTAAACTTCTTATTGGGCGTAGCCCAAGCCTCTTCCATAATTTCTGTCAGCTGATCTGACCCTGGAAACTCATTCTTAACTATTTTGGGACTTTTAAACACAGGTGCCTTGGTTTTTAACACAGGCTCTGCTGAATCCTCTAAGGATAGAATGGCTTTCATTGCTTTAATTAACTCAGCTATATCCACTGCGCTGAGACCTTCCTCCTCCTCTTCATATGCCGAAGAAGAATTAATTGAGCTTTCACCTTCTGATGAATCCTCATCTGAATCATGTGTAGCCTGTGAGGGTGAAGATTTACTTACCACCAGCTTATCAGCTTGTTTCTTTTGAGAAGCTGCTGCTGGAAGTGATACACCATAGGTGGGGAGCTGCATGTAAGGGCTAATAGTGTAACCTATCCCTGGTACAGGAGTTGGAGGAATTATCTGTTCAGCTATACTGGATAAAGGTGGATATCCTGAGTTGTACGCTCGCTAGCAGTTTTTAGAAGCCGTGCAAACGCTATGCCGCCTCCCACTGGGAGTGTATTTTAGCTTAGCAGAAGTGCGAACAAAAGGATCGCAGAGCGGCTACAAAATAATTTTGTGCAGGTTTAGAGTAGCTTCAGACCTACTCAGCGCTTGCGATCACTTCAGACTATTCAGTTCCTGTTTTGACGTCACGAACACGCCCTGTGTTCGGCCAGCCACGCCTGCATTTTTCCTGGCACGCCTGCGTTTTTTCGAACACTCCCTGAAAACGGTCAGTTGACACCCAGAAACGCCCTCTTCCTGTCAATCACTCTGCAGTCAGCAGTGCAACTGAAAAGCTTTGCTAGACCTTGTGTGAAACTACATCATTTGTTGTAATAGTACGACGCGCGTGCACATTGCGCCGCATATGCATGCGCAGAAGTGCCGTTTTTTGGCCTGATCGCTGCGCAGCGAACGAAAGCAGCTAGTGATCAACTCAGAATGACCCCCAAAGTCTGTGCAAACATAGCCCAAGGTGGATCCATCTGCACCTGAATCTGCCTTGTATTTTTCATTAACCCCTGGGGGTATATTTACTAAGTTTCCGATTTTGTCAGAGTTTGTTTATTTTTTCTAAGTGTCATCTCGGGAATTTACTAAACGCAAATCTCGGAAGTGTTGGGACTGTTCGTATTGTTTTCCCCGGCTAAGTTCACAAATACGAATGAATAGACCATCGGTCAAACACGGCTGTTATTTGAAACAACTCGGTAATTTACTAAGAATTCGTATTCACACTAACTGCCGACAATAGCCAAACACTGCCAATAAAGCATAGACTTCGTAAATAAAAGCAGTTTTAAAATAGACCTGCTTTTTCCTGGCATGTTCAGATAGTCATGCACGGATCAGTGAGATCTGTGCAGCATTATCTGTGTAAAGGGGTGTGAAAGTGTTAAAAATCAAAGAAAAAAATTGCGTTGGGTTTCCACTCCTAAGCGTAACCAGCCTCGACCTCTTTGAGCCAGTCCTGGTTGTAAAAATACAGGGGAAAAATTGTGTAGGGTCCCCTTATATTTATACAACCAGCACCGGGCTCTGCGTCCGGTCTTGGTTCAAAATATACGGGGGACAAAAGATGTAGGGGTCCCCCATATTTTTAAAACCAGCACCGGTCTCCACTAGCCAGATAGATAATGCCACAGCCTGGGGATACTTTTATATTGGTCCCTGCAGCCATGGCATTACCCTAAAATCAAGGGGTCCCCTCCTCCAGCCACCCAAGGGCCAGGGATGAAGCCTGAGCCTGTCCCCCTATCCCTGGGCGGTGGATGGGTGCTGATAGCCTTTGTGTAAAAATAAGAATATTGGTTTTTGTTGAAGAACTACAAGTCCCAGCAAGTCTCCCCCGCAAGCTGGTAGTTGAGGAACCACAAGTACCAGCATGCGGGGAAATAATGGGCCCGCTGGTACCTGTAGTTCTACAACAACAAAAAATACCCCCAAAAAACCACAACACATACACTGTGACAGTAAAGCTTTATTTTACATACATGCACACTTACACACTCACATACTTACCTATTGTCCCGCGGAGCCCCTCGGTCCCGTTGTCCAGAAGAATCCACGGGGTACCTGTCAAATAAAAATAATACTTAGAACCAATCCTGTGTAGATCTGTCCTCTTCTTATCCGACGTAATCCACAGACTGGAATAAAAAAACAAACAGAAAACCCGATCCACGCACTTAAAGGGGTTCCATGTTAACACATGAAACCCCAATCCCCGAATGCGAGGACCCCCCGTGACTTCTGTCACTGAAGGTCCCGTCAGCCAATTGACAGGCTAGGAGCGCACAGCCAATCAGGAGAGCACCATTACGTATAACATATTACTGCATCATGTTTAAACAGATCTAACGTATTCAGACGCAATGCAAATGAAACAACAGTAAATGTATACAGACTCATATGCAATAGGCACTTATCTAACTATTCGTACTCAAAGGGTAGATAGAGACTTAGTTCTGTATAACCCGTACTCAGTAGAGTGGGATACAGGGAGACTCACCTCGCTTCCAGGACTAATCAATACGTTAGCGAACGCTGAGTGGATCCAGACGCTACTAGTGTACACTGCCGCTCCATGGACCTATAGTGAACACGGATGCACCAGTCACACAGCCGCCTATGCTGCAACTGGGTCCCCTTCATGTACAGCGTCTGAGATGGAAGCGGGAAACAGTTCATGGTGAGAGACTCGGAGGAAACTGGTCACAAACCGGGGGGAGGGGTGACCAGGAGAGCGTCTGACTCCCCACTGCTGACATCAACCCTAGGGATCGCGGCCTCATACTATTGCTGGAGCCTCTGATCCCTAAGGCCTAGCACTGGTGCACCCGAGGTGGCAGCCGCATCAGCTACTGTTTGGTGGTCTACTCCCAAAACAGTGCGGCTGTTTCCGTATTCCCCTTCTAAGCAGAAACGATGCCTTACCTTCTCCCCGTGCTCCGGCCACAGCCTGGTAACGTCTGCTGGACCTGCTAGTATATCCAACACAGAAGCCCGCCGAAAAAGCACAAGTACTCGTGGGTAAGCGTTGTCGTGACCTGGCGGAGAGTTGTTGGAGCAACTCTTTCTATGGTACGTATAAGACGCTGTTTAGAAAGATCACTCAGAAAAATAGTAAGACTATAAAAAAAATAAGAAAGCTTAGGGCTGCTAAAAAACCAGCAGCCCTGTGACCATGGTCCGGCTCCTGCCGCACCAAACAAAAAACTGATTTGCCTGAGCAAGGAGGCGGGGATATATGGATGGGCCTGCTGGGAGACCAATTGGTGCAAATCAGCTGTCGCGTCATCATATCCCAATGTTATCCTTTGGATAACCTGTGGACCCTGCCGGAGAAAAATCTTTGACACTTGGTAATTTTTGTCTGGATTTTTCCAGGCTAACTTAAATAGGTCATCTAACTCTGCAGAATCAGGGAAAGTGACATTAGGCTTGTTTTGTGTAAAGAAAAACGACTGCTGTGACACAGCATCCTCTAGAGGGAGTTTTAACACGTCCCGTATAGCCAGAATGAGGGGTTCAATACCCTGAGCAGAAGCAGAATCCCCACTAATGGGATCCATGTCCTCCCCATCCTCCTGTATATCCTCATATGAATCAGAGAGTAAGGCAGGTAAACCACGCTTTTGTGGTCCTGAGTTAGAGAGGGGGGGCTGTGTAACATCTGCCCTAGCAGCTAAGTCTGCAACAGCCTGTTGTAGTAGCTGAGTTTTCTGAACATTAGCAGTGAGTTGTGATGACATATCAGACATCATATAACCAGGAAGACTCTTGACCCTCTCCCCCAGCCCCCTCACTGAGTTGTGAAGATTGGCTGCATTGTTCACATGAAACAGAATCAGATGATAAGGGAGAGAATCTGGTGTTGCATACACTGCATAGTTTGTGTTTACCCATGTTCATAGTAAAGCACAATTACATACACATACACACAGACAGTAAAACTTATCAAGCCTGCCCTTACTGTATGTGAGAGGGAAACATACAGAGAGAGAAGACCAGGGCACCCCAGTGAGGCTGTCAGCTTATAATATCACAGTTAAAACGTATGATTTCTCCCCCTTTGCTACACCCTGTACCAGTTTTCCAGCGTGTCTTGTGTGTCAGGAGGAGCTGTGTGTGCCTGCTGCAGTATGCAGAGGAAGGCGCCAAAATTCCGCTGGTCCCGCTCTGAAGTAGCTCCGTTCCCCCCAATGGCGCTGGAGCTACAGTGTTTTTTATACTGGCAATGTCTCATAAAGTGCTTAAAAACATCACACAAGTGGGGGGCGTGGCCTGGCCGAGCATGGAATAAGGAGCTAGCAGTTAGAGCTCCGTCTATCCTGCTGTCTTTATCCTGATTCCCCCGCTGGTGACCGCTCCTGACCTGGCTCACCCTTTGGGTCTCTTGGCCCTGCACATTTTGAGAGGTCTGCGGGACTGTGTCTCTGCCCTGGGCGGCCGCTGGACGGATCGTGGCCTACACTGCTCTGCCTCACTCCTTCCGTCTAACCGGAAGTGCGGCGCCATATTGGGAACTAACAGCGGAGGCCGGGGACGCGCTGGGCCGGAGCTCCCTTCACCCGTGCCCTCTGCTGCTTCTGCTGATCCGGAGGTCGGCGTGTGCCCCTGTCTCCCTCCACCTTGCGACCGGCGGGCTGATTGTCCCTGTGTTGCGGTGATCACTGTTGACAGTGCGGGGGTGCATCTGTCTGCACTGACCGTCCCTCCTGACGACCCCTGCCTCCCTGCACTGCTGGTTGGAGCCTCCCTGTCTGCACTACTCTGCCTGCGGGGCTGCCTGGACACCTGCAGCTATCCTACTCTGCCTACATTGCTGGTTGGCGCTTCCCTATATACACTACTCTCCATGAGGGCCCACTTGAAAGCCTGCTGCTGATTCTACAGCCTGACTGCTGCCACTAAGGATTTCCTTTTCCCTGCTTGTGACCATTCACCTAAGTGAGACTCTGGAAGCCTGAAGATTTTACAGCCTGTGGTGAGCACGTATTGTTTGTCTTATATCATCGCTACGGGAGTCCTCTCTCTGCATTACTTCAGTAGGTTTGCTCTCGCACTTGGCCTCTACTGTTATTGCTATTTCTACCTCCACCCCCTTGTTCCACCCGTGTCCCGTCATGGTGCGTGGGGGCAGTGCTGCTGCTGCTACCGCTGCCGCTAAGCTTGAAAATTTTGCTAGAGGCTCTCAGTCTTCCTCCCAACTCACCCAGGGTACTGCTAACCCATCGCCTCCTTCCCCCTCAGGGACACCTCCTTGAGAGGATGACACATCCCAGTCGATGCAGCAAATTCTTTTGGCATATCCACGTCCGAACACAGAGTCATGGATAAAATCGGCCAAGTACAGGTGGATATCACTCTAATCAGACATGATATGCAAAAGATTCGTGAACGGGTGGGGGAAGCGGAGCACCGTATCTCCGACTTAGAAGACGTCACCAATCCTCTTAAAGATACGGTTTCCAATCTCACAACTCAAATGTCGGCAGTTAAGGCGAAGCTCTCTGATATTGAAGGAAGACTACGTCGTAATAACGTCCGCTTTGTGGGCCTTCCGGAGAGAGCGGAGGGCTCCTCCCCGGAATCGTTCCTGGAAACATGGCTTCTCCAATTATTTCAACGTGATGACTTTGGTCCTCAGTTCTCTGTGGAGAGGGCGCACCGATTACCTGCCAGGGCTCCTCCCCCGGGCGCACCTGAACGCACTTTCATAGCTCGTTTCCTGCACTACAGGGACCGGGATGCGGTCCTGTGGCTGGCCCGCATACAGGGTCCTTTGAAATTTGACAACCATGATATTTCTGTTTATCCGGACTTCGCCGTACATGTCCAGAAGTCGCGTGCGCAGTTCCTTCAGGTCAAAAGGAAGCTTCGTGACCATCAAATCCAATATGCCATGCTGTTTCCGGCACTTTTAAGGGTGGTGTATGATGGCTCCACACACTTCTTCAATACCCCTCAAGAGGCGGAGGCCTGGCTGGAGCGTAGACCTCGGGCCCCTAACTGAGGACTGTTTCTCTCTCAGGGGTCGCATTGTTTGCTGGGTTTTGTACTCCTGTTATTCATGTAGCGGGGACGATCTTTAAGTGTAGGAGCTGAATGCTAGGATATAGCCTTTTTGTAGAGGCAATACTTGTCTCTACTCCCTGGGGTTGCTATAGGTTTTCAGCTTTAGTTTAGTTGGTTTTTTTGGGATCCAGGCGTGTCTAGTTTGGGATGGATATGCAGGGAGGGGGGTGTTTGGGCTGTTTTGGTTTTTTTCTTCTTCTTGTATATCTACAACACACAAACTGCAACCAGGCGCTTAATTGAATTTAATTAATATATCATCAATTAATTATTCTCAAGCTGCAATACAGAGCTACTGACTTGGGGTCTTCAGTCAGAATAATTAGCACAGGTGGTCCCTGTGCTGATTCCCAAAGCTGCTTTACCAATTAGCTCTCTGCGCTATTTATTATGGTATGGCTGATGTTCAAATGATCAAACTACAAATTTTACTATATTTCATATGTTTTAATACACATAAAAATTAGACCGGTCTAAAATATCATAAACAATGTAAAACAATAATAATCAGTATTATCAAAAATACTATAGACTAAACACAAGGAGGTGGAGCCAAGCTACTATATGCCCAGTTCTCGTAATGGACAAATAGTTTTAACTATACTTCAGTCCGCATATTAAACTTATTAAAATGCACATTCATTTATTTCTGTAACCCATGTAGGGATATGAGTTCCTTAAGTGCTTTTTAAAGATGAACAATGTTCCATATTCAACTGCTCGTCAGCAAAGACAGAAATAAAGCATGAAAATGCGCTCCTGGACGGAGCCTTACGTGTAATAACCGTCCGTGCTGTGTATCGCAAATTGAAGCCCCCAAAGGTCTGTGTCGCGGTCCCGGTTTCAGGGGATCAAGCGTCTGCAATGACGCCC
Source organism: Pseudophryne corroboree (assembly GCF_028390025.1). Classification (NCBI taxonomy): domain Eukaryota; kingdom Metazoa; phylum Chordata; class Amphibia; order Anura; family Myobatrachidae; genus Pseudophryne; species Pseudophryne corroboree. The sequence goes on along the minus strand of NC_086444.1, from coordinate 217,804,744 downwards.
GCTGATGACGAGGGTATCCAGCCACAGGGATCAACGAGACCGCACCGTTTTGGTGCTGCTTGCAAGCACCCAGGTCCCGGTCTCTCTCCTCTCAATTGCTGACGGGCTATTGTTGGTGGCGATGAACAGCAATATTGGTAGGTTCAAGAAGAATATATGGGTCCAAAATCCACACTTCTGACGCGTTTCGCTCCTTTTACAGAAGCTTTATCCAAGAATTTTTTTCTTCTTCTTGTATATGTATTGCTCCGTGTGTCACTGTGTTATTTTTTTTCTTGAATTGCAATGTGTCTATGTTTTTTCTTATATGTGCCTTGTGGTCTCCTGATGCTCTACCTGCTTGCTGGTGGAGGGCCGCAGTGGTCCCTTTGCTCCTTCTTTCTCTACACTTCCGGGTTCCTCTCTGTTACGTGCCCTGCTTGCCTTGGATATTCCTCTTCTTCTGCCTCTCCATGTTCTCCCCTTGCTTCTTTTCACCTTCTGCCCTTTCTTTCTTATACTCATGGCTGCAGGGGTTGATGGACTCCGCATACTAGGCTGGAATGTGAGGGGCCTGAATGACCGCATCAAGCGGGCTCTGGTTTTATCTCAGGTGAGGAAGTATAAGGCAGATGTCATATGCCTCACCGAAACACACTTGGTTGGTACTAAAACCTTGGCTCTCAGGAAGCCCTGGGTTGGTCTCTCCTATCATTCCACCTTTTCTGCTAATTCCAGGGGGGGTTTCAGTTTTGGTGCGGAAGTCGGTTAATTTCCATTTAGTTCATAGTCAAATTGACCAATATGGCAGATATGTATTCCTTAGGGCTTATGTTAACCGTACACTTTTGCATATACTTGCTGTTTATATCCCCCCCCCCCCCCTACACTAACGAAGTACTCCGACAGGCAATGTCGTTTATTGCTACTTCTCCCTCGGCACCGGTCCTTTGCATCGGAGATTTCAATAATGTTTTAGATAAAGTTTTAGATTCGTGGGCTGAGCTTCACCCTTCTCTACCCTCTACTTCCTTGTCCCCCACACCGTTTGCGAGGCTGGTTGCCGAGCTTGGGCTCCTGGATATTTGGAGGCTGAGACACCCTAAACAACTACAATACTCTTGCCACTCGGCCAGTTTTCACACGTTCTCGAGAATAGATTTGGCCCTCGTTTCCCCTGATCTCACTGCTAGAATACTAGATGTCCAGTACCTACAGAGGGGAATCTCAGACCACTCACCCCTGCTGGTGGCCCTAGATTCTGTGCCTGTCTGTGGGGCTAAACTTTGGAAATTTAACCCCTTTTGGTTGACCTTGTTGACTGATCATGAGGCCTTGGTTCGTGAATGGAGTGATTTTGAGGTTCAAAATGCATCCTGTTCTGATCAACTGGTTAAACATGACGCATTTAAGGCTTCGTTATGGGGCTCCTTCATACGACAAATTGCTAGGGTCAAAAAATCTAGTAGGGAGGAGGAGGTGCGCCTGGAGCTTGCCTGTTCCCAATCTGAGTCTGTTTACCTTTGTACTAAGACCCTTAGTGACCGAGTGAGGTGGGATTTGGCCAGGAAAGCCTGGTCTGACCATTTACTTGATAAATCAAGGCGCAAATTACTTTTCTCCCAGCATACCCTCTATTCACAATCGGACATGGGGGGTAGTTACTTGGCTTTTCTAGCTCGGGGGGAGAGAACTGGAGGTTCCATTCAGCAGATCTGTGATGCCCAGGGCGAAATGGTCTATGCCACTCCTGAGATAGCCCAGGTTTTCCAGTCCTTTTATTCCTCGTTGTATGCCTCTAAAGTCACTTATACCTCCAGTCAACTACAGCAATATCTTTCATGTATTGTCCTACCACAATTGTCCCAACAATCTATACATTTTCTAGATGCTAGTATCACTCCAGAGGAAGTTGAGGCAGCTATTGCCTCCTTCCCTAATAAAAAGGCCCCGGGTAGCGACGCTATACCGGTTGAAGTCTATAGACAATATCGTGCATACTTTGTCCCTTATCTTTTGACTCTTTTTAATGCTTTACTAGAGGGTGCTCGTTTGCCTCCTTCTATGTCAGAAGCTATTATTGTGGTGATCCTCAAACCAGGTAAGGACCCTACGGCCCCAGAATCCTACCGCCCAATCTCATTGCTACCTACTGATGTCAAGATTTTGGCCAGGATTTATGCCAGGCAAGTCTACTCTCCAAAATTTGAGGCGACTGTTTTGTCACCTGCAGATGGGGGACCAGTCCGAGTCGGGGGCTGTGGTGGTTTCCCTGGATGCTGCCAAAGGCTTCGACTCTGTGGAATGGCAGTATTTGTGGGAAGTCCTTAGACGATTTGCTTTTGGCCCCAAATTCATACGCTGGGTACAATTACTCTATTCCTCTCCCGTGGCTCGAATATCTGTCAATGGCTATGTAACATCCCCATTTGCTTTGTCTCGTGGTACTAGACAGGGCTGCCCACTGTCCCTTGCCCTTTTTGCCCTGGCTGTGGAACCATTGGCGAGTTTCATTAGAGCGTCCCCTGATGTTAGGGGCATTACTATTGACGGACATGAGGATGTTATTGCATTATATGCCGATGACATGCTTTTGTTTCTCAATGACCCTAATGTTTCCCTGACCTCCCTTCTAAGTATTGTTGATACATTTGGCCTCTATTCTGGCCTGACTATCAACTGGAATAAATCTAATGTCTTTCTCATATCTGGTATTCTTCCTGACCCATTGCTTATTGTGTCCTCCTTGCACTGGACCCTTCGCTTTCAGTATCTTGGTGTCTGGATCACTCCTAATGTTAAGTCTTTTGTACATCAAAACATTGACCAGGTCACGGTGGATCTGAAGCGACGGATCCATGTATGGAAGAAGCTTCCCCTTACTGTCACGGGTCGCATTAACTTGATCAAGATGGTGATACAGCCAAAATATCTTTATCTATTACAGCACTCTCCTACTTATATCTCCAAGAAAATTTTCACTAGCATTGATAGTGTGCTTTCCTCTTTTGTTTGGGGCGACAAAACGCCTAGGGTTGCCCTGAGAGCTCTGGTTAGGGCTAAATTGGATGGAGGTTTGGGTTTTCCCAATATGCGGGCCTATTATCTCGCTGCCCAACTTGCGCATTTGTCTAATTGGATTCTCAGTAGGGATAGTCCCACATTTGAGAGATTCTTTGCCGAGTATGTGGGGTCTCACTTCTCCCCTGTCCAGTTTCTTCTTTCTGCCTCTTCTACTGCTGGTCTTCCTCCTTTACTCCGTCAGTCGCTACTTGTATGGCGTCAAACTCACTCCTATTATGAATGGCGAGGTACAGATTCTGACACGCCACTTTGGTTTAACCCAGCGTATAGGGAGTTATTGCAGCTCTCACAGGACAATATATGGATTGGGGCAGGCCTTACCACAGTTTCACAACTGTATGATAATGGTGTTTTTAAATCTTTCACACAACTGCGGGAGGAGCTTGAAATATCCAATAGATCCTTTTATCGTTATCTACAGCTCCGCCATGCGGTGCAGGCACAGTTTGGGGCCTCGCCTCCGTCCATTTCTGATTCCCCGATTAAAGACATGGTTATGAATTTGGGTACAAGGCACCAAGTTTCCACTTTATATGTTAGTCTTAATGCCCACATTTGCCCGAATATATTTGACCAACTTAAACTTAAGTGGGAGCAAGACATTGGCCCACTTACAGATGACCAATGGCTCCAGGTGTTGTGCTCTCTTAAATATACTACTCAGTGTGTCAAGTACCAACAGGTTTATTTCTTTGTTTTACATAGGACGTATAGAACTCCAGTTTCTTTATTTAAAGCAGGTCTAAGGCCTGGTACTACCTGCCCAAGATGTGGTGCCCCTGAAGCTACCTTTTGGCATCTGCTATGGCTGTGCCCCACTGTCTGGTCGGACATTCTGCTTACTGAACCTACGCTGCCCCCCCTTTCTCCTACACTGTGTATGTTTGCGCTAGACTTAGAGGAATCCTACTGCCCGGCATTGTACAAATATGTTCTTTGCCTGACTACCTTAGCTAAGGTGATTATAGCGCGTAACTGGTTTGCTACTTCTTCCCCTAATGTGTACAATTGGCGAGCTCTAGTGAATGAGGTGTCAGGACATGAGAGGTTTACACATAGGTCTAGAGGGACCCTGCCCCATTACCTCAGCAAGTGGGATAGGTGGAATACCTCCTGATAATGCTGATTATCTTTACAGGAATAAAAGCTATACCTTAAACACACCGTAAATACACTTTAAACCTTTAGCCGCTGCGGCCGCTATACTTAGAAACATAGAATTTGACGGCAGATAAGAACCACTTGGCCCATCTAGTCTGCCCCTTTTTTTTATCCTTTAGGTAATCTCAACCCTTTTTGAACCTTAATTCTTTGTAAGGATATTCATATGCCTATCCCAAGCATATTTAAATTGCTCTACAGTCTTAGCCTCTACCACCTCTGATGGGAGACTATTCCACTTATCCACTACCCTTTCTGTGAAGTAATTTTTCCTTAAATTTCCCCTGAACCTCCCCCCCTCCAGTTTCAGTGTATGTCCTCGAGTTCTAATATTTCTCTTCCTTTGAAGAATGTTTCCCTCCTGAACTTTGTTAAGACCCTTGATATAATCTTGTGTTATTGTAGCGTGGCTACTATCCCACCTTTAAACTATACGAACTATCGTGTGTGTTTGTTTTTTTCAAATGTATTTATTGATTTTTACATATTTATCAGACAACATACAACATCGACAGTAGAGACTGATACAAATAGGGGTCAGTGAAACATAACATGGTTTCGTAGTCCATTCTTGAAAGAAAAGAGTGGATTCTGATGTAGGTGGGCCAGCAGCGGTAACCTTGAGAGCCACCACAAAAATAAAATATTGTAATATATAACTTGTGCAGGGTAGTCCAACATTGAGCACGTAGGCGTCTCTGGTATTCAATATATATTCATAAGCAATACATGCTAGAAAATTCAGCAAGGGGGGGGGGGTGTGAACAAGGGAGGGGGGGGGAAGGAGTGAGGAGGGGGAAACTAGGGACATATCCTGAGATCATACATTTCAATTCGTACAGGAGCATAGCACCTGGTCGGTGAATAGAGGCATGTAAATAATCATAACCAAATTGAGCCTTCAGCTCAGCACACAGCATATAGGGTCTGTAACCTTGACAATGTAGAACATAGGACTTATGAAAATTATAAAGATTTATAAAGATTTATCCACCCCTCGTTTTTATGTCCTCAGTATGGTAGCATATCTTATCTCCCACTCCATCTTTCCACACAATCTCTATTTATTCTCTGTATAGGGACCCCATTTCCTGTTGAATCTCTCTGTGCCATTTCTAGAGTCGGTTAGAACATCATATTTGTCAAATGCTATGTATTTGTTGAGTAGGTTCGTCATCTCTCTCAGAGATGGTGACTTACGCTTGATCCATGAGTTTAAGATTACCTTTTTTGCTACTGTGACTATCATAGACAGTATGGGCATAAGGCGCCTCCTCTGTGCCCCAAGGTCCCAAATATCAAAATTAGCGAATAGTAGAGGTAGAGGATTGAGAGTTAGGCATGTATTGAAGGTTGTATTTATAAAATACATAACCTTATTCCAATATTTCTTTATGTGTCCGCAGGTCCAAAAATTATGCAAGAGGGTCGCAGAAGACGCCCTACATTTTGGACATCTGCCATCCTCCTCCGGCACAAAATGACTGCGTCTGCTCTGGGAGATATACGCTCTATGGATAGTTTTCACATGAACCTCCTAAAGCACAGAGGAGTGCACCACCTTTAACACTGAATGATAATATTTCACTATTGAGCCATCTTGTGGCAATGAGGGGATGTCCCTTACCCATGAGTCTGTGACTTGTGTCCAAGTGTATTCTCTATGACGGTCTAATAAAGCTAAATAAGTGTATCTTGGTTTGTATGTATTAAGCAAGCATTTGTTAAAAATGTGTTTCAATTTGTCTGTGGAGGTTGGAGATTTAGGTATTATGGGGAGAGACAAGACATAGTGTCTCAGTTGTGCGTATGCAAAATAGCCTGAGTTAGCTAAGCCATATGTGTTTTGTAACTGATTAAAGGGGCGGATTTTCCCTCCAGGATCAAACACCTGAGAAACTGCCCTTAGACCTTTTTGTCTAAAGCGATGAAAGGCTGCATTTTCGATTCCCGGGCTAAATAAGGGGTTACCCCATATCGGTAGCCACTGGGACCATAATGGGTCATGGCCCAGTGCCGTGTTTACATAATGCCAAGCTGAGTGGGCCTCTCTGAGAAATATATTATGGTATATGCTCTTATCTATTGCAGTTTTAGGGACATGCAATAGGGCCCCTAGGGATAATGGTGCAAACAGCGCGCATTCTATCTCGTAATTTGTGTATTGTTTGTGTTCTAGAAGCCAGTCCATGGCGTAGCGAAAGTGAATAGCGTGGGAATACATTGTTAAATCCGGGAAACTCAGCCCTCCATCCTTCTTTGGCAGACATAGTTTTTTAAGGGAAATTTTTGGTTTCTTAGATTGCCAGACAAATTTCATACATTTTATTAATGCATTTTATGTCTGTAGCAGTAAGTTTAATGGGTAAAAGTTGCATTATGTAAGTTAGCCTTGGAAGTAATATAGACTTGATCACTTCCACCCTGCCTAGTAGGGATAGTGGAAGATCATGCCAATGTTTCAGGGATTTTTCTAGATTTGATATGGCCGGTGTAAAATTAAGTTTGTAAAGATTCGGGAGAGATCGGGGAATCTGCATTCCCAGATATTTTATGTGTGAGCTGGCTGATTTAATAGATGCCATGCCATCTTTTTGAGGCAGGATCGGGGCGGGGCCATTTAGCACTAGCAATTTAGATTTGTGAATATTAATTTTATATCCTGAAAAGGAGCTGAAGTCAGAGATGATCGAGATGGCAGTTAAGATGGAGTGTTCTGGGTGTGAAAGAAGGAGTAACATGTCATCAGCGAATAGTGACACACGGAGGTCTACGGGGCCAATTGAGATACCTTGATAATGTGGGGATTGGCGAAGGGCTAAAGCTAAGGGTTCTAGTTCGAGCGCAAAAAGTAATGGTGATAGAGGGCAGCCTTGTCTAGTGCCCCTCCGGATGGGAAAAGGGTCGGACAGAGCCCCATTACATAGAATATTGGAAGCTGAATCATTGTATAATGTTTGGATAAACTGGACAAAGCGGTCTGGGAAACCAAATTTAAGGAGGGAATGAAATAAGTGTTCCCAGTGCACCATGTCAAAAGCCTTTTCCGCATCTAAAGATAGTATTGCTGTATTAGAATTTGACATGGCGCACTGGGAAGCATTCACCGCCGCCAGGACCTTTCTTATATTGGTCACTGGGTTTCTTCCGTGAATGAAGCCTGTCTGATCGCTGTGTATCAGATTCGGTAGAAAAGGCTTTAACCTACCAGCCAAAATCTTCATCAAAATTTTATAGTCTAAGTTGAGGAGTGATATTGGGCGATATGTGCCTGGATCTGAGGGATCTCTGCCTGGCTTTGGCAGTACTCTCAAGAGAGCCCTATTGAAATATGCAGCAATGCTACCTGAAAATAAAATTGCGTTGTATACTGAGGTCAATATAGGGATAATATTATTAGCGAGAAGCAGATAATAATCTGCTGTAAGGCCATCTGGACCCGGTGCCTTTCCACGTTTAAGACTGGATATCCCCTCTCTCACCTCTTGTTGGGTAATCTCCGCTATCAGTGCCTCTCCCCCATCAGCCGGCATTGTGGGCAGCACAAGATTGTCCCAGAACCGGGTCTCCTGTAATTTGTCTGAACTGGGGGCAAAATAAAGCTTCTGATAAAAGTCATGAAGGACTTGTGTGGTTTGTGTGTTTTCAGTGGTCAATTTGCCATTTGAGAGTTTCAAAGGGTGGATCACAGACATGGGACAGGAGCCCTGGAGTAAATTCGATAGAAGCCTACTTGATTTGTTGCCAAATTTGTGAAATCTAAAATCTCGGGAGAATGAGTAGGACATCTCCATTTTGATGAATATTTTCTCATGAGCTGATTTTGCTGCTAGGTAAGAGGCCCTATGTGAGGGAGTAGGATTTTTTGTAAAGGCTAGAAATGTCTGACTGACAAGGTCATGGGATTCTAGATATTGTTTAGTCATCTGCTTTTTGAGTGTGGATGATCGGGATATAATTTCTCCTCTAATAGTGGCTTTAGATGCCTGCCAAAAAAGGACCGGATCCGATTGTTTGGTATCTAAATTATTATTTTCATAGTTAGACCAAGCGTCTAAGACAGCTTGTTTGAGTCTGGTTGACGTCGCTAAATTAGAGGGACATCTCCAGTTTATATAATTACCCTTGTCGCAAGAGATTGCAATTTGTACCCACACTACCGCATGATCGGAGAGATGTATCGGCTCCATTTCAGAAATGGAAGCCTTTGGTACCAGATTGGTTGAGATAAGGAGGTAATCTATGCGGGATAGGGTATGCTTGGCCGCCGAAAGGCAGGAGAAATTTCTATCTGTGGGATGTAATAGACGCCATACATCCACAAGTTGTAGTTGTCGTGCCAGATCCGGAATCCCCAGAGATGGAGATCCACGTCTCTTAGGACGCTGTACCTGTCTGTCTAGGAGAGGATGAGCAACTAGATTGAAGTTTCCACCCAGAAGAACATTACTGTGTGTTTTCGGTGTAAGAATAGTAATAATGTGGGTAAAGAAAGCCCGGTCATATACATTGGGTGCATATACATTCATACAGTAAAATAGTTGTTTTTCAAACTTGTGTTGACACGAGACATATCGCCCCATAGGGTCTGAAAGAATATCTGAGACCTCAGTGTGGAATCGTCGCCTTACTAATATTGCTACGCCTCTAGCCTTAGAGGTATATGATGCTGCGGCCAGGACCTTCCATCCCAGCATATTCAACTTTAGGGTTTCAGAGGGGACCAAATGAGTCTCCTGTAAGTATACTAGGTCTAACCGTAGTTTGTTAAGGTATATTAAGATGCGCTTCCTTTTCTGGGTTGAATTGATGCCGCCAACGTTCCAGCATCCTAATTTGAACGTCTGTGACATCTTAAGGGAAACAGTTATAGTAAGAGGTCGGTGAAGACCTCTGCTGGTTGGGTATACATACTGAACATTTCAATTCGGAGCCAAGCATTGTAACATGATTATCAGGCTGTATTGGGGGGGACTGGGGAGGGTAGATGCAACAGGGGGCAAACAATGACAACTAAACAACATACAACTCGTCCTAAGGAGGACACAAACCATTCTCTGACTTCCGTGATCCATTACCATATATCCATATAAGAAGGAATAATAAATGCTGGGCTCCTGGGCCGGCACACCTCACTTGAGCACGGTCTTATTAGGGTCTGCAGCCTATATATGTTAATAACGCAATGGAGAGTTGGAGAATTCTCAGATGTAGGGAGAGCTACATCTGAGAATTATATCAATAAACATCATATTAGGGCAGAAAATGTAAATATAAAGAAAACATTGCATATGAGTATCAGCTATAAGGTGGTATCAATGTTACATAACAGGTCAATCACAGTCTGCCATGTGTGATCCAGACGTAGACTTAAACTGAGCCCCCGCAGCATATTCTTCCAGGTGGGCTTTAGCATCTGCAGGATTTAAATAATCAGTAAACGAGGCACCGTCATATATACGTAAGCGAGCTGGGTACAAAAGTGCAAACATGCATCCATCTTGCACTAGCTGTGAACAAATGGGGGCAAAATCCTTTCTTGCTTTGGACAGTTCGGCCGAAAAGTCCTGGAAAAGGAGGATTTTTACTCCATTCCAGGATAAATTCCTGCATCTACGAGAAGCTGTCCAGAGCAATTCTTTATGAAGATAATTAAGGCTTTTAAAGACAACAGCCCGGGGCCGCGCATTTTCATGATGTCGTGGCGGACCAATCTTGTGCGCGCATTCAATTATTAAATCCTGACATCTGTCGGCAACATTCAGCAATGTCGGTAGTGTAATGCGTATAAAGTCTAATAGTTCTTGGCCCTTAACTGTCTCAGGGAGGCCCACAATCCTTGAGTTTTGCCTGCGTGAGCGATTCTCCAGGTCTTGTACTTTATTATGTAGCTGGTGAATTTCAGTAGCTTGCGTAGCGACTTGTTTTTTCAGTGTACTAACATCAGCAAACGTTTCCCCCAACTGGTGTTCAGTATTCAGTACTCTTTGTGTCAGCATAGACAATTTCTGATTAATCTGTGCAGTCTGTGCCTTTAAAAGCGGGTCTATTGCTAGCCGCACTGCCTGCACCATTTCCCCATATGTGACCGGGTGATCCACGCGCGGTATCACCCGGTCAGAGACTGAGGCCGGAGAGTCCGGGGGGAGTCTACATCGGAGGGGTCAGTTACCTCTTGCCCTGGGTTGCGTACACGTTGCGGCAGAGGAGTGGACGGGCGGCCCGATGTGATCGATGCGGCGTCCAGCGCCATCTTGGAGTCCGTGTGGCGCCGCTCTTTCTCCTTCGCGTTGCGCTTCTTTGTAGACGGCATGGAGGTGAGGTACTTGTCCATGTAGCGGACACCTTCCCTCAGCTATCCTGGGTGGCTGGCAGCGTTAGGGAGGCTAAAAAGCCGTGAGATCAGTAGTGAGGCGTCCCGGTCAGCGGAGCTGTATAGATCAGCAGCCGTCCATCTCGTGTGGTTTTATTATGCGCACACAACGCTACGCAAGCTTGCGTAATGACGTAACCATGCGCGGCCTTGCGCTACGTGCACGTTTTGTGTACGCTGTCCTCATGTTCCGTACCACGTGTACCAATGTGCGGACGCAATAAAACAACTCACACAATTTCTATAAATGTGAGCAATATTAACTATAATCACTCACTTAACACGCCACACAGTTTCTTTTCTGTATAAACCTTTATAACTAGGCCAGACTGCGTTTGTGTTTTACACTTACTTCCTTAATATTTATATTATGAATCTAGTAATCTGAATGTTATGGCAACAATGTGGGAAAGTATGCACAGAGTATGGGTGTACGCTTTTGTTGTGTACGCATTTGGCGCCAAAAATAAATTCACAGATTTTAAATAGCTTTTTTTCCTGCTTACCTTACGAGTTCTTACCAGCATCCCTACAAACCCCCCTCGCGGGCCCCCGGTTTGTACTCACCACTGTGGTCACCTTCAGACATCTGTTAGGGGTGTGCAGCGTGCTGCGATTGCAACAGCTAAGGCGCAGTGCCCCGCTGGACAAACAACCTCTCCTTCCTAACTTCCTAACTCCCACGGTGCAGGTATGCTGTTGCCCAAACAGCATACCGAAAATAACAAAGATTTAAAATAAACTGAAGAAAACTCTCTGGAGCTGCAGAGATGTGCATCCTCTCCTGAGGGCACTTTTTTCTAAACTGCCTGTGGGAGGAGCCAGCACACCCAGTGAAGAAATTTAAAGTGCACCGGCTCCTTTGGACCCCGTCTATAACCAATCATACTAAGGGGGCCATTCCGAGTTGATCGCTCGCTGCCGATTTGCGCAGCGCAGCGATCAGGTGAAAAAACTGCATTTCTGCACAAGCCCTTTGTGGTTGTGCTCAGGTTCTAGCAAAGTTTTTCTTCGCACTGGCGGCCGCTAGAAGATTGACAGGAAGGGGGCATTACTGGGTGTCAACTGACCGTTTTCAGAGAGTGTTTGCAAAAACGCAGGTGTGGCTGGGCGTTCGCTGGGTGGGTGTATGACATTAAATCTGGACACGAATAGGCTGAAGTGATCGCAAGCACTGAGTAGATACAGAGCTACTCAGAAACTGCACAAACTGTTTTTGCAGAGCTCGGCTGCACATGCGTTCGCACTTCTGCTAAGCTAAAATACACTCCCAAGTGGGCGGCGGCATAGCGTTTGCACGGCTGCTAAAAACTGTTAGCGAGCGATCAACTCGGAATGACCCCCTAAGTCTCCCCAATATCCCTTATGGATGCTAGAGAAACAAGTACACACATCCAGTTCATTCCACCAAGTATTTGTGTTTTTGTACATGTAGTTTGATATTCTGAATCCAACAACTATCTCACCTCCAGGCGCCTGGTATGAATTTATGCCCCCTGCGGGACAGTACCAATGCAGATGTACTGTCGGATTTTTAGACAGTACAACTGGCAATCAAAGAAAGAGCAAACAGTATTTGATAAGCAGGCAGATGAGCAGGAGATAGGTTGCAGACAGATAATACAGGTGATAGACAAAGAATCCATAAAGGTGTCCGGTGCCTCAGATAACACCTGGCAGGATCTGTCAGTAGCGAGAGAAGTGATGCTAGGAACAAACACATAAAATCTTAGTTTATATGACTGTACTGGCCAGATGAAACAGAAATGACTGACCTCTACAGAGAACGCAACAGAAGGAAACTCTCTTCTAGGGATGAGGTTGACAGATAAAAGAGATTATTTGGGATCCATTGTTGATAGTTTGTGATAACAGGCAGATAAGAGTAACATTCTAAAATTGTGCAGAATAATGACTGCAAGGACAAGGTCATTTGTTTACTAAGGGCCTTATTCAGATTGCAGTGGTTATGTGATGCGATCACATCTAATCGTTTTTTGCCCAGTGTGCATGTGCAGGATCTGCTCTGTGAACGCATGGGCCAGTCAATGCGGTCACATCGCACTGATGCGAATGCCTCTGTCTGATTGACAGACTAAGGCATTCGTGGGGTGATAGGGGGCGGCAACGCAGCGTTGCAGGGGGCAGTGATGTGGAGTTGATGGTGTGTGGCGTCAGTAACGGAGCGGGTTCAGATAGGTGCATGACGTCACCCGTGTTCGCTGCGATGGAGAAAATGCCAGTCTGCACAGGCATGCTGGATTCTCTTAAGCATCAATGCGATCGCAATTGAATTGCCTAGCAGAGCAGTGCTGCAGTGGTGAATAGACGCTGTGCGCGGCTATTCATGGAAGACAGAGGGGCTGGCCATGCCCCCTAAGTGACGAATTCGGGATGCGTGGCTTGTGGACGCATAATCCCCACTAAGCCACGCCCCTTTCGGGCCCCGGCAGGGCTTCAACGCGCTAGAGTCCCAACTTCCCCTTCCTCGATGTTGAGAGGTATGCTTTAAGTCATAGATAATAGTAAATGTCTAATATTTATTGAGCTCAGAAAGTATGCCTATGTGTTGACTCTGCAATTCACCAATCTTTTTTATTGTCATTGGGGGTCATTCCGAGTTGATTGCTAGCTGTTTTCGGTCGCTGCGCAGCGATCAGGCAAAAAAACTGCACTTCTGCACTATTACAACACACGATGTAGTTTCACACAAGATCTAGCAAAGCATTTCAGTCGCCCTGCTGGGCGCAGAGTGATTGACAGGAAGAGGGCGTTTCTGGGTGTCAACTGACCGTTTTCAGGGAGTGTTTGAAAAAACGCAGGCATGCCAGGAAAGACGCAGGCGTGGCTGGGCGAACGCAGGGCGTGTTCGTGACGTCAAAACAGGAACTGAATAGTCTGAAGTGATCGCAAGCGCTGAGTAGGTCTGAAGCTACTCTGAAACTGCACAAAAATTGTTTGTAGCCGCTCTGTGATCCTTTCGTTCGCACTTCTGCTAAGCTAAAATACACTCCCAGTGGGAGGTGGCATAGCGTTTGCACGGCTGCTAAAAACTGCTAGCGAGCGATCAACTCGGAATGACCACCATTATCTCTTTTATTTGTATGATGCCACAAAGTGTCTGCAACATCGACACCTTCCCTAAAAAAAATCGCTTATGACCCTTCCTAACAGATATACCACAATCTAGCTCAATAAAAGCACTATCCGTATAGCTTATTTGGTTTTTCATGTTGGTTGGTGCGTCCTCTCTTGTTGGGTCAGGGTCAGTGACCCTAACCCCCCAGAGAGTATGGGTGTGGGTACTTTGTATCCCCTCTCGATGACTCTTCTTACAGACATCATTTTAATTCTGTATGAATGTAACATCTGGTATTTATATTCATACTGTAGTCATATTGTACCAATAAGTGTGGGCAAAAGTTTTAATATAGAGATGACCTTTCTGCTATGTGAAGAATACTCCCAAAGGGTAGTTAGAGATCTTGAGTGGTGTACTTCAAAAGAGAAGGACACAGAAGCCTAATAGAGCTGTTGTGTGGAGCCATGGCAGCTGGATCAAGTCCATGCTACCGGCACCCCTTCACAAACACACACCCTTTGTGGTGACACATATTGTATCACATTGACTTATCTATAGCTCTGTATATAGTAATATAGATTTCATTTCACTAAGCATCTGAAGTAACAGATAATCATTCAACTTCACTTTCAGTAGCACACGCAGGGAGGTTTCCAAGTACCTGGGAAACCTTTTGTTTCAAAAACTGTGCAGGAAATGGGAAAACAGACTTAGATTCAAGATGGCCAATTTAAAGATGGCGCCTGTGTACGGTACATACACTAAAAGATAGCCCACCTTACTCATACCATACTGGAGTATTCAGTTTTCCCATTTCCTGCAGTTTTTGAAACAAAAAGGTGTACTGCAACTTTTAAATCACCCTGTATATACCACTCCAGACAGCATACCCAGTGGTGTCAAGAGGGGGGGGGGGGGGGGGGTACAGATTACCCGGGCACGGGCACACCAGTAGCCTTTTTTTGGTGTAATATTTTTTTTTGCTTTATTATAAATCAGTGGGTGGGTGGGCGTGCGAGCAATAGGTCGGGCCGCCGGGAAGGGGGGATGTGTGTGTATGTGTCACCTGGCTGTATGTCCCTTGTCGTAGAAGCTTTCAGTGAGCGCTGTAGCTGCAATTGTGGCTGGCATCCTGCATGGGGGGTGATGGGCAGACAATGAAGGGACGACCGGACCGGCCAAATGGAATCCAGTCCGGCGTCACAGCATGCCAATCCGTCCCTGGCCAGAGTGAATTGAATCCCACCGAGAGTAACCACCGTCCCAGCTAGGCATGGTTTCCTCACAGTCTCTGCAGCCAATTCCCCCTCTCTGCCGGTTAGGATATTGGCAGAGATCCACTAGGCTATTATTACCTGGAGTATAGCAACTGACAAGGCAAGGGTTAATTGCAGACAGACTGGATGCAAGATGACTTGGCAAGGCTGGGGTTAATTGTAGACTTTGGCTAGGTGATACTGGCAAGGCGATGCAAGTGAAGACAGCAAGACTTGATTAAATCAGGTAGCAAAGCATGGGTTTATTGCAGGTCAGGTTACCAGGATACTGAAATGGTTACTGCAGACAGGCTTGACAAGGTATGTTAACTGGAAGCCAGAGGATTGAATATGCACTAGTAACTGAACAATGAGAACTGAATGAATGAGATGATAACTGCTGAGAGAGAGAGAGAGAGAGAGAGAGAGTTGATTAAAAGCAAAGTTCTGTCAGCTTGAGCAGAGAGACTTGCTTGATGAATAGTGACTAGGTTGTAATAACACACAGAGGCAGAGTCGTAGCTTTGAGTACTGATACAGATATCCAGAAATTACTACAGGCCTATGAATACAGGCACGGTTGGAGTGAATAAAGTTTGTTACCGACAACCAAGGACACACAGGCTGGATGTTCACGAGACCTGAGGTGGCAGGATAAACTCACGAAGACTTGGCAGGAATTAGGCAAGTATCAGGACCATGCATGAGAATAACTGGAGGGCTATGGCTGGATGTTGACACGGAGCAGAAACAGACACAGGATGTCAGGTACTGGGCAGGATCCAATGAAGCAAGGGTCCTAGGACTAGTAAGGAACTCAGAACAGATGTGGGGTTCAGACAGACAAACCAGGGTTACAAGAACTGGGAACGGCACAGTATGCAGCAACCACGTGGCAGGCTCACTAGGTGCAGAAACTTGGTAATATCACTTGCTCCGGGAACAGGGCAGAATCCCTAATGAAAGGAAAAGAGACCAATCACAGCAGGAGTCAGGTAACGAAAGCATTTCAAACAGGTGTGCTACATATGTACATACTAGAACAGTGGTTCTCAAACTCGGTCCTCAGGACCCCACACAGTGCATGTTTTGCAGGTAACCCAGCAAGTGCACAGGTGTATTAATTACTCACTGACACATTTTAAAAGGTCCACAGGTAGAGCTAATTATGTCACTTGTGATTCTGTGAGGAGATCTGCAAAACATGCACTGTGTGGGGTCCTGAGGACCGAGTTTGAGAACCTGTGTACTAGAACATCAGCAACCTCTGTGCAGTGTGTTTACCATGTGACACATGACACATCAGCATGGAGTATTCAGATTCTGATCAGGAGCTGCTAGGCCTGGTTCCCTTCCCATAGTGGTCTGTTAGCAAAACATGCTCCTCAGATGGTGCCCCATACCAGAGCATGAGCTCCACCTGCTCCATCCACGCTACATCCCTGAGCCCAATAGTCCCTTTAATGCTTGCTGCTGTATTTACACCTGTATTTCATGTCAACGAGCACACCTTTTAAGGATCTCAGGCCCGAAGACAGGGGGGTCTAAGGGTAGACCTGTATCGGGCCCCGTGAGTCATAGGCCCCCCCCCCCGAGGATCAGGGACTCAAAAATGGAGCAGCAGCACCTATTGATAGTTTTTAACAGCCCCTCCCTCCCCCCCCCCAAAAAATTAAATATAAAAACAATTAACTGGCCATCCACACCAGCATTCCCCTGCGATTACCAGTCATTTGGTCTGATTACGTTGGTGCTGGCATCACAATGCTGACGCTGCGCTCCACCAGTCCAGCCCTCCCTTCCCTCTGCCTCATCACGGATGTCTCTGCTCTGCGCTCCATACCTGCAAGACAGGGCAATGGTTATGGAGATTGGGTGTGGTATGCAAAGTCGACAGTAACTAGGTCGACTACTATTGGTCGACAGTAGTTAAGTCGATGGGGTCTCTAGGTCGACATAGTGTAGGTCGACAGGTCAAAAGGTCGACACACGTTTTTTAGTGTCATTTTCTCTGTACAGTGACCGGGAACCCCAATTAGTGCACCTTGTCGCCTCACATGGCTCACTTCGCTTGCCATGCTTCGGGCAAGGTTACTATTCCCAATCGTAGTCCGCGTGGATCGTTAAGTATGAAAAAGGTTAAAAAAAAAAGAAAGATTTAAAAAAAAAAAAAAACTCATGTCGACCTTTTGACCTGTCGACCCAGAGACCATGTTGACCAATAGTGGTCGACCTAGAGACCAGATCCCATGGAGGTTACACGGATGAGGGAAAGTCATGGAGAAATGATAATGACACATACAGTAAATGTGTGTGTATGTAGAGATGCTCTGTAGGAGGTTGGAGGTCGAGTGTGGTTGAGGGGGGGGGCCCAGAGATATCAGTGTACCGGGCCCCAAGATTTCTGTTGCCGGCCCTGGTGGATCTTCTATGATCTTCTGCCTCATAAACCCACCCACAGCTCAGGCTCCTCAGTTTTTGTTTGATGCCTGCAGGAGCTGCACCTGTGTAGAACAGTGGGGCTGCTTTTAAGCAAACCAGGTTTATTTTCTTTTTTATGTTTATTATTTTCTTTTTAACTAAAAACCTTATTATTAGGTACTGAGCAGACAGCACACAACCAGGCTTCTAGTGCAGCTTAGCTGCTATTACAGCTTGGATGCACGTAGCTTAGTAAAGCGGGAGCTGCTGGGAGTTGTAATCTAGCTGTGATTTGGGCTCTGTAAATACTGGGAAATGTGTATCCGTTTTAAACTACAATTCCCGACAGTCTGCAGAACTTCTCTTTGTGACATCCCCAGGAATGGCGCAGCCTGAGCAGGCCCGTCTTAGGAATGAGGCTGGGAGCAATGAAAGGAGCCCGGGGACAAGGAGGCATCTAATAAGGTAATTTTGCTGGTGCTGAGCAGTGTGTGCTGTCCTTGCAAGGCCCGTTGGACCTTGTTGGATGTTGCCCTATTGTTGCTGGTTCAAGGGGGCACCCATAACAGTACAAGCTTCGGGGCCCAAAAAATGTAGGTCTGCTACTGCACATTTTGCACATTCAGTCTGAACACAGCATATTGCATTATTATTACTTCCACTTGACTATCTTGCGTATAGGGGCCTATTCAATACAACGCAATGGACACAATGGCCCTCATTCCGAGTTGTTCGCTCGTTCTTTTCCTTTGCATCGGTGCGATTTTCCGCTAACTGCGCATGCGCAATGTTCGCACTGCGGCTGCGCCAAGTAAATTTGCTAAGAAGTTTGGTATTTTACTCACGGCATTACAAGGTTTTTTCTTTGTTCTGCTAATCGTAGTGTGATTGACAGGAAGTGGGTGTTTCTGGGCGGAAACTGGCCATTTTATGGGAGTGTGTGAAAAAACGCTGCAGTTTCTGGGAAAAACGCGGGAGTGGCTGGGCGAACGCTGGGTGTGTTTGTGACGTCAAACCAGGAACGACAAGCACTGAACTGATCGCACTGGAAGAGTAAGTCTCGAGCTACTCAGAAACTGCAAAGAAACATCTTTTCGCAATATTGCAAATACTTCGTTCGCAATTTTGCTAAGCTAAGATTCACTCCCAGAGGGCGGCAGCTTAGCGTGTGCACTGCTGCGAATAGCGGCTAGCGAGCGAACAACTCGGAATGAGGGCCAACGTGTCATTCCTGAATGGCACATCGCATCAACAGGCATCACATATTTTCCCTCACAACTTATAGAGGTGTGACGGAAAACGTGCAATGCTAGCACTACCTGAGCTGGACAATGTGTGTGATGCCTGGCATCACATTGGGCCTGGTTCAGATCTCACTGGATCTGCTGCGCATGATGCAAGGTACCGATTTTTGGTACTTTGCGCATGCATCGGACCCATACTGCTCATGTGCAGTACGGGTCTGCGACGTCGGTTGCACGAAGCCTACAGACCATTGGACGGTGCACATGGTCCTAAGGGTCCAAGGAGGGCCCGCACCTTCACCCATGTTTTGATATTTACCTTTCCAGAGTCGGGCACTGCAGCAGCGGCAGAAATCACAGCAGAAATAGTTACCATGCATACGTTGTAGTGAAATTAGTCTCCGGAACATAGCGGCCAGCATTTTTCTGGAGACCTGTGCCGTGGAGGAAGGCCCACCCTGGGTTGTCACACGGCCCCCTCCTCTGTTTAAACAACCCTGCTACAGACTGACAGTGATTGACAGTCTGCTGCCGTTTGGGAACGGGAGGGGGCGGCCTTCTTTTTGAGGGACTGATGAGGGCAGGACAGAAATTGTATGGCCTCTTTGTTGGATATGCGATGGCGTCACAGGTGATCTGATGCTGCATCCTCGGATGCATAACGGATCACTAATGCAAACAGGCGGTGTCTACTTAGATGCCTCCTGCTGCATTAACATATTAGTGCTATCGCTGCTGCTTACATGTAAGTTTCCTGAATTACCTGTCATAAAAAAGCATGGCCAGCTGTAGCTCAGGGGGGAGCAGTAGGTGCTTGGTCCCCCTCAAGTCTTTCACTCTCCAACAAGCTGCTTCTTACCTTAGCAGGTAAGAGGCTAGGGCATTATCAACTGTGCTTAACCCCTTTGCTGTGGGGGATAATGGTGGCATCAAAAAAAAAAGCAAAAAAAGCCCAAACCTGCAGAGTTTCTAGGAAGTGCTGCTGGCACGCCATGCACATGGACGGCTCTGGTCTGTAAATAAAAAAAAAAAAAAAACGAATGAAAAAGGTGGGTGGTGGAGGACTTTGTTTTTTATTTTCCCCACCGTATAAGATGCAAGAGGAGCCCCCTCTTTCAAACTAAATGCCCCCCTAGAAATGTATTAACCTGTGCACTACAGAAAAATTTCCCCACAACCTGGCAGCCATAAACTCAGGGGCACCACAGTGGAAAGGTGACTCCTCTGTCAAATGATGTAGCCCGTTACTAGTTATTGTCTAGGGATCACACATAGGGCCTAATTCAGTAAGGATAGCAAATTCTGCTATTTAGCAGAATTTGCTATCCTTTGGATCACATGCTGGGGGCTGCCCATCACAGGGCTAGGCTGCCCAGCATGCTGCCAGCCTCCCCCCCTTCAACAAGCAGAAATTGTGATCGCATCGCAATTTCTGCTAGTTAGCAGAAATTGAGGAAGCCTCCTGCCGGCGCAGCTTAGCTGGGCCCAGAAGGAGACCCACCGCCATCTTCCCAATCGCAGCAGCTGCGTGTGATGTCACGCAGCCGCCACGATCACGCCCCCAACATGCCCCTATTTCCACCGTACTTCACCCCGTTTGTCCGGTTCCAACCCTTGCAACGCTCCATCTCCTTCCTGGAACGGAGCATCTCCCGTCCCCCCGCGCGACTGCCGCAGAGGCGATTGCATTTTCTGTGCCCCCCCCCGCAGAAAATGCATGCGCAAGACGGACACTGCACATGCACCTGCATATTTTTCTCAATAATTCTGGATGGATCGCGCACTGCGATCCAACCTGAATTAGGCCCATAATCACCAGATAACATCCATTTTTCATATATGGTGGGGTGGGCATTACGTGCCTACTCTCCCCCATAATGATACTGGTGACTTTGTGGGCACCCATATTTGAAAGTGCAGAAACCACTCTTTCAAATTATGTGACGCGCTAGTAGCTATTTTCTGGTGAATATCTGTGATCATCAGACAATATTTCATTTATGGTTTAATCTATGGCTATATAAATACAGATAATGTATTCAAGAAAAAATAAGAATTTACTTACCGATAATTCTATTTCTCGGAGTCCGTAGTGGATGCTGGGGTTCCTGAAAGGACCATGGGGAATAGCGGCTCCGCAGGAGACAGGGCACAAAAAAGTAAAGCTTTACTAGGTCAGGTGGTGTGCACTGGCTCCTCCCCCTATGACCCTCCTCCAGACTCCAGTTAGGTACTGTGCCCGGACGAGCATACACAATAAGGGAGGCATTTTGAATCCCGGGTAAGACTCATACCAGCCACACCAATCACACCGTACAACTTGTGATCTAAACCCAGTTAACAGTATGACAACAGAAAGGGCCTCTTAAAGATGGCTCCTTAACAATAACCCGAATTAGTTAACAATAACTATGTACAAGTATTGCAGATAATCCGCACTTGGGATGGGCGCCCAGCATCCACTACGGACTCCGAGAAATAGAATTATCGGTAAGTAAATTCTTATTTTCTCTATCGTCCTAAGTGGATGCTGGGGTTCCTGAAAGGACCATGGGGATTATACCAAAGCTCCCAAACGGGCGGGAGAGTGCGGATGACTCTGCAGCACCGAATGAGAGAACTCCAGGTTCTCCTTTGCCAGGGTATCAAATTTGTAAAATTTTACAAACGTGTTCTCCCCCGACCACGTAGCTGCTCGGCAGAGTTGTAATGCCGAGACCCCTCGGGCAGCCGCCCAAGATGAGCCCACCTTCCTTGTGGAGTGGGCTTTTACAGTTTTAGGCTGTGGCAGGCCTGCCACAGAATGTGCAAGTTGAATTGTGTTACAAATCCAACGAGCAATCGACTGCTTAGAAGCAGGTGCGCCCAACTTGTTGGGTGCATACAATATAAACAGCGAGTCAGATTTTCTGACTCCAGCCGTCCTTGCAATGTATATTTTTAAGGCTCTGACAACGTCCAACAACTTGGAGTCCTCCAAGTCGCTAGTGGCCGCAGGCACCACAATAGGTTGGTTCAGATGAAATGCTGATACCACTTTAGGGAGAAAATGCGGACGAGTCCGCAGTTCTGCCCTATCCGAATGGAAGATTAGATAAGGACTTTTATAAGATAAAGCCGCCAATTCAGATACTCTCCTGGCAGAGGCCAGGGCTAGTAACATAGTCACTTTCAATGTGAGATATTTCAAATCCACCTTTTTCAATGGTTCAAACCAATGGGATTTGAGGAAATCTAAAACTACATTTAGATCCCACGGTGCCACCGGAGGCACCACAGGAGGCTGTATATGCAGTACTCCCTTGACAAAAGTCTGGACCTCAGGGACAGAGGCCAATTCTTTTTGGAAGAATATTGACAGGGCCGAAATTTGAACCTTAATGGATCCCAATTTGAGACCCATAGATAATCCTGATTGCAGGAAATGTAGGAAACGACCCAGTTGGAATTCCTCCGTCGGAACCCTCCGATCCTCGCACCACGCTACATATTTTCGCCAAATGCGGTGATAATGTTTCACGGTGACTTCCTTCCGTGCCTTAATCAAGGTAGGAATGACTTCTTCTGGAATGCCTTTCCCTTTTAGGATCTGGCGTTCAACCGCCATGCCGTCAAACGCAGCCGCGGTAAGTCTTGAAAAAGACAGGGACCCTGCTGTAGCAGGTCCCTTCTCAGAGGTAGAGGCCACGGTTCGTCCGTGAGCATCTCTTGAAGTTCCGGATACCAAGTCCTTCTCGGCCAATCCGGAACCACTAGTATTGTTCTTACTCTTCTTTGCCGTATGATCTTCAATACCTTTGGTATGAGCGGCAGAGGAGGAAACACATACACTGACTGGTACACCCAAGGAGTTACCAGTGCGTCCACAGCTATTGCCTGTGGATCTCTTGACCTGGCGCAATATTTGTCCAGTTTCTTGTTGAGGCGAGACGCCATCATGTCTACAATTGGTCTTTCCCAACGGTCTATTAACATGTTGAAGACTTCTGGATGTAGACCCCACTCTCCCGGATGAAGATCGTGTCTGCTGAGGAAGTCTGCTTCCCAGTTGTCCACGCCCGGGATGAACACTGCTGACAGTGCTATCACGTGATTCTCCGCCCAGCGAAGAATCTTGGCAGCTTCTGCCATTGCACTCCTGCTTCTTGTGCCGCCCTGCCTGTTTACATGGGCGACCGCCGTGATGTTGTCCGACTGAATCAACACCGGCTTTCCTTGCAGGAGAAGTTCCGCCTGGCTTAGAGCATTGTAGATTGCTCTTAGTTCCAGAATGTTTATGTGAAGAGACTTTTCCAGACTCGTCCATACTCCCTGGAAGTTTCTTCCTTGTGTGACTGCTCCCCAGCCTCTCAGGCTGGCGTCCGTGGTCACCAGGATCCAATCCTGAATGCCGAATCTGCGGCCTTCTAATAGGTGAGCCTTCTGCAACCACCACAGAAGTGACACCCTTGTCTTTGGTGACAGGGTTATTCGCAGGTGCATCTGCAGATGCGACCCTGACCATTTGTCCAACAGATCCCTTTGGAATATTCTTGCATGGAATCTGCCGAATGGAATTGCTTCGTAAGAAGCCACCATTTTTCCCAGGACTCTTGTGCATTGATGTACTGACACTTTTCCTGGTTTTAGGAGGTTCCTGACCAGATCGGATAACTCCTTGGCTTTTTCCTCTGGAAGGAAAACCTTTTTCTGAACCGTGTCCAGAATCATTCCTAGGAACAGCAGACGAGTTGTCGGGATTAAATGGGATTTTGGAATATTCAGAATCCACCCGTGTTGTCTTAGCACCTCTTGAGATAGTGCTAAAGCTGTCTCCAGCTGTTCTCTGGACCTTGCCCTTATTAGGAGATCGTCCAAGTATGGGATAACTAATACGCCTTTTCTTCGAAGAAGAATCATCATCTCGGCCATTACCTTGGTAAAGACCCGAGGCGCCGTGGACAATCCGAACGGCAGCGTCTGAAACTGATAGTGACAGTTTTGAACAATGAACCTGAGGTACCCCTGGTGTGCGGGGTAAATCGGAACGTGTAGATACGCATCCTTGATGTCCAAGGATACCATAAAGTCCCCTTCTTCCAGGTTCGCTATCACTGCTCTGAGTGACTCCATCTTGAACTTGAACTTTTTTATGTAGAGGTTCAAGGACTTCAGATTTAGAATAGGCCTTACCGAGCCATCCGGCTTTGGTACCACAAATAGAGTGGAATAATACCCCTTTCCTTGTTGTAATAGGGGTACTTTGACTATCACCTGCTGAGCGTACAGCTTGTGAATGGCTTCCAACACCCTCTCCCTTTCGGAAGAGACGGTTGGTAAGGCAGACTTCAGGAAACGATGAGGAGGATCCGTCTCTAATTCCAACCTGTACCCCTGAGATATTATCTGCAGGATCCAGGGGTCTACCTGCGAGTGAGCCCACTGCGCGCTGTAATTTTTGAGACGGCCCCCCACTGTCCCCGAGTCCGCTTGAGAGGCCCCAGCGTCATGCTGAGGTTTTTGCAGGAGCCGGGGAGGGCTTCTGTTCCTGGGAAGGAGCTGCCTGTTGGTGTCTCTTCCCTCTTCCTCTGCCTCGTGGCAGGTACGACAAGCCCTTTGCTCTCTTATTTTTGTAGGAGCGAAAAGGCTGCGGTTGAAAGGTCGGTGCCTTTCTCTGTTGGGGAGTGACTTGAGGTAAAAAAGTGGATTTCCCGGCAGTAGCCGTGGCCACCAAGTCTGATAGACCAACTCCAAATAACTCCTCCCCTTTATACGGCAAAACCTCCATGTGACGTTTTGAATCCGCATCGCCTGTCCACTGTCGTGTCCATAAGGCTCTTCTGGCTGAAATGGACATAGCACTCACCCGAGATGCCAGTGTGCAAATATCCCTCTGTGCATCACGCATATAGATAAATGCATCCTTTATTTGTTCTAACGACAGTAAAACATTGTCCCTATCTAGGGTATCAATATTTTCAATCAGGGATTCTGACCAAACTACTCCAGCACTGCACATCCAGGCAGTTGCTATAGCTGGTCGTAGTATAACACCTGCATGTGTGTATATATTCTTTTGAATAACTTCCATCTTTCTATCTGATGGATCCTTAAGTGCGGCCGTCTCAGGAGAGGGTAACGCCACTTGTTTGGATAAGCGTGTGAGCGCCTTGTCCACCTTAGGGGGTGTTTCCCAGCGCGCCCTAACCTCTGGCGAGAAAGGGTATAATGCCAATAACTTTTTTGAAATTATCAACTTTTTATCAGGAGCAACCCACGCTTCATCACACACGTCATTTAATTCTTCTGATTCAGGAAAAACTGTTTGTAGTTTTTTCACACCATACATAATACCCTGTTTTACGGTATCTGTAGTATCAGCTAAATGTAACGTCTCCTTCATTGCCAAAATCATATAACGTGTGGCCCTACTGGAAAATACGTTTGAATTTCTACCGTCGTCACTGGAATCAGTGCCCGTGTCTGGGTCTGTGTCGACCGACTGAGGCAAAGGGCGTTTTACAGCCCCTGACGGTGTTTGAGGCGCCTGGACAGGCATTAATTGATTGTCCGGCCGCCTCATGTCCTCAACTGACTGTTTAAGGGAAGATAAACCATCACGTAATTCCACAAATAAAGGCATCCATTCTGGTGTCGACCCCCTGGGGGGTGACATCTGCATATTTGGCAATTGCTCCGCCTCCACACCAATATCGTCCTCATACATGTCGACACCACGTACCGACACACACCGCAAACTCACAGGGAATGCTCTAATGAAGACAGGACCCACTAGCCCTTTTGGGGAGACAGAGGGAGAGTCTGCCAGCACACACCACAAAGCGCTATATATACAAGGGATATCCTTATATTAAGTGCTCCCTTATAGCTGCTTTAATATATATATATATATATATAGCCATTAAGGTGCCCCCCCTCTCTGTTTTACCCTGTTTCTGTAGTGCAGTGCAGGGGAGAGACCTGGGAGCCGTTCTGACCAGCGGAGCTGTGACAGAAAATGGCGCCGTGTGCTGAGGAGATAGGCCCCGCCCCTTTTTCGGCGGGTTCTTCTCCCGCTATTTTTCCAGTCAGGCAGGGGTTAAATATCTCCATATAGCCCCTATGGGCTATATGTGAGGTATTTTTAGCCTTGTATAAGGTTTATATTTGCCTCTCAGAGCGCCCCCCCCCAGCGCTCTGCACCCTCAGTGACTGCCCAGTGAAGTGTGCTGAGAGGAAAATGGCGCACAGCTGCAGTGCTGTGCGCTACCTTATGAAGACTGAGGAGTCTTCAGCCGCCGGTTTCCGGACCTCTTCACGCTTCAGCATCTGCAAGGGGGTCGGCGGCGCGGCTCCGGGACCGGACTCCACGGCTGGGCCTGTGTTCGATCCCTCTGGAGCTAATGGTGTCCAGTAGCCAAGCAGCAAATCCACTCTGCATGCAGGTGAGTTTACTACTTTCCCCCTAAGTCCCACGTTGCAGTGATCCTGTTGCCAGCAGGACTCACTGTAAAGAAAAAAACCTAAACTAAACTTTCTCTAAGCAGCTCTTTAGGAGAGCCACCTAGATTGCACCCTTCTCGTTCGGGCACAAAATCTAACTGGAGTCTGGAGGAGGGTCATAGGGGGAGGAGCCAGTGCACACCACCTGACCTAGTAAAGCTTTACTTTTTTGTGCCCTGTCTCCTGCGGAGCCGCTATTCCCCATGGTCCTTTCAGGAACCCCAGCATCCACTTAGGACGATAGAGAAATAGGCATTCTAGTTGTCAAGTAGACAATATCCGGCCTACACTGGAGTCATTATGGATTAAGCTATGGTTATATAGGGAATAGTATAGGGTCATTATATAAAGGTTGAACTCGATGGACAACTAGTCCTTTTTTTCAACCTCATTAACTATGTATCTACTATGTAACTATTACCCTATGATGCGGAAAACAGAATTTTCTGTATATGGGTGGGAGGCCTATCACACCCATAATTCCCCGGTTCCTGTTGGGTCACACACATATGAAAGAGAGGAGTCATAGAAACAGGAGTTAGCAGATCACCAGACAATATTGCCCAACGCAGCAGGAAAAAATGCTGGGATCCCAGCGGTGAGCGCATCGTGTCCCCTTGCAGGCTCACCACGATTCGGGTCTGGTGGTGACTTTTGGCCGCGTGATGGTGATGGCGTGGACCACTAGCCAAGTGGGGATTCCGGTGTCGGTATCCTGACAGCCGGTAAATTGACTGCCTCCCTACACATGGAATCCTGCGTTTTACTATTTTGTAAAGGTGGATTACTGGCAAAACAGGACCCTTAAAGTATTTCTTTTTGGTCATTTGGGTAGCATTTTATTTCTTTCATGTTAGAATTAGTAAAAATGCTAATGGTATTTTCTGAAAATACAAATTCTGAAGAAAAAAACAAGGTAGACTATAATTTCCAGCACCAGGGGTAAGGGGTGGGTACTAATTACCTGGGACCGGGCTGCTGGTGGGGCCTGCAAGGGGCCTGGCTACCCCCTCCCTGAATATACTTACTGCTGGCCAGTACCATGTTCCCAGTGACAACTTCGAGAAGATGGCCACCGCACATTGAAAGCAAAGACTCTGGCACTGTGCCAGTGTCTTTGCTTCCTAGTGTACATGTGCCTTCTTCCCAGATGTCACTGGGAAGATGACACCACCGCTGGCCGTGAAGGAGGGACCTGCTTTCAAGCAAGCAAGGTAGGAAGCGGATCACTCCCCTGCGCTTAAATAAATGGTGCCCCCTGTGGAGCGCTCTGGGCTGTTATTTTTCCAGTTGTGCGGACAAGCCCATATTTAGGTCATACCCCCATTACATTACCGGGGCCCAGCGCGGCTCTCTACGCCCCATATAATTTCTTTGGGCACCGCATAAAATAAAAATCAAATATTGATGTTGGAATGTGATGAGCACAGATGTGAAAAAATGACCTCGGCACAAGGGTGAGAAAACCCTCAGCAACAATGGATGTAACGTGAGAGAGTGACATTTAGGTGTGACATCACCTAGGATAACTTAATGATAGCGACGGCCTTTGTGAAGGCTCAAGCTGAAAATCTTAAGTGAAAGTGTCTTCTGTGTTTCCGCATACGCCACAGAGAATGTCAATAGGCCGCAAGAAGCAGTGGCGGATCCAGGGAGGGGGGGCACTCGGGCCCGTGCCCCCCATCATTTGTGGCCTCCGTCCCCTCCCGGCGCCGCACAGGGAGATGACGGGCGCCCGTCTCCCTGCACAGCGGAAGCCGGAGGCAGGAGCTCAGTACTGAGCTCCAGCTTCCGGCGCTGTCACTGTACGGCGTGCGATATGGGAGAGACGTCAGTCATGACGTCTCTCTCATAGTGCTGACTGAGAAGCGGACGCCCAGAGAGGACTCAGAAGAGGACTGCAGCGGTCTGGAAGCGGGAACGGGGCTCGGTAAGTATGATGGTTTTTACTTCCTTAGTGCAGTGGGGGTATCTACTGGGGGCAAACTACGGGGGGACATTACTACTGGGGGGGAATCCACAAGGGGCATTACTACTGGGGGCAAACTAATGGGGGTCATCTATTGGGGGCACACTCCTAGGGGGCATTACTACTAGGGGCAGACTACTGGAGGACATTATTACTGGGGGGGCATCTACTGGGGAACATTATTACTGGGGGGCATCTACTAGGGGCAAACTACTGGGGGACATTATTACTGGGGGACAACTACTGGGGGCATACTACAGGAGGGCATTACTACTTGGGGGCTAAACTACAGGGGCCAAACTACTGGGGGCTAAACTACAAGGGGGGCATAACTACAGGGGCCAAACTACTGGGGGCTAAACTACAAGGGGGGCATAACTACAGGGGCTAAACTACAAGCAGGCAAACTACAGGGGTGCATTACTACTGGTGGCTAAACTACAAGCAGGCAAACTACTGGGAGGCTAAACTAAAGGGGGCGGGGTAAACTACTGGGGTCATAACTGCAGGGGCATTACCACTGGGGTCATAACTACTAGGGCGCTAAATGACTGGGGGCACTACTACAGGCAACATTACTACTGGAGGCATAACTACTGGGGGATAACTACAGGGGGCTAAACTACAAGGAGGGCATAACTACAGGGGCTAAACTACAAGCAGGCAAACTACAGGGGGGCATTACTACTGGTGGCTAAACTACAAGCAGGCAAACTACTGGGGGCATTACCACTGGGAGGCTAAACTACTGGGGTCATAACGGCAGGGGCATTACCACTGGGGTCATAACTACTAGGGCGCTAAATGATTGGGGGCACTACTACAGGCAACATTACTACTGGGGGCATAACTACTGGGGGATAACTACAGGGGCTAAACTACAAGGGGGGCATAACTACAGGGGCTAAACTACAAGCAGGCAAACTACAGGGGGGCATTACTACTGGTGGCTAAACTACAAGCAGGCAAACTACTGGGGGCATTACCACTGGGAGGCTAAACTAAAGGGGGCGGGGTAAACTACTGGGGTCATAACTGCAGGGGCATTACCACTGGGTCATAACTACTAGGGCGCTAAATGACTGGGGGCACTACTACAGGCAACATTACTACTGGAGGCATAACTACTGGGGCCAAACTACTGGGTGCTAAACTACAAGGAGGGCATAACTACAGGGGCTAAACTACAAGCAGGCAAACTACAGGGGGGCATTACTACTGGTGGCTAAACTACAAGCAGGCAAACTACTAGGGGCATTACCACTGGGAGGCTAAACTACTGGGGTCATAACTGCAGGGGCATTACCACTGGGGTCATAACTACTAGGGCGCTAAATGACTGGGGGCACTACTACAGGCAACATTACTACTGGGGGATAACTACAGGGGCCAAACTACTGGGGGCAAAACTACAAGGGGGGCATAACTACAGGGGCTAAACTACAAGCAGGCAAACTACAGGGGGGCATTTCTACTGGTGGCTAAACTACAAGCAGGCAAACTACTGGAGGCATTACCACTGGGAGGCTAAACTAAAGGGGGCGGGGTAAACTACTGGGGTCATAACTGCAGGGGCGCTAAATGACTGGGGGCATTACTACAGGCAACATTACTACTGGGGGCAATACGGGCATTGCATAAGGGGCACCACTACTATGGGGTCTATATAAGGGGCACTACCAGTACAGTGGACATTGCATAATGAGCGCTACAACTGTGGGCATTGTATAAGAAGCGCCACCTCACATGCACCGAAGCCGCACACAAATGTACTTGCCCCTTCCATGGTGCCCCCCCTATCATTTTCTTCTGGATCCGCCCCTGGCAAGAAGTGACAGTCCCAGTGACATGACTGGGCTATAAGACAGAATGTTCTATTCTTTGAAGCATGAACTAGCTCTCGGCCAAGCTTTTGGAGAGCTGTGCAATGTTTGATGGTTGCTTTGCATGCAATTTGCTTAGGCAAATTTGACTTGGTTCTGTTCCTAACCACCGTAAATGTATGCTAAATATAGATGTTCTTGTAAGGGGGGGAAAAAAAAAAAAAGTGGCGCAGTAGATACCGGGGGTATATTTACTAAATGTCAACTTTGATTGATTGTAATCGTTTTCACATCAATTAAAATCCATCTCAATCAATGTTGGACGCCCAGGGCTAAAACACATTTTCGAAGTCTAAGGGTGTGTATACACGGTGAGATATTTTCTTTCGATTTTGACTATATAGTCAAAATCGCAAGAAAAGTTAGTGCAGATCGCAAGGTAAAAGTCACCTTGCGATCCCGATGCGCGGTCCCACCAGGTCGGCATCGCAAGAAAAGATAGACTGTGCAGGCAAGTCAATCCTTACTAGATCGGTGTACTATCTAGTTCATCTCACATGTCAATGACATCTCACATAAGCCAAAATCGTAAGCAAGAAAAGTTAGTCAAAATCGGTGTTGCTGGGCTCCGGGGAGTTCAAGGGAAATCGCAAGTGAAAATCGGGCATAGCAAGGATCTCACTGTGTGTAAACACCCTAAGTGTGTACACACAGTGAGATCTTGCTATGCCCGATTTTGACTATGCAATTTCCCTCGAACTCCGCCAGAGCCCAGATAGCAGATAGTACAGATTTTGACTATCTGTGCTTGAGATTTTGTCTATGTGCAATTTTCACTAAGTACCAATTTTAACTATACTTTGTACTAGATAGTACGCTAGATAGTCAAGATTAACTTGCCTGCACAGTCTATCTAGCCTTACGATACAGACAACGCGGGAGCGCGCATCGGAAGCGAATCGTTATCGCAAACTGCCTAACACCTTGAGATATCACTAACTTTCCTCAAGATTTTGACTATATAGTCAAAATCTTACAGATTTATCTCACCGTGTGTACACACCTTAAGAGATGATTTTTTTTTTTAAATATTCATTTCTAAATGTTAGTACACGTGTGTTTTAGCTCTGGAAGCCTAACATCGGTTAAAATATGAAATCAAATAATATTGCACAAAATATACCTTCAGGTGAATAAAGGAGAGTCACTTGAGCTGCAGTATGAGTGAGTTTCATAATGTATTTTGATAAAAAGATTTAGGGGCCCATTTATCATTGAATATTTATGGCTTAATCCTCAAAAAAACACATTTTCAGGGTTTAACTGCAAATACTGTGTTCAGCATCCACTGAATGTATGACAAAGGGTCCGTATTTCTCTAATATTTGCTGCGATCCCTCTATTCCCGCCCGCAGCCACATCTTCCATAGGTTTCTTTGGGGTATGCAATGCTGCAAGACTTACCAGCTTCCGGAATGCCGCAGCTACCACCATCTCAGGATGGGCTACATTTGCAATCTTAGCTGGGAAATATTCCCCCGGTACTCTCCACGGCATTGGCGGCCATGCATGTGTGGTCAGCGGGACCATGCATAAGCCGGCAGCATGCTGAGCACATCGCAGGGACCCCCTGTCCCTGCACATGCTCAGTCATACAGTACATCTAGCCTATGTATGCGCATTGTGGAATGCAACCTTGGGCGCCAACATCGCGCCGAGATACAGTGGAAATTTAAAGATTGATACACAGCCCCCTTAAACTTACCTCAGCATGGTTACTGTACCCCATTATTACAACTCTTACACTATCATCTCTGCCTCAAACACAAATGCATTTACAGTAAAATGAAACACATCTATCTCTCAGACAGAGGCTGAGCTGTAACAGAGTCCATTTCTTAAATGAATCCCACATGGACTTTAATATACTGTATCAGTGTGGGACTGGGGCATAAAGGGCCCACCAGCAGGGGTTTGGGGGGGCATGCTAAAAGGGTGTGGCCAGCCTCCAGAGAAGATGTGGTGGCTGCATGCAGTGGTAGGGGCTCATGCTAAAGGGGTGTGGCCAGCCTCCAGAGAAGATGTGGTGGCTGCATGCAGTGGTAGGGGCTCATGCTAAAGGGGTGTGGCCAGACTCCAGAGAAGATGTGGTGGCTGCATGCAGTGGTAGGGGCTCATGCTAAAGGGGTGTGGCCAGCCTCCAGAGAAGATGTGGTGGCTGCATGCAGTGGTAGGGGCTCATGCTAAAGGGGTGTGGCCAGACTCCAGATAAGATGTGGTGGCTGCATGCAGTGGTAGGGGCTCATGCTAAAGGGGTGTGGCCAGCCTCCAGAGAAGATGTGGTGGCTGCATGCAGTGGTAGGGGCTCATGCTAAAGGGGTGTGGCCAGACTCCAGAGAAGATGTGGTGGCTGCATGCAGTGGTAGGGGCTCATGCTAAAGGGGTGTGGCCAGCCTCCAGAGAAGATGTGGTGGCTGCATGCAGTGGTAGGGGCTCATGCTAAAGGGGTGTGGCCAGCCTCCAGAGAAGATGTGGTGGTTGCATGCAGTGGTAGGGGCTCATGCTAAAGGGGTATGGCCAGCCTCCAGAGAAGATGTGGTGGCTGCATGCAGTGGCAGGGGCTCATGCTAAAAGGGTGTGGCCAGCCTCCAGAGAAGATGTGGTGGCTGCATGCAGTGGTAGGGGCTCATGCTAAAGGGGTGTGGCCAGCCTCCAGAGAAGATGTGGTGGCTGCATGCAGTGGTAGGGGCTCATGCTAAAGGGGTGTGGCCAGCCTCCAGAGAAGATGTGGTGGCTGCATGCAGTGGTAGGGGCTCATGCTAAAGGGGTGTGGCCAGACTCCAGATAAGATGTGGTGGCTGCATGCAGTGGTAGGGGCTCATGCTAAAGGGCTGTGGCCAGACTCTAGCGAGGATGTGACCAGCCACCACAGAGGCTTGAATAACCATTAGAGAGTACATGGTCGGTGTCACTTGATAAATATATAGTAAATATTGATTGTGCATGTATGATCATAATAGGATTAATAAGAGCAATTCAGTGCAGTATAATCTTAGTTGCCGACACTCCTGGATCCTGCGGAAGACAGTAAGAGCGCAGCTGTAAAGCTAATCATCCTCAATAGAAGTTCATCGTCTGCAGATCCACGCTGTCAGTCCCTCCATTGGCTGCCTGTATTTTAACGTATTCAATATAAAATACTTTTCCTTACATATAAGGCTATTAACCAAACTGTATCCATATATCTCTTCACTTATATCAAAATATATCCAAACTTGATCTCTCCGCTCTGCACAAGATCAGCGTCTCTCATCCACATTACTTGCTCCCATTCACGATTGCAGGACTTCCTCCGGACTGCACCTACTCTGTGGAATGTCCTCATGTACAATAAAACTCTCCTCTAGTATTCAAACCTTCATGCGTTCCCTGAAAACGCACCTCTTCAGACACGCTTATATTCCGTAACTGCCCACATAACCTTCAGAAATATTCATATCTAATTACATTCATCCATCCAGTCCACACATCCTATCATACAGTATTTTCTTTTTCTTCAATTTGACATCCTCCTGACCTCTGGTTAACATTACTGTGTGGCTATAGCAAACGCCCCACCAAGAAACTCTGCAATCTGGCTGGCTCATTATGCAATAGATAGGCATTGATACACAAGGATAGGTGCTATTTCCCTATAGATTGTAAGCTTTTGAGCAGGGCCATCTTACCTCCATGTCTGTCTGTCATTACCCAATATTGTGCTATAGCGGTTGTACCAATATTTTTTGGAATATGCTGTGCTATATAAGAAACGGTTAATAAATAAATAAAAAATATAGCAGCCGATATGAGGGAACAATATATGAACAGTCAGCATCTCTGACCGTTCAGACACCTGCAGCTGTCGATTTCGATAGCTGCAGGTGGCGATGCCCTATCTCCACAGCTGTCCCTGGCTGTGGTAAGGGCCGCCTCCGGACTGAGCAGGGGATCTGGCGTGAGTATCGAGATCCCGCGCATGTGCAGTGGAGCCGGCTGGGCAGGGAGACACAGAACATCAGCACTGAGCTGGTGCGCTCTGTACTCAGAGGGGCATCATCGGAGGGGTGGAGTTTTCACTTCCCCGCTTCAGCAGACAAGATGTTCATACATCTTGTCGATGTCCTTTCTTCCTGCTTCGCCGTGCTAATGAGGCAAAGCAAGAAGTGCCGCTACAATACAATTACCCCTAGGTTCCCAAACTTGGTTTTCAAAGCACCCTAACTGCCCAGGCTTTAAGGATAACCATGCTTGGGCACAGGTGACTTAATTAGTAATTCATTCAATTTGATTTAGCCATCTGCGCTCAGCCATGGATATCCTTAAAACCAGGACTGTTCGGGTGCCTTGAGGACAGAGTTTGGAAACCACTACACTAAAAGCTTGTCTGTATGGCTGGGTCCAGTTTTGCCTCGTCTTGGACACATACTTTACAGACTGACAGCATCATTGCCATTTGGAAGGACTACTTCAGTGTACACTACTCTGGGCTTTTTCTGGGCTTATTTTACACAGCAAGTCTTTTGTAAGTTAATACAATATATGTCTATTCGTTTTCTATCCTATCAATGCATCACATGGGACATCAGAATTTACCCTCAAAACCTGTACCCAGTTTATGCCTCAAGTGACTAGCATATTACACAATTATGAAGGTTCAAGCTTTTTACCTACTAAATAAACAGACATTGCTTCTTGTTTGTACTTTTGGATGTGTATTCTACATGGTATCTGTTGTTTCTACCTAACAGCAACAGCTACTGTCTTCTGTTGGATACAAATAAGCAGTATGGAGCGGCATAATGCCAACATAAAGTATTTCTATACTTGCACCAATACATCTGCTGACATCAGTCTGCTACTGGATTAACCTCTTCATTAGCAAAGAACTGGATTTGGACATCTACTCATGTATTTAGTACTAGGTAAATTGTATGTACATTTTGGATGAATACATTTCAAATTTGGTTTTTAATGTATAGATTCATCTGTTTGTTCATTATCCAACATTTATTCTGTATAATTTTTTTCTTTTCTTGTTAGAGGGATTTGGCACTATAATCTGAAACCAAAAGCAAAGTATCAGTTATATTAAACTAATTTTATTCTATTAACCTTCCTACCCAATGCCTTGTTTCTTATGTTATTGTGTTATGCCTCAATATACAGATTTTGGAGTAACACAGTGGTGACAGATTCTCTGTTTTGTCAGACAATGAGCTCCATACACTGTCAATGTACAGGGGCGTCATTCAAGTAGGATTACTACTTTACCAGCTGATCCAAGCAGACCAGTTTGTGGAGTAAGTTCTGGAGCACAGAAACAGGCTTTTGGATCAAGAAGAATAAACAATCCTCTCTCTATGTTATTTACTTGGCAAGTAGCTCTATTAATGCTCAGAAATGAATACAGATCCTGTTTTAAAGTATACAAGACACGAATACTGTACTTCTAGGTGAATGTGTAACCAATGGTAAGGGTGCCATTTCAGTTGCTGCCACAAGCAGGTAGGTAGATATCTGCCAATGAGAGGGAAAACTTTTGTTGAATCAATCAATTGTGGGGGAGATTTGTCAAACCTTCTAAAGAGGACAAGTGGATAACATCTCTATAGCAACCAGATTGTACTTATCCATTTATAGAATCTACTATATAGACCAGGCTTTCCCAACCCTGGTCCTCAACGCACACTAACAGTCCATGTGGTTTTGAGCATGTGACTTAATTAGTACCTCAGTTATTTTGATTTAACCATCTGTGCTAAAGCCGGGATATCACTTAAACCTGCACTGTTATTGTGCCCTGAGAACAGAGGTTGGGAATGCCTGAGAAAGAGGATGGGTAAAAGCTGACTTCGCCACTCTGTAAGGTTTGATGCGTCTCCTCTGTAGTAACCAGTGAGGGACTGATGAAGAGAATGCCTTATGTGGATTTTCGATCTGACCCAATAACCATTTAATTGTGGACTACAAACCTTCAAATTCTACTTTGATACACAGCTGCACTGAAAGGGGGGACATAAAATGTGTATACATGAATGCTCAAATGTACATATTTCAGCTCTACAATTTACCTTTTGGCAGTGTAGTTTCCCCTAAATCACCACTCGGAGACCAGGATAACAAAATAATTTATATTTTGAGCATACATATAGAAGAAAATAATAGCATTGCTTAAAACATATTAAAACCCCCCACTTAAGATAAAGGGGGGAAAAAAAACGTTTGAAAACAAAAATGGACATTCATACTTTTATACAATCAATATATGCCTAGCCTTATCTGCAGTATATGAATATGTATGATCTCAGATAATCTTCCACAGAATTCAATGTCCTTAAACATTTCCTACAACTAAGTAGAAACAGAACATCAGAGTAAAACAAAACCGTGACCTAAAAACCGTATTGGGCAAATTGATTTACCCTGTAAACAAGGTATTTGGTTATTGCCTAGCTGGTTTGCTGGAAAAGCACAACTTACATATAATGAAAACTGAAACAAGCAATGTAACAGGTAATCTACAATATAAACACAGTAAAATGACAGATTTTCGTAAGCACCCCGTAAAATGTAACTTTTATTTCATCTTTGACCTTACATGAGGATAGGATAAAATAAATACAAAAAGTAAATCCCAAAATGAATAAGAAGGTAAATTGACCTGTGCATATTTTACAGTATCCATTATTAAATGGGCGTGTGGATAATATGTCCATATTCTTCTAGGACATGGATACTGCAGGAACCACAACAATCAGTTATGGTAAACTGCTGCAATATCAAGGAATGTAATCGCTATACAGTATAACGTAAATGTATGTTCGCTATCTGCAGAATTTTATTTCTCACATTTCAGAAGCCATGCAATCACGAATATTGGAATGAATTATAGAATGCATCTGCTATATAAATGGGCTCCTTAAACTATCCTAACAAATCTGAAATAGTATACCAATATAGACCTAGTCCATGCAAATGGAGGTAGTGTAGTAAATATATGCCAATACGTAACCTTGAAACAATGTATTAAATATTCTATTTGAGTCAATTTGGTACAGCAGATCATCAGAACATTATTGCAAGCCTGCCGCAGTGTACCAGCTAATGTAATGTGTCTTATTGCAGGTTGCGGCCGACTAATTATAGGATGTAATTTAACGAATTACTTGATTGTGTAAACATAATACAGGGTTTTTATGTTGGACAGTAAACAGGAGATGTCAACCTACAGTATATTTTTGGAACTGGATATAGATGTAGTAATATAGCCTTAGATATGCATGTAAGCTGATGGTCCGTAACAAACCAAAATCAAAGAAAACTGGTGTAGAGATCTGTGAAATTAAGGCACTGTCATCATAGTAACCAGGAGACTATTTTGTAACGTTAATTGGTTGCTATGGATTACAGCACCCTTTTTGTGGCATTGCCTGTGCACCAGCTTTATACTGTACATAGCCACCACTGCATGTGATGGTAAAGCTTGTGCACCAGCACATTATGTAAAATAGACCTTTCTGCTGATGGACGACCTTTGTCATGTGACTTGATGCCGAAACTAAATGATTTATGAAATAATTATCAAGACTGTGGATTCAAGGAGAGCGGAACAGTTCTGGTATTGGAGGTTGCCAGTTATGGATTAGACTTTTGAAACCAATAAAAGCAAAATTTTGATCTTTTCATATTTACAGTCTCATTAGTTTGCTGCATAAGGGGTGTCTAATGGGCCCTGCACACATACCGATCCGCCGCCGAGCTGCCCAATGGCGGATACGGCCGACCCGGTGACAGGGAGAGGGCGGGCCTACACACAGAACGATATGAAGGAGTTCTCGTTCATTTATGAACGAGAACGTTCATATCGTTCTGTTTTATCTGCAAGTGTGTAGGGCCCATTAGTCTTATGCCTGGTCTGGAAACTTAAATTCATCTATTTTGTCAGTATGTACATAGATATATAGTAAAAAAATATTTAAATATCTCTGATATAGATACAATGTTGCTTAAAACCAATTCCCTAATAATGAAATAGCAGAACTATTCGGCAACACAGATTTAGTTTTGCTTCCATACAGGATTCTTGCTGTGGAAGAAGTTTCTCCACTTTCACCTTAATGTTTTTGCATCTCAACTTGTGGGGCCAGGTCTGTCTGTAGCTTTAGGGATGGTGCTTGATGGTCTGCTGCTCTCTGAAACAAAACAAAAAAGAAATTACACAAAATACAGGTATACAAGTGACACGAAGGTGATAGATAATTATGACCCAAATTTATCAAGCCTTGAAGAGTGATAAATAGCACAGTGATAAAGTACCAGGCAATCACCTCCTAATTGTCATTTTTCAAACACAGCCTGTAACAGGTCAGTTACAGTAGGAGGTGATTGGCTGGTACTTTATCACCGTGCAATTTATCTCTCTCCAAGGCTTGATAAATCTAGGCCTATGTACGCAAGTGTGACAATGTATTTTTTTAATAAAATGCAAAATACAGTTGACTTGCGATGCAGCGATCCTTTTGATCCCCCAAAGGCTCCAACCTGTCCACATTGCCCCCCATTTATTCCCCACAGTTTGGGGAATAAAAAACAATACCATAAATGACCGTCTCACATTATAAATCGATCACCAGGCAGATATTAAATGGTTATTCTTTCATTCAGAACACTGTAAAACAAACACCCTTGCCGTAAGCTATGGTGTGTGTTTTTTTACATCGTTGACATGGCTTAAAATCCCATCATTACAGACATTACTGATCCTTATGGGAAACACATTGCAGTACACGGTGAAAACATACAATATCCAAAGAAAAAGCACGTTCGGCCTTCTGATTGTAAAAATCTTGCAGAAAATTCCTTATCTTCAAACTACTCCATGGCAGCCTTTACAATGTGTTAGCTGTGATTCCACAGCGTTAGCAAATGTAACGGACAGCTACACAATTTTCCATCTTGACCAGGGAACTACCACTGCAGTTGGAGAAACGGACTGAAGGTCCATACAGACGGAGAGATTCTGTCTATGAGAGATTATGACTGAGCGTTTTCCCTTGAACTGACAGTAGGAGATTCTGACTAACTTTACCAGCAATTTTGACTAGGTGTGCAAGCGATATTGGCTAACTCATTTAAGCAAGGGGATTGCTTTCTCTTCTCCAGCGACCTAGCCAAAATTGACTTGCCTGCACAGTCTATTTTTAGCAGCGATAGTGACCTGGAGAGGACGCGCATCGCTATCGCTGGCTGTGTACACACAGAGCGATATGCACTAACTTTCTGAGTGATTTTGACTATGTGTGTATAGACCTTTACCTTTATACAATGATGAATCTGTACTTAATGTACTGGACAAAGCAGTAACTTGAAACTAACTTATACTGAAAAAGTTACAATGTACTATATGGAATGTATCATTACTGCTAGACAGTGAGAGGACTGTGATTGATTCACAATTCAGCCAGGTGCCTGCACAAAAAGTTATCACTTATGACGTTCTAGTTGTTTTTTTTTTGTTACTGTTTGGTCTGACTTTGCCAACACCAGTATGACATCCAGACATTGGGCCTAATTCAGACCTGAACACAGCAGCAAATGTGTTCGCTAATGGGCAAAACCATGTGCACCTGTCTGTTTAATTATACCATCTGTTCACAAGTAGGGATATCCCTAAAACCTGGTCTGTTGGAGTGTCTGGTGGACAGAGTTCGGCAACCACTGCATTAGACTGCCTCCCCAAAGTGTCCACATATTTAGGATTACTAATTAGATATAGGATTGATGTGCAGGGAATACCCAATTTTTGCCACTGCTTTCTTCAAACACGGGATGTTTAGTCAGACATGGTGGTTACCATTTCATTCAGCCACAAAGCTTACATGTGTATTTTAAAAGAACACTATCCAAATGCAATTTTCTAGGTGCTTCTTCAAATTCACCAAAAATATCAGTAGAGGAATTTTCGCAGCACCTCAAGACTCCCATCTGAATGGGAACATCTATCTTCCACATCTGTACCTGTTCAAGCTCTTGGTCTTTACCGCCTGTTTAGCATTATGGGCAAGATGTAGCAATCCAACAAATGTGAAAATAGGATTTTAATTACCTACCGGTAAATCCTTTTCTCGTAGTCCATAAGGGATATTGGGGAGACTTAGTACGATGGGGTATAGACGGGATCCAAAGGAGCCAATGCACTTTAAATTTCTTCACTGGGTGTGCTGGCTCCTCCCCTCTATGCCCCCTCCCACAGGCAGTTATAGGTAAAATAGGGATTTTTGTTTACTTACCGTAAAATCTCTTTCTCTGATTCCATCTGGGGGACGCTGCGCCATTACTTGTGGGTTAGAGGTGTGTGGTTGTGGAGTTTGGCACAGAACTATTAAAACCTGACTCCTCCCCCCTCTAACCCCTCCCATCTCCTTCCTGCCTAGCCAGCACCTCAGTTAACGTTTAGCCAAGCCAAAGGAGATAGACCGAAAACAATTAACTGGTTAAACCAGACAACATATGGGAGGGATCGCAGCGTCCCCCAGATGGAATCAGAGAAAGAGATTTTACGGTAAGTAAACAAAAATCCCTATTTCTCTTTCATCCATCTGGGGGACGCTGCGCCATTACTTGTGGGATTTCCCAAAGCAAGCAAATGAGAGGAGGGAGACATAGACGGCATAGCCGTCCGCCAAATTTGACGCCCAACAGGGGCAGTCTCCAAACCGAAAGTGTGAGAACGGTAAAACCTTTTTAAAACGTATGCACAGACGACCAGGTCGCCGCCCTACACGACTGCTCAATAGACGCAGCCCCGCGAACATCTCAAGAAGCTCCAATAGCTGGAGTCGAAGGAGCTTGAATCGAGTCAGGAACTGAAACATTAGAAGACTCTGTGATGGTCGTAGTTACCCAACGAGTCACTGTGTACTTGGAATCCGGCCAATCTCATTTGGACGCAGCCATTAAAAACCAACAATGCATTCGTACGACGGATAGAATTCGTACGAGATAAATAAATCCGTAAGGCCCTAAGCACATCTAAGAGAGCCAATGGGAATCCTCCCCGGAAGGAGGAGGAGTAAACGCTGGAAGGACAATGTCCTAATTTAGATGAAACGCTGACACAACCTTCGGAGGAAGGAAGGTTTTGTTCGCAGAACCACCCGATCATCATGAAAATCCAACAAGGGTGGTCTGCAAGAAAGAGCTGCCAATTTAGATGCTCATCTTTTGGAGGAAATTGTCAATCGGAAGACATTGAACGTTATATACCGCAATTGTACAGATTCCAAAGGTTGAAATGGAGGTTTCTAAAAAAAACCGTAAGGACTAAGTTAAAGTCCCAGGGAGGAACAAAAAAAGGTGACTGAATCCGAAGAACTCCCTGAAGGAACGTCTGAACTTCTGGAGTGATAGCCAGTCTCCTATGAAGAAGAGTCGACCAAGTAGAAACTTGACCCCATTAGTGAAGAAGTCTGAGATCCTCATTGAGATCCTCCTGAATGCAGGATAACAGACGAGGAAACTCTAAACACATCCGGTGTTAAACCACGCTTTTCACACCAAGCAATGTAAATTCCAGAAGCCACCGGTTATCTTTACTCAACAGGACGAGAAAAAACCTTTTTCCCCTTAAAATATTGGATTCAAGAACCAAGCCGTCAAAGTCAGCCGACCAAACCTGTGTGGTGACATGGTCCTTGAATCATAAGATCTAGAGCAGAGAGGGTCGGGATGGTTCCTCGACGACCCTATTGTGCAGAAGAGTGTACCACTGTCATCGTGGCCAATCTGGGTCCACCAGAATGATTGGAAGACCTTCTCTCTGAACGCGTTGAAGCCGACGTGGAATCGGTGGAAATGGTGGAAACACATATCCCAGTTGAAAGTGCCACAGCGCCGTCAGTTCATTGATTAGAATTGCTTAAGGGTCCTGAGTACGCGACCCTTAGAGAGGAGGTTTATTGTTGAGACAAGACGCCGTTAGATCTACATCGGGCATCCCCCACCGGGCTACTAGAGTCAGAAACACCTCCTGGTGAAGCCCCCTCTCTCCCTTATGCACCGTGTGACGGCTTAAGAAAACCGCTTCCCAGGTCTCGACTCCTGGAATGTGAATCACGGGTATAATCTGAACCCAATGTTTTGCCTAAGTGAGAATCTGAGCGACTGCCTTCCTGGCGGTCCAGTTTTGAGTTCCTTTATTTAAGTAACTGCCGTGGCGTCGTCGGGTTGAACCCGTACTGGATTACCCTTTACCATGGTTTGAATCCGAAGGATGCCTACCGGACTGCCCTCAACTCCAAGATGTTGATCTGTAACT
The DNA here is from genome assembly GCF_028390025.1 of Pseudophryne corroboree. NCBI lineage: Eukaryota > Metazoa > Chordata > Amphibia > Anura > Myobatrachidae > Pseudophryne > Pseudophryne corroboree. Next base: position 217,762,512 of record NC_086444.1, on the reverse strand, counting down.
TAGACTCGACTGTTTCAGAACGTCTGAAAGTAAGGAGTCTGAAACACCGCCCCTCAACCTCTGAGGCTTGCGTCTGTGGTGACCATCCCTCAAGAGCAAATCGTGAACGGTACCCTTTTTGGTCAAATTGGGCTGTGAAGCCACCAGCGAAGCGACCGACGAGTCTTTACAGACAAGCGGATTAGCTGTAATTCGAGATGAGGTCCTGTCCGTGAGGAAGAAACGCTTTCTGGTTGGTAGCGTCGAATAAGAATCCCAGAAATATCATTTTCTGGGAAGGAAGTAAAGATGACTGTGGAAAAGTTATTATCCATCTGAATGACTATAGAGTCTCTATCGTGAGACGCAAGTTCTGGTGAAGGATTCACTCTGACAGTCCTGATGAAAAGATCATCTAAAAACGGAGTAATGCTGACACCCTGTGAATACCTGAGGAGCCGTGGATAGACCAAAGGGAAGAGAAACTGAAAATGGCAAGGACCGACTGCGTATCTCAGACAAGATTGACGACCTGTCCAAATAGGAACATGCAGGTAGACGTCCTCTACGTCCACTGAAGCCAAATATTCCCCTGGTTTTATGTAGCGATAATCGAATGGATGGATTCCATTCTGAACTTTTGGGTTGAGAGATATGGATTCAAACCCTTTTGGCCGAAACGGTTTGTCCACAAGAAAAAGACCTGAGTAAAATCCCGACCTCTCTACTGAGAGGGAACTAGAAGAATCACTCCATTTAGTAAGAGAGTGGCTGTTGCATAAAGAAGAGCTCAACGTCTGGAGGGAGCGTTTTTGGAGAGGAGTGACGAACACACGATATGGGATTGGTTCCTCGAGATGTAACATATAATCTCTGGATATGACCTCCGTCACCCACAGATCTGGTTTTGACAGGAGCCACACTTCCTTGAACTGCCGTAACCGAGCCCGAATCGTCATTGATCCCTCCAGAGATCGTTAACCGTCATGCAGTAGGTATGTCGGCAGGTTTACTGGCTGGTCTAAGAGCCGCCTGTGTTCCTCTACCTCTGAATGCCTCTCTTCGTGGGAACCTGGAGAAAGAACGAAAGGGATGGAAACTACCTCTGTCCTGTGTACGAAAGGACCGAAACCTCGTGGTCTTCGGTCTCTGAGGAGCAAATGGAAGAAAAGGGCTCTTGCCCCCTGTAGTCTCTTCTGTAATTCCGACCCAAAAAGAACTCACCTTCAAAGGGTATCGCCGTCAAGCTCTGTTCCGAGTCAGAAACGGCATTCCCAAACCCGAAATCAAAGAGACCGTCTTGCTGTCATGGTCAAGGCAGAAATACAGGATTGTAGCGCAGTAGACTCTAACAAGGTCTCATTTTTCTAATTGAATGACTTCCGATGGATCGTGGGACTGCATTCAAGATACAACCTGTGCCAGCCAGTCATCCGCGGCCATGAAGACCCAAGTGCTAGCTAGAATTGGGAGTAGAAAATTCCTGATAAAGATAACATAGATTTAATCATTGTTTCAATCTTCCTATCTGTAGGATCTTTCAACTAAAACGTACAAACCTCACAGTTTGGGCCATGGTGGGAATTGAACCCACGACCTCAGCGCCCTAAGGCAGCAATGCCAAGCATCACACCAGCAGCACTGCCCATGTACAAAAAGAATAACCGTAGCTTTTGTTAAATGTGAATAGGAGCGTCTACCTTTTGGGTCTGTTTCTCAACATCTTGTATCCCCCTTATATAAATTAAAATTTATTTTGGGGCTGGGACAGGAGAATCCGACTTAAGTCAGGGCTCTTTCAAATATCCGCAAAGTGTGAATAAGGGGGAAAGACAGTAACTTGTCTTTTTTTTTTTTTTTTTTTTTTGTGTTTTGAAAAAGGCAGAGGAAGAACCCGCCACCTCCGAACTCTGAATATTAAGAGTTTGACGGATGGCTTATATCAGAATCTAACACCTGAGCTAGTAGAAAAACTCCTCATCCTATTATCCCACTCTGGGTCTACTTCCCCATCCTCCAGTGGGAATGTTTCCAACTACTCCTCCGGAAAAGTTATAGCGGGCAACGGCTGCGGCCGTTTTGTAGCAGAAGAACTGCCGGCAGAGTTAACAAATTTGTTTAGAGACTGAGCCCATATTTCGAGCCCATAGAGCTTCCACTGTAGCCATAGAGGCATAGACTGATCCGCGGAACTTTCCTGCTGGTCCGCCACAGATGCCCCAGAGCATGAAACACAGAGTACCTGCGTCCGGGCTTCCCTTTGCTAGCTATGATCCCCATAGTGAGCAGGAAAAAATAAACCACCGAGGCGGTCTTACCCTTTGTAGATTTCATAAGTAATTAATTCATTTATTCTCTTTTCCAATACTTTGACATATTGTTGTATATTGTAATATACTATGAATCATACTGTGTTCAATGCATATTATATATTGCAAAAATTACCTCCCCTAAAAGTATAGCATGACACAATGTAAATCTACAGTGAATTTATACTGTGTCCCAAAATATACTTGCTGTTAGGTGATCAGCCTTTGTTGTGAGCGCTGCACAGTGTCCCCCGTACTGCCTCTGGAGAAGATGGCGGCCGGAGCCCTGCATACCTGGACGAGAGTGCGCGCGTGGTAGTGGAGGGCGGGAGTCCGTCCCTTCTTGAACAATGAAGCGCCTGTCAGCTTCAGTAGGCGCGCTGCAGCCGAAAGTCTGCGGCTCTCGCGTGCCGCCACCCCAAGTTGTTCTGTTCAGGTAGCGAGCACAGCGTCCCCCTGTCACTGTAGATGGTATCATGACGTGCGCGCGGGCAGAACAGAGCGGGAAGCCGTCCCTGCTCTCCTCTCGCGACCAACCGGAAGTTCGGGCCGCCGCGCGTTGCTAAGTATAGCGACTGTTGCGGCGGCTTCTCCGGGATCCCCGTCCCGTCCCCACAGCCCTTCAGACAGTACTGCGGCTGTATGGGTACAGGTCTCCGGCACAGCTCCCGCTGGCGGGCTTGCGCCGGGGGTGGGGGGGGGGGGGGGGGGGGGATGTGGGGAAGGGAGATAAAGTAAAAATAATACTAAAATTAGTAAAATAAATAAATATTAATAAATAATAAATAATAAAAACCGTTAGGGACAGCCCAATACTGCCAGTGACAGATTGTGGCTGTCCAGTACCTCTTTGATCTGTCGTGTGAATCAAAAGGCCCCAGTGACCAAGGTATGGTGGCCCTTTCTGACAGCATCCTTGTTCCATTTATACCTGTCACCTGTAAACAGGGACTAGGTATAGAAAAATAAAGAAAAATAAAGAAAAAATAAAGAAAAATTAGGAGAAATAAAAACTGTGTCTGTACTCCACAGGCACAAAACTAAAACTGAGGTGCTGGCTAGGCAGGAAGGAGATGGGAGGGGTTAGAGGGGGGAGGAGTCAGGTTTTAATAGTTCTGTGCCAAACTCCACAACCACACACCTCTAACCCACAAGTAATGGCGCAGCGTCCCCCAGATGGATGAAAGAGAAATAGTGACCGAAGGAGAAAGGACATACTTGAGAGAAGGAACATAACAATGAGTGGTGAGATTTACACACCACGAACATAAAACAACCAGCAACGGCTGGTAACAATAACAGCAACAGCTGAACAGGTAACTACAGAACAAGAACCTGCAGAAAAGTCAACTACGAGAAAAGGATTAGCCGGTAGGTAATTAAAATCCTATTTTCTCTAGCATCCATAAGGGATATTGGGGAGACGTAGTACGATGGTGACGTCCCAAAGCTTCCAGAACGGGCGGGAATGTGTGGAGACTTCTGCAGCACCGCCTGCCCAAACTGGGTATCCTCTTTGGCCAGAGTATCAAACTTGTAGAACTTTACAAAAGTGTTCTTCCCCGACAAGGTAGCAGCTCGGCATAGTTGCAAGGCCGAGATCTCCACTGGCAGCCGCAGAGCCCACCGATCTTGTAGAGTGGGCCTTCAGAGACTGAGGAACAGGTAAGGCTGCCGACACATAGGCCTATCGGATGGTAAGTCTAAGTCAACGCACAATGGACTGCTTCACAGCAGGGCAACCCTTTTTCTGCGCATCATAGAGCACGAACAGGGAATCCGTCTTTCTGATCCGAGCCTTTCGCTTGATATAGATCTTCAAGGATCGCACAACATCCAATGCCTCCGGAGTAGCAGAAGTGTCGGAACCACAATAGGTTGATTCAAGTGGAACACAGAGACAACTTATGGCAGGAACTGTTGCCTAGTCCGCTCTGTCCTCGTAAAAGACCAAGTAAGGACTTTTACACTATAAGGCCCCCAATTCGGAGACACGGGCAGGGCTAGTAACATCACAGTCTTCCACGTGAGGTACTTGTCTTCCACCGTCATCAGAGGTTCAAACCAGAAGGATCGTAGAAATACCAACACTACATTCAAATCCCAGGGTGCCGTGGGCGGCACGAAAGGAGGTTGAATGTGAAGTACTCCCTACAAGGTCTGAAATTCTGGCAATATATACGTTATGGTAAGAACTTACCGTTGATAACGGTATTTCTCCTATGTCCACAGGATAACAATGGGATATGATGGAGCTATAATGGATTGGCACCAAACGATCACAAGCTTTTAGTCCTCCCAGGATGCAACGGGCCCGTCCATATATCCCCACCCACTGGCTCAGGCAAATCAGTTGGATTCCAAAGCATTTAGGCAGGAGCATCATGTAGAGCACTAATCAGGCGAGAAGAACACACATGCATACCCTTCCGTACAAGAAGGAAGAGGTTAGTGAGTAGAAAGACCCTCAAATCAGGTGTGTCAGGGCGGGATCCCTGTGGACATAGGAGAAATACCGTTATCAATGGTAAGTTCTTACCATAAAGTATATTTCTCCGGCAGGGTCCACAGGATAACAATGGGATTTCCCAAAGCAATTTTTAGTGGTGAGGATGTTCCTGATTGGTAGGAGAACCCTTCGCCCGAATTCAGCGTCATGAGAGGCAAAAGTATCCAAGGCATAATGTCTATGAGTGTGTTAATGGAAGACCATGTGGCTGCCTTACATATCTGTTCTTGCTGAAGCATCATGCTGTGCTGCCCATGAAGGACCTACCTTACGGGGTGGTATTCATGTGACCGGCGGTCTGCTGACCGACAGTCACATGACCTCCTCCACCATCCCGCCGGCTCAGTAACCCGATGGTCGGCATGCCGACCAACAGGGACTATTTCCACTTGTGGGTGTCCACGACACCCATAGAGTGGGAATAGAACCCGTGGCGACCGCAGGTCGCCACCGAGCCTGCAGCGTGGCGAGTGCAGCGCGGCGAGCCCGCAAGGGGCTTGCTGCACTCGCCCCTCCCCGCCGGGATCCCGGCGTCGGTAAGCTGACCGGCGGTCAGGAGACCGCCGGTCAGCCATACTACACCCACCTTACGAGTAGAGTGAACATTAGCCGGAACAGGGAGATTAGCTTGAGAGTATGCTTCTGAAATAGTCATTCAAAGCCATCTTTCCAGCGTCTGTTTTGTAGCAGGCCATCCTCTCATGTGAAATTCGTAGAGAATGAAGAGAGAATCTGTCTTTCTGACGGCACTGGTACGACCCACGTAGACCCTTAATGCCCGAACTACGTCCAGCGACGCATCTCCCGAAGAAAGTCCCGATACCTGGAAAAAAACGGGACTACAATTTCTTCATTAAGGTGGACCTTAGACCCCACCTTATGAAGATACCCAGATCTAGTTCTGAGAACTACTTTATCTGGATAAACATCAGAAAAGGAGATTTATATAACAGTGCTCCTAAATCTGATACTCTTCTAGCTGATGCCATAGTCAGCAGAAAGAGAACTTTAGCTGAACTATGCAGTCAATGCTGACACTTGCACTCTCAAGGAAGCCATTCTTAAACCTTTATCCATTCCCTTCTGAAAGAATGTTAGAACCCTGGAAATTCTGAAAGATTTTGGGTCCATAACTCTTCCATTATACCAATGATTATAGGCTTGCTATATTCGGTGGTAAATATGAGCCGAGGAAGTCTTTCCTGCTCTGAACATTGTTTGATTTACCTGTGAGAATCCTCTTGACTTCAGGATATAGATTTCAAGAGTCACGCCGTAAAAAACAGTTGATCCAAATGTCTGTGATAACAAGGACCCTGCATTAGCAGATCTGGGCGTTGAGGAAGCAGAAGTGGAGCGTCCATCGACATTCTCTGCGGATCTGTGTAGCAACGCCTTCTGGGCCAAGCCGGAGCTATTAGAATCACGGCACCCTTAGCTTCTTTTATCTTCCTCACTACCCTGGTGGCAGGATGATTGGAGGAAAAAGATACAGCACTTTTGTTGTATTTTCCTCACCATCCTGGGTAGAAGGATGATCCGAGGATACACATAAGTGAAAAGAAACTCCCATTTTATTTAAAAAAAAAAAAAAGACGTACACAAAGATCACTACCTGATCCCTTGTTCCTGACATGTATATGGGTCTTTTGCCGATAGGACGTCACGAGATCTATCTCTGGCAAACCCCACTTGTCTACCAGAGTCTGAAAAGACTTTTGGGTGTAGAGCCCATTCGCTTAACTGAATAGCGTGTCGACTGTGAAAGTCTGCTCTCCAGTTTAGGACTCCTGGAACGAATACTGCGGACAAGGCTGGAAGAGAGAGCTCTGTTCACTTTAATATGTGACTTACGTTCTTCCTTGCTGTTTAGCTGCGTGTTGCACTCTGAAGGTTGAGGTACACTAATGCCATTGCCTTGGCCCTGCAGATCTGGACTGGTTTTCCTTTAGGAGTGTCCCTTACCCGAACCTGGATCATGTATATGGCACGAAGTGCTAACGGGTTTATTAGCAGGCAACTTTCTTCTGTGGTCCACAGGCCCAGAATATTAATCCTTCGGACAATGGCCTTCCCCAGCCCCAAAGACTAGCATTTGTTGTCAGTATCTCCCAACTTGATATCTAACAAGGTTGTCCCCTTGTCTAAATGGCATGTCTGTAGCCACCAGGTTAATGACTTTTTTACCTTCTCTGACAGTACCACTTCCTCTTGAAAATAATAACGGCAGCAGTGGGATCTGAACCCACACTTCCGAAGAGTCTGGAGCCTTAATACAGAGCTTTAGACCAATCGGCCATGCTACCACATCGTTTACTCTCCATCTGGCCCACGTACAACACCTGTTATTCACAGGTGGTCTCCTATCAGAGATTTTAATCAGGCACAACACTGCCCAACCTCCAACATCAGATGAGATCGGACCCATCCAGCGCGCTGCGGCTGCTGATAAAATCAGAAGCTGCAGAAGTCTTGAGTGGAATTGTTCATGTCGAGTGTTGACACCATCAAACCCATCATGCGCATGCTGCGTGAATTGATATTGTTTGACTGTGTAACAACTCCTGAGTCCTTGACTGTACCTTGGATATCTTATTCCGAGGTAAATATTTTCTGCAGGCTTTGATTCAGTACAGCCTCCCCGTGAGTCATCCGTTGTGGCGGAGCCAGGGATGACCTTGCCACATTTATGAACCACCCGTACCTCTGCAGACAAGTTTTTGTCTGTTCGGGATAGCACAGAAGCCTTTCCTGTGATTGTTCCAGAAAAAAAAAAAAAAAGGGTGGTCGAGGTATGGCAATTTTCTTATCCCCTGCTTGCGGAGATAAACTGCCATAATTATATTGGAACATACTCTGGGGCTGTGGTTAACCCAAAAGGGGTAAGACCTAGAACTGAATGTTGCTGAAGGATGGTAAACCTTGAAATAACACTGATGGACAGTGCTATAGGAACCTGTAGGTAAGCATCCTGACTATCCAGGGATACTATGTAATCTACTGGCTCCTTACCAAACTATGGAGCGCATCCATGTAAATCGTGGTACCCAAACCTATCTGTTTAGGATTTTAGAGATTGAGAATGGAGTAAAGAATCCTTCTGAATCAAACCCAGGTTGGAGTAAACACCCTTGTCCACATTGTGCATGGGTTACCAGGATGACTACTCCTGACAAAAGCAATTTCTGAACTGCTTCTTTCAATCCCCTTATCTTTGCCTCTGCCCGGAACGGGCTGGAGCAGAAGAATCTTCGAGGAAGAAGCTTTTGAAAGGAAAGCATAAACTAGAGATACCGCTTCTTGCACCCAGGCATCTATTATCAGATCTGTGCAACCTAGGAGGTCGGCCCCCTACCCTGGGATCCCCTAGAAGGAGGCCTATACCATCATGCTGATGGGTTATCCTCTGGTTTGGAAGCTGGCCCTCTGGTTGCTGTTACGAACCTATTGCTTTTCCTTTATGACCGAAAAGGCTGAAACAAGACCCCTAACTAGGGTTATATGTGGAAGGAAACGTGACCTTCTTGGAGTCTGATTCTGACTCCCCACTATCTGCTTACTCAAACATAGACTTTCAGCCAAAGTCAAGTTCCCAGAACCTTCTTTGATTCTGAATCAACTTTGCCTGTAGTAAGCAAACTGATCTGTTAGCAGCTATTGTTAAGGTTGATGCCCCAAAAGCATAACCCATATCTTTGCTGCCTGTTACATGTAAGCTATATGGGATTCTTGCTCCCCTGCAGGTACTGAAAGTCCATCTTTCAATACCTCAGCCCAGGCAGCTATTTGCTTTTATGAAAGCTGAAGTCCTGGCTGGCCTTATGACTGCCCTAGTCAGACATTGTTTTTTTGAAAAACATTACTCTTTTGATGTTGATGGCAGAGGCTATATAGATTTTTGCACTATCAAATCATATGCATAGGAGACACTTCCCTTTTTATTTTTTACAATCCCCAGCTGGAAAAGGATATTGGAATGTAGCCCAAACCTTTTCCTGATTCTCAGCTGTTTGTGTCCACCTTGAGGAGGCCCTACCTGTTTTGGGACATTAAAATACGGGTGCCTTATTTTTAACCATGGCTCTGCTGCCTCTAAGAACAGACTAGCCTTTACTGCTCTTATGGTTTCAGTTTATTCACTGAACGGATACCTTTTACCTGTTCTTCATGTGCCGAAGTTGAGTATATAGAGCTTTCATTGTCTGATGATCATCATGTATAGCCTGTGAAGTGGATAATTTATTTATACACGGTTTATCAGCTTGACTTATTTGGAGAAGCTGTTGGGGATATACCGTATGTAGGTAGCTGCATGTATGGATTCTAGTGAACCCCATTCCTGGTATCGAGACTGTAGGAATGACCTTTCAGCCAAACTGGACAAGGTATGTGCAAACATCACCCAAGAGAGTCTATCTATACCTGATGTCGATCAGGGACCTGAACCTCCAACCATTTACACATAAACCATCCTGTACCAGATCAGAAAGGATAATACAGTTTTTGCAAACATATTATGAATGGTTGTTGGTGTTACTGTAAGTGTACCCTTGTCACTTTTGCCGCTGTTAGACATGATAAATAATCAGCACTTGTACTACACAATTTGTGACTGTAACCACTTTATCTCTCTAAAGTGATATCAATCTGACCCTACCCATGCACCGGCATTGAGGATCAGGAGACCAACTGACAAACATATATTAAAGTCAGCAATCACACTAGCAGTCAGTCACATGTTATATATTAGTCATATGAGCACATAATCAACTACAAACACATTTCAAAGGATGTAAGAGTACATATTAATGAATTCTGTTTTATACAGACCTTAACGTATTCAGACACAATGCGAAGAAAACCACAGTAATATACACATCTCATATGCAATATGCACTAAACTTAGACTATTCATACTGACAAAGGTAGATAGAATTTTAGTGCTGTATAACCCGTACTCAGAGTGGGAAACAGGGAGACTCGCCTCACTTCCAAGATCGATCAATATGTTAGCGAACGCGGAGTGGATCCGGGAGCTACTAGTGTACACTGTCGCTCCGGAACTTTAAGTGTATACAGACGCCTGTACTGCGACCGGGTCTCCTCGCGCTAGCGCTTAGTGAACACAGACACAGCCCCCTATGCTGCAACCGAGATCCCTCGTGGTAGCGTCTGAGGCGGAAATGAGGCAACAGTTCATGGCGGGAGACCAACGGAAACTGGTCATGAACTGGGGGGAGGGATGACCAGGAGAGCGTCCGACTCCCCACCGCAGACATCAACCAAAGGGATCGCAGCCTCATGCTATTCCTGGTGCCTTATGATCCCTAAGACCTAGCGCTGGAGCACCCGTGGTGGCGGCACGCCAGCTACTGTTTGGTAGTCTACTCCCAATACAGTGCGGCTGTGTCCGTATTCCCCCTCTAAGTGGAACTGATGCCTTACCTTCTCCCCGTGCTCCGGCCACAGCCTGGTAATGTCTGCTGGACCTGCTAGTATATCCGACACAGACGCCCGTCGAGACAGCACTTGTACCGTGGGTAAGCATTGTTGCGACCTGGCGGAGAGTTGTTGGAGCGACTCTTTCCAACATGCATATAAGACGCTGTTAGGAAAGATCACTTAGAAAACATAGTAAGACTATAAAACTTAAATAAGAACGCTTAAGCCTGCCAAAAACAGCAGCCCTGTGATCATGGTCTGGCTCCTACCGCACCAAACAAAAAAACGATTTGCCTGAGCTAGTGGGTGGGGATATATGGATGGGCCTGTTGCATCCTTGGAGGACTGAGAGCTTGTGATCGTTTGGTGCCAATCCGCTATCGCGCCATCATATCCCATTGTTATCCTGTGGATAACCTGTGGATCCTGCCGGAGAAACGGTCAATTTCTTCTGGAAGAAAATTGAGAGGGCTGAAATCTGGACCTTAATGGAACCGAGACGTAAGCCCTTATCCACAGCAGCAGCGGAAACGGAGGAAACGTCCCAAGTGGAACTCCACAGGCGGATACGAGCGTTCCTCGCACCAAGAGACATATTGTCTCCAGATATGATAATAGTGTTTTGACGTCACAGTTTCCTGGCCTGAACAATGGTAGCAATGACTCTTTTGGAAAGGCCCTTATGAGCTATGATGTTCCGCTCAACCTCCATGCCGTCAAGCAAAGTTGCCATAAGTCTGGGTAGATGAACGGTCCTTGTTGAAGATCTCTTCTTAGTGGCAGATGCCAAGGGTCTTTGACGGACAAGTCCAGAAAATACGCGTACCATGCCCTCCGAGGCCAATCCGGTGCAATCAGAATTGCCTGGACCCTTGGGAGCAACGGAATCGGAGGAAACAGGTAGACCAGCCGGTAAGGCCAGGCGCCCCGGTTCGGGAGCAATGCCAGTGAAGCTTCTTGTTGAGTCAAGAAGCCATCATGTCTATTTGTGGGCAGCCCCACCGGTCAATGATCTGTTGAAACACCTGATGGTGGAGCCCCCACTCCCCCGGGTGGAGATCGTGACGACTCAGGAAGTCCGCTTCCCAGTTGTCCACACCCGGAATGAAGATTGCAGACACTGCCCTTGTATTTCTTTATGTCCAGAGAAGTATCTTTGACACCTCTCGCATGCAGGCTCTGCTTTTTCTCCCTCCCTGCCGACTGATGTACGCCACTGCTGTGGCATTGTTCAACTGTACTTGGATCGCATGATCCTTGAGTAGAAGAGAGGTCTGAAGCAGAGCACTGTAGATCGCCCGAAGTTCCAGAATGTTGATCAGAAGGAGGGCTTCGTGGGCTTACCACCTGCCCTGGAACTGAGCCCCTTGGGTGACCGCTCCCCATCCTCTCAGACTCGCATCTGTCGCGAGGAGGATCCAATCCTGAATCCCGAAACTCCAGCCTTCCAGGAGATTGGAGGACTGCAGCCGCAACAGGAGGGATATCCTGGCCTGAGGTGACAGCCATAGCATCCGGTGCATCTGTAGATGTGATCCGGACCACTTGCTCAGGAGATCCAATTGAAATGTTCTGGCATGGAACCTCCCATATTGGATAGCCTTGTATGAGGCAACCATCTTCCCCAACAATCTTATGCAAAGATGGATAGATACGCAAGCAGGCCAGAGCACCATGTGGACCATCTCCTGAAGCGTTCCCGCCTTCTGGGACACAGTATCCAGTAACATCCCCATTAACAGGAGCCACTGAGTTGGCTCCAGGTGGGACTTCTGTATATTGAGAATCCACCCATGGTGTGACAGAAGTTGGATATCGCGGTCGATATGGAGCAATAAAAACTACCTGGATCTTGCTTTTATCAGGAGATCATCCAGGTAAGGGACAACATTGACCCCCTGGACCCGGAAGCTGGATCATCATCTTGCCATTACCTTTGTGAATACCCTCAGAGCTGTGGACAGGTCAAAGGGTAGTGCCTGGAACTGGTAGTGATCGTCCAGTAGGGCAAACCTCAGATAAGCCTGATGAGGTGGCCAAATTGGAATATGAAGGTAGGCGTCCTTGATATCCAGGGAAACCATGAATTCCTGTTCTTCCAGGCCCGCAATCACTGCTCTTAATGAGTCCATCTTAAACTTGAAACCCCTGAGATAAGGGTTCAAGGACATTAGGTTCAAAATGGGCCTTATCAAACCGCCCGGCTTCGGTACCACAAACAGGTTGGAGTAGCAACCCTTTCCCCATTGTTGTATTGGTACTGGAACAATGATGTGGGACTGGACCAACTTTTGGATGGCTTGTTGCAACGTAACTTGCGTATCCTCCAAAGCTGTTAAGCTTGATTTGAAAAATCGTTGGGGAGGAGCACCGTCAAACTCCAGCTTGTAGCCCTGAGAAATGAGGTCCTTGACCCATGTAACCTGGCAGGAAACCTCCCAGATGCGGCTGAAGTGACGCAGTCGAGCTCCCACCTCGAGGTGTGTGGGCACAGTCATGCTGAGGACTTAGTGGAAGCAGAAATGGTGCTCTGTTCCTGAGAACCGGTGTTCGCAGGTCGTCTTACCTCTGGTGCTACTAGCTGCATTGGAGGCACCTCTGGCCTTAGATCGAAATCTGTTAGACCAAAAGAACTGAACAGACGGCCCCGGATAGGAACACCTAGCCGGCGAGGCCCCAGAGGGTAGAAACGTGGATTTCCCTGCAGTAACTTTAGAAATCCACGTATCCAACTCAACCCCAAAGAGCCATTCACTAGAAAAGGGGAGAGATTCCACACTGCACTTGGACTCTGCGTCCGCTATCCATTGACGCAACCACAAGGCCCTGGCAGCCAAGTCTGCAACAGCCTGTTGTAGTAGCTGAGGTTTTTTTAACCTTAGCAGTGAGTTGTGATGACACATCATATTTTTAAGTGCCCCTAGCCAAGAAGGCTTTTGACCCTCTCACCCAGCCCCCTCACTGAGTTGTGAAGATTGGCTGTATTGATCACACGAAACAGAATCAGATAAGGCAGAGAATCTGGTGTGGCATACACTGCATAGTTTGTGTTTACCCATGTTCACAGTAAAGCACAATCACATACAGGTAATAACTAGCATGCCTGCCCCTTACTGTATGTGAGAGGCAGATAGAGACAGAGGGGACCAGCACACCCCAGCTACACAGCCCCAGTGAGGCTGTAAGCTGTTATATTACAGGAAAACACCTATGATGACTGTCCTGTATAGGACACAGATTATGTACAATAGCGGCTCTCCCCCTTTGCTACACCCTGTACCAGTTTTCCAGCGTTTTCTGAGTGGCAGGAGGAGCTGTGTGCGTCTGCTGAAAGCAGGGGAAGGCGCCAAAATACCGCTGGTCCCCCTCTGAGGTAGCTCCCCCCACCCCTACCAATGGTGCCGGAGCTACAGTGTTCCTTATACTGGCAAAGACTCCCAATTAGCTTAAAAACATCACAAGTGCTAGTTTAAGCCACCGCTAGCCAGTGTACACAGGAGGGTCCCATATGCCCCCCCCCCCCCCCGGTTTGTACTCACCACTATCGTCACCTTCAGGCTATTGCTAGGGGTGTGCAGCATGATGTGGCTGCGACAGCTAAGGCACAGTGCCCCGCTGTACAAACAACCTTTCATCTGCCTTACGAGGCTCTGACACCTCGCAAGGCCGATGACCGTCCCCCCCTAACTCCCATGGTGCAGTTATGCTGTTGCCCAAACATCATACCGAAAATAATCAAAGTTTAAAGGAAATTGTAGAAAATTCTCTGGAGCTGCAGAGATGTGCATCCTCTCCTGGGAGCACTTTTTTCTAAACTGTCTGGGGGAGGGGGCATAGAGGGGAGGAGCCATCACACCCAGTGAAGAAATTTAAAGTGCACTGGCTCCTTTGGACCCCATCTATACTCCATCGTACTCAGTCTCCCCAATATCCCTTATGGATGCTAGAGAGAGAAAAAAATCCCAAAACTGCCATTTTCTGAGGTTTAGTGCAATATATACAGATCCCCATATGTATTCTAAAGGTCCACAGCAGATACTGTATCAGAGATATATATATACTGCGAACCTGCAGCACTGCAATCCCCATAGAATTCTATGTGATAAAGATAAATAAAACTTACTGTACAGTGTGGAAATAACCACCACTAACACAGTGGCTTACCAATGTAAACCAACAACACTCCACAAGTGCTGTAGCTTTGGAGACGCTCTGACCCAGTCATCTAACCATCACAATTTGACCCTTATCAAAGTTGCTCTGATCTTTACGCTTGTCCATTTTTCCTGCTTCCAACACATTAACTTCAAGAAATGACTGTTCACTAGCTGCCTAATATATCCCACCCTGTGACAAATTTTCTGTAATCAAATGTTGCCACTCGCACCCCACACACCCCCTTCCCCTGTGCTACAACCTTTCACCAGAGTCAGCGGAGCCTGGTTATCAGTCTCTCCTGCTGCAGCTGATCTCCACACACACAGATCAACTTATTAGTGCTGGAAGGAGAACTATATTCCTCCCATTACACTTTTGATTTCAGCGCATGGACCCCAGTGTGGTATTTGCATACTGGGGAGCAATTCTGGTAGCGATGTTGGCGGTCACAGATTGCTACATTACTGCCAGGGTGGCAGGACCTGGAAAAGGAAATCCATTAGCACATGTATAGAGCGGACTTACTCATTACCAGCCCCAGGGATGCAGCGGATGGCGCGGTTGTATACATATGATTGTATCAGTTAAGTGGTTAAGCTTGTCTGGGCTATCCTTGGCACTTTAAAGAATGATGATGGTGGGCACAATGCAGAAAAGCCACTTGTAGTGAAAACTCAAATGATGCTTGTTTTGAATGCAAGAACTGCTCCATTAAGGTAGCAGACAGCGGTGCCCAGGGAGCTAGACCAGTGATGGCTAACCTTGACACTCCAGCTGTTGTTGAACTACACATCCCAGCATGCCCTGCATCAGTTTTAGCATGGCCAAATAGCAAAACTGTAGCAGGGCATGCTGGGATGTGTAGTTCAACAACAGCTGGAGTGTCAAGGTTAGCCATCACTGAGCTAGACCATCTTCAACTGGAAACATATGACTTGTGCTGGTCAGAGAGAAAATAAACACTTCCTGCCGGGCTGACTAGATACAAGAAGATACACTGGGGAAGAGGCGCTCCTTTTCACAAGCTACAAGGGGTAATTTATTTAACTACTATGACCATCTAAAATGAGCTAACCCATAGTAACGGTTTCCATGGCGTACTGAAGTAGAAAAGAAACTTATGAAGCTTTAAAAATGCAAACTCACAGGACAAACATGGCTTACACTAATTTTACCAAAATGTATCTATTGATATAAAACAGTTCACAGAGGTGTATACAATGGAGTTACAAAAATGGATGTTTCTATGACAGATACTGGAAGAATTTGGGAGCTCCCTGCATGAAGTGCAGTAATGCAGCTTGTACAGACTGCCCCTCGTGAACCCAGAGAAATCGCTTAGAGGGATGAGAGCTGGACAGAAGAGAGTTAAATTCCTTGGACAGCTTGTGGCGGAAATGCCTATTTCCCCCCCTCAATAGCACTTTGTGATTCTGTCATCATGAAACCATAGGTGGTGACCTTTGAATAGGATATCTTTTACATCAAGTGGATACGTATGATTTACTCCAAATTGAAAGCATTGTACAACTAATTGGATTTAACGGAGTCTATTCAATACGTGACGGTTTTTCAGACAGTCGGAAAAACAGGCACTTTTCAACAGAAATAGGTCAAATTGGTATTCGACCTATTCAATGAAAGTGCTGTTTTTCCGTCTGTCGGAAAACCCGGTACTGGTCGAAAAACATGTGGATCGGCGAGTTACACATCTGTTTTTCACAGTTTGAGGCTGATGCAGATTTGACTTGTTATCAAGTTGAATCTGCATTGTAGGAATGCTGGCCATTTCCGGCCAGCATTGAATACTGACGTGTCGGAGAGGATCCGACACCATTTGAATACTACCCCCCCCCCCCCCCCCCCCCCATATAAACACAAATGTGCTATTTTATCAGTGTTAATTCCCTCATTGCCATAAAAGAGGTCACTTACCTGGAGCAACAGTATCAGATATGGAAGTGCTCGTACCAAGGAAAAATGGAGTTGGAAGTATTTTCGTGGGAGAATATGTATTTAATGACACTTTCCTGCCAACATAACTATGATATCCAGGAGTAGCTGTCAGGAAAAAGGAAGAACAGAGCATCTATATTTAGCATTCCGTACAGAATATTATGCATACCCATTTACAGTTAATGATAAACACTTCACAAGACTTTTCTCACTTCTTTATTTAATTCATAGAAGTGATAACTACTGCTGATGTTATGGGGTCTGTCTGTGCAGGTGCATGTGTCATTGTTTAGCCTTACATGAATAGAACTAAAATATAATATATATATTCACACACACTGTAGTTGGGGATTGTGCCCCTGCCCTCCCAGAAAGCAGTTTCTAGGGTATAAATATATAAAATAAAATACAACATGTGAAAATGATTACTACTTAAGAGAATTCCTCTGAGATCAGGTGCTCATTCCATCTATAGTATGTGCACATTACTACAACTCATGGATAAGAATAAGAATATACATAGCCGCCCTACAGGGAGACGCTGTCGGGGTATCCATAAGGCAGTCATTCGAAGGAGCCGCAATTGCAGAAAGGAATTCATCCACCTGCTTTAAAGACAAGGAGTTGTGGAGAGTCTCTAACGGACATATGGAAGGTACCATGGAGTACAACTCAAACCCTGAAAGACATACATATATACATGTGTATACATTGTCACACTTGAATACATATGAAGCCTATAGCAACTCCTGGATAATACAATAGCCAAAAAATAAATAAATTACATCATATTGTTTTCTTGATGATTAGACAAAGTGTAGCACTAAACAACATTATGGAGAATGAAACCTTGTGCAACATTTACATATTACAGTATGTCACTCCTAGGCGTCCTATTTTGCTGTAGTATACTTACCTGCATTATCTATTAAAGCCAAGATTGCACAAATGCTTAAACTCCTTAAGATAAATTGTTCACGTTGTCACATGTTGCAATTATGATTAAATAAAAAGTATTTAAAAAAAAATAAAATGTAAAAGTCAAAACTAATTATGCAAAGGAAATTCATTCTTTTATATTACCAAGCTTAATATGTATTTCTATGTCCGGATCCATGGCGATGGCCATGTTCTTTTATTTCTCCAATTCTTTTTATTACAGATACCAGTAGCCATATTAGAAAAATAGCGCATGCATGAACCACCGGTCATCTACATGCCAAGAAGGATATGAAGTTACAAAAGTACCCACAGAGGGCTTGCTAATACTATGATTGTAAGTACTATTGTATAAACTGGCATCTTGCAGGCTCACCCTACTGGATATCCAGAAATTGATCTCTCCAAATACATAGTCCAAGGAGTAGTTATCAGATTAACATTATGAAATCATGAGAAGAGACTGTTATAATGCGTTACTTATTAATTATATTTATTATGATGTACATTGTGTTACTGTATGAGTTTATATACTATGTATTTTGATAACAATGTTATGATGTGAGAGCATCCTTGGTCATGTGACTTCCTTTGGTTGAGAGCCCTTTCAGGGGATCAGAGTGAACAGACCCATGCACATTATTTTTCTTTGAAAAAGTCCTGTCCTGAACGATACTCGTCAGGTAGCTCTATGACCTGGGAGTAGTGTACCAGCTGATACATATTCAGGCTCTACCTTGCAGCAGGAGGAGAAATTGTGTACTTACCAACTTACCTGGCTTCCACAACCACTGTGTGAGATATGTAGGGTTGCAAGTTTGCTACATTTTTCTAAAAATCAATATATATTTGGAAACAGTATTACACTAGAAGATTATTTCTTTTAAGGTCATCCACATTACATATCTGTGGTGACTGATAACATGCGGTATCAGGACAACATCCATTCAGATAAGTGCATGTACTTCTATTTCTAGTACGGGCTTTATATCTCGTTACCTTTTATTGGGCACCAAGGTGTCCGTCTGGACAATATTGCATTAGGGAGACTTCTAGTTACAATTGTGCTCAGATTATTCTTTTTTTTTCACTGGAGACTTTGACAAAGTGGTCTCATTTTATTTATGTCAATTTCTGAACTAATTTGTTAATTGAATTTAATTGTGTTTAAATTTAGCACCAGCACTTACTAATATATATAGTTTATTGCTCCGTAGCGAAGTGCAACCTTTTATCATTGTTATTAAACACCATGCTTCATGGTTAGAATGTAATTTATGTGTGTGTGTATATATATATATATATATATATATATATATATATATATAAAATAAGATTTTACACACCGGTAAATCTATTTCTCGTAGTCCGTAGTGGATGCTGGGAACTCCGAAAGGACCATGGGGAATAGCGGGCTCCGAAGGAGGCTGGGCACTCTAGAAAGATTTATGACCACCTGGTGTGCACTGGCTCCTCCCACTATGACCCTCCTCCAAGCCTCAGTTAGGACACTGTGCCCGGACGAGCTGACATAATAAGGAAGGATTTTGAATCCCGGGTAAGACTCATACCAGCCACACCAATCACACCGTACAACTCGTGATACTATATCCAGTTTGACAGTATGAAAACAACTGAGCCTCTCAACAGATGGCTCAACAATAACCCTTTAGTTAGCAATAACTATTTACCAGTATTGCAGAAAATCCGCACTTGGGATGGGCGCCCAGCATCCACTACGGACTACGAGAAATAGATTTACCGGTGAGTAAAATCTTATTTTCTCTAACGTCCTAGTGGATGCTGGGAACTCCGAAAGGACCATGGGGATTATACCAAAGCTCCCAAACGGGCGGGAGAGTGCGGATGACTCTGCAGCACCGAATGAGAGAACTCAAGGTCCTCCTCAGCCAGGGTATCAAATTTGTAGAATTTTGCAAACGTGTTTGCCCCTGACCAAGTAACAGCTCGGCAAAGTTGTAAAGCCGAGACCTCTCGGGCAGCCGCCCAAGATGAGCCCACCTTCCCTGTGGAATGGGCTTTCACTGATTTAGGATGCGGCAGTCCAGCCGCAGAATGCGCCTGCTGAATCGTGTCACAGATCCAGCGAGCGATAGTCTGCTTAGAAGCAGGAGCACCCAGTCTGTTGGGTGCATACAGGATAAATAGCGAGTCAATTTTCTTGACTCTAGCCGTCCTGGAAACATAATTTTTCAAGGCCCTGACTACGTCCAGTAACTTGGAATCCTCCAAGTCCCTAGTAGCCGCAGGCACCACAATAGGTTGGTTCAAGTGAAAAACCGATACCACCTTAGGGAGAAACTGGGGACGAGTCCTCAATTCTGCCCTCTCCATATGGAAAATCAGATAAGGACTTTTATATGACAAAGCCGCCAATTCTGATACACGCCTGGCCGAAGCCAAGGTCAATAACATGACCACTTTCCGCGTGAGATATTTTAGATCCACGGTTTTTAGTGGTTCAAACCAATGTGATTTTAAGAAACTCAACACCACGTTGAGATCCCAAGGTGCCACTGGAGGCACAACCGGGGGCTGAATATGCAGCACTCCTTTTACAATGTCTGAACTTCAGGTACTGAAGTTAATTCTTTCTGGAAGAAAATCGACAGAGCCGAGATCTGTATCTTAATGGAGCCTAATTTTAGGCCCATAGACACTCCTGCTTGTAGGAAATGCAGAAATCGACCTAGTTGAAATTCCTCTGTTGGGGCCTTTTGTGGCCTCACACCAAGCAACATATTTCCGCCATATGCGGTGATAATGTTTTGCATTTACATCTTTCCTGGCTTGAATCAGCGTAGGAATGACTCCCTCCGGAATGCCCTTTTCCTTTAGGATCCGGCGTTCAACCGCCATGCCATCAAAACGTAGCCGCGGTAAGTCTTGGAACAGACAGGGCCCCTGCTGCAGCAGGTCCTGTCTGAGCGGCAGAGGCCATGGGTCCTCTGATATAATTTCTTGAAGTTCTGGGTACCAGGCTCTTCTTGGCCAATCCGGAACCACGAGTATCGTTCTTACTCCTCGCCTTCTTATTATTCTCAGTACCTTTGGTATGAGAGGCAGAGGGGGGAACACATAAACCGACTGGTACACCCACGGTGTTACCAGAGCGTCCACAGCTATCGCCTGAAGGTCCCTTGACCTGGCGCAATATCTTTTATAGCTTTTTGTTGAGGCGGGACGCCTTCATGTCCACCTGTGGCCTTTCCCAATGGTGTACAATCCTTTGGAAGACTTCTGGATGAAGTCCCCCCTCTCTCGGGTGGAAGTCGTGTCTGCTGAGAAGATCTGCTTCCCAGTTGTCCACTCCGAGAATGAACACTGCTGACAGTGCTAACACATGATTTTCCGCCCATCGGAGAATCCTTGTGGCTTCTGCCATCGCCATACTGCTTCTTGTGCCGCCCTGTTGGTTTACATGGGCGACTGCCGTGATGTTGTCTGATTGGATCAGGACCGGCCTTTTGAAGCAGAGGCCTTGCCTGACTCAGGGCATTGTAAATGGCCCTCAGTTCCAAAATATTTATGTAGGGAAGTCACCTGACTTGACCAAAGTCCCTGGAAGCTTCTTCCCTGTGTGACTGCCCCCAGCCTCAAAGGCTGGCATCCATGGTCACTAGGACCTAGTCCTGTATGTCGAACCTGCGGCCCTCTTGAAGATGGGCACTCTGCAGCCACTACAGTAGAGATACCCTGGTCCTTGAAGACAGGGTTATCAGCCGATGCATCTGAAGATGTGATCCGGACCACCTGTCCAACAGGTCCCCCTGAAAAGTTCTTGCATGGAACCTGCCGAATGGGATTGCTTCGTAGGAAGCTATCATTTTTCCCAGGACTCGCGCGCAATGATGCACCGATAACTGTTTTGGCTTCAGGAGGTCTCTGACTAGAGATGACAGCTCCATGGCTTTCTCCTCCGGGAGAAACACTTATTTCTGGTCTGTGTCCAGAACCATCCCCAGGAACAGTAGACGTGTCGTAGGAAACAGCTGTGTCTTTGGACTGTTTAGAATCCAACCGTGCTGTTGTAGCACTTTCCAAAATAGTGCTACCCCGACTAGCAACTGCTCCTTGGACCTCGCCCTTATAAGGAGATTGTCCAAGTACGGGATCATTAAAAACTCCCCTTTTTCGAAGGAGTATCATCATTCCGGCCATTACCTTGGTAACACCCTCGGTGCCATGTACAGTCCAAACGGCAGAGTCTGGACTTGGTAATGGTAATCCTGTACCACAAATCTGAGGTACTCCTGGCGAGGATAGTAAATGGGGACATGCAGGTAAGCATCCTTGATGTCCCGGGATACCATGTAATCCCCCTCGTCCAGGCTTGCAATAACCGCCCTGGGCGATTCCATCTTGAACTTGAATTTTTTTATGTATGTGTTCAAGGATTTTAAATATAAAAAAAGGGTCACACCGAACCATGCGGTTTCGGTACCCCAAACCGTGTGGAATAGTAACCCCGTCCTTGTTGAAGTAGGGGCACCTTAAGTATTACCTGATGGGAATACAGCTTATTAATTGCCTCTAGCACAGCCTCCCTGCTTGAGGGAGTTGTCGGCAAGGCATATTTGAGGAAACGGCGGGGGGAAGACATCTCGAATTCCAGCTTGTACCCTTGAAATACTACTTGAATGAAACAGGGATCCACCTGTGAGCGAGCCCACTGATCGCTGAAATTTTTGAGACGGCCCCCCACCGTACCTGGCTACACCTGTGGAGCCCCCGCGTCATGCTGTGGACTCAGAGGAAGCGAGAGAAGAATTATGATTCTGGGAACAGGCTGACTGGTGCAGCTTTTTCCCTCTTCCCTTGTCTCTGTACAGAAAGGAAGCGCCTTTGACCCGCTTGCTTTTCGGAAGCCGAAAGGACTGTACCTGATAATACAGTGCTTTCTTAGTCTGTGAGGAAAACTGAGGTAAAAATATTTCTTCCCAGCTGTTGCTGTGGATACGAGGTCCCAGAGACCACCCCCAAATAATTCCTCACCCTTATAAGGCAGAATCTCTATGCGCCTTTTAAAGTCAGCATCACCTGTCCAGTGACAGGTCTCTAATACCCTCCTGACAGAATGGACATTACATTCATTTTGGATGCCAGCCGGCAAAATATCCCTCTGTGCATCCCTCATATATAAGACGACGTCTTTAATATGTTCTCATGTTAGCAAACTAGTATGTTTGACAGGGTCACCGACCACGCTGCAGCAGCACGCTCTGCAGGTTTCAGTCTAGTACCTGAGTGTGTAAATACAGACTTCAGGATAGCCTCCTGCTTTTTATCAACAGGTACCTTCAAAGTGGCCGTTCCTAAAACGGCAGCGCCACCTATTTTGACAACCGTGTGAGCGCCTTACCCACCCTAGGGGATATCTCCCAGCGTAACTTATCCTCTGGCGGGAAAAGGTACGCCATCAGTAACTTTTTTGAAATTACCAGTTTCTTATCCGGGGGAACCCACGCTTCTCACACACTTCATTCATTCATCTGATGGGGGAACAAAACACTGCCTGCTTTTTCTCCCCAAACATAAAAACCCATTTTTAGAGGTTAATGTCAGAAATGTGTAACACATTTTTTATTGCCGGGATCAAGTCACGGAAGTTCCTAGTGGATTGTGTATATGTCTCAACCTTGACGACACTGGAGTCAGACTCCGTGTCGACATCTGTGTCTGCCATCTGAATGAGCGGGCGTTTTTGAGCCCCTGATGGCCTTTGAGACACCTGGGCAGGCGCGGGCTGAGAAGCCGGCTGTCCCACAGCTGTTACGTCATCCACCCTTTTATGTAAGGAGTTGACACTGTCGGTTAATACCTTTCACCTAACCATCCACTCTGGTGTCGGCCCCACAGGGGGCGACATCACATTTATCGGCATCTGCTCCGTCACTATATAAGCCTCCTCATCAAACATGTCGACACAGCTGTACCGACACACCGCACACACACAGGGAATGCTCTGACTGAGGACAGGACCCCACAAAGCCCTTTGGGGAGACAGAGAGAGAGTATGCCAGCACACACCAGAGCGCTATATAATGTGGGGATTAACACTATAACTGAGTGAATTTTCCCCAATAGCTGCTTGTATATACAATATTGCGCCTAAATTTAGTGCCCCC